>NW_027185384.1:4248304-4855804 GCF_022577435.1 Embiotoca jacksoni | reverse complement strand
AATGTTTTATTTCAATAGGAGCAACACGTTAAATCAATCAACATTCAGATATGTGTCACAGCAAAGGTTGAGTGAATTCCAGTGTTCTCTCTCGGCTCTAAGCTCATGTTTCCTGTCTCGTTGCTGAGCACCTATCCAACTCAAACAGACCGGGACTCAAAGGGTTGAAGACCTTGCAGATAGCTTTATGATGAAAAGAACCCGAGAAGCTCTTGAGGAAAAGTCACTTGGAAAGTAAACGCAGGATGTTAAAGCCGGCGGGCCGCAGAGAGGAAACAGTCCCCCTGCCTTAGATGATGCACGAGTGTGTCCACGTATGGAGAGAGGGACAAAGACCTGGTAAACGAGCCAGCGTGTGTGTGTGTGTGTGTGTGTGTGTGTGTGTGTGTGTGTGTGTGTGTGTGTGTGTGTGTGTGTGTGTGTGTGCGTGCGTGTGTGCGTGCGTGCGTGCGCGCGTGTTCTACCAGGGTACAAAGTTCGGATCTATAGCTGTTTGTGTGTGTCTGGAGTGTAAGGTGAGGGCGGAGGAGTCAGCCGGCAGATGCCAGTGAGGCCAGGAGGGCAGGAAGTCAGGATGGCTGTAGCCAAACAGTGATAAGGGAAACATCACACAGCCTTTCCTGTTTTCACCGCACTGCAAACCTTTCTCACCGCCACGCTGTCGATGAACTCGCGCCATCACACTTATCTTACCTATTACAGGCGATGAAAGTTTTTCTGGTCATAATATTTACCGCGAGTGCTGCAAACTTGCTGAACCAGGGTTAGTTTTCCTCCAGTGGTTTCAGTTTGTTTGAGAGTGTGAGAAGCACACCTCATTAAGATGTGGTGTGTGTGTCCTGTCTTCTTTATTCCTGTATGAGTGTGTGCGTATTCAGAGGAGGGAACTGAGACACAATGGGAAAAGTGTGTGCATGTGTGTGCATGTCGCGGCACGCCCCAGCTGACACACTTTAGCTCCCTGAACTCAACTGTGTTTAAATTATCATTTGCTACAGACACCGCTACAAGTATCATAATCACGTACTGCTGCTGCTGCTGCGCTGTGAGGGTTTCAATTTAGTACATCTTCAGCATACTCTTAAAATGGAGATGTATTCCTTGAATTCGGTGACAGATACTACACACTTTATATGAGTAATGAATTCTCTCAGGCTATTCCATTTTTCAAGAGTATCTTTTTCCCTTTGACTTTCTGTGCAGCAATTATGAGCAAAATTGGCTACGTAGCTTAACTAGGGCTTTTCCAATGAGTCAGTGCCATGTATGTGACCATCAAGTGCTTCCTCAAGAGCCTTTTTTGTAAGTGTTTTTTTTTCTTTTTTTTAATAAGTTAGTTGGAAACAATAAAAAGTCCTTCAGAGACAGTGTGTTAAACCATGGAGCCAAGATTAGCTTTTTTTTTTTTTTTACCCATTAGCGAGGTCACTCCTGTGTTCCCCAGCTCTGATAGAGAATAATGGAGACGTGAAAAATATGTTCCCGAAGTTGGTATTTGCTCACAAGGGCTATTGTGGCTGGGGTTGAACTGGTAAACATAGGACCCTGGGAACTTATGACCTTGGGAAGCTCGGACCTTGAGAAACTAAGACTAGAACGTAGGACATTTTGTTTTGACAGTTGATGTTAATTGTTAGTGAAAGGAGTCGAGAAGAAATTAATGAAAAGAAGGAAGAAAAGTAAGAAAGTACTCACGTGAAGGAGACGGTGAAGTGGAACCTTTGCCGGAGGCCCCTGAAGGTGATGAAGGACTGTCCAGGGAAGCTGCGGGTGGTCATCTCACAGTAGGGCTTCTCGTACTCCGCTGTTGGACACTGGCACATGAAACCACCCGCCAGCCGGTTGACACACGTGCCGCCGTTCTTACACACATCGGGTACACACCGACCCGAGTATGCATTGAGCTCACAATGCTCGCCTACATGAAAAGAAGAGGGCATTTTGTAAAATACCAATTTCTGAGTTGCGTTGCATCTATTTTATTTATTGAAAGGGTGACATCCTTAAACCCTTTTATGACAGCACTGTTGTCTGCATGTAAGTTGTTTCCATACAATGCAACGTGGATGACAACAGTGTCATCATATCATAAATTTGACATTATTTTATCTCCTCTGAGGCACGTTACTCACGTTACTTCTCCGACTGAGTCTGCACATTAAATAGTATGAACTCAATGTTCTGAAAGGTCCTTGTAAAACATCAGTTCATTTAAACATTAGCAGCACAGACAAAATCCTGTTTAGGCTTTTTCTAGGGAAACACAGGTCTTAACCACGAGGTAATTTGGCCATATTTAGAGAGAAGAGCGTGGATAAGAGATAAAGAAAAGTAAGGAGCATGGAAAGGGAGAAAGACAGAAAAGAAATAGAAATAGAAAAAAAGGAAAAGCA
Organism: Embiotoca jacksoni; assembly: GCF_022577435.1. NCBI lineage: Eukaryota > Metazoa > Chordata > Actinopteri > Embiotocidae > Embiotoca > Embiotoca jacksoni. Next base: position 4,853,411 of record NW_027185384.1, on the reverse strand, counting down.
TAGGCAGGGAATAACGCCTCAAACATTCATCCAATAAATCCAATCTGCAGATAAACTGATGTTAATGCTTTTAAACTGGACAAAGATCAGATAATAGCAGATCAGTTAAATCCTTCTTAGCACCTTTCAAGCTTGGGGTTTAAGAAGTTAGAGGAAAAATCCACTCTTAAATGAATACTGTCCAACATCTCCTGGAATAATAGTTAAATTAAATATTCAAGGATATATTCCAAAACTAAATGTATTTTTGTATTGACTTTTTATTTACTGATGTGCAATTGTTGCATCAGAACTCATGTTGGAAAGAAGACAAGAGGGAAATGTCACATCTACTATGCCTGGACAATTATCCTCAGGAGCATGAAATATGTACCAGACAGGTCCATCAAATGACTGACCAGCAGCATCAATGACCTCTGATGAAAAAGGTGAGATCTGTTAGTCTGTCCATCTGTATGTTGTTGTGCTTGGTCTCTTGTTGGGTAGGCAGGGTCAAAACAATTCCCAGACAAACTGACAAACCAGATTAACCAGGAGGCTTTTGATTGGCTCATTAGTTACGAGGTAATTTGTATCCATGCTGCAGCTGTTTCAAAGGTGGACTGGGTGTTTCCATAACTGCCTAACTGGAGCTGCGTGTAGATATCAAATTTATTATATTACATTATCTTATTTAGTTTTGTTACAGCCCTGAGCCCCAGCAGGGAAAATTCCTCCTAAATGACCATGTGGCTCGAGCTCTGTCCAGAATCAGCTCGCTGGCTTCCTGGCTCTGCTCATTTAAATTCCTCTACTAATACACCAACAGACTTTTTTTTTTTTTTTTTGGCTGTAATATCATTTGCGAAAGGTGCCTCCGTGTCCCATGCAGTGTTGTGTGTCAACCTGCTGTGCAGACAAGATCTCTCCGTCCAGGGCGCACACACAGACGCCCAACACCACAGCTTGGAACCACCTAATGGCCCTTCTCTCCTCAGCATAATCCTTTTTTCCGAGGGAAAATTATAAGGATCTGTTTCCCTGTAATGTAGGAAACCTAAGGAGGACAGAACAGGGCCCCCGCTGTCATCAGCCCCATAATGGTCCCTGATAGGCCCTGACTATGGGAGTTGAACTGTGACCTTCAAAGCGGGGACACCGAGATGTAGGTAAGGGAAGTATGATGGGTGAGTGGAGAAGATGGACATGGGCAGTCGGAGAAGGAGGCGAGAAGCTCTGTGAGTGACAAAGGCAGGTATAATCAGGTAATTACATCAGAAAAGATAAAGGAAGCGAAAGAGAGTGTTGGGAGAGACGGAGGGAGAGCTGGGATGAGGGCTGTCAGAGGCCGTCTAGGCTCTATTAGGGATAGAAAGAGGAGCGGAGACAGTCAGTATCAGATGTACGAGTTAGGAAGTATGAGAGGAAGATCACTGACATCAGGAAATATTTTGCAAAGTGATTTCAATGGGAACAGTGAAAGCTTCCAAGTTTTCCCATAGTTTGTCTACTACATGAATGGTGTGCAGAGTTACCATAACTCGCCTACTCAGAAAAACATTTAGCTTTTCTTAAAATTAATGCTCGAAGTATCGTAGTTTTAATGTCAACAAACAGACCGATGTTTACATTTCATATGTATCCTTGGAGCCAGACCAAGTGTCGTATTATGTTCCGCTGAAACACTCTCACTGCCCTTTTTTGGAATATTTACAAATCGGTATTGTAGAGGTGGATGAAAACATTGATACAGCATGGTATTGTGATTTTTGGGTGGCAGTATTGTATCAATACGCTAAGTATCAATGTTTTATCTTATAAACAAATAAACAAAAATTGTCAGGTGGATGCAATGGTTACGACAGGTTTTTAGTCAGTCTGCTTGAAAATCTCATTTTGCTGCCAAAGAAATTTCTGAAATGAGATGAACCAACTAAATAAAACAATTTCAGTTAAAAAAAAAAAAAAAGGGTATTAAATCTCAATATATTGCAATATATGTTATTGCAAACCTCAGCATATTGCAAAATGTTTAAAATTGCAACAATATTGTATTGTGATTTAAGTATCGGGACAATATTATGTCATTATAATTTCGGATCGTGAGGGTTCTGGTAATCCCACCTCACATTGTTTACATCCATAGCTGCTCGCTAGTTGGCTTCTTGCTGCTTTTTGCTCGCACATTGATACATTTCCTGTCACATTGCTATGATGTCTTTTAGATCTGCTTTGGTCTCCACCAACTCCTCAGGAAAATATATAACTCTTTAGCAGCTAAATCCTCTGATTTGTATACGAGCTAACTGCTAGCTTTGTTTGTCTGCAATTCAGTTCTGGACATTTTTGTCGGAAAAACTGCCTGCTGCCTGATCATGGTGGTGAGAATCAACCAAAAAAGTAAAGTTGTGTAGTAGAACATCACAATAAAATGAGCTGAGACATGTTATCATGCTCTGTCGTGGTGAGGAGGCCTGTAGCGACAGGTCATGATTATCTGGATTTGTTACTGAAAGTGATTTTTTTTTTTTTTTTTCACAGTACACATTGTCATGTTCCCATGGTTAAATTGAAAATATTGATTAGAGCAGCTGTAAATCAAAGTACTCACTGATTTTTATGTCAGGATAATGTGTCAACACTTTGTTTCACTGATTTATGAGGGTTAACAGGAAATTTGTGAACCTGCCAATAATCTTTTTTTGACCCCAAAACCTGTTTCCCATCGTCTTTTTCTCAAAGATCAAGGGTCAACATTTTCAAGCAATGGATTTGAAATGTTATCTACAAGTTGTAAAGAAACCATAAAGAATTACAGCGTGCAAATTTAACGGGAGTGCGTGAAAACGTTGTATTGCCTCAACGTGTTAGTGCAATTATTCTGAATTTTAAGCAAACGTGGCTTTGGGAAATGAGTTGAATGGGATGTGAGACGAATCTGGTTTGACCGGTCAGCATTCCATACACCTCTTTACAGCAATAAATCTACTATACTGCATTTGTGTGTGTGCAGGTGGCTATACCTGCAGCATGTTTTCCCTTCTTGAACTGGGGTCGACCTCAAGCTACAACCATAGGCGATGAGAGCTTTTACAACCCGTCAGTGCGGTTTGGCAGTTTTGTTCAAGTCGTTTAAACCATTGTCAGAAAAAAATACGAGCCCCCGCACATGCTTAGATGGTTTTCTTTTGAAAATATCTTCCTGTTTTGCTTTTATTCACATGACCACTAATCCCATAAATATAATTTGGGTGAAGCACTATATTTTTGGCACAGAAAATGGTTTAAAAATAATGAAAATAATTGTTGGTACTTACAGAGTCTTCCCACATATCTTTTTAACATGTTGCTAACTCACCCGTGAAGTCCTCCAGGCACTCGCAGGTGTATCCTCCCTCTCGGCTGCGGCACCTTCCGTTGTTCTTGCACGGCCCTGAATAGCAGAGGTCGATCTCGGTCTCGCAGTAATCTCCGGTGAAGCCGACCGGACAGCGGCAGCGAAGCCCGTTGATCGGGTGGATGGGCCGAAACAGAACCGTGTCAGAGGCGATGAAGGGAGGGGAGCTGTCAAACTTCAGCACTGACACACACTTCATGTAGTTCTCACAAGGCTCCCGCAGGCAGATGTTATCGTCGAACGGAAGCACCTGCAGAGAAGAAGACATTCTGCATTAATACCATACCAACTGATCTAAAATGCTGCGACTGTGTATACGTGTCCGTATGCACACGTGTGTGTGTGTGTGTGTGTGTGTGTGTGTGTGTGTGTGTGTGTGTGTGTGTGTGTTACCTCCTGCGAGGATATGAGCCTGAGCAGAGTCCTGTTGAGGTAGATCTGCTCCTGCAGCTCCTCAGAGGGGAAGAACGTGCCTTTACCCGGGGCGCCTCCGGGATGCATCGCAGAAAAAGTTACATTGAGGATGGAGCCTTGCACGTCCGTGTCGTTTTGGATGTTGAACACAAACACGGCTTCCCGTTTGGTGGCGAGCACGGCGGCCACGCCCTCGAGGAAGAGGCTGAGCAGGGGAGAGAGGAAGCGCTCCTGGGACATGTTCTCCAGACGCACCGTGATGCTGTTGGTCAGCATGTCGTCAGTGATGATGGTAACACGCAGCGTGCAGAGGGCAACGACAGTATGGAGGCCATCTGGAAGAAAGATGGAGCAGATATTTGAGTTTCATGCACTTTGACTTGCAGGCAGCCACATATGGAAGGAAAAGAGAAAGGTTCAAAGGAAGAAAAAAACCCCGTCTATTTAAGCAACTATGCAGCCCACGGAGTACTCAGTCATAGTTGGCGAAAAGATCAAATGGACCTAAATTAAGGCTTGTGTCCTTAGACATGAGGCCAAAATAAAGCGAATGCTTTATGGGATACACGACATATCAACAATAAAGAAGAAGGTCATACATACTGCAGCCAATCACATCACACACTTGTAGGTCAAAACTAGTTGAGAAATTTCCAAGAGTAACAATCAAAAAGTTAAAAAGTGTCTTTCAAAAAATGCCATTTCAAAATAAGACACACCTGTCCCTATAAAAAAAATAATAGTGGACATGTAGAACAATATTGTAGTAATTTCACTTAAAAATATTATGTTAGACATATTTATATCCCACATTTCTCATTGGAAAAAAAAAAACTCCCAGCTATTCTTAATTTTTGAAACAACAGACGGACAAAAGCAGACCTTTTATTTTTAGTCAGATAAAATGACAACCATCACTGGCAGATTTCATTAGTTGGTTGAAAACTGGATGACTCCTGAATGTTTCTCAAACTGGAAACCTACAAAAGGAAGCAGAAAAGAAGCTCCAATAATGAACTTCTAATATAGCGGGTGTAGTACTTTAGAAAGCCGTTTGAACTCAGTGGCTGTTTCGGGCCTGTATGGAGTTAATGCTAAAAGTATGCTCTAAGTCTTTGCTGTGTACAGCCTAAAGCCACGTTGGTTGGTTGGACTCAGTCCCATCTCGTCTACCCTCTCCACTCTGCAGCTTGACAGCCTGACTTGTTTACAGTGTAACACTTTTGCCGCTAGACTGAATGAAGTAGTTGCCAGTCGGTGTAGATTTGATCTGATTCAAGCCTCGACTGGGAGTAATTAGATCAGTCTAGGATTTCTGCCCTCAGGGGGGGTTTGGATCTGCTCTCATACCTTCTTCTGGCACAGCTCTGGTGCAGATGGAGGGAAACAGACGGCTATAGGCTGCAGAGGACACAAGCTGAGTGAAATACAGCTGACAACAGGTGGTGAGGCCAGATGAAATTGGCGGGGGGGGGGGGTAATACTGTTGAAGCGTCGCAGCGAGATGGGTCATGTTGCACTGCTTTGCTGCACCATACTGATCACATGAGCGTGTCATATACATGTTCCCAAGTGTGTCTTGTGTGGGTGCAGGGGTGAAAGAGTCATGGTGAGGTTTGGCCACAGGTGCCCTGTCACTGGACGAGGCCATTTCTCAGGACCCTAAACTCTCCTCACAAACACACACAAACAAAGTGTGACAGTCAGTCAGAGCAGGGTGTGGGACAAGCAGGTTCATCATGCCAGCCTCTGGCTAACTGCTAACCAGCCATGAAGGTCAACTCCAACTGCATAAAGGACGAATAACTCACAATGGGAGGCAACATGAAGGTAAATTAGTTTTGTGCAGACGAGCTGCTGCTACTTCGGGGCTGCGGTGGACGTAAATCAAACTACACGCGCACAAATGCAGTCACTCTGCAGCGCAGTGACATTAAGCAGCAGCTGTGGTGTACGGGGCTGCTGCAATGTGGTGGAATGGAGATGCTCATTCAACACTCACGAGACAGTTTCTGTTGGCTACCGTGTTAATTTCTCCGAAGCTCTTCGCACCTGTCCCTCCCTGTGTGACGGGGAGGTCGACGATATCCCACCCGCTGCCAGAGATCCGTCCCGTGGCACCCTTGAATACACACATCCTGCATCGACTCCGTACAGTATGGCAGACAAATTATACCGTACACGTAGAAATGACATTTTATGGCTTGATGTTTTTCACACGCACTCGATGCCAAATCAAACCATTACAGCAGTTGTGCAACGTGTCATCATCAAGTAGGTCCTGACACCAACAGTGTAGCCCCATGCAACGCACGCACACACATACACACACACACACACACACACACACACACACACACACACACACACACACACACACAATTTAGTTTATATTAATAAATTCCCCTTTCACACCCAAAGTGATGCTAAGAGTCATTTAGACACTGACTGACGTGGGACTTCAACATCTCTGCACTTGCATGGTGGCCCGCCGATACGTGCAAATAATTATCTATATTATTAGTTTCCCAAAGCGGGAGGGTAGTGGACAGTTGGGACTCTCTTGGCACAGACTGGAGGGGGAAACAGCGTTGTGAAAAATCAATGAGACCACAGACCGCTGTAGGAGCCCGGTGCTGGAGCCAAAAATGACAAACCAAGACGGAAAGGATTGTGGAAAGATGTGAAGTAGACGTTATGAGGCAGAAAAATACGAGAGAATATCCCATTCACGTCGCATTGGCTATTCAATCATGCAACGCCGATTATAATCTAAACAGTTTGACGTGGCAGCTTTTAAATACCACTACGGGAAGGCGAGAAAACGATTCTCTGACCCACACAAAGAAATAATTGCAGAATTAATATTCTCGTCCTACACGACAAAGTTGTTTGTTTCTTTTCTCTTTCCAGGGACATCCCAACCCACACTATTTATAGAGCCCACCAGCTGCTAGCATGGGATCGCACACACATGGAGAGGATGGGCTAGACCGTGGAAAGGGCGTCTCACGGCCAGACGCCGTGGAAAAAAACATTCTGTGTGAGCAAATGCCATCACACACACACACACACACACACACACACACACACACACACACACACACACACACACAGGGGTTTATCAGGACTTCATACCAGAGAGATTTAGTAGATCACCCTCGAAGTGAAAACAGGTTGGGAGCATCAAAGCTGCGGCGCTGCACACTTCAAAAGTATCGTGTAAATTATTTATTAACTACACACATCCCCTGCTCTCAATTAGCTGCCTAAATATTTCAACACCTTTTCCAACATTGTCCGATCCCTTCCAAATGTTAGTTATTTTTTTTTATTTCGCTTTTTGGATTAAGCTATATCTCATCCTGAGTTCTACGCAGCCTTCCAGCAATATCTAAATATGAACTTTGTATTCGCTAGTAGCCCAAACAGAATGTGTGATCTTAAACGGACAAAGAACAATCCTCTCAGTGGCCTTTTGTCATCATATTTCCGTAATTTTTTTTTTTTATTGATCATGTGATTTTAGTAAAACATCTTTTTACAATCAGTGTTTTTATATCTCGATGACTTGGGCTGGACTACTCACTTACTGTCGTAAGAAAGGGGGAACGTCTACGTACGTTTTTGCCATTTTGTCGGCAGCTAGGTAGTCTTAGCTGCAGGCCGCAAAGAGTACCAGCGCCGTCAAATGTTTACACATGCATGGTGCAAATCTGGCAGGAATACATAGTGCTTCCCCGTGGGCGGGCACGCGTGTGCATGTTTACGGCACATTATGAGTCACTCGTAGCATTTATATCACCAATAAATAAGCTTTACAAAGTGCCAAACACATTTATTTGAATTAGATAGCTTGGAGTGATTGTAATCCTTAAATAAACTGTCTGTTTTTAGTGATGTGAGGTTGTATCAATTATTGACAAAACCAGGGAAGACGTATCAATGGGCCACACATTTAGAGGCCTGCATTGCAGGTTGTGAGGGCTGCAGAGGTGATAAGAGCTGTTAATGAGCTGTGAAGCAAGCCACACCAGTGACACACTTGTGTTTTTGCATAAGGACAAATGACCACACACACACACACACACACACACACACACACACACACACACACACACACACACACACACACACACACACTGAGGTCGTCGCGCACAGCTCGGATTGTTGACACACACTGTGGCCAGCTGTCCCTGTGAGTGACAGGCACAAAACAGCTTTTAACAACACACAAATGTGTATGTACACACGTAAACAATGTGTGTGTCTGAATGCAAAGCCCTGTGGTTGTCAAATCGCAGCTTGTGGGCCAAAATCTGACACACAGTTTCACTGTCAGTTTACATACAGAATAGCAGCATTGTTGAGAGTATAATAATCTCTGGAAATACAAGAGTTTGGATCTGTCCGTTTGAGATCACTTTGTATCGGCTTGTAGATGCATGTCAACCCATTTCAACTCTGGTGGTCGTGGTCAACCCCCCCCCTCCCCTCCTCTCCAACTCCACAGTGTTAAATCACCAGCAGGGTTTGGTCAGTTAGTGAGAGGGACGGTCAGTAAAACAACCTAAAACAAACAGGACATTTGTAGCTCTGGCAGGTTTCAGAGAGGTGACAGGGCCAACCACAGAGACACACTGTCCGCCTGGCACATGCAGCTCCAGCTGAAAGGTAAAATCCAGGCTCTGCATTCTTCTCTGATAACAAAAATATCACTTTTATTTCATTCCCCTTTTCATTTGTCGACCTATCCTAGAAATTTACACTTTCTGGAGTTTTTTTTGTTTTTTGTTAAATGGATCAACAAACTCAGTTTTGCTTAGAAAATCTTCTTCTTTTCAGTAGCCTATGCTCAGCTGTTAATTCCTTAATTCCATCCTGTTGACATTTATCGTGACTAAAGAGAATAGTAATTGGGAGCTTAAAATGTTACAACCACAAGGGAGGCCGCCATTATAAAAGCAGGAAGCCTATCCGCCAGCGCATTGTAAAATATTCTCTCCATTCTATTTTTTTTATTTTTATTTTTTTTTACCCTGCAAAACATTTTACAGCGTAGTTAAACATTTTACAGCCGAGCAGCCAATGAAAACTCCAGTCAGGTGCTTTCAAATCCCGGAGAGCAGCAGGAAATTCTCTCCTCCTTTTCACTTTCTCCCCTCTCTCTCTCTCCCTCCGCCTCCAGTTTAGAAGAAAAGATTTCAAATTTTTGAATCAATACAAAGCATGTAACCTGAGTGGCTTCCAGCCAATCAGTGGGCAGAAATTCAAGCGATAGCCCCTCCTTCTTGGACACACCTGAACACCTTCGGCCTATCAGGAGGGGCAAACGAACACAAAGCTTGACATCAGGGGTGATCTAACACACAGACTATTTGAATAACATTCCTCAATCTGTCTTTTCTCTTTTCTTCTCTCATTCCAACCCATTAAATCAGCCCAGAACAATAACTTTCAACTGCCCTGAGCTGAGTTCAGTCATCTCTCTCATCTTTTGTGCTTGTCTTCTCAGCTCTCGCCTATTTCTTCTTGAGCCATCAAAACATTTTATTTTTCCTCAAAGGAAGCTTTGACCCCAACAGTAACTGCAACTGTTCTGCTCGGACTCCAACAAGATGCCAAGTCACCTCTCCTTTCCTCTATTTTTCCCTCTCTCTCTCTCATGGCGAACCAGTGCCAACATCATATCACATATCAGCAGCCTGCAGACACACTGACAGACATCCTGTATGCAGAAAGCAATCCACAAAAAAAATAACACCGTAGTATCTCAATCAAAGCACCATTAATCAGAAGACGCAAAAGACATTAGTGAGAGCAGGAAATGGGGGAGAAATGTCTCTCGGACTGGAGAGCGGCGAAGTACAGCTAAGAATAGGAAAGGAGTTCCTCTCCGACTGGGACTCAATTGAGTTGATGAGTGTAGCCAGAAATGTTGTTTATGAAATTTGAAAAAAGTCAATATTCCCAAACTTGTGTAAAAGTAGAGAGTTCATGACAACCTGCTTTTTTACAGCAGCAAAAAGCATCCATTAGAAGTTCTACTTTCTGTCTGTGATTGACAATGATTCGAAACTTTTGCATCAAAGTAGGAATCATACAATAACACACTGTTTATGGTGTCTGCTAACCTTTCTGTAAATGACCGTTATGGCAACTAAATAAAGTGATCCATTTTTATCCTCCCTTTAAAAAAAAAAAAAAAAAAATCCAGAAGAAAAGCGTCACTCATTGCTGCTTTCTGCTGCAGCAGGTGCCGCCATCTAATCCACTTACACGCTGCTCACATTTGCTTATTATTCAAATCAGATAACGAAACGTCAACAAATTTTGATTATGCATGCTGTTTGAAAGTATATATTTAACATACAGGGCAGGTGCTATTCAGCCCTGACAGATGGGAAATATTATAATATCAGAGGCTTATAATCACCGTATGTTGAGAGAAATTCTCGTAGGGGAGTCATAACCAGGAGAACAAAAACACTTTTATTTTTATTTTATTTTTTCCCGTCTCTCATCTAAATTCTCCTCAAATTAGCAAAGACTTATGGTTCAGTTAGCAACAGCCAGCCATTATGTGGGAAAAGGTGCATTAACACAGACATAGGAGTCATATTTTACGATCCAGATGAATGATGGGAAATTATTTAAAATTAGATCTCCTGGACTGTTTACAAATATTAATAATAAGTGAAACCAATTAACACATATTTTAGACTTTATGGGACTTTTGGCCAACTGCAGTGCTCGACCAATAAAAATACATTTCTAATGCATTTTTGAGAGTACGTTTTCTGATTGAGAGTTACATGAAGATATCAATAACATTCTCATATCTGTCTGCCAAATATGAAGCTACAGACCATTATAAAGAAGGAAAAGCACTGGCTTCGTGCACCTCGAAAGTGAACTAACTATCACATTATATCTTGTTTTTTGGTAACCAAACAAACGCCGACGTGTGAAAACAACAGTTTAAATTAGTTTTCTTTATTTTTTTTGGAAATATTAGCATTCAGCATCACAGTGTGGCATTCCTATCACCAAGTATGTGTTTTAATGGGTTAGTTTTAACCACAACACAGTGGTGGTTTCAAATGCAAACATAGGCTAACCAAGGGTAGATGATTGACCACAGGAATGTCAGAAGCAGCAGGTCAACAGATACAGACAAAGAGATTTATGGGTTCCAAGAAGGAAATCTATAAGACCAGACTGCATTTCACCTCCCGAAAATCTCAAAACAACATTTTCACATCAAAGGTGTGAAATTTGGACAAATGATTTCTGGAGGAATAACACAGCGTAGAGTCACAGCCAAGTAGACTTCGTTATCGCCCCAGTTTTGTACGAGAAGCGACAGAGCCACAGTTGTGCCCTTCAGCGCAGAGTCTAACCTCTGTCAGCCTACACTCAGCACCGGAGCGCTTCTATCTGCTGTCACTGGCCTGCTTGTGGGTTTATGTGCGTGTGTGTGTGTTAGTACATTCAGTCATATCTGGAAGCACTCAGCGAAAGCCCCTCTCATCTCCTTCCACAAGCTGTCGGCCATATTTTTTCCCCTCAGGTATGCCCATCTCGACGTCTGATCAAAGTGTCGAAGACAGAGGCGAAGCTTTGAACACTCTCCCAGACACGTGGAGATAAAGTTGATGGACGTGTGGACTGGTGGGCAGCGAAGACAAGGGGTGAAACCTCGGGGGGGGGAAAAGGAAGGGAAAGCTATGGACAGAGAGACGGTGAGCTGAAGGGAGGAAAACTTTGATATACTGTGTGTCATAAGCAGCATGAGGAAGATGTAGGGGAATGAAAACAGCGATAAGGAACTACAGGGAGAAAGCGGTGTCCATCTTCTAATGCGGGGAGCTGATTGACTGTCGCGGCAGAGCAGCAAACTGTGTGCATGTGTGACCATATATCATCAAGCCTATACACACACACACTTACGCACACGCACACACACACGCACACACACACACACTCAGCTGTTGCAGTCTAATTTCCCCACAGCACCTGAAGCTCTCAGGGAGGGGGGGGGGGGGGGGGGCAAACACCAACCTCCCCTCCTCCTCTTCTTCTTCTCCTCCTCCTCTTCATCCCCCTCTCACTCTAGTAGCCACTCTAGGATTAGCTCTCTCTTTCCAATTTTCCCCTTAAGCTTTCATAGAAGAAAAAAGTGGCAGCAGGCACACAAAAGATTCCTTTCACCCCCAGGACTGAGTGGTGGAGGGAGGAGGAGGAACATGGGTGAGGTCCGGGTGTTGGGTGGGTGGGTGCTGGAGCTGTCAGAAGGATAACATCCCGACCACAGCCGGAGAACAGGTGGGATTACACGCAGACACACTGACTGAACGGGGATCAGTGACTGGGCCAATCAAACGGAGGGTAAACAGGTGGGACGACAGCTCAGTAACACACTGAACTTTAGGGCTCCAGAACACAAATGTACATCTCGCATACGAAAGCAGCTTTCCAGTTTTCCCACTTATTTTTTTTTTACAGATTTACGAAACCATGAATAAACCATGCAGTTCTAAACCAGCCCCACAGTTTGCAGATTGGTCAGATTGGTTGGAACGAACCCATTGCAAACAGTGTTGGACTCCGTTTTAGCCCGTGTTCAGACAGACAACAGCACTACATCCAGTGCAGGACTGTTATAATCACAGTATCTGTTTACACCACTTCTGCTCTTACTACTGTGTAGCAATTCACAATGTAAAACAACAGCAGCAACTACAGTCCCATCTCAGAGCGTGTCCACAGAAGGCTGGGTAAATTCGTAAAACACATTTCTTTCATCTGTTTTGGCCCCTAGCGATAGGTTTAGCATTTTTCACCCATGAAAACAGATGCTGGCAGTAGATCTGCATTTCACTGTTTTCTTGAAATAAATTGGGGAGAGGAAGAAAAAGACAAACACAGCAACAAGCGTAATGCTTTCCCCATTATCGCTGGTAACTCTTCGAAAACTGATATACCGTTTTGTCTATGCTCGCTCTGTGTGACTGACTGGCTTGTGTGTCCTCTGCACATGCCCAGCAGGAGGCGAGTTACCCATTTTGGCAGTTAAATTTCGGGCGAGGACACGTCTTCTTAGAGTCTTAAAATTTAGACTGAGGAAGTGTTTTACAAAATGAACTCTGTGTCTACACTGGATCTATTCAAATGCATTTTGAATTCAGGCCCAGCACAAAACACAATCAATGTAGTTAAGTGATTAAATCAAGTGCAAATGGACTTCAGGCCTTAAAATGCCCACAATTAAAAGTGCAAGTGAAGTGCAAGCTGTTACTCATTTGATGTACAAAGCTGTATTGATTAAAATGTAGGTTGTTTTTTTGACATAATGGTCATCTACACACATCTATTAGATGAATACTGGGGGTCAGAAAACCTCCCTGCACTGTGGTTTGGCACACGAGGGAGTTCAGAAGCCTGCACCGTTGTATCAACTTCTCCTCCACCTTCACCTTTAAGCAGAATGGACTTTCACAAGCCCCCCACAAGTGCCCTTGGTGGCTGTACTTAAGCAGAGCACTCAGGGGCATCGAGTGCCCGGGCCAAAGAACCGACCCGGCTAGAATATCTATGTCCCATTTAGGATCCCTGGGAGAGAGGGGCGAAAAGAATAGAAGCACTGTTCCTGTCCAGACAATACCAAACGAGCCCGGATGAGGAGGCCAGACAATGCAAAACTAGCCCAAACGAACGGCTGGCTTGTTTTGGGGCCTGAGGGTTGACTGGTATTAGTGCATTTGTTAACTCATCGCCTGCGAGGCTACTGCCAAAAAAAACCGGTAATTAATCACACGGATACCAGAGAGACCTTGATCAGTGAGCTGCACATGTGGACATGAGATTGAAAGCACAGATGGAGGAGGCATCAGGTTTGTTGTTGTGACAAGGTTTCTAATGATACAATCAGCAGCTGGTAGCGTACATCACATTCTGGTGTTGAACAAGTTTGAGAAAATGCCCTCGGGACAGAGAAAAGAAGAAATGGGAAGATAGGAAGTGAGAGATCGAGATGAGAGGGGGGCATTGTGGGATACAACCTGTGTAAATTAATGAGGGGAAAAAAAACTATTTGTCAACTAAATTAGACGAGTGTCATGCGACGCTTCGTGTGCCTGGCTCACACAAACTTAATTATAACATTTCAGTGCATAATACCAGCCTTGTTGCACAACATCAGGCCTCGAGGAAGCACCGGCCTGAGAGCACACTATCAAGCACCATTAGCTCTCTAAATGTACAAGCAATCAAACGCACTATCAATGCAGCACTTTCATAAGTGATTTTTTTTTTTAAAACACTGTTAAATCCATTGAGCTGTTGCACTCAGCACTCTGGGATCTCTGTCCTTTGACTGCATCAGCCATCTTTCTCCCTTCCCATGTCTGTCTGAGCCGGCTAATCAAGTTAAAAGCCCTCCATTTCCTGTTATTAAAAGTTCAAAGGTCACAGCTTCCAGGTGTCATCTGGCTCTGTTTTCACAAGACGCTTTGGTGGCAAAGAAAAATAAAAGATCCCTGTAGGCAACAAAGTGGGACGAATTTTACCCCACACAGTCTGAAGGTAAATTAACAAGACAGAAAAATGAGCTGCTGCTGTCTTAGCATGACAACTGACAGGCAGTTTAATTGAAGACCTCTATTACAAAATATAATTTAGCCGTCATTTCTAATTAATCATCCTGTATCTCTCAGTGATTTTGCGGTAAAAGTGCCACCCATTATTTGTTGGAGGACGAGCAATAATTTGCTTTGAGTTCGAGTTGTAGTTGTACAACTGTATGCTGAGATGTCGGAGAAATAGTTTCAATTAAAACAAAAAGACCACATTGCTGCACTTCTCCAGCACAAGTCCAAACTCGTCCTTGACATCATATAAAAGCTAGAATGAGCATCATTATGGCCTATCAGAGCTGGTAGATGAAAAGAAGCAACATAAAGCTGCTTTCGTACCGAACCTGTTTGGGTTAGTCCAAATATGTCCTGCTATGTTTGTCAGTTTGGTTTGCTTCATTTGGGCTGGTGTGAAAGCTGTCAGTCAACCTCTGATTTGTTCTAAACAACCGTCCTTCTGTGCAGAAACTGCAGACTTATGTCCAGTGAATTTACATGCGTCGGTTCCTCATTCAAAACAGAGGGAAGCATGAGGGTTGGGTTATGCGAGAAAAGTTCTCATGATGCATTGGATCAAACCCAAAGTTAAAAGCCACACTCAAAGGGGAAAACCCAGTTGAGGGGGGAGACACAATAATCGTTTGTACACATTTTCACACGGTCGCAGTGCCACTCTCACCTGCAAACACAAAAAGTCAGTTAATTAATAAAATATGAAGTCCAGTTTCCTTGATTGATAATGCTCACGAGCGTTGCATCTGTCACTTCTTTGTGACCAATTTCTGACCCCCCGAAAAACATTAAAGGAACAGATGTGCAGAAAAGTGCATCATGACATGCTGCTGGTCTCCGGATTTTGCTGTTTGCACTGATGTTGCAGGAAACGACACCCAAACTGTTGCAGTCATTCTATGTCATTGTATGTTTAAATCCCTCGGAGGATAAAACAGACCAGAACCAAAGAGCAACAATTAATGTTTTTTTTTTCTTCGTCTTGACCTGATAAATCAAACTTCAGGTGTGAAAGTGCATAGGAGAAAACACAGTGACTGCGTGCGAGAACTATAATAAGATGTGTCGATTTTTAGATACACGTGCACGCAAACACCCACACATGCATTCGTAGTCTTTGCAGGATAGCTGGTGTCTGCTGATGTATCACCATGGTGAAAGTCCTTTCAGTCTGTGTGTGGCGGCTGATTAGTATTAGCAGTATCAGATCTTCCTAAAGTCCTTATTCAACAGATCACACAGAGGTGAAGAGTCAAATGGGCCTTTCTCTGTTTTGTAGGAGCGGATTGCTCAACTATGACCAGGAATGCGCACCCACTCACACACCCACGCACACCCGCACGCACACGCACGCACGCGCGCGCGCACACGCACACACACACACACACACACACACACACACACACACACACACACACACAATCTCAGGCAATGCAGCCTTGTCAACAGTTGGTCATGCTCTATACACACAATATCCTCACACACAAACACATCATCTCACATGTCAAGCTGCCCATGCAAACACAAACATGCACACATGCATATGCAGGAATGCAAATCAGACATTAATGCACTTAAAGCCATATTTAACATCGTGCATACGTAAATACACCCTGCTCCTCCCCTCCTGCGCTCTCTAGCATTGATATCACTTGATAAGCTTACAGTGGACAAATAGTTGGTTTGGTGTGTGGGTGAAGGTGGGGCACACTGTTCAAAAGCCTCCTCACAGGTCGGCCTGCATCGCTCTCTTAAGAGCTACCCAGCCATGAATGGCCTAATAGGACCCGAGTATCCATTACACTGACACTAGATCCCGTATTTCTCTCCGACTCTGTCGTTAGCTGCTGCCTTCCCTTCGCTCATCCCTGCTCTCTTTCTGCATATTTTGCATTCACTTCTATCTACAGACGCTGGAGCAAAATATTAACATTTTTAACCGCCAAAGCAGTGTAAAGGGGCACCAAATGTCATTACAATGCACCCAAAGACAAATGAATAAAGATATAAAAGAGATATTTTAAATATAACTATTAACAAAATTTGGAAAAATAAAATAAAATTCCTTTTCCGGAAATTCCCGTCTTTCCATTTTCCCTGTCTCCCCTTTTCCTTATGTCTCATTCCAACTCTCTCTCTCTCTCTACTTTCCTCCGTCTCTTTCTCTCTGAGGAGGTGTCGGGTTACAGTTATTGTTGGTGCTGGTTACTGATAAATAGGGTGCCTAGTTACCAGCCAACGCACGATTGGCTCTTTTCAACAAAGCAGTGGAGGAAAAAAAAGAGGGGGTGGGGGTGTGGGTGATGTGTGTGTGTGTGTGTGTGTGGGGGGGGGGGGGGGTTGGAGGGGGGTGGTCACCCAGGGAAACCATGAGACTTCGGTTTAAATAGAGAGTCAGGCAAATCTTCTAGGCATTTGTGTGTGTGTGTGTGTGTGTGTGTGTGTGTGTGTGTGTGTGTGTGTGTGTGTGTGTGTGTGTGTGTGTGTGTGTGTGTGTGTGTGTGTGTGCGCGCGCGGGTGCTGCACGTTTCGTCATCCCTGCGAGGACAAAGCTCGGGAGACGCACTGACCCCTCCGACGCCCTCAATACCCCCATCGACACCTGCTGAATGCCCGCTGTGTACCCCCACCCTGCCCCCACCCCTGCTGGCATTAATGTGGCCTTCTGCCAAACTCCGCCCCCTTAGAGACACAAATAAAGGAACAGTTTGGCTAGAAATGATCTCAAGTCTTGCACTGGGTTGTCTTCATTAGATTGAAAGCAGCCATATGTGTAATTTCATTTAAACTTTGCCACTTAAACTGTACTGACTGTGATACAAATATCAGCTGGGCATGACAAAAGATTTGAGTTGCATTAATTGAATTAAGTCTAATTGTGGACATACATCCCAAATGATAATATGTTTTCCACCCAGCAGTGAGCATTTAAAAAGAAAAGAGAATGTAAACTTTCATGTTTAATAGTGACAGCAGGCATGTTTGCATGCATGTTGCACTTTATTCATCCATGCTTTCTTTCCACTTTTTAATTTTATGGTGTAACTTTTGTGAGGGAAATTAGACATATCCTCCCCTTTTTGTGGTTACTACACCCCCAGCAAGTGGCAGATCTGCTCGTGACAAGCATGAAAAGAATGCCTGCCATTCCTCACTTTATGTCTGTTGTCAACCTACGGCAACAGGAAAAAGCAGCCGAAAACACCAAAGAAATAAAGTGACTTTTACAAAAGCAATCGGATATAATTGTTGGTTTCCATTCCTAATTAGCCACGGTAAAACTCCCCCCAACTGCCTCACACTGTCGAGCAGTCAAGGCCTGGAGGCTTGTTTCAGATCTGCTATC
This sequence comes from Embiotoca jacksoni, assembly GCF_022577435.1. Classification (NCBI taxonomy): domain Eukaryota; kingdom Metazoa; phylum Chordata; class Actinopteri; family Embiotocidae; genus Embiotoca; species Embiotoca jacksoni. Next base: position 4,835,626 of record NW_027185384.1, on the reverse strand, counting down.
AACTTCAGGAAGTCGAGAGAAAAACCTATAAATTGTTAATGCATTAGCTGGAACTTTGCGGCTGTCTGAGGGAGAGTGAAAGCTAACAATTATCGGAGGATGCAACTGCAAATGCCGAGCAGTCAGATTTTCAAAACACACTCAGGGCATGTATACTGACCTCCGAGATGCTTTTCTCAGTAAATGTGTTGTTCTTAATTGAGATCAAACAACTTTGGTGGTCCTTAAAGTGTGACCCAGGTTATTTTCTTTAGCTACAAGTCACTGACGTCCCCTAAACGCCTCACGTGCTACTAGAAGGCATTTTTCAATAGTAGAAAGTAGCAAAGTGATTCAGTCAGTGCCATGAAAGATAAGTTTAGGAACGCAGCCTATTAGCTTTTTAAAACTTTCAAAAAAAACACCGGACAAAAGTGAAACAGTGCTAACTCATCAAGCTCAAATACATAAATAGCATCATTAGTGTGTGTACATTTTCCTGGAAGAATAGACTAATTGTTTGCCCTGACTGACCTGTCAACATATATCAGCTGTTTAGCTGCTGTTGGCCAGTTGGTCGCTCAGCCAATTCATGAGTCATTCATGAATCTACTCTGTTTGAATAAGTCAGCTGGGCAGCCACAGAAGCAGTCAAATTCATTGATTCATTCATGCATTCAGTCCATCAGTTAGTCACCAGGAAAACGAGCCATCAAACAGAAACCGAGTCGATACAGACGCAGATGTCTCAGCCAGCCCACCTGGAGCTGCCGGCTGCCAGCTGACCTCTTGATGTTTCTATCTTCCCTTGGCCCCGTGCCGTCGCCGAACCGGCCCGGACGAGCCACATCTGTAACATCTTACTCGCTCTTATTCCTCTATGTGGATTACAAATAAAAGCCTGCAGTTCAGGTGCATTTCATTAAGGCTGTTTGTGCTCCACGCGTGTTCTTTGTGTCTTGAGTTTTGCGGGCCTGAACTGGATTTTACTGGTCGGGCTCTTCATCATGGCATGGTGAGTATGTGAGAAAAATTAACAATGAAATCAACTAAAGTAAAAGAGACAAGGAGAAATCTTTTCTTTCATAACCAGAAAAAAACAAAACAAAGAAAACAAAAAGCACCCTCAGTGCATCTGCTATAATGGCACAGCACCATTAAATGCTTCTGAACAGAGCTCTTAAGATCCCATTTACAGGAGTATTCTCTGGGGGAAGCAACAAGTAAATGTGGCCACGATGCAGAGGTAAAGACTAGTGGGGAGAAAACAGCGGTGTAACAAAGCATTACGGTTGAGCGGAGAGGAATAATTCCTTCTCACCAGGAGTTTCTTTGAAGTCATAAAAAGAGGGAATGTGAGGGCAGAAAAAAAAGGGAGATTGACCCCCACCCTCCTTCCTCCTCTATCCTCTCCCTTTCCTGTCCGTCTTCCCTCCTCTCGATTCTCACCTTACCTCATTGCACCCTCTTCCTCTTTAGATTATCTTCTCTCCCGCACTTATCACAGCTAGAACACCCATGTCCTGTATCGTCCTCCTCCTCTTCCTCTGTTTACTTCTTCCCTTCCCTCCTTCGCCCCTCCTCCTCACCTCCACAGGGTCAGTTAAATGTCACTCTATTGTGCCGGGTGACAAGAACGGTGTGTGATGACGAGTCAGCGTCAGGAAAGAAAAGGAGGGAGGCAGTGAGACGGATCAGTTTTTGTCAACTTACTAGTTGAGAACCTCTCAGTATTTCAGTCACTACCTCAAGAGGATAACTGGGCTGATTTGGGGGTCGATTTTCTCCGCCTGACAATCACCAAGGGCCTTCTAGATCGGTGGCTAGTTCAATGTGGGGTCCCGCTATTTTGACTAATTTGTGTAGTGTGTGCGTTATTCTGGTTACAATCTTAGAAATTGGTGAAATGTGATGTTACGTCTGGAATATCACACTTTTAAAATCGTTCAGATCTAAAAAAAAAAAAATCCTGTAACGTGCAGAACAGATTAGGCAGCGAAGCTTCCTTAAAGTAACGAAAAGGCACATTTTTATAAGACTTATTTGCTGCTATCACTGTTGAATAACACTACTGATGAACGAACCTTGCAAGCCCTTATGTCCTAACAATGATTGGGAAATGGCACACTGATGAAACCGCAGGACTAAACGCATCACCGAGGGCCTTCAGAGTCAACATTAAAACAACAAAAACAAAAATTACGAAGTGACTTTCTTCTTTCATTCGTCCTAAAGACAAAACCACTGCTGGCAAACTAACGGCCCCGTCTCTACAATGTGATCCAGCATCTTCAAAATGACAGATGACACCATCTTTACCACTTGTAGGACACATGATCCTTGTCACCTTAAATTACTCTTTATGTCTCCCTCTTCATCCTGCGTCTTTCTGGCCCCATCCCACCTCTCATAGGAGGGGATTTATTAGGGTGGGGAAAAAGTAAATTATGACTTCAACTCGACCTGCAGGGGCACGCCCAAATATCAGACAGCTATTCAGTCTGTCGACCCCCAGAGAGACCAATTTTAATGGTCCTATGAATTACGGCCTCAGCACTTAGTCAAATGCAGAATATCTGTCACTCTTAAAGAGATGAAGGTTCCTGAAGTTTTGAGGTTGTGCTACGACACGCTTTGATGTTTTCAAACAGGAGTGAGGAATGAGTTTTAGGCAGCATGTGGTCACCGTAATAAGACTGAGGACCACAAGCTCTTCTGGTTCTGTCTGTCTGTGTCTGTGTGTGTGTGTGTGTGTGTGTGTGTGTGTGTGTGTGTGTGTGTGTGTGTGTGTGTGTGTGTGTGTGTATAAAGCGCTGACAAGAAGAAGAGGATGGGTATGTTCTAATGTTCTAGGAGTCTCATTTGTTTCTTTAGGGCAAATTACACTATTTTACATCCACAGTGTTTGTGTATGAGTGTGTACTTTAAGATATTTAATCAAAAGCTCAACACACACACACACACTTACAGGGCGTTCTCAGTCGAATTGTGTATGCGTCTTGTTTTCATGTACAGGTGAAGTCATTCCTGTGGTACAGACGGGAATGCTGCGACTATTAAGCAGCCTGTGAAAGACATCCAAAATATCACTCTGAAGAAGACACAAACAAATAACCATATATGTGTACCACTTGTAGGACACATGATCCTTCTCACCTTAAATTACTCTTTATGTCTCCCTCTTCATCCTGTGTCTTTCTGTCCCCATCCCACCTCTCATAGCCCACCCCGGAGCCTGTGTGTGTGTGTGTGTGTGTGTGTGTGTGTGTGTGTGTGTGTGTGTGTGTGTGTGTGTGTGTGTGTGTGTGTGTGAACAAATGTGTGTTCCCCATTGTTCCTACATCTGTGCCAGTTAACCAGCCATGGTTTAATCCAGGTGGGAAGTCTTTACATTTCCAGAGAAAGAGTGTTTTTGTTTTAAAACAAAAATGTGTTAGTATGGACGAAGGACGACTGAGAAGGCATTTTTTTTGATACAGGATGGTATTGAAGCAAATTTTTCGATGTCATAAAAGTGTTTAAGTTTGGTGCCTCCTGCTGATCTGCCAAAGTGACAGATCAACCCAGCAACCAATGAACAGTCGGCCATTGCCATCCACAGAGCCGTAACACTAATATGTCTACAAATCTAGATTATCAGTACGCCTTCATTAACTGTCTGCATGCTTAACATCTGTTTGGGAAGAGGGAAACACAATTTGTGAGCTTCACGGGTGAACAAAAGAAGGACTTTAAAACAAGAGACTGTCGTATAAAGATTAGCTTAAGCGAGGGATGTGATCTCTGTGGGGAAGCCACAGAGTGAAGAAATGTATGTAGTGTAGGCTTCAAAGGATGTGTAGAATAGCCATGGAGTAAAAAAAAAAAAAAAAAAAAAAAAAACCCGCAGGATATTGATGGATAAATAGTGTAAAAAGACAAAGCGATCGCGTGGAGTACAGGGCAGCTCTGCTTACGTAAATCCAGAGGTATGCCCATGTTTGATGCCGCTGTCATCGCATTAGTAATGATAGGCCATTTCCACTTTATCAGCCCCGCAGCCTTCTGGATCCCACTGACTGAGTGACTGCACAGAGCAGGTATGGATGTTAATACAAGGCTGAGTTATGTGTATATGTGAACGTGTGTGGCAAATGGTGATCATCCCCAGCTGTAAACCAACTTCACCCTGGAGCAAAACCACAACAGCTAACCACAGCTCTCTCTTAGTTTATGGATACTGCCTTACAAGACCGACAGGCCTCGACTCATATCAGTGTGTCCTCAGCACATACTGTGTAGTACATCATTTGCCGGGGAGAGCCAAATCGTAAACACACAGATGGTCTTTGTGCTTATTTGTGCATACAAGGTGTGTGGAAGGTGTGCAAAGGCAAATATGGCATGGGAAGAAGTATTAAGTTTGAACATGCCCTTCCTGACCTTGAAACACACCTTGCAGGGTAAATAAAAGCACAAAGAGTGGCCAAACCACAAGAAACACACTCAGTTTGTTTTCTGCAGAGATGAACAATCAGAAAATGCTTGGCATGATGATTTGGAGAATTGGACAAATTGTTCCTGATAGACTTCCAGAGAGAAGAGAATGGAAAATTATATTGGGGTGGTTTTTAGTACTTTAAACCACAAAATGATCAACTTATGAATATGAAGACCGCAAATAAAACACCAGAAAAGTGTAAAACTTTGGACCTTTAACTATCAGAAGCTGTGGATTGGTACTTTCTGCTGTGTGTGTGTGTGTGTGTGTGTGTGTGTGTGTGTGTGTGTGTGTGTGTGTGTGTGTGTGTGTGCGTGTGGGCTTAGTGATGAATGCGTTCGAGGGCAGCAGTGAGAAGCAGTATGCCAGGCACTGAGAGACAGCTGTCAGCCCTTGACCCTCAGTAAGGAAACCGTAGGCACTGGACTCTGGAGCTGAACCAACTCATTCCTCACATCACACAAGTGGTTGAACTTGTCGTGGCTTCTGTTTGGGCCCCTGCATATCACAGCTTGGCAGCAGTCCATAACACATATGCGGTATCAGATGCAGAGGAAAACAAATCCTCAACACGGAGAGCCGGAGTCATTAGGGGACAGAGTCAAGTAAAGATTAATTTAGATCACAACAAGACTGAGAAACAAGCTCAGAGAGGTGAAAAATGTGGGATAATCCCAGCAATTACTGCATGTATTTCATTTTTAGATGCCCGTTGGTTCTTATTAATCAAAGCTGAATGAACAAAGAACTATGTGAAGGAACATGTGAGGAACTTTGTGCTTTTGTGACAAAATAATATGCCTCAAAGTCCTCAACCTAACACCAATCCCTGTACTAAAAGGCTTCCATTGAAAGTCTCCATTCAAATGCTTTATCCTGTGATTCCATTATAACCTGTGTGAGTTTTAACACGTTGAGACAATCACTTCAGGCCTACGACACAATGCTCCCAGGGTCAGGACTGGCCTGTAGAAAGGTAATCAGCATGTAAAGAAACGCACACGCATCCACACTTTTGACATGTTAAACCAAAGCAAGGGCATTGTATCCCATCATAAATGGACGAAAAGGTAAATGACTGGGTACAGGAAGATAAAATGCAAATGAAGGTCAGATTCTGATCTTTTGTTTGGGCTGAAGCCCTGCACGAGTGCAAAACATCTCAGACTGAGACGTTCAAGTCTCCGCCTGGCTTGGCTTCACCACGTTTTTGCTGCGCTGCTTAGTTTGAAGAAAACATCGTCAAACTGGAATTTCCTAGACTGAGACACCAGCCTGTAAATCATTATTCTGACGTGTAAATGATTGTTTTGGTCTAACCATTAACTGTTTTTGTGAGGAACAACAAAGTTTCTGACTGTCGAGTGGCTTGCATTGAAATCTTCACAGCAAAACAATCAAGCAGAGGCATTGCAAAAGGTTGTGGTAGCAGAGGCGTTTGCCTGGGGAAGTACGAGCCTTGAAAGCAGCTCTGACTGAATCAATCACACAAACAGAAGCCCATGTGTGAGTGAGGAAAATTCATCACTTTTAAAGACAGATGAAGCCAACGATGTTACTTATTTCTCATCTGAAAGGGGCTCGAGTCGTTTTCCAGGTTTCACAAGATACTCTGACATTATCTGAGACACACAGAAGGGAAGATGGAGTGACAGTCTGGATGACCCCGCAGTAAGTTGAGGTGTACTCAGATAAGACCGCGGTTTAGAGCCACTGTGCCCCCCAGCTGCTACAGTTTGGGCCCTTTACTTTGTTTTGCGGGTCAAAGGTCGAATGACTATAACCAGAGGTCAAGAACTTTGGACGTCAACGCTCTCATGGGGTAATTCTTCGACCTGAGAGAAAGCAGACACGAAGCAGATGCTAACTACCCGCGTTCCTGATTGACTTATTGTCTTTCTGTCTAAACCATGACAGATACAATTAACAAATAACAATGAACCTGCTCAATCGGCGCTCAAACTGACATCTCTCTACTCAAACTGCTTGAGTTTGGCTGCCTCGTTGTAACAGCGAGATAATCAAAAACTCTGTAATGAGTCCATTAAGAAATGATGGCTACATTATGTACTTTGAAAGCAATATATTAGAAGATCCTGAGCAGCGGAGGGGGGATGCTCAGCGTCCTATCGATGTACTGTCATGAGTGTCAATGAGAGCAACCATTAGCCTCTAAGACCCCTCTGGGAGGAAGAGAAGTTGGCAAAAGTCTAACGCTTACGCACTAGTAGAAGTCTACATGTCTCAATTTGTTGCAGGCTATCACACTTTGGACTGAAGGATCAGAAGGGAAAAGAAGAAGGTGAAGTCAAGTGGCACTGAGTGAAGTCACAGAAGTTTACTTCAGCATTTTCTTTCCTTTTTAAGACACCAGGAATGAGAGAGAGAGAGAGAGAGAGAGAGAGAGAGAGAGAGAGAGAGAGAGAGCGAGAGAGAGAGAGAGAGAGAGGGGAAAAACAGCTCCTCACTGTAACCCAAGATGTAATTTGATAACGGGCTGGCTGCAGGTAGACGGCAGCACGTATGTAATTTTCAAACATCACATGGGACGAGAGAGATAGAGAGAGGCATTGTGGTTTCTGGTTTAGCTCCATGACAGAGGTGTCAGGAATGCTGCTAAACATTTAATACACATTACTGATAAGGAAGGCAAGGCAACACTTCCATTTTTGTTTAACTGCAGGAGCGGCATTTGACAGGTTCCTAATTAAAATGTCCAAAGATGAGAAACTGGCAGGGTCATTAGGAATTATGTGGGGGGAAAAAAAACCTATTTATTTTTATAGACGCCATGAAAAACGTATTTTTGTGACAACGGCAAGAAATCAAGCTGCTTTGTTTAATTGAAAGTGTTACTTGTAGTTCTTATTGTGGTATTGAATAATGGAGATTAAATGTTAAAAGTGTTATCTGTAACACTGTTTTACTAGTTTCAACATTATCAGTAAAACTTGGATTCATTGTGCACAAATAAATGCAAATAAAAATGTGACGTTGATGTGACAACCCACTCAAAGAAAATGCTTTTTTTTATTATTATTATTTAACATGATGTAGAGTGTCAAAACTGTTGATGGAGGATAAACACGTTTTTACTTTGATACACATGTAACTGAAGACATTGTGGGAGGGTGAGGCACTTTTGTGCGCCGTATAAAAGGTGGAAGGGATCTTTGTGTGAAATCTGGCCTTTACACTTCAGGGGAAGAAGTCGGCAAAGTCCACTGCCGTTGTGAGACCTGGATGAGATGGGACATTAAAGGCAGATCACTGTACCTGTGTGTGCATGTGCGAGAGCAAATGCATGTTTCTGTGGAGTTTATAGATGTGTTATTGAGTATGTGCTTGAGTCATCCTATCCAAAATGTAACAGGAGGATGTCTCAGTTCAAAGGAGCATTTTGACATCTTTTCAAAAGGCAACGCAAACCCAATACACCTCGGAGCGCCCTCCGTCTACATCTATGTATCCGTGTCTCGGGCTCTCTGCTAAAAGACAAGGCCCGGAGGGCCGAAGAACACATACAATGCTTCAATCCGCACATCTAAGTCTACTTCCTTTGAAATGCTTACAGAGGCTTAAGCCGCTCCGCCTGTAGGAGCCAAGTGTGACCCGGGGTGTGGTGTACATTTTACCAACAGTGTGACATTCCTCTATTCTAAACGTTAAGGTGTAAGGTAGGCCGATCGGTTCATTTGCATGCACAAATAAACATCCGTTTTATTTGGATACGTGTCAGTTCATACGTCAAGTTTCTTCAGTGTGAAAGCGTCTGTGTGTGTGTGTGTGATCCCGTATTTTCTCCTTAAACGTGACTCAGAGCAGAACAGAGGCAGTCAAAGAGGTTGTAAGGAGACACCAACGATGACAGCATTGGGGCAAGGCGGCAGCTTTTGCTCTGACTCGGGGGTTCGAATCCAGCTCATGACAGTAAACACGCAGGCCACTGAAGTGCCTTTGAGCAAGAGGGTGTTGTTAAACACTGAAGGTTCACTCATTGACTTCACAGGAGGTACGGAGCACCGCGTTAGCCATGCAAACCTTGTGACAATGTAGCTATTTAATAGCCTATCGATGTTTTTGGAAGATTATTATTCAGTTTAGCAAACACCTTTTAAACATCATACCAAAAGAATAAAGCCGTGTCTAGACAGCAAGCAAACTGTGAGCAGCACGTTAGCAGAGCAGCAGCTGTGAGTGCACCATCAGTGTTGCTCGCCATGTTCAAGTTAAGCAGCTCATATGAACGACACTCTCTTTTGTTATTTACCAACCAGGACCATAACATTTTCTGAAAGCTCAGAGTTAAGAGTTCTGGAAATCATGACCTCATAATGAAAGGTCAAGGGAACACCAGAGTCTTTGTCAAGACTCGGACATTCACACCAATCTATCTAATGGTTGAAGAGCAACACAGCGAGACTGCTAAAAATCCTTGGTATATAGATTGCTACCATGCAGCCACTACAGATTTACAAAAAGAAGTACAAAAAGAAACTGTAGATGCATCTAAACCACCAGCAACTTAAGCACAATCGCCATTTAATCAAAATATACTGTAATATTTTGGGAAAATCAAGTGCTGTCTGACAGTGAGACAATAAAAGGGACAACAATTTGAGAACTTGGCGTGCATGAACAAGTTCTCACACACAACCTTACCTGTCAAGATTACATCTGTCACCAGCTCCTTCTCTGGCTGAAGGGTAAATGACTAAAACTGACACCTCTACAATCACAATCTGGCATGAAGTCCTTCTGTGGAGGCCAACATCAACACTCATAGAGGATCAGTGTTAAAGCCCCAATCAAGGTTTTCTACGGGAAGACAATTAAAGGAAGGTGTCAGTTTTCAGGAGAGCTGTTGAGAGAAAGGTTGTTCTCCAACTCGAAAACAAAAAATCTTTTCTATTTAAACCTGCTGATTAATACACAAAACAGCTCATAATATCTTTGTATTACTCATTTTCATGGCGAATCAAAAGCTTTGTTGGGTCCGTTTTAGGGTGTCTTTGTGGATAGGATTTCTGTTTTTGTTTAGCTGTGGATTAAGCAACAGCACTTTTAACGTTGAACAGATATCGGTCTGTTTGTGCCAGTGAACTCAATCCAGTTAAGCCACATGACATTTTATCCTAATACCTGTATTGTCAGAGCCAATGCCAAGTTTTAATAGCGGAGACGACTGCAGCCCAATGTACTGCACATAGGAATTACACGGAGAGAAAGGGATGTTTGCTAGCAATTGCTGACATATGAAGTGACATCGTGTGGAATGAAATCATGGTGAAGGGCAGGATCAGAACAGAGATGGCGGACCTTAATCCTTTTCTAAAAAAGGCAGTGCAAGAGCCTTTTTCCAGCCAGCACGCTGTTTTGAATCAGTTCGTCACACATCTACAGCAAAGGAACACTCTGGACAACCGGTTCCACAGTGGCACCAACATTTGACTGGTCCAGAACCATAAAGCGCTGACGTCAGGATTATTGCAACGAACAAGATCAACCTCAGCATGGATGCAAAATCTATAAGGGTATATCGATAAAGATTGTCTGTACGTCAAAGGCATCTTACAATTTTTGTTTCATCTTTTGTAACACCTATGTTTGATCTGCTCTGTAGGAACAGCTAATGATATCCGTCAGCTGTGGTTTCAAGATGCAGCAAGATGACTGCGTCGAGTTAAATGGCTTTTGCACCTCGGGCTGGTTGTCCATCATTGTAGGGGACCCCCCCCCCATAAATATTTGGCATCCTCTGGACTTCAGTCTAAACTTAGGAACAGTCTGGACACATAATGGGTAAAGTCTGGAATAAAAAAAGACCAGTGACGGAGCTATGAATCAAAAATAACCAGTAAGACCTTATAAACCGAGGCTAAATATGTTTGAAATTGATCTTCACATGTGATCTGATGTTTTGTAATTGGTGTTGAAGTGCAACAGCTGAACAAAGTCGATTGCTTTAACGATTCTTTCCAGTAGTATATAGTGCATCAGCAAAAAAATCTGACCTCATGGTATGCAACCTACACATGACTGATATATGACGCCTAAATTTGTCAGGGTTGCTGTGACAACAAGTAAATGTCATGTCATTCCCATGAGACTGTTGCCGACTTGGAGCAGGCGTTAGCATGGAAGAGAAGAAGACACGGGAATGGCGGCAAAGCCAGAAGCAGAGAGAGAGAGAGAGAGAGAGAGAGAGAGAGAGAGAGAGAGAGAGAGAGAGAGAGAGAGAGAAATTGTGTGCAAAAAGGCAACGTCTTTTATTGTTGCATCTCTAGAATTCACTGAAGTATCCTAAAATATATCCCACAAAAATTATCTATGAGCCACAATTAGTAACTATGCATAAAGGGAGGCTTCGGCTGTCATCCTATCTTCTCCTCTTTCTCTGCCTCCTTCTTCTTCACTGTCACATTTGTCATTCACTCTGGCACCATCCTGTATATATACACCCTCAGCCCCCACCCCACCACCACCACTTAACATTCCAGCAGCTGGTCATGGCACATCATGACGCATGTAATGTCACCCTCGTGAGCTGTTGGCGAGCCGCGAAGCTTCCCTCTGCCTCCCCGGTGAGAGAGACAAAGACGAGTATTGTGTCGCCTGAGTGCGAGGGACGGAGAGAGAGGTGTGTCCGGTTACAATCAAAGACGACCCCTTCACCACCCAAAACCTGTTGGCGTTTGAGTGGGGAAATTGCCGTCCTGCAGCATGTAAATAAGAGATACCGCTGCCTGTGTGTGTGTGTGTGTGTGTGTGTGTGTGTGTGTGTGTGTGTGTGTGTGTGTGTGTGTGTGTGGTGTGTGTGGTGTGTGTGTGTGTGTGTGTGTGTGTGTGTGTGTGTGTGTTTTTTTTTTTTTTGAGTGTATAATTGCGGGTTTAAAAACCTGCAATTAAAAACTCCAACTTACAAAAATTTGCTAAAATTCAAGTCGGCTAGGATCACACATCACAAGGAGAAACAAAGCTCCTGCACCTCCCACGCATTCCTCCACTTTTAACCTCTTTTGCCCAGTTTCGCCCGAGCCTCAGGCAATAAGTGTTTGCAAACAAACAAGCCCTCTTTGAAATCCCCGCAGCAAACAACACTTGCATGACGGGGAAGACACCTAATTTTCAAGCTCACTCTCAAGCCCGCGATGAAGAGCGGCGCGCTGCTTGAAAGAGACTTCCTGCTGGAAACAAAACACTGATTTTGAGAATGTGGATTAAGAGTGCAAGAGGAAAGATGGCTCAAGTAAAAAACAAACTAAAAAAAACAAAAAACAGGTGGACAGATTCGGCAAATAGAGACTTCCAAACAAAGAAGAGATAAAACACCTCTGCAGCATGTATAAAAGCTACCATTCTTTCCTGAGTATGACAGAATGAAATCAAAGAAGTCATTTTTAGTCATATTTCACACTAATTAAAGGCAACGTTTTCCCTTGGGAGAGTTGGGAGCAGCCAGCTGACTTATCCCACAGTCGGTGTGTGGCCATGTTGCTTCTCGCAGCCAACTTACGGCATCGGCCGACAGCCTCAGATCCTTAAGCGTCACTCCTCTCTCTTGCCCGTAATTGAGCATTCGGACATCAGTGGAGTCGAACAGTGACCAGTCCTGATCCCCCGGTATTTTACACTTCAAACTAGACTACAGCCTGCAGGCACACATACCCACGTAGCAAAACACACACACACACACACACACACACACTTAGACCTAACAAGCACACATGAAAGCCCACAGTGGATGTACAAGATTAAGCATGAATGTGATTCCTTTCTCACTCATTGAGCACACAAACAGAGGGACAAGGAGGTACGAACACTGTTATTACACCTGCTCTGTCTTTTTTGCTACCCTGCCTCAGGACAAGAGAGCATCGCGATGCAATTAAGTTTTCAGTGCCGAAATAGAAGGGTGCTAAAAACATGTTGCAGCAAATGGATGGTTTGCGAAACTGTGTTCTGCAGAATATTCTTATTTACTTTCTTGCAAATATAAACTTCCAAGTCGATCCTCTCACACAACTCTGAGCAATGAGTGCGTTTCCCAAAATATCCAAGTGTTTGTTCAAAATAATTTTACACTTTTGAACCTCGATGTTTAAATGCAAAATGCTTTTTTTTTTTTTACATAAATCAGGGCAGGATAATGCTTTTATTAGGTTTTGACTTTAGACACAATTGGGGTATGATATAAATGAGAAGTAGAGAAGAAGTCCCTGACTATACCCTGGCGGACGCATACATGGACAGACGTGGACTCTTTTTTTTAATAGTTCTTTTTTTTTTTTTTACAAAGATCCCTCTTTTATACTTTTATACTTCTACTTTCTGGTGTCAGTTTGAAGGACACGTTTCACACATGTGCAGTGGATCTACAGGAAGTTGTCCACACAGAGCCCTACATGTAGATCCATGTACACATGATGGAATTTAGGTAAAGCAAGACACTTAACAGACCCTCACCTACTCACAGATGGGGAAAGTGTAACACCCGCATAAGAGTCTACATCCATGCTTGACTCAGTAGAATTCATCCTGCAGGGACAACAGATGGCTGTACAAATATCATGTTAATCCATCATACGGTTGAAATATTTCAGTCTGGACCGACTGACAAACAGAACACACCACCAACATCAACAGAGTCATGTCATTTAACTAAACATACACGAGTCAGTTAGGAGAGCGTCCAGCCAGGTAGACTCACTACCCAAAAAAACAAAACAAAGCACAGCCTGGCAAGAGAGGCAGACAGGCACGCAAGACAGATAGAGGACAGTAATCTAATAAGTCTCTATGACTGACTGACTGATATCGCCTCGACGCCCACGTGACAGGAGAGCGACACTCTGCAGGCAGGTGGTCAAGCAGTGGGAAGATTTCTTTAGGGAAAAAAACAAGTAGAGGAAGAGTTGACTGAAAGTCATGAGGGAGGACAATGAAGCTGAGAGAGAAGCATGGTGAAGGAGCGGGGGGGGGGGGGGGGGGGGATGTTTAAATCCAGGAGAGAGTGTGTGATATCTAGGAATGAATGGGATCTCCCGATATCAGTTACTGAGCATGCCAAGCCTGACCACGCACGCGCACACGCGCGCACACACACACACACACACACACACACACACACACACACACACACACACACAGTGAAAGAAAACGTATAAGGTGCCGACAGAGTGAAAGCACACAGGCACCATAAACGTAGACTTGTGATTAAACTTACAGCACTTTTTTCTGTTGTTGATATTGACTTAACATTCCTTGGTAATCACGTCATGTATAACAACAGTCCTGAAGCAGGCATCTCTGCAAAATGGGAAACTTTCAGAAAAAAAAAAACAAGCTGAACAAATACACTGTTAGTTGGTAAAAAAGAAGCTTTGATGGAGGTTTTTAGGTCCCACTGGTGTACACAGAAACAAAATCTCCCTCTCATTTCTCTTTTCCCTCAACTCGCCCATCTGTCTGTCCCAACCATCACCCTGAGGTCATGTGCGTGTGTGTAAAAAAAAAACATGTCCTGCTTTGATCTCACTGGTGAAAGGTCATGCGTCCTCACTATCTGTGCATCACTGTCGCACCTGTGAACCCGGAAAAGACGGGAAACCAGGAGGAGAGGGCTGCCAGGAAACTGCCGTTTGCCCCTTGACTCACACAGGGAGTCATTTGTCTTGCCCAATATGCATCCGCGGTTACATGTGCGACGCAATATTTCAGGGCCAAATTATCTTTTGAAACCAAAAGAACGCCAAGAACAAGGGATGAAGGGGAAAAAAGGGAGTGGAGTGATTAATGGATCAGATGATCTTGTGGCTCACAGAATGAAGGAAAGCCACAAACGTCATACAGAGCAACACATCGGAACCGATACACTACACTACACTACCCTGTGTTGCAAAACCGTAACTGTGCCTCATAATAAAAGGGACAATTACACTTACCTGTCCTTATAAATGATAAAACTGTGGTTGTCACAGGAATGCTTTGAAGTGGCATGTCTTTGGAAGTTCAGTGAACACATCAGCCGATTGTGTTTTTCCTTGGACTGGATTTAAAAATAAACCCAGAGCTGAAGTTCTTGTGTCGTGGTAGAAATCTAATTATGCATATTGAGAGAGTGGTGGGGGGGATGAGAAAGAAAGCAGGGAATGTTTTCGAAGGAGCGTGCGGACGAGAGCAGAAATGTTAAAAAAAAAAAAAGCTGAGCTATGCAACTCCTCTGGATTAAGAGCCAAAGTCAAGGCAGGGAAGCTTAAAAGCCCCATGGGGCAGAAAAGAGGGGAAGCAGAGGGAGGTAGGAGGGGGGAGGGGTGGGGAGTGGGGTGGGGTGCATGAATGCGTGTAGCATCATGCCACCTCTGCTCACCAAGGGTAAGGAAAGAGATATCAGAGCTGGGGTGGAAAAAGACGATTTAGCATCAATCATTCCTAATCGTTTAAGCAGCGATCTGCTACGCTGCATCACTGAATGATATAACACAACTCCACCTATAGCCTGTTGGTGCATGCTTTAACATTAGCCGATATAAACCCCGCCCATCAGGTAGATGCTTCCTGGAAAATAAAAACTCTGGTTCACGTTAGGCGATGCCGTTTACGTGTCAGGAAACAGAACAATGTGGTGGCTGAGTGAGGTAGCAGTGATGACACGAGTTAACACTAGTGCCCTGAAAGAGGCACAAAAACATCAGTCTGTTTATGCAGCAGCTACAGTCACAAATTGGTGACTTTGGGATCAAATGTTTTTTCAACACCGGTTAGACTCACTTTAGTTTGTAAAAAAAATCACAACCTCCTTACAGACTGTGTCAGATAAGAGTTCCTACAATGAGAACACATAGCCCTCAGATATTGAACCACAGAGATTCCATCTATACACACGCACACGCGCACACACACACGCACACGCACACACACACACACACACACACACGCACACACACACACACACACACAAGTGCTAAAAGAGAGAATGAGGACAGATGGAACGGTGTTGTGGCTAGCAAAGTGTGTTAAGCAAGTGCATCTCAGTAGCGTTATCAGGGCGTTCTTGTGTGTCAGCAGAGGGCTCGAGAAACATTCTCAGGCCTTCTGTTCGCCAGAATAAAAGCATCTGTGCATTTCTCGCACAGGTTTTGAGGACAGCCTTGATTAGGAGGACAAAAAGAGGACAACTGTGACAGACGGCAACCTCCTCATCTCTATTTCACTGTGGGTCATCTCCGAACAAGACAAATCAATGCACACTTTAATTCATCAGTCAGCGGGGTTTTAGTTCTATTGATCCGGCATCTTAACCGGGGTCAATGGGGAAGACGGAGCAAATGCATGAAAGGAGACCTAATGAGCTGATAAACATGATGTGAGCCTTCCTCTAAAACCAAACCCAGTCAAAACCTACCCAAACTGAGCATAAAACAGAGACCTGGCCTGACCTGGTCCTGAGCGCAGACACAAAGGACACAAACCTTCATATCTTTACAGTAATCTAGACCTGGTCTGACCTAAGTTTCAGGTTGGACTTTTGATCGTCAGAATTAAGTGGACGGCTGAATTTTTCTGCATCGGACAGTGGCAGAAAAGGTCAAAACAGCAACCACACAATAAGACGAAAAAAAAACCCAAAGAGAATGAGAGAGACCAGAGGAGCCACGGGGAACTGAATTCAAGAAAGACACAATCGGTGTCTTGTCTCTTAGTGCTTGTTATGGTACTCACAGCCCACCAATCCCCTCAGGCTTTCCTCTCCCTAGAGCCCAGGGTCAAAAGGTCAAGACCTCATCAGTAATGGTTACATAACACTTGACATTAGGGTGAGCCCCAAAAAAAAAAAAAAAAAAAAAGTAAGGTTGGAGCTATTCTTGCGTGCGAGTGTGCGCATCTGTTTAAATGTGCACAAACACGTGCTTGCCTATATTTATGTGGACCAGACTACAAACTAATGAAGAGGTCCAGCCCCCCGCTGGGACCATCATGGGGTCACTGTTGTCAAGGATACAGCCAGACTTGTCAGCTGTTTTTGAAAAGCATGAATGCAGGGGCAGTTGAATGAGGGCTATAAGGCCCGTAACCCGGTGAGTCTGGGGCTCCTCAGATGCTCTGCAGGTCGACTGCGGCAGCCATAAAGCACTTCGAAAAGCACAATCTGCCTTTTGTCCAAGACAAAGACAAGGGACAAGTCCTTCACCGAGAAGTACCGTTGGACAAAAATGAGGGCACATCTGGGGAAAGCCTTCCAATGCCTGATGAAGCATGGTGTCCCGACATAATGAGGGTTCACTTCCAGCTAATAAACCGCTGCACTGTCACGTCTGTATTTCTGTCACGAACAAAGAGACGGGAAAACAAAATCATCAAATGGCAAAGGTGACATAAGGGACAAACTGCCATCTCAATATTTCCAGCTATCGCAACGATTCATAGCCACCAGCCAGCTACAAGCAAGATAAGACTGATGGACTGGAAATATAGGTTTCCCCTAGTGCACCATGGGCCATGGCACTTCATTTGTATTCCTCCAGTATGTGTGATATGCTGGCATTCCTCAGCTTGGAGAGATGATAGGGTGACACAGAGAGAAAGTGATGGGCTGTTGGCTCACTTCAGGGCTTAATGTACTTTGGAAGATCAACCGACGGAGAGAGGAGGAGAGGAAGAAGAGACGGAGGAGGTTGAGCAACCAGCTGTCAATAGGTGACAGGCTAGTTATTTTGTCAGGGTATCAGATTAATCCTGCCTGATTAATGTCAAAGTGTTTCCTTGGAAAGTGCGCGTGTATGTGTGCTTGCTTGTACCGTAGCCAACATCCCGTCAGTTTAGGTGCGAATGTTCAAGTATTTGCATCGGTCTAATCTTTAACTTTAAAGAACAAAGTCTGCGTCTGCGGTGGGGGAAAAAAAAAAAGCAACTTAATGCAAATTATTTCTACATGACCGTTCACTACGAACACAAAAGCCCTCAGAAGTGGTGCTCCAGGAACCTCTCCAAACTTCTTTTTACATTCAAAATTAGGGTAGCACCGAGTGCGAAAAACGTACGCAAAGCAAGGAGAGCTACTTTGGCGAAATCCTGGTGAAACATCTTGTGGCAAGATGTTGATCAACCTCACGCACCTACATTCGGCCAAAAACATTCAGCCTCTGCACTTCAAAGAGAGCAAGCCTGTATCGACTTTGGAGAGTGAGGGAAGGAACTCATTAGGGCACATAGTCTTGCACTACATGCATGTGTGTTCCTACTTTTGACAAAAATGCACATAACTGAAACAACAAAGCGGCTCAGTTATGAGGGTGTCCTGTCTAATTGCACCTATTTTATTACCCAAACCAACCACTTGCAGACAAAATATTTCTCAGCCAAATGGGAGAAAAGCAGCGCAACCGGATCTTGCACAAAGCCTGCAGCAAACACTTAACTGATCATACAGTCAACAAACACTACAGTCAAAACCTGCCTGTTCCCATTCAACAGAAAGTTCTACACTGACTCTGCAGCTTGACGATACAGCACACGTGGTGACTCGCATTTTAAACCTTTGACACATTTTTTTTATGACCTTGTTTGAAAGTACTGACACGTGAAACCGACATGAGAAGCGGGATTTTCTCACAGAAAAAGAGGTTGATGAAGAAATAATTACATACCCGAGACAGAGATGGTCATGGGTGCTTCCAGGGGCCTGTCGTTGTCCAGATCCTTGCTCAGTCTCAGATCCCCGGTGTCTTCATTCAACAGCAGCAGACTGAGCTCGTTTCCAGATTCAAACTTGTACCGCAGTTTATCCGACACATCCGGGTCGTGAGCCGGTACCTTTCCAATTATTCCTGATGGGAAACTGTTGGACTTGTTGGTGACATAGTTATTAAAAATAATCTCAAAGTCCTGCAGCACCGGAATGTTATCATTCATGTCTTTCAGGCGGATGTGCACGGTGGCCCGGCTCACTAGTGGCGCAGATGTAGCCTGGACCACTATTACATACTCTGTTTTAGCCTCGTAATCCAGGTCTGTGAGTGCAGTGAGGTCACCGTTAAAAATGTCCAGCTGGAAAACTTCCGGATTATTCCCTTCTACGATCTGGTACATGATCTGAGCGTTGGTGCCCTCGTCGGGGTCCGTGGCCGTGATCTGAGCCACGACAGACCCCACCGGGCTGTTCTCCTGCACGCAAATGAAAAGCTCATCCTTCTCAAACACTGGAGCGTTGTCGTTTATGTCTTGGACTACAACGTGGACATTAACAGCTGCTTTGAGAGGCGGAACCCCCCGATCCACAGCAAAGGCCTTCAGTTTGTACACAGGAACGTTCTCCCGGTCCAGTTTGCGAGCGGTTCTGATGATACCGGAGTACGGCTCGATAAAAAAATCCCCCTCTCCATCATCGCCACCTTGAAATGTATAGCTCACCCTGCCGTTGGAGCCAGAATCTTTGTCTGAAGCAGATATCTGAAGTACACTGGTGTAGACGGGTGCGTCTTCAAATACGGTCCCCTGGTACATATCTCTGATGAACTGGGGAGCATTATCATTAGCATCCAGGATGATTATCTCCACATAAGTGGTATCAGATTTCTGAGGGATGCCATTGTCTCTGGCAATGATGGCTAACGTGTAGGAGGCCTGGTCTTCATAGTCAATCTCCATCCGTGTTGTGATGGCACCTGTATTCGGGTCAATTTTAAACTGAGGGACATTGTCCTCCATCACATAGGTGATGCGAGCATTTTCGCCCGTGTCCTCGTCTGTCGCACTGATCACCACCACAGTGGAGCCCACTGGTTTTTCCTCACTGAGCATCACCTGGTAGTTGGCACTCTGGAAGACGGGCCGGTGCGTGTTGGCGTCCGTCACGTTGATGAACACCTGAGCAGTGTCGTAGCGCGTTCCATCGCTGGCGGTGACGGTCAGGACGTACTGGCGCTCCTGTTTGTAGTCCAAGGGAAGAGCTAAGGTGATGAGGCCGCCGCCGCTCTGGCTAGTGATGGCAAAGCGGTTCCTGGTGTTGCCACTGGAGATCTGATACGTCACCACACTGTTGACGTCTCGGTCCACGGCCGTCATTGTCAGCACGCTGGTCCCCACGACGGCGTCTTCATTGATCTTCAGCGAGTAGGTCCTCTCTGTGAATGTGGGTATGTTGTCGTTCACATCGAGCACCGTGATGCTGACGCTGGCCGAGGAGGACATCACAGGTATCCCGTGATCTCTCGCCTGCACGCCAAAGGTGTAGAAGTCAGTGGTCTCCCTGTCGAGTTCTTCACTCACTGTAATCCAGCCTGTGCTGTTGTTGATGGTGAACGGAAAACCCGGTGCGGTGTCAGTCAGTCGGTATTCCAGGCGGGCGTTTTCTCCAGAATCACCATCAATTGCTTGAATGTGGATCACAGAGTAACCGATGGCAACATTTTCTAACACGGTAGCCTGGAAAGGTGTGCTGACAAACATGGGGGCGTTGTCGTTGACGTCCACCACTTGCACCACCACCATCCCTGTGCCGTTGATCAGCGGAGGCCTGCCACCATCCTGAGCCTTAATCCGCAAATTATACTCCCGAATCATTTCATAGTCCAGAGGGTTGATGACGTCGATCACGCCAGTGGGGGAGTGAATGTAGAACTGTCCTTTAACGTTGCCACTGATGATGCTATAGTGAACTTTGGCATTGTTGCCCTCATCTTTGTCCGTCGCGTCCACCTGGATGACCTTGGTGTTGACTGCGACATTCTCTGGGACCTGCACAACATACCTCTTTTCACTGAACTGTGGGTAGTTGTCATTCTCATCTTCCACGGAGATGTTAACGGTGGCGGTGGCACTGCGGGGACCTGGGTCTTTGCCCTGATCATTGGCCTCAACTATCAGCTGGTACTGGGCCCGGGTCTCCCTGTCGGGCCGCTCCCTGATCCTCACCAGGCCGTTCCGGGGGTCGATTTCAAACACGGAGTTGACTCCTTCGCCGTTCACTATTTTATAAATCATGTTGGCGTTGGAGGGAGCGTCGCCGTCAGTGGCCCGGATCGTCATCACTTCAAAGCCCACTTCTACATTCTCCCGGATGCTAACACGGTATTCATTTTGCTCAAACACGGGGCGGTGGTCATTAGTGTCACTCACTGTGACAGTGAGGTAAGAAGCGGCAGATCTTCTGGGGGTGCCATTGTCACTCACGGTCACTTTGAAAACGTGTGTGTCTTTGACTTCTCTGTCCAGAGCCTGGACGGTTGTTATGCTCCCCGTCTGCAAGTCGATGTCGAAAAAGTCATCAGACCTTCTGTCAAACAAAGCTTCCATGCTGTACTCCAGCCTCCCTGCCTCCCCATCATCCGGGTCAGTTGCTTTCAGGGTGATAACCCGCGTGCCCGCAGGCTCATTCTCGGGCACAGACACCTGATAGTTGGGGAGCTGAAACTGTGGAGCCGCGTTCACCTGTCGCTTCCCCCTGTGTATCAACTTGCCGGACTTTCTGTGGATGGTTTCTGATAAAGATCCATGTCGTTTAGGCGCTTTTTTAAGCGTCACACTCAGCAGCACGGAAAGTCGGCTGCCTGGGGAGCTGTGCAATGCGCAGTGCAATTTCACTTCAGGCTGTCCCCTGTGCTCAAGACACAAGTCATTGGCCAGGAACAAATTCCCGTGCCGGAACACTGCAACCGAGTGTTTTCCAACACATTCCGTGTCCAAAAAGGAAATGTTTCGCGTGAAGGGAGGCAGAACTTGCGTTACATTCAAAAACAGTTCACCTGCAGGTAAGCAGGAAGTTGCCTCCAGTTTTGAAAGGTGTTTAATGTGAATGTCTGGCTTACCTGACGCTTTCTTTCTCTTGTACTTAATAAAACAGTCCTGGCCGTGGACAAACACATTAAAATGTGTCAGAATAACGTCTCCAGATTTCGAGGAACCTGTTCTGAAATAAACAGGCGCCGGGTTCCTTGGCGTGTGCGCACAGTGAACTTTGTGGGAGAGACGAATCACCCCGTCGTGCCTCTCAACTTGGAAAAAACTCTGAATGAATTTGGGGGATAAAGTCCTGTCAATTTTGTAAGTCCATCCGGGGCCGAGCGACAGGTTTGCTAAAAGGCTCCCGGGCTGTAAAGTCTCCGTGAGGTGCATCTCCAAACATCCCGCTAGCGGCGCGGTGAACAAGACACAAACCCAGACCCAACACATCGGTAACTCCATGCTTGTAAACCTGCCAAATCCCACTTAACTTCACCGAAACTACTTCGCAAAAGCATTAACTCTCCCTCTCCCAACACCGCGCTTTACTTTTATCCCTCATGGTGAAGTTTCAACGTGGAAAAAGACACTTGGTATCCATAGTATCGGCGTATCCACGGCGCGCAGCGGCTGCGTGAACCCACACACTGCGTTTAAAATGAGTACAAAATGGCTCCGTGGCTCTCCTCAGTCTCCTCCGCCGCCTCCTCCTCCTCCTCTGAGGACTTATTAGCATAAACCTGCTGTGTTTCCCCCTCTGGGACGCTTTCACGGAGGGGGTGGCGGGGGGGGGTGTACTTTTTTTTTTCTCATGGAGATTGGGGAAGTGGCACTGACCGGGTGACCAATGCGCGCAAGTGTATTGTTATGCCAAACGGGCGAGAGTTGGGGTAAAATTCCTAATGTGTGTTCGAGTGTCGCTCCCTCTTCACCTTTTCTGTGTTTAAGTAGTTGGGAGCAGTGAAGGTACTTACAAAAAAAAAAAAAAAAAAAGACTTAACAGTCTTTGAACAAAGACTTTAGGGAAAAAAAGTTGTTAAATTTCAAACTTAAGTCCCACAACTTTGTTCATCTGCTAAAAAGATGCGACACTTTAACATCATAATTCAAATAACTGTCGCCAATACACCATACAAATATTGCAGCCCATCAGTCATTAGGTTTATTCGTTCGTGGCCTATATGATTGTGCGCGTCATGGTTAGACTTCTGAATGGTCTTCACAGCAATACTTGTACAACTTTTTAATCTCAGAAAATGAGCACAGGTTCTCCTGGGTTTTTTGAACGTTTTTTTTGTTTTTAATGTAAAATTAGATTGCATTTCATTGGGCATCCAATTGTTTTCTCTCCTCTTTAATATTCACTTAAAAGCACTGCTTAGTCTCCCCCCCCCACCTATTTTATTTGAATCCATATTATCAGTGATGTTTGAGTTTTTATGTTTCTTTTTAATTCTAATCTTTTTTTTTTGGGGGGGGGGGGGGTTCTTCCTCATTTTTAAGTTACAAATAACAAGAAAATATGTCACAAATTAAAAAATTATGTTATGTATTCTGGGGGGAAAAAAAGACATGATGCTGAAGTGAGATTCATATAATTAGGTCACGCCGTGACTCCCATTAGGAGCATGTTTGTGCAAAACCTGCCAACTCCAGGGCAACTGGTTAACTCTGGGGGTTAAACCTGTACAATAGCGACCCCCGGCGGATCAATACGTTTAAAACAAACAATGAACAGGTGGCCCACTGTATTTTTCCTCAAGAATATAATGACTCTGGATGCACCACAACGGTACAGGCAAATGAAATACAAGTCAACATATCTTACAACTCACTGGGTTTATTTACAGTTAATGTTCAGTCATGTACAGTTTGTAATTTAGGAACTGGGGCTGAGTTTATCCCCGAGACCTCCAAATGAAGGCACTTATTTTGTTTTTGAAAACTGTCTTTGAACGGATTCCTCCCATTTTTCAATACTCTGACATTACAGAAATAATGTACTGTACGTACAAAATCATACAACAGATGGGGAATGACATGTTAACTAAAGTGGCTTCAAACTGGTGCACAAAGATGAGCTAAAACTACAAATACCACCGTATTTGTGTTTTTGTATTGTGTTTGGTTGCAGTTATTTTTTTCAACTCGGTGTGTGTTTTTAGGTTCATAATGTCACACAGAAAAACTATCTTGTTCTCAAAGACGATCATTAAATACAGAAGTGAGCTCAGCTGCATGTGAAATGTTGTAACACTTACAGAAAAGAACATTCATGAGCCTTAGAGGTGATCGGCTGGTTCGACAAAAAGGTAAAGGTAGGTAGAGCAATACGTGGGTACCTGAGGAGCTTCGGAAAATGTAGTAAATTACAGTAAAAATATCATTTTAAATTCCATTGCAGTAAATAAACAGAAGGATATTAGGCCTACTTTGATTCACAGAGGGTCCAAGTCTGATGGCCCAAAAAACGTTGTCAGTCGTGGCAGTGTTGACCATTTCCTGACCACCGTGTAGCCGTGCTGACTGACGAGCCACCGTAACATACGTCCACTCTCCTCTCCCTGGGTAAGTCGCAGCTTTCCTATTATTACAAGAAATGCTAAAGGCCTCCGACTGCAGTTTCCCTTAAAAAAAAAAAAAAAAAAAAAAAAAAAAAAAAAGACACGCAGATGGCAGCTTATATTAAGGCTGTGTAGCTGATCAATTTTCCATCAAAACAAAATGATTCAACTGACTACTGTTAACGATCTTAAATTTGGTTTTCTGATTTTGTGACTTATGGTGATTACACTCCAGCGTGTCTTTCATGAAATTATTTTGAAAATACACTCAACCTCCCTAATGCATATACCAGATCGAGGACATTGATTATCCAACAGCTGCTTGCCTTAAATATTTCAACGAGCCTGTCCTTCTTGAAAGGAAGCCGACAGTACCAGCAGGACTAATACCATCCAGGAGGTTCCTCAGAGAATTAGTTGAGTATAAGAGACGGCTGCCTGTTTCCATTACAAGAGGAATCAAACATAGTGTACCAAGAAATGATTGTTGAGGTGTCGGTGCGGATCTCTTCTGTAATGTCTTGGGTGTAAAAATGTATTCATGGGGTTACTTTCTCATAATAAAGGGTCTTATTAGCGACAAGTTTCCACTCAAACACACACTTTGGCTTTGGTTTGTCTGAGCACGGAGCAGATCCACCCTCGCGTAATAAATACCAATGAGCTATAAGAGCATTTAAAAACACTTCGGACCAGTTGTGGCCTTCATCAGAGGCACTTCGTCGCCGAACCCTGTGCAGGAGTCAGCTTACTTTCCTCATCAGGGCGCTCCACCTAATGTGCGTTTCCACCACGCGTCGGACTGCGAGCTCGCCTCAGCTGGCTGGTTCAGGAGTCGGCTCCTCTTTGTGCTGCGCGCCTGCCACCAGCCGTTCTCGGCCCTTCTGGAGAGTGAATTCGCTGGGGCCCAGTTGGATGATCTTCCCACTGCCCAGACACTCGTCCCCTTTGTAGAGCACGGCAAACTGTTCCAGGGACGAGGAGGAAAAACAAACAACTCCCGCAGTAAGACAGAGGAACTGCGTGCACGTGGCTGCATGTTTCTGGCAGTAAAAGGTGGTGTTACACGGTAGTCCTGAACAACTACGCCGTATCCTGTATCACTGGTGTGTCAGCTGTTACCTGTCCAGGTGTCAGAGCTCGGACGGGCTGGGAGAGTGAAATCCACACAGAACCGTCCATGTTCAGAGTTACCGTGCAGGGAACTGCAAAGAACAACGGAGGTGGTATTTTATGTGTTGCAGATTTTACATCACACGGCTCAACTCCCAACACGACTCGGCTTTTGGTGCCGGGGACCTTTCTGGATTTGGTTCGAGTTGAGCCGTTTCCATGATGTGGAGAAGCAGCTTTTGATCTGAATTTCACTAAATCAGCACTTTACAGGCCCCGATGACACGGAACTCACCGGGCGGCATCTGGTGGATGAAGCGGAAGTGGCACTCCAACATCTGGGTCCTGGCCAGTTCAAGAGGCGGGTCAATCGTCAGCCAGTGGAAGCGGTCGGTTCGTATGGTGTCACGGAAGAGAGACGGGTGATTGGTGGTGGGAGCCTGAGCCACGACAAATTGTATGAATTAAGTATCAGCAAAAGTGTCTGCAGTGTTGCATCGCAAATAGGCAAAATAAATGCTGCATTTTCTTCAAGGAAGACGCAACATAAATATGATACAGGTGTTATATATATATATAAATATATATATTTTTTTTATCTTATCCTATAAAACTTACAGTACATTTTACTGTATGTGTATATTTTAATAAACTGCATAATTTATCTAAATGTTAATGTAATCATAGAAAAATGTACTTTTCTATGAAAGGAGGATACATGCTTCAAGGGCAGACGAAAAAAGGGGAGGAAGATTCAATTTTAGTAAAAAAAAAATATATATATATATATATATATATACATATATATATATAAAAAAGATTTCTCACCACAAACACATCTCCAGTCACAATGTCTTTGTCCACCACGAACCAGGCGTCTCTCTGCCCTCCTATCTTCGCCCTCTGTCCCAGCGTCACAGTGAACCAACCTGGAAGGACAGAAGCAGAAAATGACAAGAGAAAGGACAGGATGTGTCCACTAGGACTGGTGGTAAAGGTTTGGGACACAAATTGTGATGGCTAAGCAAAAAAAAAAAAAAAAGGGAGGCAATTTCAAATGAAATTAGTGTTTTCATGGCCATAACATGTAACAATAAGAGCCATTGTATTCAGTCTGAACAATAATCAGTCCCTCCAGAATTTCAGAGTATTTCTGAGACTGTTTCAATCAAAATGTTTGATTTTCAGCTACTTTAAGTTTTATCTGATTTTCTTTGAATGGAAAAAATTGTCAGATTAAAAAAATAATAATAATAATAATAATTATATATATATGCAGTAAAAATCACAGGAATTCTGAAAAATTGCTCGCCTGTGCAAATACTGCAGAGATTATTTGAATTAACATTTATCGTTGCGATTGCAAAAATCTTATTTCCTGGAGGGACTGGAGAACGTATTTACAATTAGAGAATGTCAAACGGCTACAAACATACCTTTGTGTGTTCCCATTATAGCCCCATCTTCAATGGAGACCAAGTTCCCCGGTTTTGGTTCCAGATACTAGAAATGGGAACAGAACTGTGGAAGTTTAGATCGGTGACGGCGCAACAAATCCAAGGAAAAGAAAGAAAACAAAAGTTATTTTTGCTTCTCACCTCTAATATGAAGTTTTCAAAGTTTCTCTCTCCAATGAAACAGATGCCCATGCTCTGAAAAAAAAAATAAATAATAATAATACACTCATGTAGCCATTGTTGTGCGTCAAAATAAATCCCTGCTCACACACTCTCCTGATATGAGCATTAATGTCTTCCTTTATACGTTTGTGTTTCTTGCCCACCTCTTTCTTCTTCAGCACGTGGTGAAATCCCGCCTCAGCGGCAATCTTCTTCACAAACTCCTTGGTGAGTCCGGCGAGCGGGAACAGAGTCTGTCGCAGGGCGTCTTGCGAGATCTGACTGAGGAAGAAGGTCTGATCTTTGAGGAGATCGGCTCCTTTGTACAACCTCACAGCTAACGGCGGGAAAACAGGAGATAGATTAAGACGGATGGCCGCGGCATGGCTGGTGAAACGGATCGAGAACCTGGCACGAGATCCAAATCACAGGTGGTCCGCTCAGTCTGTTCACACCTGGCATCATCATCATCATCATCATCATCATCATCACTTGTGATCGGATTTTACTTCCCTGCTCTTTAAGCAAATGACCGCAAACATGACCTATACACACAAGTAAATAAACACGTGACGGACAGAAACACAACGAGGGGAGTCCGAACAACAGGTATCTAACAAAAAAAAAAAAAAAGCCTCTTTTTCACTGCCGGTCAATTAGAAATTTACGACATCTTTCACGTTTGTAAATGTCTGAAAACACGAGTTTGTATTGAAATTGACAACATTTCAGCTTCAG
The DNA here is from genome assembly GCF_022577435.1 of Embiotoca jacksoni. NCBI lineage: Eukaryota > Metazoa > Chordata > Actinopteri > Embiotocidae > Embiotoca > Embiotoca jacksoni. The sequence continues at coordinate 4,808,414 of NW_027185384.1, read as the reverse complement.
ATCATTCATTTATTCCAGCAGGATTTCGAAGGGTCGTGCTCTGCGCTGCGGTGGGTAAACGAACCGTGCTGAGAGGGCAGCAGCTCTTTTTCACCGCCGCGGGCCTGACGCGCGTCACAAACTACAGACGACGGGGTAGATTAAACAACGAAACGCGAATCCCGGCGAAGGCTTCGTCGGCGCAGAGAGCCAAACACTCACGATTTCTGATCTGAAGCCGGTCCCTGAAGAGTTTGGTTGTCGGGGCTGCGTGTGGCTGTCGGAAAACCTCGTCGTCTTCCTGCGACGTCCTGGCGTAGTGGCCCGTCGCCATGGCATCGGCGCCTAAGCCAACAAATCGCCGCACTTTTATACTTGTCGCCGTGCTTTTCACACTTCAATTCGGTCCTCACAATTTGAACCGCTTTTGAATTCACAGGTTCAACAAATATTAAGCGTCGGGAGAATCAAAATCGGGAGAATCCCACGACGACATAAGACATACCCAGAGTGTTGACGGCGTACTTGTGGAAGTGGTTGAATTTGATGTGTTTGTTGCACAGTATATCCGGGTTGGGTGTCCGGCCCTTCTCGTACTCCTTTAGCAGATTACTGTAAATAAGACAGGTGTAACACTTAGAATATGAATTCTAATAAAAAAATAAATAAAAAAAGAAATATTAAAAAAATAAATAAAAAGGTGTCTCATAGGCGTGGCACACAGAAATACCTGAAGACTTCGAGCCAGTACTCTTTGACGTAGGACACTTGATGGAAGGGGATGTCCAGGGTCTGACAGACTCTGTAGGCGTCCTCACAGTCCTTCTCGGCAGAGCAGACCCCGCTCTCATCCAGGGAGTCCCAGTTCTTCATAAAAACTCCCGTCACGCTGTATCCTTCTCAAAGCACACAACCGAAGAAGAAGTTTTGGCAACAGGAGGTCGAGCACGTGTTATATATATATATATATATATTTTTTTTTTTTTTTTTTTTGAAATGTCAGCAAACACTTGTATAACGAACAGGTCACTTTCAGGTGTGTTTCACGGCCGGTCTCACCTCTTCTCTTCAGCAGTAACGCGGTGACCGAGCTGTCGACGCCGCCGGACATGGCGCACACGATGTGTCTTATCAAACCCATATTTTTCTAATTATAATGCTTTTAATTCACGCAATGTCTTCCCTGTGTAACCAAGAAGCATTAACTGACACCTCTCCATTGCCACTCTCAAAAGGCCGCCATGTTTTTTTGTCCGGGGAACAAAAGCTTCCGACTTGAAACTATTTAAACTGGAACCAATCATGCAGCGCGGGGAGGGGAGAGGGGAGGGGGGTTCAATAGCGTCCATGTCATGTGACCCAATGCGGAATTGTTATTTAATCATGTATTATTATATTGGACAGATGAGGGACTTGACGATGATGAGATGAGATGAGATGAGCTAAAAAAAAAAAACCTTTTCTCGTAAAGTCCAATCAAAAGAGTTGCATCTTATTTGTCCAGTATAGCAACACAATGTCCCATTGGCTATAAGTCACTGGGTCACAAAACATTGAAGCTATTGAAAAGAAAAACAACCATGCAGTGTGAGGCCATTCTTCCTTTAAGGACTTTTTGACTGAAGGTGTCTTTGAACAATTTGTACACAACTTCCCTTTCCTCGAGTTTCCAGCTGATGAAGGACATCTGGAGTCGACCCACTGAATTTACTTGTGCTGCACAGGCTTGTACAACATCGTTTCCATTCCAGATATTTGTATCTGACCATATTTCCTTTGCAGTTTTAAAGAAAACAAAAAACAAAACAACAACAACCAAAGGACAAACAAGTTGCACCGTGTACATCTGGTTCAGCGTCGGCAACAGTTGGTCAGAACTTCCTGTCGATGCCTTCGTGGACTCTTTGAAATTGAAAATTCCCTCATCATTACGCTGTTTGCTCAGATCGTATAATACGAATGGACTGACATGAAGGTCGAGGTCTTCTGTGATTTTTGAGTGAACAACAGTTTTCCGGTTTGTTCCGTGAATCAGCTCTCACCAAATCTGAATGTTTACGACAGAAGAAACTTACACGAGCGATGTTGTAAACACATTTTAGTTTATATTAAAAAAAAATGAAAAAAAAAATGGCAACCTTAGTAATGTTGAACATATTTTCAAACATATTTTTGAAAAAGTATTTTGAATTGTCGTGTCAAAAAATTTCTACACCAAAAAAAAAACAAAAACAAATTGTTATGGCCTCGTCTTAATCTTAAAACATTTCAGCCTTTTGTGGGAAATGCAACCCGGAGAGTTCAACCGACAAAAACAAAAAGCGAATTACAAACAAATCACAACAACGCATCGTTTTTGAACGGGCGGTGAGGTCCGCAGCACAGAAAACAAACTGTGCCTCGCCGGATGATCGTGTCCACGTGTGTGTTTGTGCATCGCTCAGTGATCCTTGTGGTCTCCATCTTCCTCCAGTTTCCGGATCTCGGCCTTCAGGTGGTTGATGTTTTCTCTGCTGGCTTTGAGTTTGTCCTTCAGCTCTGTGATCTCCTGGCTCGTTCTCTTCTTTGCCGCCTCCATTTTCTCCTTGGTCCTTTGCTCCAGCTCGCCGACTGCAAACAAACGGGGACGACGGTCGCTCAAAACCTTTGTGAATGCTGCTTTGTGCACCGGCGACAACTACATTTTTACTTTATGGAGGTCAGACAGTTACAACTGCGGATGAGTGACAACATGAATCTGCATTCACACACTCGATCTTCTGTTACTATATTCAGTAGGAGAATACATACACTCCGTCTCGTGCTTGTATGCTCCCAGAGTAAGTTGTCTTGACGTGGTCAGTAGCTGCTGCATCATCGCTGTAGGATCCTGAAAGATCTAAAAAAAAAAAAAAAAAAAAAAAAAAAATCACAGAAAGATAAGAAGTCAGTCTAACCTCCCTGAACCATTTCATCTATGTACATGTGACAAAAAGACTAGAGAGAAACACAGCACTGCAACAGCAACGTGATTACTGTCGTCTATCATGTACAGCGACCTGCGGGGACACACAGACCGGTGCAACAGTGAACGTGGTGATATGATACAGGATTTAAAGTAAGTGTACCATTTCATCGTAGAATTCAGAAACGACCGTCTTCTTGGGCATGGCACTGGAATCTGACTGGAACAGCTTTAACAAATGGTACAGCGTCACCTGAGAGAGAGAGAGAGAGAGAGAGAGAGACACACACACACACACACACACACACACACACACACACACACACACACACACAGTACAAATCAATACAAGTAGAGGTTAAATTCTCACTTCCTACAGAATACTATATACTTCTTCATTTGCTGAGTGTTGTGCAAAACTGCTCAAATAAACATCAGTCTAATGTTTTCCTTTTTCCCCGAGAACATGAAATATATTAAAGCAACAAACTGGTAATAAATGCACACTTTAGCACACAGCAAATGTTTGTATCACGTAGTTTACTTTTACCCCCCCCCCCCCCGCCCCCCCCAAACCGTTGAGACTACTTTTGGCGGCTCTTACAGGTCTCTCATTGGGATCGATGAAGAAAATCTTGACGATGATCTCAAACTCCCCCCAGCCCGTCTCTGTAATCTCATACGGAGGCTTGGTGACCACTGGAAGTCAAAGAGACACAAACACTGATGACACGGTTTTGTTTATGCATTTGTCGCATTTATACATTTTACGTGACACAACGAAATCGAGGGTAGAGGGGAAGGGGAAGAATACTTGTACGAGAAAAATATCTTCAGCGGGACACTTTTTCCGGATCCCATAATTAAAAAAAATTAAAAAAACTAAACTTAAAAGGTGAACTCACCTCTCAGTGGGTTTCCGTAGCTCTCGTGTAGCTTGAACTGGATCTTCTTAACATATGCAGACATATCCTGGAAGAAACAATATCATGCATTTTTAATATAACATCATAAAAACTTCGACTTTGGCAGTCAGTGCTCAACCAGAGGCCTGTGGGCTGATCGAGTTAACTTTAGGTTTTAAACTCTGGGTTTTCGGGACTACAAAGATGGTTCACTTCCTACTGGGATGCATCGCCATGGTAACCCTAACCTGGGCGTCTTACCTCATTTCTGTAAGGCTTCACGTAGACAGACCACTGATGAGTGTGTCCATCCTCCTCTCTCTTCTTCCCAAAGTAGCGGGCAACGTTCCCAAACACGATGGGCTTCACGATAGTCACTCCCTGCAGTTAACAAGAGCAACAAAAAAACAACAACAACAACAACAACAAGAAATGAAGATCAATGTTAATATTAAAACATTACAAATTAAGAGATATTCATTAAGGCAAAACCAGGGAAATGTACGTCATCAAAACGTTTAATTTGGCTATTTTAACGATTAAAAATTGCCCCGGTTGATTTTCAATAAATTCACTGTCGAGCTGTGTTACCTTCACGCGCCCCCCGGAATCTGGACCAAATTCAGTCATCTTTTTGAACATAGTACAGCGAAAAAAAAAATAGAATAAAGTTACTCCGTTTTTACTCGAGTTGTTCCACCGCGTGTTTCTAAATCTAATAAAAGTGCCATTGAAGCACTAAACGTACTCCGCGCACGTCCAGCTATCTCATTTTGAACTGCCAGCCAAACAAGCGCCGGAAGTAGCAAGTGTGCAGCGTGTTCGTGCATCTGCTATGTTCAGGACGCAAAGGTTCCGGCCGATGGAAGTAATAACGTCGGCAAGCATTACAAAATAATTTGACGAAATTATGGTACATTTTTTTTTTAATGACTCCTTCTTTCCCCTTGTTTCCTGATTTTGACATCTTGATTTGCGTTTGTCATTTAGTTAGATCTAATTCGATAGAAAACGTTTTAGCAGAGAAAAGCCTTTTGTATATTTTGCGTTTTCATCTATGCATTTTTTTTTTTAATTTTATCAATTGTGTTTGCAAACACAAATCAACCGTGCCTCTTTAAGATTAGTTAATAATTTTCCACGTCTAACTTCCCACATGTCCACATACATGTCCCTTGTTAGATCAGTAACAAAGCAAGAAGACAGTCACGCCAAATTTACCCACTTGGGTACCATTTGTCATTACCTGGGTTAGCCGTTTAATCCGAGATTAGGCACCGTGTTTTTTTCTTCCATTTGCAAGCTTTCTATTTTTGAGATCATTTGTTAATGCACCTTTAGTAAACATGAACAATTTAGGAGAATGTATTGTGGTCGTTATTTCTTCTCCAGTTTTCCCACTTTGTTGACAAAATGACTAAAACCTCACGATCAGTGACTGGCCACGTCATTTATTAGATGTATCGTTAATAATGAGCCAAAACCACATAACCAAAGTGAATTTAGAAATGCTTTATTCTTTTGGAGACAAATGAAAAAATGTATACCCGTCATGTGCCTTTGGCTGAAAGCAAAATGTTCTACTCAAAACAAACCATTACTAACAATCCCCAGGGGATCAAGTTTGAGTTGACAGAAATAATTTACTAACCAAGTTGTATCAATGACACAAATACCAGGACTGAGTTGTACAAAGACTTGTGTAAAAAATATATATATTTTTTAAAACCAGAGAAGTCCTGCATTTCACTAGGCAAGTCAGAATAGCTGTGCTACTATAAAATAATTGTTTTTCTGCACATTACTTCTTGCAATAAGTTTCAGTTTGAGGTTAGTCTGTTAACTTTCAAAACATTTTATCGTCTGGAGAATACAAAAAAAGAAAAAGTAGCTGGGGATCTGGTGATGACTAGTAAAGGCATCCTAACATTACACAGTGCAACTGAAATACTGGTAACACTTTTAAAACCAGATACTTCCCAACTGCTTTGTGTAAAACCTCTTGCTTCATGCAACAGAGACAGCCAGACTTCCTTTTTCTTCTGCAGGTAGACCTGAAAACACTTACCTTCAGCGCTGAGGAGAGAAGCTCGCACAAAAAGCAAGTGACATCCAACTATCTTGAACACAAACCCTGCATTTGGACGCTCTTATTCTGGCCGATTAGACTTCTGCTCAGGTTGACCCGAGAGGAACTCTGGTGGAGATTACAAAAAAGTCGATGTACATGAAAAAGAAATGACAGAATTGCAAAGCGTCATGCCCCTGTAGTACCAACAGAACAGAGAAGCCAATCAAGCATGACCTGTACACACAAACACGTTGTTGTTGATATGAGGTCCATTCAGCCAAAATAATTCAAATTGGTAAGGGACTTTTAAACTTTTTGCATTTTTAAGGCGCCGATCAGAAGAACTGGCATTCACATTTTTTTTTTTTTTACCCCCTTTCATGTCAAAATGTCCGACTTTATCACAGCTTATTTTTCTTTAAAACATCAAAACCCAATTTACAATGTTTCCTTCCTCTTTTACAGAGTTTACAGGGTTAATGGAGCAAACGAAGAAACATTCATGAATATAAAACACTTTTTTAAAAAGTATACTGAACAACAATATATATATATAAAGTGCACCACCAGGGCTTTAAAAACGTTTGGACGACTGTTACAGTCTGATTAACGGTAATCAAAATTCAGTGATTACTGTCCTTGGAGATGAGGCCGACAATTTTTACATCCACCAAATACCTTAAGAAATGCAATATTTCAATAGTTGCTCATGGATTTGAACCAACATGATAGATTAAACACAATCATCTTGACAATTATCTTAAATAGGACAAAGTTCAACAGGAGATTATTGATATTTTAACAACAGAGGGCCAAACTGAACAGGGACCGTGTTTGATAACCTGTCAATATCAGTTATTTTGCTTTTTGTTAAATTCATACAAGAGAAAAATGTTAGCGTTTATTTTCATTTGATCCATATTCATTTGGAGTATAAATGGAAAAAAAACAGCAAGATGCTGCAGAACTACACCTTACATATATTTTTTCCATTTTTGGTCTGGTCCCATAATTCAAAGTCAGATGGCTAGGACAGAGAAGCCTAACATGATCTGAACCTGAAGATTTTGATTTGAAGCGTAGAGACAAAGAAAAACAAACAAACAAACAAAAAGTCAGTGGTGTTTTCCAAATACAGTACCTTGAAATTGACAAACTAAAAGCTTTGTGTAACAAATTGTTGACAGTCTATCTCGACAAACATGCAAGACAGTAACATGATGGTTGGCAGAATCAAAAAGGGTGTTTCATGGCGTATGACGACTGTGTTGACGGTAAAGTAAACTTTTCTAATTTAACACATCCCAAATTAATTGGTTCTTCATGTTGATGCAATTCTTTAAAAAAGGTGACCATGGAGGGCAAGGCCTTAAAAATTAGAATCAATAAAACATGTTGGGTGTAAAACATAAGCGAAAGAAAACATTTACTTTAGTTGATAAAGGATTTCATCATCCAAGTGCCATTTTACTACAGTTCCTGTTTGAATGAACATGGCATTTTGAGTCTTGACATTATTATTATTTTTTTTTTCACAATAAAACATACCACGATGACAATTTGGTTCTGCACCAGTTTGGTGATGCTTATTCAGTGTGATTACACATAAATCAAACATCAGCAGCATGTTCTGTCTTTGGTTTATGTCTGTTCCAATGTGCTGCAGATATATGTAGACATTTCGAACCTGTTCAAGGTCTAAATATTCTCCCATCCACCAATCTGTGCACACAGCAAAACTGTACAGCAGTCTAGTTTTTCTTACCTTGTAAAAGTTTTATCCATTGAAAAAAAATAAAATAAACACAAAATAAAAAGGGACAACAGCCACCGGCTAGTAGAGCTTAAAAAGTGTTATCTAAAAAAATAAGCAAATTTTATGTGAAAAATATCTCGCAGTCCAAAATATACATTTAATATAAATGAACCAAACATGTAGAGGAATTCACCAAATGCAGAGTGTACCTCAGTAAACATTTTTTATTACAACACCATCTAGATTTTAATCAAAAAGCAGAGACATTTACAAACATACTAACCATGAAAAGAATAAATGAGAATGAGATAGGGCGGGGGAGAAAACATCAAACATGTACCCTATAAAAACGGATCTCTAAACTGAATGTACACAGTACAGCGAGCCAAAGAAAAATAATATGGGAAAAAAAAACAAAAAAAGATGTAATGTTTGTGTCTTCTATTTTGGGGGTCGTGCCGGCCATATTACGGTTTCTTTGCAAAAAAAAAAAAAAAAAAAAAACAACAAACAAACAAACAAAAAAAGCATCACACGTACTCTTCTTCGGATCAAATAAAACATCATAAAAATAAAAGAGCCGTTTGGAAAGTTTCTGTTCTTTCATCTTTAGTTACCATGAGTATAGATGTTTGGATAACATAGCCTTACACAGGTCAGGGTCTTCCATCCACTGCTCTTAGTCAGGCAGACAACAGACAGAGAAAAAGGATGGGTGGAGAAGGAGAGGAGAGGAGAAATGGAGGGGGTGGAGGAAGAGATGGTGGTTGCGATCCTGTCCGGTCATGCAGGGTGGGCAGCGGAGTGGTGCACTGAAAGCGTTCCTCCTTTTCCTTACATCCATCCTTGATCCTCGTTAGCTGAAAGGTGTCAAAACGAAGGGTGGAGTTTGTTTTCGAGCCAGCCCAAAGGTGAACACTCCCCCCACTCACCATTACACCTCTACACTACACAAGTGTAGACCGGGGCTGGGTTCAATTCACCGTCTCTTTTGAGGGCCAAGGTTGGAGTTTGTTCCAGGCTGTACATTTTAGTCTGAGAACGGATGAGTGCTCGGGGAAATTGATCAAATCTCTGGAAAATATGGCATTAAAAATGCCACGACTCCCTGCTAGCAAATCAAACTTCTAACTCTTGGCACTCAGCTGACTTGTGTTTTGTCCCCAACCCCAGCACAGACACAGATATACGTCATGCAAATTTCAACAGGAAATATCCAAAAGACAAATGTTAAATCTCAGTCTATACAAAGACTAGAAAAATTATATCAATGCGAGTCTGCCTGAATGCAGTTTACTTCACTCACTGCTGTATGAAACGGGGATTTGAATTTGCTTGTTGACAAGTAAATACATGTAAAAAAAGATTTTGCATGTTACATGTAGCTCACACTTTGTCATACAAATCTTGATATCCATATGTGAAATCTAAATTTAAAGTCTTGGCACAATGATGTTCGGCTATCTTGTCATAGGATTGTGTATAAGTGTTGAGTGAATTCCAAATTCAGGGATGGATATGAGGAAAAATATTCCTAAAGAGTCTAAATGCTAAACCGATGTTGGGTTGAACAAGATTTATCATCTAAGAAGCAGCTCTGCTGTATTTTGTCTGGTTTGTGTGATTTGTAAAAAAAAAATAATTAAATTTACTGGTAAATTGAGCAAATATATTCATGAAAAAAATGACATGCCGCATCTGCATTAACATGGGCCATCGAAGCAAAAGCCTCATAATAAATCTTACTGCAAATCAAGACGAAGACATTTGGTAGAATATAATTTTCCAATTAGCAGTGTTTTTTTGTTTTTTTTAAGACTTGTCTCATTATGTTAACTCGCTTGCTGAGGTCTTTAAAATGTAAGTTTAACGTTTCAAAATCCACTTCTTTCATATTGTTACAGACATCAATCATTTGGTCTTAACAAGTGGGCTAAAAGTAAAACGTCATTTTTCTTTCCTGTGTTAAGTCTCATCTCAAAACCACAGCAAAATGTTCTCTCGGGTTTTCTTTAGGCTACTTCTAGAACATGTTCATATTTTTCATTACAACCAACAGGTTATGGGAGACATGAGGTTCAGAGCGGGACACTGAAAACTTGAACCACTGTGGCAAACAGCATGGAAACAATGCTCGACTGGTTGAGACAACCTTTGGTGTTTTTTTTTGTTATTGTTGTTTTGTTTTTTTAAGGAAACTACAGAAGTCAAAAGACACAGAAAGGACAAAAACAGCCGTAGATCAAAAAACAAAGCTACGTATCGGACTCAAGACACAGCAGGTGATACTTTGGCACACTGACCAGTGGATCACCGAGGTTATTACATAAAACAGAAAAATTATTCGAGGCATGACACCTTTTACGGTGCAGCAAACATAATGAAGCTGGAATATTTTGTGCTTATAATTGAAAAAGACAAAGTCCAGCATGCAATGTACAGGACATTTGAAAGGCCACCACTTCTCAAAATTACCGTGGTAGCTGCAAAGGACTGTTTCGACTGTGTACACAGTTTTAAGCACCCTCTTAACAGAAAGGTTACATTTTTAAGATGAAATGACACAAATTGTGATACAAGGAAGTCATTTCAAATTTGCTTTGATTTAAAATTAATAGTATGAAGGCTTGACAATAAGTTGTTGTTTTTTTTTTTGCTTTACATGGTGCAAAGATGCCAAATAGTCAAATGAGTACAGATGATTTCACATTCAACATTCAAAGATTCAACTTCATACTGAAACTCGATAAGTTTCTGCTCTAGAAAAGGTTTGTTTACACGGTGCATGGCTGCAGACAAACAGTTTAACTGACAAGAACCAGATTTTACATAACACAGTCAAACTCATGGTACTCGTGTTCACACTATTCATTAAAAAGGCAAGTTTATGTGGGAATTGGAATAATTGAAATGTTACCAAATTTCATTTGGAAATGTCCTGAATTGTAAAAACAATATATCAGACTAATAAATAATTGTTCATTATAGACTATTATAGTTCACAGACAAAATTAAAATGCACAGCAGTGTGTCACTTACTGATAAGGAAACGGGTCAGAGACAAACCAGGGTCAAGCAGTCCATGTAAAACTTCCTGACCTGTAACTTGTCTACCTGCGACAAAGCACTCCTCTCCTCAGCTCGACATGGGATACTTACCATTTCCTAATTTATAAATCAAATTTGTACCTCCTCACTTTTGAGTCCTCTAATATTGATCAGAATGTATTTTTGATGCTCTCTGAAACATTATTCAAGTTTGACTATTGTCTTCCGATGCTGTGGCTGAGCCGGTCATCGACTTTGTAACTTTCTTGTTCTACACCTTGACTTCAGGTCTTTGTCTCAGGGTCGCGTATATCGATTGTAAACTTTGTTTTCATCCCTTTTACTTCAGGAGGACATGAATGCTTGTTGGCAACCTTCAACTGAAACTGTTTGACCCTGGTTTGACATGAGAGAGTATCTTGTTTGCATAAAGGACATTTGGGCTGTGACCCCCAGCACACACCTACAAACAGACTGAAGAGATAAAAGTAACTTCAGCCTGGTACAAACATGGTGCATTCTCGCATGGCAATATGAACAGATACAACAGTGTTAAGCATATCTGGACACAACAGATGGCCACATCACTACAGGAATAAGGGCAATATGCTTGGCAATCAATTCTCATTTCCCAGATGAACAAACTCTGATTTATCAGATTAAATGCAAAGGCATGGAGCAGTGGAAAATGGGCAAACTTGGACATGAACATTTGTGCCCATTTCCTTTCGATTTTGAGTCATTTCATTTATACTGCAAGAAACATCTTTGTAAAAAATGTACTCAACAAATGCATTTTGGCATCTACACATTCCCAAAGGTTGTCAGGCCTTGTGCCCACTGGGGATCTCTAATCTAACAGAGACGATCAAAATATCTGTTAGAGGAGGCAGCAGTGATTGCTGCACATTTTATATGTTGCCGCTCTGAAATTGTAGGAAGGCTAGTGAAGGAAACATGAAAAAATATCTACTTTCAATTTAACAAAATCTTATCTTTTGTTAAGAGGTTCCCGGTGGACACAAAGTCGTACTTTTCAGGTGAAACTTGTGTAGGAAAGGACAATTTGGCAGAACAGTAGAGTAGATCAACTCAGCTCGCACCAACAGCTAAAATTCAACACAACTCTTCACTATTCATATCACATGACACATTACCAAAAACGTCACCGAGTTACTGAGTTACAGTCTTTTGGTATCGGCTCGACCTGCTTTTAGGGGTTCAGTAACTCCACAAGTTTAACCACCCCCGTTTATCTTTTCCAGCATCAGAGAAACAAGTGCATATGTTATTTATGTGCCTGATGTGAAGAGCATAATCGCTGCACTGTGAGTGCAAATACATTAAGAGATCAAAGGTGATTGAGGCTTATTTAAACTTATGAAGGGTTAGCTCAACAGGGTCCATGTAACCTATAGACTCTCTGTTATAAAAGACTGGTTGGCACACCACACCACAGACATTTCAGTTCTTTGTCAGCAAAAGACACAAACTCATTCTAACACTATTTCACCTGCAGCTCAAAAGATTTACACGAGTCAGCATGTCATTAAACGTGCAAGCGACGCAATGGAAGACGGCATCTTCCCACAATGATTAGTGAAACTGAGAATCCGTGAAAAACGCCAGCAAACCACCAAAACATTCACCTCAAATAATTTGAAAGCAGCGTGGAATCAAGGTTAGTTATGTACAGGCTGACAAGTACTTTCAGATAAATTAACCTCCAACTCATCCATAACAATACTTAACATCGAAAGAGACAGCCAAACAATGCGAAGAGACAACATCTCAAAAACTTGCATGATCTCTTGCCAACTTGGAATGATTATTTTCAAACTTAACACTGCAGCCTAGGTGACCATGTATTAATGCCAAACAACAATGAGCATAACCATAAATGTGGAGGACTGACATGAAAACACATTAACAGCTTACATTTACTGCAGAGCTTCAATATTATTTACAAGTTGTCACGTATAAAAATTGTGATTTTCTTCAGTCTAACTGAATCATGGAGAGCACCTTAAGGGTAACAGTGACAATTTGTTTATGGACTACTTTTAAGGCCCTGTAGGTCGGTCCCAACCATTAAATAATCATCCGATTACACTTATTCAAGCTGATTGCAATCATTTTGCATAATTGTCAGAATCGTTTCCATTCTTCCATCCATATAAAAACTAACAGAAAAATCTTATTTTGATCTATTTTGTATCGTTTCCCCCTCTCGTTGTGCCCCCCTCTTCTTCGATGGTTTAATTGCACAAGTGGATAACTTGGCACCACCACCTGCTTATCACAAGGCATTTACCTTCTAATATTCGACAGACCACAATTCAATGAGCATCTGTATCCGTTACCTTGGATTTAGTTGCAAAGCGAAACATCACAGCACCGCTGTCAGCACATTATGGTTTTAAGCCAAACTTAATAGGAGAGCCCAACAACTTTGAGGCAACTTGTAGCACAAAGGTGGCGGTCAATGGTGCTATATGTATTTTACCAATGCTCCATGGCAATAAATGGCTGTTCTTTTATAGGGTGTGTGTGCCATTAAACTATGAATAAGCTTATAGTATAATACTGGCATAAAATGAACAGAAAGGAAAATTAAATCGTCATCTGCAATTATTTGTCAATTAAAATGTCATGGTTGCGAAAGCTCCATTGCAGTAATGTTTGCATTTTGTGTGATCCACAAAAGGCGGAGGTGTATTTTGATCCAGTATTATGTAGTTTTGGGATTGGGACCACAGTGTGAGTGGGTGCACCCTCAGCTGTGGCTGCTCAGGCATACCTCTGTTTTGCTGCAGTTAGAAAATGAAGGAGTTTGTTTGTTTGTTTATAGAGACTGTAACCGTGGGATGACATAGTGACACTATGATAGTGGCTGTGACCATCGCTCTGATTAAGATTAGGTCTGTGATAATAATGGGTCTAACACTGACTACATGCAGTGTGTGTGTGTGTGTGTGTGTGTGTGTGTGTGTGTCTGTAGGGTTGTACTAGCTAAGCGTTGTATTGAATGTACTGTATTCCTGAGGATCCTGGGGTGTGCTGGTAAAGAAATGTGCCTTTAAGTAACGTTTAATATTGTACAGGTTGTTGCAAGTGAGCGCAAAAGTAGTCTCAAAGAAAATTCCCCACCATGACCCTTAGGGGGCTCTACAGAATCAGGAAGAAACTGAAAACAATTATTTTATTGATCCTGGCTTTTGATCTTGCCAACTTATTCTTTCAGGTTCACATGTATTTTACTTTTCTTAATAATGTAGTTGCAATATTTCATGCACTATTTTTTTTTTTAATATAAACAAATTCGGATTATGAACACATTACAAATGCATTGAGGGCACCAGCATTTGGACATCACACTAACGTTTTTGTTGTAAGAACAAACTTTAAAAAAAGACACAGGCATGAATATTTTTTCACCTCAACATCTTAAACTGAGGTGCAATCGTTCAACAGTGAGCAACGTCACGGTGTAAAAACATTCAATCTGACAAGTAAAATGTCAGGCGATATTACTCACTTGCAAATATGGTACAATCACATTTTAGAACTTTTTGTGTCAAAAAATCATAAGATATTGACACGAATGTTCACCTCTTGATTTTAACAAAGATAAATCTTCAACTAACACACTAAAATGGTAATGTCTATACAATATTACTATAAATGAAACATTTACAGTGGAGATTGGTCTACTATTGACAGGTTGAACAGTGGAATTCTTTCCTAAAAATACAATCCAATCTGAACAAACAGAACATGTAAAAATGTTGAATTCGTACTAATACTGTAAAAATGATTGGGCAGTACTTTGACATCAAACCCTGCCGATCAGTGATGGAGCGATCAGTACAATGACTCTGACAAAACCAACTCAACAGTCATTAGCTGTAAATTCACATGTAATGAAATGGCAATTTAGAATTGAATCTTGATATTCAAGCAATAAAAATGCTCAACATTTGGTCCACTGGCCAAAGCTGCTGGTAAAACCCCAAATTCTGATCATCTCTGCGTTTTATGAAGCTAAGCTATGCGTTGGCGATTAGATCAATTAGATCGATTATCTGAAGTGCCAAATAGGCAGATGTGAGTAGTTTTTTTTTTTTTTTATCCCCAACAGATAAATATGTGCAAATATCTGGGTAGTGCTACTTTCCCTCCGTGCATTAGTGCTTACTGTCTACGCTGGAATGTAAATAGCACAAAATCACAAATGAACTTTGTAAGTTACCAGCCTCTGAAGCCTGTAGACCAAAAAGGAACAACTGCATCCACAAAGTCAGTTTCCAGTGACTGTCAGTATTTTCCGTTTCGAGAACTACAGAATAGATACCACAAAGCCTGATGTATCGAGCAGCATTATGAATACATTATGTATTATGTACATTCTCTGAGACAATATACACAACATCAACTGTGACGTCAAATTAGGAGAGATGACAGAAAGATGACTTACCTTTTACCTACCTGAAACCAAAGGGCTGAGTTTTTAAAGCCTTTTCTTTGCTTACCTCCTCCAACAATTTGTTATTTTGATGAAAATATGATCTACTATTCAAAGATGAAATATGTCATGGGTGCAAGGATTCAATCTAAACTGAGGCCAAATCCAATGAAGAGGAGAGGTAGCAAGCAGTAATAGAAGACTTCTGAAATATAGAAAAAAAAAATATAGCGATGAAGACAAAACACAAAAGGTGTACCCACCTTATTTCTCAGCTAGCGGTGCCGGTACTCCCTCTCCCTCTCTCTTTCCCGATCACGGTCCCGGTCCCTCTCGCGATGGCGGTCCCGCTCCCGACTGCGTTCTCTGTAATAGTCCTCGTGCCTGTCGCGACTGCGAGACTTGTGTCGCCGGCTCTTCTCGCGAGAGCGGCTGTGGTCACGTTCCCTGGAACGTTCTCGCCTGGGAGACGAAGAAGCATCGTTAAGCTACCAAATGTTTAGGGGAGAACAAATCCTTTTGTGTTGTAAATCGCTTAAGTGTCTTATTTAACGGCCTCACCTGGAGGCAGAGCCGTAGCTTTTTGACTCGATGCCATGGAGGCAATCCTGCAGAGAACTGATAAGGACCTTACAGCGGTCATCTGCGGACACTTTGGACTGCTTAATCAGACTGATGGCTGTCACCAAAGTCTCTATAGCACTGCCATAATCAGCTGAAAAAAGAGCAGAGGGTTGACTTGGACTTTGTGTAATCGCAAGTGTCTTCATCTTGTCTAGTTGATTACATGTGAACTTGTTTACATAGTTCCACTATAGACACATCCCTGTCTGTTACCTGCACTGGCGTCAGATACAGCCCGAGATATGGCGCTGGAGGAGATTGCTCTGTTCCTGTTCATAATCTCCTCAAACTCTGCCTCGCTCAGAGGAGTCCGAGATGCTTCCATCTCCCTAAAACGTCATAGACACAAGGATTGCAGCACATCTTATATTCCAGACTTGTTCTCAATGCAACCGATGCAAACAAGGTAAAGGTCCAATTCTAAATCCTCCAACGTCCAAGAGAACTGATATTAACACTATATTTGATACATATTGATTGCCAAGAGATCACGATATAAAGTGGTTCATTTTTTTGTTCCACTATCACCAACTATTCTTACCGGCCTCCAGGACCGTAGTCTCTCTCATACGGCGGCGGGCGTCCGTATGGGTCGTTAGGTCCCGGGGGGCCTCGGCTGTCGTTAGGGGGCATGTTGTTGTTGCCAGGTGGAGGAAAGAAGGCGGGGTTCACATGGGGGGCTGGTGGTGGGCCACCTGGTGGGGGACCTGGCATATGTGGCGGTGGAGCCAAAGCCATTGGGGGGCCAATAGGGCCTGGTGGACGAGGAGGGAAGGGCCCTGGAGGTGGTGGACCTTGTTGCGGGGGTGGGGGACCGGGCGGAGGGCCGTAACCTGGTGGAGGGGGGCCTGGAGGTAGGGGTCCCATTGGTGGCTGGCCAAACTGACCAGGGAAGAGAACAGGGGGGGGAGGCCTGTCGCCACGATTTGGAGGACCAGCTAGGGGAGGGGGGAGGCCCTGGCCAGGAGGTGGAGGGCCTGGAGGGCCAGGGGGACCAGGTGGACCCGGAGGGGGACGTGGAGGACCCTGCATGCCACCTAAAAAAAAAAACATAATGGACAGAAGAACGTGAAACAAAGTAAGATCTAGTGAACTAATTAACTGAGCTCTTCCCATCAGACAGAATAAGTGCGCTGGTAAAAATCATGACGACCTGCTCTACTTGACAATTTAACAGGCAGATTTTAAAATATAAAACACATTTGCACTGCCAATTTTTGGGGCAAGCTTAAATTTGTATTGACTTGTGGTAGCCTGTATTTTCCATGTATCCTGTACACAGATACTTTAAGGTGCTGATTGTGGCAGTTCAAAGCAGGGACAATGACACGGACAGATAAGAGCAAGCCATTGCTAGAGGGAACGGCAAATGGAAAAAAGGCCACAACATAATGCTGAAAATTAAATCAGAAGAAAACAGAACAGATGAGGAGATACACTTGGAGCAAACTGTTTCAAGCAGGGTTTTTTTTTCTTTGCATTTCATCCTACATTCTTTCACCTCAACACTTAAGTGAGAGGGTGCGCTGCTATTGGCAGGAATCCCAAAAGAGTATGTGAAATATTGTAATACAATAGCTGGCAAAAAGACTATTTCATGCAAGGACGACATTAAAGGAAAAAGGGGACTAAAGGGTTTTATGTTTTAAATCTCTCATGCAACTACATGAAGGGAAGCATTTTCTTGAATCTGAACAGTTAAACAATTGAGAAGCAAAAAAAGGTGCTCTCTCTTCAGTCTGAGACCATTTTGTTTGTTCTTTTGAGGTCTAGTAAAAACAAAGTTTCAAAATCAAAGTACATCTCTAAATAATGTACTTCCCTAAAATGTTTTACTGTGAACACATGACCAAGTATTTAACATCAGGCCTCATGTAGGGCCAACAATATTTGATGGAAAATGTCTCCATTAACGGAGTGATGAATTCAGCTGTCTTCAGGGCAGCAAACCTGACGTTTTCAACGGCACAACTCCTACCCATACCAACAGCTGAGGTTTAGGATAAAAAAGCCATCGATCAATCGAGGTGTTTTCACCTCTGTCACGCCAGCTCCCGTTCCTGCCCCCCGGCGGGAAGGGATTGAAACTCATATCCATCAGAGGGCCATCTTGGTGCCTAACCAGATCTGGTCTCATCCCCGGGCCTAATGGGGAAGAAAGCAAACCAATCACAACTCTTCCCCATCATAAACTTCCACCAACTAAGAAGGCCTGTCGCAGTCCAGCAGCGTGGGGAACCAGCCACTCAGCCAAAGAAGAGATGTGAAAAAGGATGAGATGGAGGACTGAAAACGCAAAATGGGGTGGGGGGAGGAAAAAAAAAAGATGAAAGCTGGCAACTTTTTTCTCTCTTCCTGCTTGTGTACAGCAGCCAATCCAAGATTTGTAAGGATTCTAGGGTAGGTAGCTTGCAAAATAAAGCTTTGAGCAAAACGCTTATCAAGGAAGGGTGTTGGAAATTGTCAGTGAGCAGACAATTGCAGCCAAGGAAGGATCATCTGTTCAACAGGTGAAGAGGGACAAACAAAGAACAAACCACAGATGGGAGGTAAACATGCAAAGACACAGCACTGCCAGGGGAGATTTGAATGCCGAGAGATCTGTCGCTAGAAATGCACACTACAACAGACGAGATTTGGTTCCATGCAGGTGTGAGTAGTAGCAGTGCCTGGACTGTGCCAAATGAGCAGCACTGCCAGAAAGACAGCAGAATTTTAATTCATCTTACTTGACGTTTTCAAGGCACTTGTCTCTCTATGATGGCCAGCAGTGACAGATCCAAACACATCACAATCTACGTGTTGTAGTGTGCTTACAGTGACAATTAGAATGTGTATCTAATCACAATCCATCCGTGAATTTGCTTCTACTGCTGTGAATGGAAAATGATTGGATCCATCTCAGTGAGCGAGAAAATATTAAGCAGCTGATTTTTCAGAACTGAGAAGAGTTGTGGTTAGAAACTCACCTTGTCTGGGACAGCAAGGCCATTGCAACATTTAACCAAATTACTTGACCTTTCCCCCACTTTTATCAGGTAAAAACAACTGTTGAAATTTCTAAAGCAGGCACCGAGCAATTTATACTCAATATCAGTGCCTGAGCTGACTGGGCTACATTTTATATTCCTTAGATGTTCATCTGAATTAAATATTTGACCTGCAACAGAATAAACTGTCCTTCATTTAATCTACTTATTACCATTTCCCTCTAATTCCTGATCTTTTCAAATGTATTTTAATTAACAACTAAGTGGACTTTGTCTCCACCCTACTGGCAACACTTGTAACCAAACTAACCAGGAAAGTGTGGTGGTGGGCCTCCGGGCCCTACGGGCCCTGGGAAGCGGTCTCCTCCAGGGCAAGGTGGTCCAGGGAACCTGCCTCTGCCTCGCCCCATGGGGAAACCACCACGGGGGCCAGCACCAGGAGGACCAGCTTTACCTTCCCCAGACATCTGGCCTGACTGGGTACCTGGGAAAAGGATGAAACAAATACAAAATTCACTTTTCCATTGATAAGTAATAAATAATACATGTCGATCAATCAGTGCTGTCATCTATTGTGCTGCCATGTGCACATTCTGTTACATGCCTTCTTTCAGCGAGCATTGGGAGAAGTGTTTACGGCTAAACTAAGAAACTTGAAAAACACAGATGCAAGGTGTCCACTCGGCCTACTTACTTTTACGTGACTGCATCTCAAATTGGCTGAGAGACTGTTTATTGCATGGTGTGACAATGGGATTCTGACCATGGAGCTCCCGCTTTGACAGCAGCTCCATTAGCTTCCTAGACGATGCCTCTGAGCCAACACATACCAGAGCAAACCTAGGAAACACAGGCAAAGGACAAAAACAATCAGGTTTGTGCAAAAAAAATAAACTAATTTTCTATTTAAAGTCAGTCAAGATTTCGAGCTCATTATGTCATCATCTAATGTCTTTGATTACTGTCTGCTAAAAAGAAAGGAATCGCAAACTACCACTCAGCCCAAGACTGCAGATCTACAGCACCTCTACTGAAAGTCTCAGCAGTTTTATGACAATATAGAAATAAAACCGCTTCATCCCATGTGGGATCCCACTCTGCACTTTCAATATGCAACAAGAAATAATCAGCATAATCTAGCATTTAGTCCAATCATGTCACGCACAGAAACCTCACCCTTTTGACTGGCCATTGGCTCTGTTTTCATAGAACTTGATCTCCAGCACATCTGTGATGCCTATCGACCGGATGGCTTCTGTCAGGTCCTCATCTGTCGTCCACTGCAGAAAAAAAGACGGCATCGTCAGTGCATCAGTATTGATTTGCTGAAGTTTTATTGTTTTACAACTTGTGGGCCAACATGTGGGATGGCAAAACAAACAAAAAATCAGTTCAGAGGAATCTGGCACCTACCCATGTAAGGTTTCCTATATAAAGGGCAATCCTTTTTCCTGTGTAGGTGTACACCACGTTGGGTGGAGCACTCTTCCCTCCCTCTGCGCCACCTGGTGCAGGCAGTGCATCCAGGTAATCACGGTCCTCTGGAGCATCCCCATTATTGGCTGATGGCGATATTACATCATCATACAAGTCGATCTGCTCGTGAACCGGATAGTCGGATTCCTGTTGGACGACGACAACAAAAGTTCAGTCAACCACGTGACATTTTGTGAGCTGATAATGTCCTAATCCATTATCGTTTTTTAAAGCTGGGAAGCTGCACAACATTCAGCACCCTAAGGAGTAGAATGACACCGTATTGATTTAATTCTTCAGTGCATCCAGGACACAGTGGACACAGTTGAGTTGAGCTTGTTTAAAAAAAAAAAAAAAAAAAAAAAAAAAACGGTGGAGACAACGCTGTCTCGAGATTAGGTTGATAAGGTTTTTACCACTTGCACAGAAAAGGGGCGTGTGAGGAAACAAGTTATCTTCCGGTTCAGCACTTAAGGGGAAAGTAAAGGAAAAGTTCAGTTACAGCTCCAAGCAATTGCTTTTCCATTTATTTATTTTTTTTTACACCTCTTAATGCTGTAAAAGCTTGTTTAGATAAATCTTCAACTCTCATGAGAGCATTTTGAAATTTGGGACACTTTTGATCTTTTACTATAAATGAAAAGGACATTTCTGTTTTGTTTTTTTGTTTTTTAACATCTATACCACATCAGATCAGGTCTACTTCACCAGGTTAAACAAGGATTACTTTTAGAGGTCTCAGGTTCTACAAAACAGTTTCTGATTTGCGAAATGTTTCTTCTTTTTTGTTGTTGTTGTTGAAATCAGACAAAAAGCTACATTTTTACTGCACACTTTATGAGTCAATGTCCAAGTCCAACTTTCCTTCTTAAGTGCAGAAGTTGAACTTCCCGTCGTTACGCGGAAGAAAACATGAACCCAGCAGAAGGTACGAAGCTAAATCGCCAGTAGCTTAACAACTCGTCCGTCGACACGCGTTTCTAACTCGCACGTTTAACATTTGCGACCCCGACCGCGTCAAAACTACTTTCCCTCAAGTCAGGCTCGCCCTCATGCGCTTCGTATAAACGGTCTAAACCATTACTGACTTGCAAAGCTGTGGATACGACAGCTAACGTTTGTTTGGCTTCGTTAGCCCGCCAGCCAGCGGCGGCCACGCCGAGGCCTGAGCGGAGAAAGCAGCAGCTGCTTTTTAATTTTTTATTTTAGCATTTACTCAAAGAGACGAACACGTGCACATAGAAATACGCGCACGCTGCACATCGATACTGGCAATACGTCGAGTTAAAATGTCGGTAAAAAACGAATGCAACACTGCGAGCGAGTAGCCGAGGCTGCAAGGCTTGCAGCATGGGGGGGGGGGGGAGGAGGCCTTGTACGCGGCACAGGCTCGGTCGACTGGCACAACACGACATTATTCAATACCGATAATAACCAACCAACCCAATCGCATACACATAAAATAGCAGACTAGGTCGAAGTGTGGTAAATGCGGACGTAATACCTGATTAAATTCTTCCTCTACGTCGGCATAGATGTCGATATGATCCACACCGTCCGCCATTTTCCTCTGACCCGTGTCTCTCCGCCCGGCGGTGCAGAGCAAAACCACAAACAATGAAAACCAAAGCGGGACGACCAAGCGCCCCCTGCTGGCGGCGCGACACCACGTAAACGTCAACAAACGACGCTGCGTTGCGTTTAAAGGAGGGTTACGGAGCTTTAATCGCGGCGGGGGACACTTTGACCCGTCACAGGACGTTACGCTCAGGTGTGTTAATGTTGGCTCAGGTCCATCGAGTGTCCCGGTAAGACAGGACAGGGAGCCGACACGCACAAAAGCAGGCAGCTTACTCGCATAGGTGGGACGCAGACATCATTGAATCACCGTGGTTTTCTCTACAAAAACAAGTCAAAATGTCTAATCTGAAAAAAAAAGGTCCAATTCCAGCAACCATTAGTGCCAAAGCCTAATTTCTGAAGAACATAAAATATATGAAATGTTAGATGTTGCTAAGCGTATTAGCCCATTTAACTTTGTCATGTATTTTTTTTTTTTGCTGGAAAGAAAGCATATTACATGACGATTAATTATGAAGTAATTTGGCAGTATTTCTCATAATCTAGATTTAACACATATTAAGTTTGATTTAGCATCTCCAAATTTTTAACAGGATTTTTCTCTGCAGTCCAACACAGGCTTCCACACGATAATCTACACTCAAGATGATTGAAAGTGCCATGTAAAATGAAATGCAAAATTGATTTTTTTTTTTTTCTTTCTGATGACCTACACATTTAAAATGATGTACCCCTGATTATTTGTCTGCTGCATTGGACTAAGAGGCCAGGAATTACAAGAGTACAGGAATTCGATTAGAGTAATCTCAAAGCTGCACTGGATTGTTCAACGGATTTGTTATTTACAGTTTGCGCTGCTACAGAATATGAAAAATAAATACATTTACTACATTGTTGTTCATAATTTGAGTTGAAGGAATCACACCTGTTAATCTTTTTGTAATCTTTGTGTGTGTGTGTGTGTGTGTGTGTGTATTTATTCATTGCTCATATTTTTTTCTCAAATAATTATTTTTATCCATCTTATTTAATGTATACGTATTTGTAAATTGTTTCTTATTCTGTGCGCCTTTTTGTGTTTCTTTGCTGCTGTGACGACTAAATGTCCCCACTGTGGGGTTAATAAAGTTTAAGTCTTTACTGTTGGTATTTGTTGTTGCAAGGGATGTTAAAAAGCTTTTGCATTTTCAGATTTGGGAGAAAATATGTTCAGTATCACAATTATCCCTCAAAATAAATCGTTTTGAAATACTTTGATAAATGATTGATATATTTCCAGTCAGATTCATTACTTTTATACAAAATCAGTCCATAAACATCCATGTAATCCATTTATGTATTAAAGTAATTCAAGGATGTCACAAATTTGATCACCTTGCATTAAGTATCAGTCAATCCCTTTATAGAATTTTCCGGTTTAAATTATTACTGTTTGTGTCTTTATATTTTCAGATTTTCTGTATTGATGTATTAATGTTTGCATCTTTATATGTGCACTGATATTATTCAGCAATAAACAAAACATGTCTGACAACAAATGGAGTACAAAAACCATATGGATAATTTAATTTACTTGGTACAAATCATGGCTTCAGTCAATGTGGACATGTCAACCATACAATATGCAGAATATTGTATCATGGAAAGTACCAACAAAAATGGGACAGATTAATTAAAATCACTTCCATAACCTCATCACAACAGAACATACTATTCTGATACGCACCCATACTCACAGTATGTGTCTAAGTCCATTACATGAACAGGCAAAATTTCAGGCAATTTTGTCATCAGCGTAAACTCAATTTAAAGACATGCTTTGTGAAATGATTTTTTTTTTTTTTTAAATACCATAAAAAAAAAGCTACATGGACACTTATAGGCCAAAATGCAATGGAATGCTGAACAGAACAGCTCAAAATATAAAACAAACAAACAAATGCATACAAAAATACCCTATGCAGTCAGATTTTCACTGTTAATTTACAATGATATTACATTTGTATTAACATTACACTATATTTTCAAAAATTAAGCTGTTACCAAGTTTCAGAGTGAGTCCCTCCATTTTATTTTATTTTAATAATGCAATTATAAATTCATATTTTTATTTATGGAAAGTAAGTAGTAGCAGAGTGAAGAACTGGGGGCCTAAGAAAAGTGTTTAAAAAGATAGTCTCCAGCAAACTAAATGTAAAACATCTTTGTTTTAATCCACCGAAGATACATCTGTTGTATTTGTAGAATTACAGCCTGTGAAAATCTTCAGCACATTTCTGGTTTCCACGTGTCCGGGCCCAATAGACAGATAAACATAATGACATAGAGTCTGAACAAACACACAGAAAGACACAGCTGATAAAGACAGAAAGGCAGACAGACATTGTTTTAAAATCAAAAACGGTCACAAAAACAAATAATAATCCTGGTAAAACTCAAAAAGGAGATCCCCATTTTGTTTATTACATATTCATATTCATGTCATCTCCCGAAATATAGCCCAACTGTGACCACTGCCTAGGCACTGAGCCTTTATTTTATCCACTGTTAATTATCCATTAACATTGTAAACATCCATGTCACAGATGACTCTTACCAGCAATGCAGCAGTGTTCCCCACATTTCCTGCTGTAGCCTTTCTCTTAGTGGCTATTATTCAACACAAAAAAGCAAAGTCTGCAGATGAAGCTTTGTGGGTGATAAAGCATTGGATGTGTTTGTGTACCAGAAGTGTGCATGCTTGCAACCGCATATATAATATGCATGTGTGTCAGCTCAGTGGGACATGGAAAACAAAAAACATGGTATTTTTCTTTTCTCCATTGGACTTTATTATGTTGCAACTTGTGACTCATAATCCCCTTTTGTCGATGCACGTCAGCGCTACCACCTCAATCGCCTTAGTTCCTTTTCATGCTGAAATGCAAAGTGGTGTATGAGAAAAAAAACTAATTCAAAAGTATCCATGGCAACAACGGTCCACTAACTTGCTTTTTTCCCCCTGCTCTTAAGCCACATCAAAAGTCCTTCTGGAGAGACTTGGTTTGCAGCCATTGTGAGCAAAATGTGCAGTCAGCTTATAAAAAAAACTCCACTCGAGGTGTACAGGGTTCATACAGATCTCTCGATTTTTCCCAGCCTCCTCCTTTACGAGAGAAAGGGTGAAACTGTAAAGTTGTCCATCATCAGGAGACAAGTGCAGTAAAGGAGAGACACATGAGGAAGAGAGAGGCTGAGAGAGATATAAAAGAAGCTCCTCCACAGTCGTTAGCGTTCTCCTGCAGGAACAAAACAAAAAGTAATTTCACTTTAGTTCTCCACTATGATTTACTGTAAATAATACCGGTATGATGAGATCAGACACTACTCTCCTTGAATTGGAAAACAGTTTGGAACACAGAACAAATGCAGTAAGACAATAAGTGGATGGTTGTTTTATGTATATATTAAGTTATGTTTTTAGTGTGTCACGGAGTAATGAGAAGCTGACCTGTGGGTGATAAGCGTGACAAGACCCGGGGCGTCGGCGAATCTTCTGGGACCTCATCCGGTCACACTTCACTGACGCGTTATGTACAGCGGGGTCAAGGAGCAATAATGGGAACAGGAGAGGGTCCTTTTGCACTCGAATATTAAAACAAAAGTTTTGAGCCCACTTTGTTCATGAATATAAACATCAAAGGATATATCTGACTTCCTTGGGCTGCATGGTGAGGGATGGGTATTGTCTGGAGCAGTCACAGTCTGCTTGCACCACCAGCATCAACAGGTTGCTGTCTGGTATCTGGTGCACAACAAACATCCTGACAAAAAAACAAAAGTGAAAAGTGTGAAAAACACAGAAAGACAACCTCAAATAGATGACATTAACACATTTTCCAGTAGGGGGCAGCAAGCTACAGCAATGTACTGTATGTAGAAAATGACCATAACGATAATAAAGTATTAATAATATTAATAATATTTTAAAAAAACACACATATAGGATTATTAAGCATTATGTTTTTACATTTTTACTTTACCAGCTTAACAAAACTCTATTAACATGTAAGAATCTTGCCCAAAAGGGACTATAAGCAATGGTTGTGCTGTGTTATACCACCTTTGTCCTCAGGAGGGGGATCACACTCAACCTATGATCACAAACCTCCTGTAATGCTTCACTCTCTTTCTCCTCTTGCCCCTCTGTTTGCCTCCCTCTGTTCTCCCATCTCTCTTTCTGTCACTCACCCTCCCCAGTTGCTCTCCTCTTTCATTTACCTCTCTTTATTCTTCCTCTCAGTTTCTGATTCTTTGCCTTTCTCTCTCTCGCCCTCCATATGGCTCTTGGTCTTGATCTGATTCAGTTGCTCTCTACTTATTTCCCTCTTCCTGATGCTGTTGTATAAATACACACTGCTCTCAGTATGCAGAGCATAGCAGAGCCGTGGAAAATGGATTTTGGAAGGACAATTTAATATGACTGGTCCCGGGCTTAGAGATGACTAGGGTGCCATTTGGCCGTGCATTAGTGTGTGCTTACTTCTGGCATCGTCCGCACTTAATAATGCTGTTGGTCTCTTTGACTGATGGCTCGTAAACGAAGCTGGGGTACTCTGTGTCACATGGTTGCAGGATGTCCCCTTTTTTCTTGTGAGCCGAGGCTAATGGAGAGATAGATAGGGGTCATGTCTTGAGGTTGGGGAAATAAATTAGTTTGTGTGAAAGTGTGTGTGTCGTTCTGTTGTGTGACGGACAGGCTGAGAGTCTGTGACAGAAGAAGGAGGACGTCGCATCTAAATACTTCACACTTCGGCTCTTTAGCCGGAGGCACTCGAGCTTGGTGGGTACTGCAAACAAAATTAAATGTGGTGTCTATGTCCAGGTGAAATGATGGGTTTGAAACCGGAAAGAAGAGCCATAATGGCTTGTCAAAATCTCACATGTTTGGCTGTGAGTCGTGTCTTTTTATTTGATTTCCTTAGAATGACATTAATTTCAAGAAAACTCTATTTTTGGGTTGTATTTTGAAGGATGCGCCTGCTGTAACTGCTCCCACTAAAAGCTACTGTAATCAGGCACATTCAATTTGATTTTGTTTGAAGTATACTGTAAACACCACACATAAAACACAAATTGCAAAAACTGCAGTTTTACAGAACACTGATCTTCCTAAAAAAGTCAGATACTCACATCCACTGTAAGATGGCTTGGCTGAATGGAGGGATGATGATGATGATGAGAGGGAGTGGATGATCAGCCAGTGTAGTAATGAGGAGGTGTGATTAATGGACAGACGGAGGCAGATGAAAGGTTAAGAAGATGTTATTATGTATGACACAACATACATGTTTGTCAATAGTATAATATATTCGTGGTAAAACGGAGTGATACGATGAGAATGAAATGAGTATTTTGAGTGAAATGTTGATGATGAGTATTACATGCAAAGACTTCTTACACTTATGTTAATATTTAAATCTAATTTTGGGGTCAATTAAAAAGCATGCATATGTATATGATATGGCACATTGTTTGTTAAGAATTGGTGTCTAGAGCAAATATTACAGTCATTCAGGTGAGGTCTGAGTGATTATAAAGCATGCATGACTTCCACATGTAGAAGAACATGCGTAATAAAAATACACAGACACAGAGTTCGGCCACTTTTCTTTTTGTGAGCTCACCGTCAGCAAAGTGCTCAGAGTGCCACAAGCCACAGATATTAAACTCCAGGAGGAACCTTAGAGAGGAGAGGAGAGTAGACACGGAGAGGCATTAGGCATTAGGTGGCCATTATTATAGACCAAAGCAGATTGCAAGCAGATTGTGTGCAGACTTCAAAAACTGGGCCAGGACCATAACTTCTGTCATGGGAATAATAAAATGGGTCTTCAAGTTATTCAGCAGTAATTGGTGGCTTTGGTAGAGGCTTCCTCCTAACTGGATAACCAGCCTTTTCCTCTTAATAAAGCTGCTGGATGTATTAAATGACTTCATCTTTACCAAGTCAAAAATAGAAGGTGTTTTTCCACCAATAAAAATAATAAAAGGAAGGATCCACTTTAAACTTCCTGTTTCAGTTTGACTTGAGAACTCCTATATTATCCATTCTATTGATTTTGGGAATGCACTTCCATGCTAAGCATTAAATAGGAATATAAACACTACTTTGAAGTCTGTACAGTAATATGAATGTATTGTCAGCAGTTGTTTTGATCACTTTATGAAGCCTGGAAACAGGTGAAATTGCTTGGCTCTGCTCAAAGGAATAAAATCCACCTACTCCCATTTCTAAAGCTCAGTAATTAACATGTCACATCGTATTTGTTGAATCCATTAAGAAATTCTCAAATAATTAATCATACACATTCTTATTAATCAAACACATTTTTATGTATTTTACCTCAAACAACACCTTGGATTTCAATTTTACCTTTTAACTGCTTAGCTACAAAAATTAACAGAATTTACCCAATACATTACAGCAAAATTGAACAAAAAGTCATTTATTTCTCGACACACTGTAACAAAAAGTAGAACAACCATGCCTGGTTGCCCCTAGCAACACTTACAGTAAGAAGTTGGAGAGGACCCACTTGAGGGTTGAAGCCAAACCGTAGAACGGCTGTATAGATAGACGGATGGATAGATTACATTTACTGCAGAACGGAACGGGCCATTATGGGAATATTGTTGTGTACAGAGTGATTTCAGTGTACATACGCTGAGAAGTGGACGGGCGTTGCTGACAGAGTGCGAGTTCATCTTACACATGGCCTGGTAGTCGAACAAGGATACCCTGTGGAACGCACACGCACACACGCACGCACACACACACGCGCGCACGCACACACGCACGCACGCACGCACACACACACACACACACACACACACACACACACACACACACACACACACACACACACACACACACAAAAGCACATAGTGTTGCTCTTCTGGCAGTGTTTCTCTGACTTACATTGATTCCTTGACCCCCTCTAGAGCACAGTGTTGTGTGACTGAGCAAAAACCTTCATAGAAATCCCGATAGCTGGCTTTACTCAGAAAAAAGAGAATCATTAGATCTGGAATTACCTTTTAGGCACAGGATTAACACAGTGTCATGATTTTTTTTCTTGTTTTTCTAATCTGTGAACATTTGGTCGTCATGCAGGTGCAAACACAATGACACACACACAAAACACACATTGCATACAGAGTGCAAACATACACACATTTCCACTGAAGTTCATGCATGCGCCAAGCCAGTTATGTAATATCCTGTGTCAAATTAAGCATGATGAAATCTTTTAGCTGTTTAAAAATAGCAGATCACTCGTGAGATTTCCAACATACAGTAAAAGACGGGAAAAAACTAAGAGGGGGGAAAAAAAAAAAAAATGCAAACCCGTAAATAAACTCAAGGAGGGAGGAAGAAAGAAAAGCAGAGAAAACTATATCACAAACACCAGGATGGGTGAATGAGCTCCCCTGAGCATGAAGAGACTATACACATGGCAGATACTATTATTATATGGCATGCATATGGGTTAATGTGCATACTAATTCATGAAAGAGGTGTGGAAAAACTTAAAGAAGAACCTAAAATAAACTAGGAAACATTACCATGCCAACTTCCTGATTAAGCCATTGCACTGCTGTTTGTGACACAGCCATTGGGTGACACAGTTGTATTCATGAACCAGATTCAAATGCGTGGTGTTCTGAATCTGAGACACCGGGACACATAAAATATCACTTCAGACGGCAGTGAGAACCCCACAGGACTTATTTAGCCCCTGTTTCTATTCCAACAGACAGACACAGGAGAAAACACAAACACAACTATCTCCTCAATCAGACACTACAACCAGACATTACCTTTTGAACATGCCCATTCTGATCAGCGTGGTCATCACTGATCCGTCAACCTCGCCAAAAAACCTTCCCACCTTTCAGGAAAGAGGGAGAGAAGATTAACACTGTGTGAGACAACCAGTGTGGCTGAACATGTCAAAGTCATCTCATGACAGTCTGAAAGAGGTAATATTGACTCCCTTCTGTGATATTTGCCCTCGCCACTTTCACCTCAGTGTGAACTGTATGATCAATTATTCTCCCGTGTTATCTGGTATGCTGGTTTTGTAACACATGTTAGCATACACGATTTGGCGTGTCGCCTTCAAATACAATAGAAGGTGGCTACTGGAAAGAAACAGTTTGACATCTTCGGAAAGATGTTTTTCAACCTCTAACCTTCAAGTTGGATGAGAAGGTCCATACCACTTTTATATCTGTGCAGTAAATATGAATGGCCAGCTGACTCATTTAACTCATGGCAAGAAGAAAAGTGTATTTCCCAAAATCTTGAACTATTTCTTTAACATGATTCAACTCAAACCTTAAAAACACATTTTGGCGTACTGTACGTGTGCGTGTCTGTATTTCCAGTAAAATGTTTACGATAATCAGTTATACAATAGTCACATATTTGGAGATACAATTTTTCGTTTGTGAACTTTTTTCTCTTCATATGAATAAAATTACAACCTAAGTCACATATACATATTTTTATGAGATGAGTTTAGGGCTTAAAATGGACATTTGAAAACCAAAATACAATAAAAACCAAGAGTACTAAATCTCTCAACTACAAAAAAATTACAGAGCATATTGTTGCTGTGTTTTATTGTGTCACGAAGTTTCGTGACCGTTGTCAGCTAGGATCTGTTGCCCCCCTGTATTGCTGTACTAATACAATTGTGATACATTATCACAGACTAATGTTATTTCTTACACTTATTATTGATAGTTACTTTGGGAAAAGGGTGAACTTTAAAAATTTTAATATGTAAATGTGAAAACTGTTACGTTACTCAAGGATGTCACTACTGTTGGAAAAAAAAAAAAAATAATATATATAATATTGAAAGTGTATTTTACATTTTTATGTGTAAAAGGCATGGTAGTCCTTCAAAACATAAGTGATCAGATAACCTCATATATAATAGGTTATCTGTGAAAAATTCAGAAATAGGATTTATAAGGTTCTTCACAGCTAAATTCTGGTTGCAGACAATATTTCAGCTTGGCTAGTTAACAGTTGTTCACTGAATGAGAGGGAGGAACCCTGGAAGAATCACAAGTACATTTTAGTGACCCTGAGCTATAAAGTACGAAAGTAACTCTAAATAATAGGCAACTAATTGTGGACCTGTTCCTCTGAGTGTGTTTCTTTTCTTGTAAGGTCATGAATATTGACAGGAGGAAGAGCTCTCACGTAATCAAGTCAAAAATCACTCCAGCTACATTTTCTCTCTCTCTCAGAGTGTGTGTGTGTGTGTGTGTGTGTGTGTGTGTGTGTGTGTGTGTGTGTGTGTGTGTGTGTG
Organism: Embiotoca jacksoni; assembly: GCF_022577435.1. NCBI lineage: Eukaryota > Metazoa > Chordata > Actinopteri > Embiotocidae > Embiotoca > Embiotoca jacksoni. The sequence goes on along the minus strand of NW_027185384.1, from coordinate 4,777,204 downwards.
TGTGTGTGTGTGCGAGCTCACATCACTGCGCTGTTTAGAAATTAGGACGAAGCCATTATTGTCAATCACGTAGCAGTCGATATCCTGATGTGAGAGAAAGAAACAGAGACACAGAAACCAATTACTTATGTAAGAAAATATCTGTGTCAAACTCCACTGACAAAGATAACACAGATAGCTCAATAATTCATATAATTCAAACCAAGCCTTCTGAAGTGACTCAACATAACAGCAATACAAGTCAGTTTCTTACTTTTGCAGTCAGACCATAAAAAAAAAAAAAAAAGTTTTTTTTTTTACTTTTGGGGGGGGGGCTTATAATACGCATAGTAAAGAAAAAACTTCATGTTAGCTTGAAAATGAATATAATTATCAAGCAGAGGGCCAGATGTACTCACAATGCTGTCACAGCGAAGAGGGCAAACCCCCTCCACGTCTGAGCACTGCAGAAAAGAAATGTGTGATTTATTTCACCATCATCAAACGGGGAAGAAGTTTCACTGACAGATAAAAAGGTGAAAGTGTTGATTGCGAATGTGATAGGTGTTCTTCCACATTGTGAGTTTGGAAGTGAGCAATGTTTGTTTATGTGAAGACATAATTTTTAACACATATTCTGTCTGTTTGTCTGTGGAGGTGTTAAACTGGAAGCGCTCGTGTCTGCGTTGGTGAGAAACTATTAATTTGTGTGACATACGTGGCCCGTCTACCTGTGACAGGCTCCTGTTTGCCAGTTTGTGCGTATCTAATTTCTACATGTGTCTGACTGTGTGGATGTGTGTATGGTCTGTTTCATGCGAGGTGTGAAGATGACTTCATAGAACTCAGCAGGTGCTGAAGATGTTAAATTAGTTTTTGTAGACAAAGCAGAGTGATGCTTGGAAAAATGAGTGGAGGGGGAATAATGTATACTTACATCTGTGTCATTTGGCTGAGAAGATACAAAGAAAGCAACAAAGGGAGACAATAACAGAGCATGATGAAAAGCATTACTTCAGTTAATGATGTGTAATTTGATGCATTGGCCAGAGCCTGCTCCTCTCTGCTGCTGTCAGTTTGCTGTTGACAAAGGCAGAATATCTTCTTCTCAAAGCACCTTTCAAAATGGACAAAAGACCTACGATTTTTTTTTCATGAACACCAACGTCCAATATAACATTAAAATGTTTTCAAGCAGACCTGAACAATAAACATGGATATTGAAAAAAAGCAAAACTTCTACTTAGAACTTTAGTTCTTCCTCAACTAAAAATGTCAAACTCAAGCCACTTCTCCATTGTCGATACAAACTCTCCTCACTTTTGGCTCGATTTAGTTTTCCACTGCAGACAGAAACCCCTCAAATGTGGCGTTGTTACAATAGCAATGCCACATTAAACTAGGATGATGTCATCTTCAACATGACACACATACTTGCTGGATCCTCGGTGGATCAGCAACCAGACAGAGGAACATCTGCGCCTCTTCAATTGACCACTGCGTGGTTTTGTGGGTTGCCATTAATCGAGTAATCCAGTGAATCAAAAAGTTTTAGCCACCATTGCAGGTGAGTCAGTTAACTATGGCAGGTTTGTGCAGGATTTCCCTTTGTGAGGCAGTGATTGTGATGATTCTCAGTGTTCTGCAGTGTTTTCACGTCCCCTTTTAGGTGCTTAACTAGCTTGAAACGTCGATGCATCAGGTCCAGATACTAAACGCAACTTTGGGCCAATTGAAAACCAAAAGTAGCAAGTAAAGTAGAGTCGAGCTGAGCTGGGACTGGCAGTGGAAAAGGGGATTACATATCAACCTCTGCAGTTGGACACAAAGTCAAAAATGGTGAAGAAAATGTGACTGTATTTGTCATAATATAAAACTTTTATCTCCATCAGCACAGTCCTTCTGTCTCTTCCTCTGTGGACTGGTCATGAGTCCAGACTTCAGTAGCTTTCCTCATGACTTTCTGGCCACACATTTATGTCGATAGTAAATGTGGATTGGTCTCTATGGACAATATGTCTTTGGAATCATGGTCAAGCTAAACAGAGCATGTCGACGTGTGAATGAGACAATCCATCATACTTTTCAATCCCATTACTGCAAAGTGTCAGTCTTTCTCTCTGCTTCCCATCGTTGCCTCTTGAAATAAACTACAATTTGGTGGACTGACAGACACGATGATGCTTCCCCACACACAAAAGAACAAATGGCATAGCTTAATAGACAACATTTTTAAAAACGTAACTGTCCCTTTCTGAACATTAACGGGAATCATAAAAGTCTAAAGCCCTGCAGATGAATCCCAGAAGTCACCCAACATTGATTTCTACTAGCTTCAACAAACATTAGGCCAAAATGGTGGCACAAGGGAAAAAACATGGGGTACATCACATTAAAAAGAAGTTATCTTCTTGGGAGCAATAATTTACTGTCCACTAGCTGAATATAATTTGTGGGCATGACAAATATTCTGGATGAATGAAGCATCAAGCAAGGCGGAAAGGTTTGATCTACAGGGGAGCATGAATACACACAGTTGATTTCACCTCTTATATTATGTTTCCTGTCTATAAATAGAAATTTTAACCTGATCGTTGCTCTCGAGAAATAGTCAGGTTGACACAAACACTTCAGCTGAGTTTCATTTGAGATGGCTTGATTTACAATTATCATCATCTGCAGTCCTGCTAATGAATTAAAGCTGCAAGTCTGTATCTTCTCTGCAACCAACTCTTGTACTGTGCGTCTCATCCACCTTCTTGTTCCTCCAGCTTCAGGTGAAGCAAATTACATTTATTCATTTTTAATTATGAAATAATCTTACTTGCAAAAGACTGAAAAAAAAGAGTAAAATGATTTTGGTTTATGTAATTGCACTAATAAACCTTAATTTAATATTTCAATAGTTACACTGCAGTGCTATCACAAACAGCAAGCAGGTACAGAGTTCAAATATATGGGATACTAGAGAGAGGAAAAACAGCTGAGACTTCTCGGTGAGATAAAATGCATCTCAAGGTGTGAATGACAAAAAAAAAATCTATCATCTTTTGATTCCCATCATCACCTTGGAGCACCTCACTGCTTCTGCACTTGCTGTCAGACAAAATACAGAAGCAGTGGCTTCACACTGTAAATTTGAATGTGATGAATCTTTGTCAAATTAAATTTTTCAGGTTGAACCAATGTGGGAACATCATGTGTCAGTGGAACAATGCGATGGAGTAAATTCCTTTTTTAATCCCTTCATATTTAGACTTGTTTCTTTCTTTTTCTCATCATCTCTTACACGTAGGAAACTCTTAAAACTCATGAATAGAGACAGCAGACGGAGCACAGTGTGCTGTACAGTGATGTCAAACGAGTTTCCTATTAACATTCTGACTGATTTTGATTAGACGGTACTCTGTTTTATTTTTACTCTGACTAATTCATAATTCATCTACTAAGGACATCTTATTTTAAGATAGTCAACCTTGTACTGTAACTATAAGGTCACTGTGAGGGTTTCCCTCACTTATGTAACTATACTGAGATCTGCGGACTGTGTGCAGTGAGTTCCTTGTTTTAATCATTCAATTTATAATTTGTGACTTGTAATTTATTTTGTAATTAAACCAAGCCAATTGATATGATTCAAATATTTCTCTTATGACCAGCTAATGATGAAGTAGCGTACAAATGAAGGAAAACCATCATGTAAACATGACGGCCCTCTGGCTGAAGTCTTTTTAGCAAGATGGTTGTGGCTGCCACGTGACTGTTTATTTGTACTTCCGCCTGGTGCTCGGTCTTTCATTCAGGATTTTCAGAAGGTACAGTGTCGTCACCCCTGAGGGAGCTGAACACTTAAAATAGACTGTAGAGAGAATCTCATGCACACACACATACATTTATATGCGTAGAAAGAAAAAAGCACACACTGTGAGGGCACACGCACACACAAAGTCTATGAAATAAAGATCAAGTACATGACAGGAGTATAAAATGATTACGTAAGCTATCTGGGGGAAGAGAGAGGGTGGAGGAGAGGAGACAAGGAAAGAAGGAGACAGTATGGGATTTAAGAAAGGAGGAGGCATTGCTGGAAAAAAAAATTCAACACGGGAAAACTGAGGAGGAGAGGTGGAACAAGGAAGAATTACGGCTGGAGAAGACAAAAGTGTGCACAGTGACTTTCTATACAGCATAAATCTAGAGGATAACAACTCTATTGCAAATGATGCTAATGAGCTCCTAGTTGATGCATATGGACACACCAACACATTTGTGCGCAGATGGTTGTGCATATGTTCCCTGTCAACCTGACACACATTAACATTAACAGACCAACACACATATACACTCTCGTCTTCAAACCTCCACACACAAATACACAAGTACATAGAAACATGCACACGTGCGCGCGCGCGCACACACACACACACACACACACACACACACACACACACACACACACACACACACACACACACACATATGTGGGAGCTGCCGATCCGAGCTGCGGTAGCTATCCATCACTTAATGGCTAGCCAGCAGCCCTAATGCTCTTTTAACTGCTGTCATTTACAGCCATGGAGGAGAAGGGCAGAGTTATCAAACACCTGCTACAGCTAAAGTGTTCTACCAAATTAAGCAAGACTTCCCCAAGCAAAATGTTTTCTTGAAGGTGTGGAAGAACCCAAAGAATACTAATCACTGAATCCAGTACTGAATCTGAAATCTCTGCAGAACACACAGCATATGCTGTGAAAACAATCCTAATGATGATATTTATAATGTTTTAGGTGGGGGAGGCTCTCTTTTAATGGTGGGAGGCTGGGAGCGCACTACATTAGGCTTTGAATTAAACAAAGTTTGAATGCTGTAATTACCAACTAATGGAGCAGAAAAATAACCTATAATCATCTCTGACTCCTTGTCATACAGTAATATGGTGTCAAAGTGGTCTGCCAGCTTCAAGGCACATTCCTGTATGTGAGACAGAGGCCACACAGATACCGATGTCTTTCCTATTATATCAGATATTAAACAGCTTCATATTCACTCACAGGACTTTTGTGAATTGGGGCAGTTGGTTAATGCTTCAAAGATTAATGTGAAATTTTAATGTTCAACGGGAAACACAACATAAAAATGATCTGACTGAAAACTAAACTTCTCAAGGCAGCAGCCTGGTAAGATTTAACTCTGACAAAATCTAAAAGCTCCTTCGGATTTGACAAAAAACTGGGTTTGGACGCAGGATATTCATAATTTTGAGACATAGGAAAAATGTAGAGGTAATTATTTCAGGGGAGACGGGTGAGAGGATTGTATTACTCGTCATGAACTGATGATTGTGTTGTATGTATTCCGCAAGCATTCTTCGATTTAACTGCTATAATTATAAATACATCAAACATTTCTCATTAGTGCCAGTATGGTGCCACAGGGGACAACAATAACAACGACAAAATAATTTAAATCTAACTTGGAAAAAAAACTGAAGCAATAATGAAATAATTACACGGTTTGATTCTCAAACTATGCACAATGATACCTGAAATTTAGAAATGATATCATATTTTCAAATATAGATAGTAGCATCTATTAAATGACAGTTTTTAAAGCACAAAGATGACCGTGTAGGTAGAGGTTAATTATATTCAGGAGTGTGTCTAAGATTGTGTTGTTCTGTATTTAAACCTCACTTTTTAAAATCAAACTCTGCACCTCATAAACCCCGTGTTAAAGACGGGTCTCTGCTTGTTTAAGCACTGATACAGAGATTTACAATAATCTGCGAGAACTTCTGGTCAACACTTGCGTCACATTGACACCAGCAAAAAGGCCCCAAGAAATCTCAAAACCTGCATTGTTGTTCACACCACCTACATAACTTTGTTACAATAGTAGGCAAAGACCGTAATCCTGCAACTGCACTCATTCTTAATTCATCTATTAATTTATGCATTGCGCATACAAGAAGGCTATTAAATGCTTCATAAAAGTATGAATGGTAAGAATTGTCTCTTGTTTTCTCTTTCACATTTTATTTGAAATAGCAGTGGTATGCTTTTTATTTCCTCCTGTTGGTAATTACTGTATGTATTTTTGTCTGGGCTCATTCCACATTCAAAACAGCAACTTCATGCACTAATTACGCCACTGCTTTTTAAAAGTGGCCCCAAAATTGACAAAAGACCAATATTTCTTATACAGTGGGGGCAAAAATTACCCCCCAAATATTTTTTTCTTTAAACTCCGACACTGATTTAAACTGTGTAGATGTTTTTTTTTCTTGTTTTTTTTCCCCTACACTGCTTGAGACCGTGCAGACTTACCTGTCGTGCTATGGCCCAAAGTCTGGACTCAAACAACTCCAGAGTCATCTGGACCCCAATGGCTGTAGAGAAAGAGAGATGGAGAGAGAGAGAGAGACATCAGTTAAACACAATAAAATGCAAGTAACCTAAAATAAAACCTCTCTCTGATGTGAAGACCGTACAGCATATTGTAATGGTAATAAAATAGCAGCAGGACTAATACATGAAGTGTATCAGTAACAGCAGTGATAGTCACAGATGCCACTGCGGTGATAACATTTTCTGCTTAAGTAGTGATTGTTACAAGCCCTGCTAGCAGCGAGAGGAAAGAGAAACTTTAATTCCAGCACTTTAGAACAAAAGAAAATTAATGAGCCGTTTAATGTCCCAGAGTAAGAGACTGTATCGCTCTCATGGCTCTCAGGCTGGAGGAGGAGAAGAGGACCTGCTGTAGAGATCAGTTCTGCCTTCAGAACTCAATTTATGAAAATCCTTTTACAGTAACTGGCCTTCTGAGCCTCGCCGGCAGTCTGTGAACCGCCTATTCTTAGATGGTGTGTGTGCATGTGTGTATCCAACCTCTCCACATTATTAGCACTCTTGGTCACAACACATTAATCCCAGAATTAGTGTGTGTCACACATGCACGTACGCACACACGCCGTGGCCGAGTGATTGCTTATGTCAGTTTAGGCTGTATGTCTGTCAGCATTTCAGTCAGCATGGTAATGCAAAAAGGAACTGCAATTGCCTAAGTTCTCAGTGCACACATACTGTATACACCCACACACACACACAACAAATACACACACACACACACACACACACACACACACACACTGCGAGGGAATATATGACGCTTCATATTGGCATCAAAAGACTCAGCGTTTTTTCTCCCGGTGTGCTTTGTGCTGCCGGAGAGTCTTCGCGCTGCTCATAATACATAAAAAACATTAAGAACACACATACGCCTGCACACACACACACACACACACACACACACACACACACACACACACACACACACACACACACACACACACACACACACACACACACACACACAGTAGGTGAGACAGCGTGCACAAAATAACAATTCATAATTTTCTGACCTATAAACAAATTTAAATTAAAAAAGTTTAACAGTGTAATATTTGTGTGTGATTTATTAAACTTGCACATCTTTTAACACTGATGTTTTAATGTAGTTCTTTTATTTTGTCCCAAATGTTAACATTTATGTTATAAGGTGGTTGTCTTACTTTAACTGTAATTATCACTTGCCATATATTCTGGCCTTTGTATCTGTACCATACTGTTTGGTGATTTTACACTTTAAATAAATTGGCTGATTGAAAACCATGATCTTGTATTCTAGAAATTTGAATGCACTTTATTTTCCCATCCCAGGTAGCCATTGTTTCCCCTCATTTCCATGTGAAATGGAGGTGTGCTGCAAGCTTGTTTCTCTCTTGTGTCACAAGAGTTCATTCAATCAGTTGTGATGCCGAGGCGTGGCTGTAATCAGCCAGTAATCAGTCATGTACACAGAAAAAGGTGTTCAGCTGATGAACAGATCCAGGAACATTGTTCTCAAATGTCATGGGTGTTAATATCTACAGGCAAACATTTACAGACAGCAACAGTAGTGGCAATTTTATGCCAGGGGCACATATTTGATTTGCTGTCACATATCACTATCTGTATGATATACTTCATGGCATTCAAACACCCTCTCGCACATCTCCTTTGTGACCCTGAAGTCATCTACCGCCACCAATAATCTCAGATAAAGTGTTGGAAGGCCATTATGGAGGGCAGCAGTAATCTGCTTTCTTTCCCTGTCAGAGCTAGAAGCTGATAGGCCAAATCTAATTAAAACCACCACACTGATCCCCATGTGTGTGTGTGTGTGTGTGTGTGTGTGTGTGTGTGTGTGTGTGTGTGTGTGTTTGTCTGCTGGAATAGATGTTTTTTTCATAACGGGTGTGCACAGTTTGCAAGCATTTAACACTTAACATTTGCTCAGTCTGCATACAATTGTGTACACAACGAATTGCATGACCTTTCATGCATGCAAGTGAAAATGTGTGCGCTCCTGGGTTTGTTTGTGTGGATGTGCATGTGCATTGTGTGTGTGTGTGTGTGTGTGTGTGTGTGTGTGTGTGTGTGTGTGTGTGTGTGTGTGTGTGTGTGTGTGTGTGTGTGTGTGTGTGTGTGTGTGTGCTTGTGTGAGCGCATATCTTGTACACTCACAGTCTGAGGTGCAATTAGTGCGGGCTGCCAATCACAGTGGAGTATGCTTTCAACAGGAAATGAATTAATGAAGAAATAAATAAAAAATTGAAGTAACCAAGAGCTGGAGTTAATTGGTTATTACACTGGCAAGATAGAGACATAAGAGACGGAGGATGACTGGTAAAAAGACTGTGCGAGAAAGAAAAGGGGGCCCTGAGAACAAGAGTAAACAGACTCTGAGTTCCACTGCATCGTTGTTCAGTAAGATTTCTGCCCCACAAAATATGCAATTTAGCCCTGTGTATGTATTGTAGAGTGAGACAAGTAGTCAGTAAGACAGAAACAAAGGTAGGCAGGTAGGATGACAATGGATGACTAGAAAAATTAACAGATAAACACTGATAGCCGCAGACAGAGTGAAGATGAGACATAGTCATACAGTTTTGAAGTACATGCACACTCTGATCAAACAGAACCTGTGCTGTTTATGGAAACATTGGCTATTAATAGCACAATTTCATTAAATAAATGCACTTAGACCATAGTATACAATTAATACACGTGTAGCATTCATTCATTTTGTATTGGCAGGGTTTGATTCATACGGATAAAATGGATTATGGATTATATTAAATTTATTGCAAATAAACCCAGTTAAAATTGACCTTTAAGGCTTCCAAAATTATACTTTATTAGTGTAAGTGTAAACTGGAATATTAGATTCCCTGGTAATGCTGTTTTCTAAAAAAAAAAATACATTTATATACTGCTAATCTGAAACATCAAATATCACCCCTTTTAAGGACATGGAAAGATTGCTGTCTTGATGAAATAGTGGAAAAGTCAACAGTGACAGATGGCTGGAAGCGTTTTGGTAGTCTAATCCTAATACAGGATGTAAGAAACTAACTCTAATGTCTGGGATTAACGTCTGTCGAATGCATACCAACCACATTCCTGGTACCCGTGCAGAGAGAAGTAACTGTGCAGTTCTATAAATGGGTGCCTGTTCATGTACATACATATTTGTGCACTGTGTTTGTGTGTGTGTGTGCCTGTGCATGTTCATACATATTTGTGCACTGTGTGTGTGTGTGTGTGTGTGTGTGTGTGTGTGTGTGTGTGTGTGTGTGTGTGAGTGAGTGAGTGAGTGAGTGAGTGAGTGAGTGAGTGAGTGAGTGAGTGAGTGCGTGTCGTGCTGAGGTGGCACAGGAGGTCAGCTTGTGTTAAATGACCACTGAGTAAAGCTCGTGTTGATGGTTCTCTTAGCAAGACCCTGGAGTCAAGGCTAAATATATAGGAACACACACACACAAGCAGAGTCAATAAATTAAACTGGCACATAGACTAAGTCTCTGGGTACAGAGGGGACACTGGAAATAAGGCCACTCATGAGGAGGTCACTTCATTCTTCTCTGTTTCTCTTTCTCTTTCACACAAACACGAACACACACACACACACACACACACACACACACACACACTGCAGTATGCTTTTGTAATGGATGTGTAAAGCAGATATAATACATACAACAGTGGGGGAAAAAACGACGAGGTAAGAGAGAGAGACCAAAGGAGTGACGGGAACACACACACTGCCCACGGGCGCACACACACACACACACACACACACACACACACACACACACACACACACACACACACACACACACACACACACACACACACACACACACACACACACACACACAGAAAGGTTGTAAACAGAGCACAGATACTGCAATCAAAGGAACAGATTAATTGATATGATGGAGTCAGGTGGCTCAGATGGAGAGAGGATGATGGAAGCATGAAGAGGGACAAGATGGAGGACAGGCAAAGGAGAAGACGAAAGGCAGAGTGGATGAAAGAGGATGAATTGATTTTTAATAATGTTATGAGCAGGAAACCCTTTTCATTTCAACCAAGCGTGGCTGTTAATAATAGAGCTGGGGGAGATCAAATGGTTGTGCTTGAGCGTGCATGAGCGTCTGTGTGTGTTTTTCATTCTTTCACACGTGTGTGTTTATTTGTGTGTGTACAGATAAGAAAAGAAGTTGAGGTGGGAGATGAGGAAAACAAAGAGTTATGGATGGTGTGTATTTGTGTGTTAGTCTGAGAGGTACTTCTTCACACCTTCTGCAAAACAAAAGAAAGTTCCGGTTTATTAAAGCTTGAATGTTATTTTTGTAGTTTTGGTTCCCAGTCCGATTGGTAATAATAATCAACCCAGTTTCACAGCAAAATAGTTACATTGGACGACAGCGCAAAACACATTAGTTTCACAATAACGGCTCAAAAATTGTGTGATGCCAACATTTTTCTATGCCTGTTGTTTTCTGTTGGCCTGCGTCCACGTAGTGTGACTGTCCAACAAAGCCCACTGATGTCTCAGACATACACAGAAAATTCCTTATGTTTTGGCACTGAAACTAAATAGTTAAGTTTAGGAAAAGATTAGGGGCTGTGTTCCAAATGGCATATTTCCCTACGTACACTCACAGATAATAATTTTACATGTCAGTACTCTGACCTGTGAAGTGGTTGGATTTTGGCGGGGCAGTGTTGTCTCAAATTGTTCTGCACTTAACAGAAATAACTGTAACACTTGAATGCTTCACCCGCCAACATATTTGCAAATTTTATGATTTTACCCAGAAATAACAGTGTCTTTGTGCCCTCTGGTTAACACACAAAGGGTTCAATCCAACAGCAGTTTGTTGGTACGTTGTGAAGAATAAACACTTTCGTGTGGTAATCTTCAACAGCTGCAGCTTTGTCAGAGTCTTTGATTTGAAAATACTTTAGGTTGGTATTTCATACCCGTCTGTGTGAACACACTGTTGCACTCAAAATAGTGAGTGTTCGTTTTACAAATACGCCATTTAGAAAACAGCCACAGTTAGAATTAAAATAAGAGTAGTTTTACTTTCTCAGACTTGCACATCGCTCTAAGGTTGAGAGTTCTGTGTATGATCCATCCAAGAAGCCGCGACCTCCTCTTTGTCCTCCGTCACGTGACTTCCTTCTTCGACAAGTTTTAGAATAAACTTTTGTGCTGTGGACCAATGTAGCTACTTTGATGTGAGACTGGGTTGTAACAACATCCCTTGAATAACTGCCCTTTCTGGTTGCTTGTTTGACCTCTGAACACACCGGGCACCACTGATCGGTGTTAGCACACTGTAACCAGGCCAAACAGTGACCGACATGCTGGAGTATAAATTTTTAACCTCCGTGTCCCTCAGCTGCTTCAACTTCAGCAGAGTGATGATTACCCAGAGTGCTTCAAAGAACTCGCATGAACTTGTTGTCATAGCTGCCGATTTAACACTTTGCAGAAGATTTTTTCAGTATGATGCTGACTCATTCAAACCTTGACCTCAAAACACAATACCTTTGCTTTGCATTTTCAACCAATAAATCTACAGAGGATCTTTATATTTAACTGTTATATGTCTGCACAAGATAACAGAAGGAAATATTTTTTGGGCTGTTTTTTAAGCATGTTTCTGGGTGGATTTTAATTAAAGCTCTTCTCTAATGAGTGTTTGATGTTAGGAAAAGTAACTGATCCACAGAAGCTGTATTGCGGTGCCTTCGGACCTTGTTTGAAGTCTTCATGGGGAGTGTGTTTAATTCGAACTGACTGTGGACAAGAAGATTACAGTTTATCTGAACAAACGTTGAAGTCTTATGTCTTTTTGTTTAGTGTCTCAGTCTTTTGTAGTTTCTTGTACACACATCAACAGTGACAAAGAGACAGCAACAGAAACAGTCCCACAGATTATAGCTTTGTCACTTAGAAATAGCATCGGTGTTCTCTTTCCCTCTGTCTCTCTCGCAAACACACAAACACATAATTACAGTTTTGATCAACAAATGTCAAACATTCATCAGTAAGATGGCACAGAGAGACAAAGGGGCACTTCTCAATGTTTTTCTTCTCTTTTGTACCAAATCCTTCTTCTCTTTCCTTGCATCCTCTATATTATGTGACCATTGATGCTTCAAAACGTCTTGCTCTTTTTTATGTTCTGTCTTCTATTAAAAGATTTGGGTTTAGTCTATTTGCACAAACAGGCTAAACAATATCAAAGCTTAATATTGAGAATGCATGAGTAAGAAATGCCAAAATTATCATAAGTAGAGGACCAAAAAGGGAGTTTTGTGATGACTTGAATCATATAATCAGCTTATTTTATTGTGCCGTTTCTGAATTAGTATTACAGGAACACGAAGATGTTTTAGCACACCATGTTAAATACAAAGTGATGTCTGACACCCATGTGCTCCAAGTGTAACTGATCGATAAAGGTTATAAAGTATTTCAATTCGGTGTAAATGGGAGCAAAGGCACACAATGGAATGCACAGCGGCAACAGACTGATCTGAATGAAGTAAACTGCCAGCACTGCTGGGCTGCCTCGATACGTAATGTTATCATTTATAAAGTTTCTCACTTCAGGTTTTATTTTGAAATTCTAGTGGAAATAGTCTTGTTTACTGGCTGCTACTACATGATTACACAAACCACCATGAAAATGCAAAACTGTTAATTGTCTTTCTATTTTCGTCCCTTTATTATTTCTTTGTTGGTTCAGCCCAGTCCACACTGACAGAATTTAGTGTCGGATTTCATTAAACCCCAATTTCCTAACAGGCAACTACAAAATAAAACTATTAACTGAGAGGCCATTTACCAAGTGCCATACTGTATCTCTGTATATTTAATAGAAGCTACATATTTAACACAGCATGAACATTATTTTATGCTCTAACTAAAGAGCCTTAGAACACCTCTTCTTGCCATGTTTGTGAACTGAAGCATATTGTACAGTTGTAAGTCACTATGGATGAGGGCATCCTTTATCTGACTAATACATCCCCTCCTACATAGTTTTTCAAGGTTTCACAGTCCGGACAAAAATGAAACTCACTCCACACACAGAGAACTGAATAACCCTTCAACTCAAAGACTAAAATGACTGTTTGTGTTTCCCTAATACAGCAGTGTCCACCAAAGCTTCAAATACCATGACTTTCTGATAGAGAGTGCTCAATAAACTGATGTTGCCAGGCAACAAACTTTACTCTAACCAGTAAAAAGGAGTTATTGAAAATTGTGGTTTGACTCCTCAGAGAAGAAAAGTTCAGTAACAGATGACTATAATGATCCGTTTGAATAGAAATCATTGTTGTCAGAACACACAAATAAAACACACATGCCCACACACAGACACACACACAGACACACACACACACACACACACACACACACACACACACACACACACACACACACACACACACACACACACACACACACGGCAATATGCTTTTGTAATAGATGTGTGAAGCAGATATAATACATACAACAGTGGGAGATAAACAAGGAGGTAAGAGAGAGACCAAAGGAGTGACGGGAACACACACAGTGCGCACACACACACACACACACACACACACACACACACACACACACACACACACACACACACACACACACACACACACACACACACACACACACACACACACAGAAAGGTTGTAAACAGCGCACAGATACTGGAATCAAAGGAACAGATTAATTGATATAATAGAGTCAGGTGGCTCAGGTGGAGAGAGGATGATGGAGGGATGAAGAGGGACAAGATGGAGGACAGGAAAAGGAGAAGACACACACAGTGCAGGCAAGAAAAACTTAATATATATGAACTCAGAGAACCATTTACACTTACAGACTCAATTTCATCCTTAAATATAAAGAAACACAGACACACACACTCTTAGGAAAGTCCACGTATATGGGACACACACAAAGCCAAAGACATACATGCTGCACATCCTATTTTAACACTAGACTTTGACCTCTAACCTTAAACTTCTCAAAGTTGAGTTACAGCTGTTTTTTGTGACACATTCAAGAAAGAGGCACAAGACCACGCACATGCACTAACACACCTCTCTTGCTAACCTCCGAGGAGTTGCCAGAGGCTGCACTGACATCACGTTACCAAAGCAACAGGCAGAATAGGGGGATTGGACGAAAGGACGATGACTCAACCTCCCTCCCTCATCCTCCTCCTCCTCCTCTCTGTCTCTCACCATAATCTCCCTCTTTCCAGAAGTGTCTCTCACTTCGTCATGCGCAACTTTTGGAGTGTCAAGGATGCAAACCGAGGCACATGCACGGGCTGAGCCACATGATATTTTTCAATTAAAAGAGCGGAATCGGTGGCACGTGTCAGCACGGGCTAAGTAGCTTTGAATTATACACACAAGACACACATAACCTTGAAGTGGATCAGCCTGGAAACTTGTGCTAAATAATCTGACAAGCAGGTACTGTGCTCTCTGTTAAGAAAGTACCAAACACTGAATTATAGATATGAAAAAGAGATTTAAGACATACGATTGTACAGCTAGGTTAATGTTCTTTCTATTTATTGTGGAGCACACTGACACACTTGAAAGATGGACAGATGATTGTCACTTCCCTTCAGCTATCCTGATGGTGATGGAACAGGAGTAATAGAGTGTTAAATGCGTGGCCTGTTTCTTTATACTGGAAGTAAGTGGTGTTGACGTTGGGTGTATGTGAGGACCTTCTAAGTCTACCTTAAGTTAACCTAGTTTCACAGGCTTCTTGAGCGGGCCTGTTGGAGGCACACTCACTAAATCATTCATAGAGGAGAGACAGGGAAAAACATGCTCCTGTGCGTGTTTGAGAAAGACAGAGTGAAGACAAACTGCTGTGCTCTTTCTTCTCCTCTGAATGTTTACATAGCAGTCTGGGCTGGTGACGGTTATTTTACCACGCATCAAAAAAAGAATTAAAGAGGTGACATTTTGAGGAAGTAATTTGGTGTGAAATTCAATTACCGACTCAATCTTTTATAATGTGGCAGGAGATCAGCTGTGTGTGTGTGTGTGTGTGTGTGTGTGTGTGTGTGTGTGTGTGTGTGTGTGTGTGTGTGTGTGTTTTTTTCATTCAAAATGACCCCTCTTTCATTACCTGACTAACTCAATTTAATTATGCCATTAAAGTGTCCATTTGAATTTTAAAGGAATAGTTCAATGTTTTTGAAAATAGGCTTATTTCTGTTTGGTGAACAACAATTAAAGTGTCAAATACAGTTCAATAAATGCAGGTTTGGTTCCTATTTTTTGATGACTTGAACGTTAACGTAGAGTTATGCAGCCTTTGTTGGCACGGCAACAGTAAACACAGTCTTAAGAAAATGCCCCAACTTGTGATTGGAATCGGGAAGCCAACTCCAGTCTCGAAAAACAAGAAAAAAACTCACATTATATAGACGTCATCATTTCGGCTTGAGGCCGCAAGAGATTACTTAACTTTTAAAACATATCTGTGGGTCGTAATGACCTGTTTGCAAAAAAGACCTATAGTTTATTTTATTTATTTATTTTTTTTTTGGTGGAGGACAGTCTGGGACAAGATGCTACATTTTCGTTTTGTTGCCCGCTCAAGGGCAGAGAAATAAACTTTGAACCTCAACACTGACATGACTGTGAAGTTGCATGCCATATAACCAAAACAATAAGCAGACTGACAGGTGTTCAGTGAAAGCCAGATGTCTTCATGCCTCCAGTCTTAAATTAGTCCACATATGTCTTGACTACAGCTCTGTAGTGAACATTGGAAAATACATGATATTCTTATTGATCGTATCATCTCTCTGTCAATAAGAAAGTATATTTCCCCAAATTTTAAAACTATTGTTCAACGTTGAAAGAAAAATAAACCATGGAAACATAGAGAGAACAACATCTATAGACTAGTGTATTATTCATCTCTCTTTCTTTTACTTCCATATGTCCTTCCTGGACTTCCCTATCTGCCTTCCACTTTTCTGTTTTTTGTCTCTAAGAAGACAGATGGTCCTCGCTCGCCTCCCCCGTCTCTATCCCTCTCTCTTTTTTCACGGCAGTCTTGCTTGCTTCTCTTGTTGCTCGTCTCTTTCCCTCTTTTTCATTTTCCTCTCTGCTGTTTTCTTGCTCTCTTTCTGTTTTACCTCTTCTCTACCTCCTCCACGTTCCTCCTGTTTCCTCTCTCTCACTCTTATCTTCTGCCTGCCCCACGTTGCTCTCTCTCTCGCCCTCTTCCTCTCCTCGAGGAAATCCCTCTCTACCATCTGTCTCCCTGTGATGAATTCAGCGCCTCACAGAACAAATCAACTTGGCCAAATTAATGAGACTCTCCGAGGGGATAAACTTAGAGTGAGTGTGTGTGTTTGTGTGAGTAAGAGCGCGTGTGCACCTAAAATGCTTCATAATCCGCCGACTGTACCACTTAATTTATCCTGCCGTGACAGATAGCGTGTTACAGGGAAATGTAACAGACAGGGCTGACTGCACACATTGAGTTTCTTAAACTATTATAGGACAGGATCCCAGATGGGCTGGTTTTCAGTCATCTCTTTATGTTAGCGGCTGTTTTTTTTTGTTGCTAAGGGTGAGATGCCATGGTCACTGTTAGCCACATTTTCCAAAACCAAGGATGTATGACAACTGTCTAATGCTTTCAAGGTCATAGACAATGTATATTTAATTGTGTTAGTGTAAAATGATCACTGTACACGTAGCATTATATCAGTTTGAACAGTGTAATATTAATGTTATCATAAATTATTGATTAGAGCTGACGATGTATATAAGTATTCCATATAAAAACAAAGAAAATCTATCTTTGAGGCCCCATAAATATAGTGTAACCTGGGATTTTGAGTATAGTTGTAAACCACTGTCACGAGCTATTAAAGGAGAACTCAGCAGATTTTACTTATAAACCTTAAAATACCCCTGGTGATGTCATCTGAGTTGATTTAACTTGAGCTAAGAGATTACAAATCCTTGAGAGACAGACTCTCTTGACCCGTGTTTGATCCTGATGCTTCATTTTTGTTATTTATCATAGGAAGTCTTGCTGGAACTTTTCCTCCCAGTGGTGAAATAAATAACACGATATAGCATTTGTTTGAGGAAAAACTAAATATTTTGAGTGGCACAGTATTGGTATTTTTCAAAGAAAATATATTTCCCTTTTAAACAGGATGCTGGAGTAATCAATCTGAAGTGTAAACTCATGGTCTGTGAGTTATGAAGGCAGTTTGATTTAATAGGAAAGACAGAAAAAAGGATCATATTAAAAAAAACTTGATTTGTGACTCATGCAGCATAAGGTCAACACTGAAGATGCACTTTTTTCCAAGAGGCATTGCATTTCCAGGAAGTTCAAAAATCTGTTTCATTTGATCTTCAAACTAGCCAATTGAAATCACTTTCAAAATACAGTCTGCAACAACTTATCATAATAGGCCATAAAACATTATTTTATCCGGTCCAATTTTATTAAGTTTTCTAATATATTTAATGCAATATTGCACTTTGCAAAACTGTTAAAGCTGAGGACAAAAATTAAATAATGTGGCATATTGTGTAATTTAGATATATTCTATTAAAGAATAAAAAGGGAAAAGCACTTGGAATTAAAAGTCTGTCTGGAAAAATATGTCTGATTTCTAATGGAGCAATCCTCTGACGATATTGACCACAAGGCCGTAAAACTGTCTCGTCAATATGAGGCTGGTTCACGGATAATAGAAAAAGCTGATGAATGGCAACAGTGACACCAATGACTCCTGGGATGGAAACAGGATGGGGTGGAACTTATACAATGCCTCTGTTCCTGTGTATGTGTCCTTACAACTTTAAAGTGAAATTTGAAGGTTATAACTTGGTTTTAGTGTTCCGGTTAGAATTAGGTTATGGTTAGGGTTAGGGTAAGGGGCTAGATAATGCATTATGTCAATGCGTGTCCTCACAAGTATAGAGAGACACGTGGCATGTGTGTGTGTGTGTCTCTGTGTGTAAAAAGATAGATTGTGCTTTGAAGTCACTTGCTCTATGCAGGAACTAGTGGTAGTAGCACTAAACGTGCCTGGCCAGACCTGGTGTTAATACAATGGCTCGGGCCAATTCATCTTCACTGACACTCACCCAATAGCTCAGTAAATTACAGAGCAAAGGAGGTGGTGGGGGTGGCTGTGAGGAGATAGAGAGAGGACGCAATGAGGGAAGAGAAAGACCTGGTAGAGGAGAGAAAGAGAAGAAAGGGTGATATTGTATGCAGCAATTTATAATGAATGCAACAGACTGGGTTTAAATTCACATATCATCAATATTAGAGGCCATGGACAGTACGGACTGCATGGATTTAATCACGCTTTGAAGATAATAAATAAACTAATATTCCTGTAGCTAGGGAGTGAAAATATCTGATGAGAAAATGCTGTGCAACACCGAACGAGCCAGACAAAAAGGTTAAAAAATACACTTTCTTGCTCCAAACCATTCCCAGTAGTCATTTTTCATAACACGTATTTCCTGCATCATTGATGGAACAGAACTGGCCATAAAAGTCGCCTTGGCAGGAGGTGCTGGCACTTACAATGGATCCCCACGCCAGAAAGGCCTCTCTGCCAGACACATAGGCAGCCCCAAAAAAAAAAAGTGGACATATCCCTTTGGAGGAACAAATAAATCAAGCTCACGTCGCGTTCTTATCTAGTGTTAAAAACCTCTTCCTTCTCAATCTGTGAGCAAAGTCGAAAAGGAGCTTCCTAAGGACATGGGCCAGTCACAATCCATACATTGCTGTTTAAAGAATTAAAGAAACAAGCATTTAAACATCATTCATTCTTGAACATTTTTGGTTGTAGTCAGACCACCACTGGAATTCCAGATCCATCTTTTCCCTAAAATACTAAGGCTCACAACCCATTATCAAGGGTATTCGCTGGGCTCATTACAAGGTGGGTGCACATTAAACTGCAGAAGCAAAGTGGAGCAGGACTAACAAAGTGATTTACATGATTCACTTAAACAAAAAAGGAAGTGGTAATTATGGTCCTTTGGAGAGGAAGTGAGAATGTGATGATCAAGACGGGCTTAATGCATGAAGGATATTTTTGTCCTTTTTATCCACCATAGATTGCTTTCAAGTTACATCACAGACAGCTGTCATTTCATCTGCTGCAAACTAAAAGGTCACTGAAAAACTAAGTCTGCGTTGATACCGACTGAATTTTGAGTGACCGGATGAGAAGCGCTGCCATGAGATCTCTGCTCGTAGAAAAGCAATGGATCATTCAGATGAAAAGTCTCGCTGATCATGTGAGCGTTTATGGATGGTGCACATTAAAGTGTGCTCTGTTATAAAAAAAAAAGTCTGAGATTAAACGCAGAATGTTTGTTTGTGAGCTGACAGATGTAGAAATGCTAAAAAAAAAAAAAAAAAAAAAAAAAAAAATCAACACTTGTGTGCCCCTTATTTTATGGATGGTCTTGATAATGGCAGGTGATGACATAATTCTAGTAAATAATAAGAAACATGTCTTTTTTCAACACTGATGGCCTCTTAGCACAAAGTGTGCTTGAGCCTGGCACTACATTTTCTTCAGCTCCAAGCTGCTGATTACTGACCCCTGAACTCTGGGGGGAAGGGCAGGACTAATTAGAGGAGTGATTACTCCTCTCGGGTAACACACACACACACACACACACACACACACACACACACACACACAGAAATACCCATTACTATTGCGGATTTAAAAGCAGACATTCTTTCTTCTTCAAAATATCCTTCCATAGTAATAGACAACAAAATTAAATTTGTATGTGAAATAGCATTATGCACCTTCACTGCAATCCCTGTCATTCTGGGTAATCATCTCCCACAGCTACCACTGAAGAGTTCATCCTATAGCCAGCACCAGGCAGGAGCTACTTGCAGCTAAAATAGATTTCTGTTTGCCAGAACTACATTCATGACATAAAGCCAGCACAGTGCCCACATTTGGACAAGAAACCCGAGAACTCATGTTCAGGTTGTATTTGTGTCTGTGTGCGTGTGTGGCAGCAGACCAGTCTTGTGTTTTAACTGGCTCGTGCAAATACTTGGATCTGGCGACAGACTGTGATGTGTACAAACTCAGGAAAGTGTACAGGTAGGCGCTGCTGGCTCGTAAATCAAAGGACTGGATGGCCCGGAATCCATTTTACGCATTTTTTTTGTTATATCCGATTGCATGATATTCCCTGTTTGGATGAATTTACAGTTGTATATCGCTGGCATTCAGACACCTTATGTACTGGCTTAACCGTTTATTTACTTTGTTTATGGCAGACTCCTTAACAAACAGTTGCTTATTAACACTTCCAGCAGAAATAGCAGAAAATTTACCCTATGTACCCTCACTTTGAGTTGTGTTTCTAAAATATTACTCTCCTTTGAACTCTGCTTGGGTCTCCACCAAGCCCTGAGGGAGATATTTGGTACTTTAGCTGCCAAATGCTCCAGTATGGTAGTGGTAGTGTCCACTGGGTTTATCGAAGTGTTTTTTGTAAAGAAAAAAAACAGCTGCCTGCTGTGGCTAGAAGCAGTAAAATTGCAATTCCAAAACAAGAAGCTGAAAAATTCTAAAATGCTCCGAAGAGCTAAGGAGAATTGCAGACTCAGGTGATAGTTAACCCCATCAAGAAGGTTATGTTTTCAGTGAGCTTTGTCTTTGTCAGCAGGATAATGGAAAAACTGCTGGGCTGATTTTCATGAAACTTGGCGGAAGGGTGTAGCATGGGCCACGGAAGAACCCATTAAAGTTTGGAATAGATTGAAAACACGGATGGTTGTTTTTCACTTTCATTAACCTTTCGAAGGCGTTCGGCCCATTAAATGCAATCCATCTTGAAATCCTGTAGATGGCAATGAAGTTCAAAAGTGGCAAAACATAGGCCATTCTAGAATTATGATGATTCCATATCCTCTGGGATACACATGTACTTGCTCAAACTTAATACAGTATGCAGTTGTTATGAAGCACTCGGCCGTAGTAGTTTCATAGGTGGAACCACAAGTGGTACATTTGTCACATCCTAATTGTAAATATGCCCAGACATATATAGTGGTTGTGACCTTTTGCGGCAGTCTGCACTCTCCGAGTGCCCGTCTATTTCTATGTGTGTTTGTCACTCCGAGTGACACCTTGAACGAGGAATCAGCCCTGATGCCAATCCTTCGGTTTGGCTTGGGACATCTCTACCTTTCACTTTACAAGAAGTCATTTGATCCCTGCTAATATTAATAATTTTGACAGGTGCAGCTTCAATGTGACATGCCATCGATTTTCCTTTCATACCACTTGATCCAGGGAGGTCGGAGGTTAGGATGAGCAACGTAGAAGTGGCCTCGGGGGTAGCAGTGATTGATGTACTGCTCAAGGACACTTCAGCAGGGCTGCAACGGGCCTTAAATCGCAGCTGTCTGGTTGATGGACAGCCTCTATTCCAACCATATTAACAAATAACACAATAAAAGTCAGACAGTCTGGAAAATAATACTTCGCTTGTGGTCAATTGGAAAAAACAATACCTCCTGGGTCACAAGTGCTTCTTTGAATAAGTCTGGTGCCCTGACAGAGAGAGGCTGCTGAAAAGTTTGGGTTCGATTTCTTATGGAAACAACTAGTCTCTTATTTAAACACCACCAACTGAGCCAAATGAGTCACATGCTCATTAACGGCACAATGTGTGTGTCTGCTATGATTCTGTCCATGTAAGGAAGCAGCCAAGTCATTATATGCTGTGTGCAAACAAACACACAATCCCCCCCCCTCACACACACACACACACACACAGACACACACACAAACACACACACACACACACACACACACACACACACACACACACACACACACACACACACACACA
This sequence comes from Embiotoca jacksoni, assembly GCF_022577435.1. Lineage (NCBI taxonomy): Eukaryota > Metazoa > Chordata > Actinopteri > Embiotocidae > Embiotoca > Embiotoca jacksoni. The sequence goes on along the minus strand of NW_027185384.1, from coordinate 4,754,882 downwards.
CACACACACACACACCTCTTTACCCCATCTTCTGTCCTTCTGTCTGTCTTGGAAACTGTCAACGGTGTCTTCCAAACACACCACATTTGTGGTTTGTCACGCTGACTTTCCGAAAGAATTCCTCCAACCTTAATTGTTTAATCTTCAGCTTCACATTTCTTTCTCCACAAAGTGAATAATACACACACTCTAAAGCCTGTGTGCACATATACACAGCCATAGGCACAAAGGCTACAGTGTCAATAGACGCAAAGAGCCAGCCGTTACAAGAGCTGCCACGGGGAATAGAATGCAAATGAAAGCCGAGTGAGGGCGAAGTGAAGAGGGAAAAAAAGGAGGAAAAAAAAAAAAACGAAGGAGGAGAAAAGCCCATGTAGCAGAGGGAGATTCTCATCTTCACAGAAATCAGCTGATCCCTCCCTCCCTCTCTTCTACCCCTCCCTCCCTCCACTGCTACAGCTTTCATTCTCGCATCCTTCTTTGTGTCCCCTTTCCATCAACCTCATCCCACCCCGTCCTCTGCCTCCCTCTCCCTCCTGCCTTTTTCCTTTTTCGACCAGCCTCCTCTCCGTTTCCCTCACTGATTCCCACTCTTCCTCTCTACTTCCTCCTTGCCCTCCTCTCACTCTCTCCCTCTCTATTTTTCCCGTATCGCTCCTTCAGCTTCCACTCTTTCTACATTCCACCTCCCTCATCCTCTCGCTGTCACTGTGGGAGAGCTGCGGGCAGACAGAGGCAGCATACACTAATGTTACTATATTTGACAAGGCGCACACACACACACACACACACATATTCTCCTGCCACATGCACGACTGCACACATATACGGAGGGGAAGGAGCGGAGGTGGGAGATGGGGTGGGCACCAACATACAAAGACACAGCCCTCAAGTGTACATGTGTGGATAAACACACACGCAAACAAACAAACAAACAAACAAACAAACAAACAAACACACACACACACACACACTCAGTCTGACGCGTGCTGAGTGCAGGAATCACAAACATAGCGACACACAGATAGGGCAGCGCATGACGCCAGCAACCAAACGCTGTTGTCTCTCTTTTCTCTCTCCCTCTCTTTCTCTGTCAGACACACACACTCTGTCTCTCTCCTTTTTCACACACACTCACGCCTCTCAGACACACGGCAGTGCGCGAGCCGACGGGCAGGACGGCGCTGGATGTATCATTCAGATAGGGAATAGATCCGAAGAAAAGGATTAACTCTCTCCATCCCACTCGCTCTAAGGACCTTATCCTCTCTTCCTTCCTCTTGTGTCTCTAAGCCTCTCCTCACCTCATTTTTTTTTTTTTTTTTCCACAATCCCTCATTTTTTTCTACACAATCCTTCCTTTTTCACAATTCATTGGTGGGTTGAAGGGAAGCTGGGGGGATTGTCTCTATGCAGAAAGAAGGATTATTCTTACATTATTCGTTTGACCAGGATCTTGAATGTATGGTTTCTTTAACTGAAGAGGTCACAGGTTTTCTTTGATGTTTTCTCCGGCGAGAGATTTTTAATCGTTTTTTTTTTTTTTTTCTATTTTTATTTATTTTTTTCTAATATTTTTGGAAGGATGACTGATGGCAGACAGCTATAAGGCTGGTGCCGTCTAAGATATTTGGTCAAAAAGGTGAGTCTGTTGGTGGTGTTACTTTCCTTCACCTCACTCTTACAGCTACACTTCATTTCAACACAACTGCTCTTCATCTCATTTTATGGCTGCAATTAAAGATGAATCATGTCACACAAAGTAGACTGCAGACAAAAACTGAATTGCCTTTCTTTTCTGCTAAGAAATGGGCTTTTTTTTTGACGGGGCAAAAGGTGCACGCTGTGAGGAGGTGCAGCTGAAAATGTCAGCCCTGAGGCTGTTTCCTGGACACACACACAACATACACAGCATCCACATTTACTGGAATGTCTGGGCTGCGGTTTTGGGGAAAAGCTTGGAGAGGTTGGCAGTGGGAGAAGTATGGGAGTTATGAATCATGGGATATTTAGTTTGATGGTAGTATTCCTTGTTTTTTGGTATTTTATTTTATTTAGATGTAAACTTATGGCTTTAATATTTGAAAATGACATATTTTGTTGGCGATAAAGAGTAAATGACCTGTTCTAAACATCTGATGTTAGAGAATAGTATAGACACCTTCCACAAGCAACTTGATTATAAAATAAAATGTTACTGAAAATGTTTGTTTGTACCAGACCTTCTGATGCAGAATCTTTGGAGATCCAGCCGAGCCATAGATAACACACTGCAAGTCTTAGAGTGACTTTTGGCACAGCTATTGTAAATATGTGAATATGCCAGAGGTACCGACTGCAAATTAAATGTGCTGTTTCAAAGTTTCCTTACAGCCCAATAATCACAGTGAAAGTCATCCAACAAAAATGCCAAAAAAGTTTCTGTCACTTCCTGCTTCCATACCAAAGTATGTGCAATATTGTCAGCTCTGCCTGGCCAAATAATACATTATATGTAATTTAAAATATTGTACATTTTTAAACATTTTAATTTGTGTGATACTGAGGAAACATTTTCTCGCAGCTTCTTTAGGTGTACTTGCATAAAACTCGAAATCCAAATGTGTCATGTGGTCTGCAGGTCTGACTTTGGCCAGCACAACAAGAGTGCCGCACATCGCAGAGCTACATTATAGCACTCTTGGAGGAGTCAGTCACTAACACACAGTGCCCAAGATAAGCAAGGCCAGTGCTAATACAGCAGATGTAACATCAGGAGTGATCTGTGCTTAACTAATGGTTCCATCTTCGATGTCTTTAGCTATACCTCCACATTCAATACAGTACATCAACATTCTGGGATCTGACCTGGTGGACAACTTATTCATTTGAATATTTATCACAAAGATAATCCTTTAATGGTAGTTCCTTTCTGTCTCTGACCTTCACACTTTCTTTTTGTAATTTGAATCAAATTGAAACCCTGGATAGGTGCTTTTGAATGCTGTCCTGTTCCTGTTTTTACCTGCTGTGTGACACTTAGGCAGCTCCAACCCTGTTTCAGAGGGTGTGATGTAAGAGTGATTAACTTGCAAGAGCTGCACTGTGATTATATGATGATGCGGTGGGTGTAAGATCTCGTCATACAAATGTCCCCGAGGCTTTTGTGCCTTCAGACCTTGCCAGCAATGAAAAGGGAATTGTCGGACTGTCCTCCAAGTAATAAAGATGCATTCTGACATTCAGGGAAAAAGTTTGAGCTTACATTTAATTGTTATGCAAATAACTGGGATCAACAATTTAACCATCTTCTTCCATTCATATTATGCCACAATCATAGCATAATCCTAATCATAGTTCAATAACACACATACAATTTGTAAAGAAGAAGAGCCATTTATTGGCTATGCTGTTTTGGTTCAAAATGTCGCCGGTCACAAAGTTGAGCGCTTCAAGATAAACAGTTGGTGGCGCGAATTCTACACTCGTATGCCATTAAACCATAGAAGAAGAAGGGGGCAAGATGATATGACATCATTAAAAGAGCGCCAGTCAAATCTCAAACAGCAAAAAACACGTGTAACTGCCGATGGAAATGTGACATGTTGGTTTCATCCAGCTGTTTCTATAGAAATAAACGGAAACGATCCTAACCATTAAGCAAGATTATAGCAATCATGCTCAAATAGTTGCAATGAGGCAGTTATCTAACAATTATAAAAGGTCCACTGATGTGATGATAGGTAAAACAATAATAATTGATTGCATGGTTGGTGCAGTAGTTTGACATGTTTACTTAACCCTACTCCTTGCTTGTTTGGTTGGTGGTCATTATATATGCATTATATTGGCACTAATCGCAAAAGTAATAATAGTACTGCACAAACAATAAAGGGAAAAATACATATTGAGGTGATATAAAATTTTAATATCATGAAAGAATTGTTAAATGAAAATCGGTCAGCTGCCAAATCTAATTCCCACTGATGGCATAACTGACCATTTCTATAAATTAACCATGCTCTGTCCAAAGCTGGGGGACATGTCTCAAAAAGTTTTGTCTTTTAGTAATTGGACCTCGACCTGGTGTCTAATAAGCCCAATATGCATTTTAGATTTATTAAAATCCACAATAACTATCTGCAACTCATAATCTTAATAATGTGTATTTATCTACACTTTCACAATTTGTGTGTCTTTGAACACATGCACGCTCTAGAGTGTGTTTATGTGGAATATATATCTGCATTCCTACACATATGTGTAATAATTTATGATGTTGTAACCTGTGCCTGTCACCACAGTTGTGGCTCTGTTTGTCAAGCTACCAGCATGTGCGTAGGTGTGTGTGTGTGTATGTGTGTGTTGTGTGTGTGTGTGTGTGTGTGTGTGTGTGTGTGTGTGTGTGTGTGTGTGTGTGTGTGTGTGTGTGTGTGTGTGTGTGTTATATTGCCCCAATCGCTCCCCTCTCCTGTGTAAGAAAGCCATTAACAATTGATTCAGGGAGCTTGGCTGCCTCTTTCTGCCTTTGTTAGCAACCTACACAGTTACACACACAAGCACACAACCATTTAGGAACATGTACACACTCCACATTTTCTGCCATTGTGACTTTAAACTCCTTTTTGTGCCTGTTTGTGTAGGAAGAGGGTGTTGGAGGGTAGAGGGTAAAGTGAGCACCTGTGATGTCACTTATTTAGACAAACCCACATACGAACACGCACGCACACACACACTCACACACACACACACACACACACACACACACACACACACACACACACACACACACACACACACACACACACACACACACACTCACACACATTGCCTTCACACATGGATGGTTGTCCTCGTGTACAGGTAGATTTTCATTTGGAGGCAAATTAGACAGAATTCCAGACATATTGATTAAAAACTATTAGTCAAGCCAAGTAGGGCTGTCACACGAAAGATTAAATACTCTGAAAAATGGCCTTAACTGAGCAAATCGGGCAAAGCCGCGGACAAGTATGCAAGCTTGCACACTCCTGTGTTAAGTTCAGGAGGATTTTACGTGTCAAGGTGTTTTGGTTTTGGTCCTCTTGTAGATGCCTCCGATCTGGGAAGGAACTGATTTATTGTTGGTTGCCTATTGTAGCACCAGCACAACACTAAATGGCTTTCTTGTATACTATCCTGCTGTTGTGAATCCTTCATGTAGCTGAAGTTCATTGTGTTTACACTTTCTTTTACGTAAAGGGAAGAGGTGATGTGATGAGAATGGTTGAACTCAGACGGAAAAATACACATTTATCTAGCTTCTGTAAAAAGATAACTGAGACACACAGTCACTCATGTCTGCATTGTTTCGGTCACTTTGGGATAGACAGTGATGATTATAGTGGGCATGCATGTACTGGAAATGGATTTGCCACAAAATATTTTTGTTTATTATAAATGAAAAAGAGGAGATTCCTGAGCTTTTCTTCATCTCTCTTCTTCTCTATGACACACACTCCTCTTGTATATGAAACGTGTCGGACCAATCACAGTTGGTGGTCTCGGCTTGTCTCAGCCCCCAGGTGTGTGGTTAAATCTTTAAGGAAATGCATGTCGGCGCTCTGTACGACGTCTCTGCACCACCCTGCTGAATATAAATGCGGCTTAAGTGCGAACATGAAACAGTTTGTGGAATAAATAGAACGAAGAAGTAAAAAATTGGGAGAGGAGAGAGAAAGGGAGCTGAGAGGAGGGGATGATGTGTCACTCTGGCACCCAAGTATTTACACGTGTGTACACGAATGTGTGCATTGGTGCATGTGTAGGTTTTGGCCGCCCCTGTGTCCAGGTCAAACTGGTAAAAAAAGCTTTCTGAGAATAGCCTGACAGGCAGCCTTGCTGCCACATCATCACCAGTTTAAACATGATGGGAACTGATGGGCAAACAGGTACATGTGGCTGCTGAGGTGACCTTCTGCTGCACCTCCAATACATCATTTAAAGGACACCGCCAGCATGGTGAAAATTTTGGCACAATAAATCAGATTTTCTTGTAGATTTTTAATCATTCATTTTACATTTTAACATTTTGAATGTTTTCCCTGCATTTCTCTTTTTCCTCCACTCCCATTTGCTCAGGAATGGTAAAGAAAATCCACATAAAATGTGAATGAGAGGCCAACAAATTCACCCAAAAATCGGCCATAAGTTCTTTTCACCTTTTTCTACCAATGCAGACATTTAAAAAATGGATTAATTAAATTTGTTTGCTAACCAGGTAACACTGCTTCTACCCAAACTGTTTCCCTCCCCAAAAGTAGAGATTCAATCCACAGATGAATGTTGTACACTTTATGAGCAATAATCAAACTGGAATATTACCTCTGCTGCAACATTCTTCAGTGTCAAGGCTAGATCAAATGTTGAGCAAAGAGGGCAACTGAGCAGAGACTCCAGACCACCAAGGGTCCCAAAGCCTCAGATTCACTGCGAATCTATAGTTTTTTGGTCGTTTAAATAATCGTGCAGAACTTGAATGTTGCCAGTGTAGTATTAGCTAATTTTGTGGCTGTGTCTTTTAGAGTGGCCCTGTGTGTGTTTTAATTTATATTTATACAAAAAAGTGCAAATGTCAAAAATAAAGTTGAGATACCATTCAGAAAATAAAGTCAAAACAATTAATATATATTGAGAGTAAAAAATGTAAGTCAAATTTAAGAAAACTTGAGAGAATAAATCAAACTACTAGCGTGAAGGTGTGACCATTGATATCTTTGCATCTTTCTATTTTCCGCTACTTACATTTGCACAAAAGTGACAATCGCTTTAATGGCACTATTTTATCAAATTACAATACGTACCACCACAATGTGTTTGTGCTTTAAAAGACAGAAAATTGCTTCTTACTAAAACCAATTCTGAAGTATTAGTTCACCTGTTCATCTACAAAAGGCATTTTGCTTACGCTAAAGCATTTGGTTTGATTTACTCTCAAAAGTTTATCTTTAGTCTTGAAATGTTGACTTTATTCTCAACATTTCAACTTTATTCTCAAAATGTGAAATAAAAAAAAAGAATCCTTTAATATTGTAGTGTATTACAACAATAGGGCCCACCTTGCAGATTACTATCATTGACTAGCTTCACACCACCCAGCGAACTGAAAAAGGAAACATGTGCAGCTTGAATCTGAAGCAGAGAGACAAACCTCCCCAAATTACATGAGTTCCTTTTATTTCTAATCTCCTGAATTTTTCAAATGAAGCGAATGTGCTCATTTCAAAAGAACAACTGAAATTTCCCAGCAGAGCCTGGCTAATGTGACTTTAATCACATGCAGGAAACCCATCTGCTGAAAATCCTCCGTACAAGCCTCGCTTGCTTTGTCAAGGAGAGAAAGTGACAGAGCGGGAGTGACAGAATGAATGAGAGATGAGTCGGAGAGAGAGGAATGTTGAATGTTGATAAATGAAGGTCATGAGGAAAGAGAAAAGATAGAAAGGCAGATGAATAAATGTTGGGGAGGAGAGGAGGAGTAAATAAAGCATCATATGAGAAGAGAATGTACAGAAAGAGCTGAGAGATCAGACAAATAGTTAATGTCTTACTCTGCGTCTGGCAGGTACTAATAACAATAATGATAACACAAATAGCACCACTGGGGCGCACATTCCCAAAGCCACACTCGACACATGCACACTAAAACACTCAAGAGGTTGTGGAGGAGAATTTTAATGTACTCCCTGTTTACTTATTGCGCTTATTTTTTTTTACCTCCCCTCCCCTTCCAGCCTTTCCTGCCTCGCCTATATTTTCCTTTGTATCCTTTCAACACTGTCTCTTTTCTATACCTCCTTTCCTTGTCAATCACCACCTCTCCTACTTCACCCACTTCTCCTGTCCTCTCCTCTCCTCTCCTCTCCCGGATTTTCATATATAACCAGTTGTAAATAACTTACTGACACTTAACAGATTGATGATTGTTACTTTTCAAAGGGACTGCAGTTACCGTCTGCGTGTCTGTTTGCATAGAAAGATGAAAACACAACCTTCTGGCTACTTTCATCTATTCCCTTTTCCTATTTCTTTTCTTTCTACACATCCACGTTATCATCCTTCTACTCTACTTTTTGTTTTCTAAACGTGCCAATTTATAGTGGTACAGGTGCAGATTTGCATAATTACTGCACACAAATCAACACACGAGTGCAAACACATGCACACATGCACCTTTTGTCTCCATTCAACTTGAAATGTTGAAAATGTGCCGTGTAGGTAGCAAAAAAGCCTGCTCGTGTTTCTGAGTTTCCCCCCCACAAACAGATAACCATTGAGCAACAGCCTAATCTGATTAGTGCAATATTTCACACGCTGCTGATTGGGTTTTGATGATCCTTTAGGAGAAAGCACATCTCGCAGTAGCACTCCAGCATTTTTCAGAAATTACACTGATTGGCCCTAGAGGGGGCTGCGAGTCGACAGTGCACATCAGTCGTGTCGTATCGAGGTGCCAACGAGCTTCCTCCCATGACAATTCCCCGACTGGTAAAACCTATTTTCACTGTAATGACTCAGCAGTGACAAGAAGAGTCATCTTCTTTCAAAGCATGTGGGATACGTTTCATTACAGGTCATTTTTTGTATTTTTGCAGTACATCTGTCCCACTGATTCAGCAAAATAACAACCACTGAGTGAACTCCATATTAGTACAGAAAACAAAGTCAAAACTGTAAAGCTGAGAAAAGCTATTATATCGAACAATCAACAGTATAAAAATTAGTATCAAGACGTGAACCTCAATTATCTATGACATTTTAGATGAGCAGATCATTGGCGAAGAGGTTTTTTCTAGGCTTCTGACACTCAACATGAATAGTTAGTTGTTTTGAGGAACTTGATGTACACTTGACTTGACATATATGTTATTGTTTATTTAGTGCCTTCTTTCTCTGCTTTTTCCCTCCATTTCTCTCTCCTCCTCTTCCTCCTCTCTGTCTTCCTGTGTCACTCTCACTTTGTCTCTCTTTCCTCTGTCAGTCTCTGTGCCAGACGGTAGCAGCAGGGGTCTGTCTGTGTTGAAGGCAATCTGATTGTATGAAATACCAAAGACTCACACATCTATTATTTATGCATATGAAATACCAGGGGGGCTGTTAGTCACGTTTGCAGGCGTGAACGTACACGCGTGTGCACACGAGTGGGGAAAGGTGAAAAACACACGCACAGACATGGAAATACAGTTTTAATGTATGCGAGGAGGCGTTCTCACAAACGTGAGCATGCATGCACACAGCGTCCTGCTGCTTCACTGCTGCTGGCATTGGGAGTGTGTTTGCATGTGAGCACCTAACGGCTGTAATATGGTGTCAGACTTCGGGTTTGGATCAGGATGTGTGTGTCTCACTTGTCTTTTCTCCCTCTCTCTATTCAGGTGATTTGGTGCTGTTTTTCACAGTCACCACCCCAGTAGAGGCTGCAGGCATGGCGGCTTGACCCCCCCCCCCCCCCCACCTTATAGCCCCGCCCCTCTGACAGAGGAAGGCTGCAGAGCTGTGTAATGCCGCCCCACACCCACCTCCCTGGGGGCATTGGCCTGCCCCCAGCCAGCACTACTATCCACTTGGCAAGACCCGGTGAGTCGACAAAACGAGCAGCAGATCGAGTGATGGGAAACCATGAGTCAGATTAGAAAAACTAACACAGAAGAGAGGAGAAAATATTGCTCTTTTCCAACCCGGCTCTGCTCTGTTCTATTCACGTCTATTATACTCCTAACTACGCATGAAAGGACGGACACTGTCTGTTTTGACAGCTGCTAATGTTAGCATGCCCAGCATGATTGAACACTTACACACACCCGCACACACACAAAGGATAAGGCCACTGGGCATGCTGTGGCCACGTGCCAAGTCTTCCAGTGAAATGCCACATTACTGTATGTATTAATACAGCCAGCAGTCTGCAGAAACAAAACAGAGCAGGGAGACAATGATGCGAGTGGACCAGAAGGTTATTTGTCCTCTTTATCTTTGTTTCTAATGCTTCCTCTTTCCTTCCCTCCTTTAACCTCCTTTCTTTTCCTGTCTCTTCCCCTCATATTCTTCTTGTTCTTATTATTTTTTGTCACATATCTCACTCCCCTTTTCTGCCCCTTTTACACCTGTCAGTTCCCCCTTCTGCTTCCCAGTCTCTCTCAGCCCATAATCACTCTCTTTTTTCCCATTTTATACTACGGGTACACTCAGTCAAAACAAAACTGCATCAGAAGTCAGGTGGCATAGCAACAGATAGGACAGCTGTATGCATATGTTTGTGTGTGTGTGTGTGTGTGTGTGTGTGTGTGTGTGTGTGTGTGTGTGTGTGTGTGTGTGTGTGTGTGTGTGTGTGTAGTGGACTAGACAGCGAAGTGGATGGATCCTGCTCTCAGAGAGATTCCAGACGCTTCTTCAGTTAATTGACAAACACGAGAGCGTTCTTTCTCTCTTTTATTCTACATCTAATACGACACAACCCTACGGACGTGTGCTGCCTTCTGGCTTTACAACAAAAAGAAGGGACCTTTGTCTTCCTACTGGAGAGTTATTATTGTTCCAGAGGTGTCTGGAAAAACGCCTCCGTAAACTGCTGTGTAACACCGGGGACACTAAATAACAGGGAAGCACTATCTGTCAGAACCTGCACACACCCACACAGAACTTCCAAGTCGATAGATACACCTCCCTCTGGGCTGCTCTGCTTCCCTCTGCCTCCATCTCAGCACCTCATACCTTTTACTTTCTCTCTTCACCTGTCCTCCACCTTTTCTTCACGCTCCATCTCTGCATTACATTCTGGTCAATTTAACTTCATTATTTGTATTTGTACCACATATAAAGAGAAGTCTTTTAAGTCTTTTAGGAAAAGGAATTAATCAAAAGTCATTAAAAACACTCCCTCAGCCTCAGTGTCTCATCCTTGCAATTACGTCGTATCGAATGCAGCACAATATGCCAGTGCAACAGCCTCTCTCTCAGTTCAAATCAATGTACTCTATTGGCACAGAGTGTGCATTATAAATATTGCTTGGCATTTTTATAACAGGTGTTTTCTCTGCCTTCCCTTTGCTTTTTCAGTGTCTCTCTATATTCCTCTTGCAAAGCTTAGAAGCTCTCAGATCTCTGCTCGTACTGTGCACGTACACACTCTAACACACAAGCACACTGACTTACTGAAAGATGCATATAATGGGAGTAGAAAAAAAATGAAGCCTTTCATCAAATCAGAGCCAACAACTATGTCAGCATTGACGATCAACTCGTCAAGGATGTTTCTCATTCTAATGCTGATGAAGTTCATTTAGAAATGACAGGTTGGATGCGAAAAGATGTGTTTCCATTGAACTGCTATGATAATTCTGTGCAAACCATTGAAATATTGCAAAACTCAAAGGTGTGCTTATAAGCAAGAGGCTGTCTGCGACAGAAAACCGATCAAAAAGAAAAATGGAAAGAATCTTGCCCAAAGAGTTTGTGTTCATCAGTTTCAGCTAGTGTTGGGCATATTTTCCAACTAATGGCTGAAGAATTATGATGGAGTTCTCCATGAGTCAGAGAGTGATATGACATTTTTGGAAAGGCTAAGGCGGATATTTTATGGTTGTTTTATGGAGTATTGACGGAAATATCTTTTTTCCAATCAATCAATAAATGCGTTTCCATTGCAGCTTTTGGTGTAAATTCTTCATTACCATCAACATCTTTATCAGTGACAATATTTTTGGAGTATTTCTATGCTTCAAATAAATATTTTCATTTTAATAAATTAAAATTCACAAAAAAATTACGTAATTACTTCCTTTAAAAGCAGTTTAGCTTTATATAAACCTATATAACTTTATATATTGTAACTTAACCATTTAAAAAGGCCTTTATCAGTGCTATATAAATTAGTTATAAGACATTAATGAAAAAACACTTTTGGTTGCGAAGAACTCTGGCTGGTGTTCATCCTTTCTGTTAGGTAATGATGCAGCAGTGCATTTTAGTAATCTGTTCATAGAAAATTAAAATGACTAGGAGTTATAGTTTGAAACAAGGGCTGTTGATTTGAAATGGTAGTAAGTTGCGGCATTCAACTGACCAGTAGTGTAGCTTTATCACTCACTCACCGCCAAAAGGCCTAAAATGACTTGAAGAGTTTAAAAGTGACTGCAAACTATACAGAAAAAGAGCTTAACTGGAGGTGGTGACTTTAAAATGTGAGTGACAGAAAGAGTGAAACAGAGGGAGCGAAGAAAAAAAGATAGAAACGGTGGGGAGCGGAGAGGAGGAGGAAGAGACATGTGAGATCAAAGAGGCGTATAGTGAAAGAGAAGACAGTAAGGGAGAGAAAGGATGAAGGAGGGGAAAGGAGAGGAGGTCTATGAGCGACACAGAGACCATATGGTACCTCTGGGCCTCCACGATCCCAGCTGACTGTCTCATCTAACCACGCACGCACACGCGCACACACACACACACACACACACACACACACACACACACACACACACACACACACAAGAAGGTATGATTCCTATTCACACACATAAGCAGGCACAACCGCTTAACTGTTCCTTGTTGCAGCTGTAAAACAAACCCATTACCTGACCACATAGTTTCTAGTTAAAAGTGTGATTGAGAAAATAACGGAGAGAAAATGAACGCAGTGAGGATTTGGCTTTGAACAAAGGTACAATACACTCACCGAGGTTACAGGATTTTGTTTGGGATGGAGCCATATTACAGTGACTGAGCATAATGCTTTGAGTACAGCTGTAATACTGCAAACTTACAAAGGGAGTAGCATTAAGTTTGAAATAGAGCCATCACAGGCAGTTTAGCTCTTCAAGCATCACAACCTTTAAACAGACTGTGGTTCATACCACATGAATTAAAATGCCTCCACGGTTGAGTCCCCGAATTGACTCTGGGTTGGCTGAACTTTTGCTGCATGTCATTCCTCTGTTTTCTTTCCTCCTGTTTCCCGTCTGCCTCTATTGCACTGACTGAATAAAGTCAAAATGTAAAATTAAAAAAAAAAAAAAAAAAGCCTGTTTGGATTGTAACTTTTTCATGGCAATGGTCAGCTGTGAGTGTGTCCTAACAAACCAGATTCAACCCCAGGTGGTTGGGAGCTGGTGACTCTCCAACCCTGCTGGGATGTTGGCTTTGGCATGAATCCATGGCAGTGTGACACTGTGTGTGTGCAGCATTAGGTTTTGAGTGGAGCCTGATCCCTTCACATGGTGTTATATGAGACTTGGAGTTAAATAGAAACTGGAATGAAAATATGCTGGCAAACTATCCAAAGCATCTGGCAAATTCAAGTGTGGAATCAATAGCTATTTTAATGTAATTGAGAGGTAGTGATCAAAGCTGCAAACAGTAATACCTGGTAGATTCAGCTTTTCCAAAACCTTTTTTTTTTTTTCCTTACCTCTGTCTTTGAATGTTTTTTTTATTTAATCTCTTTTGCACAAAACTCTACAGACTGTTTTTTTAAATGCAGATTTATTCTATCAAACTAAATATGACTTCTCGACGTTCCTTTGCTGACAGGGCATTGTAAATTTGACCCCTGACCTGCTTACTGACTGTGGCTGTTTGTTGTTGATCGAGGGAATTAAAATGTAGTTTGTAGTGGCAGTGACTTTATGTCAGCTTGGCCATAGTGTCATGTAGGAATTAGAAGATTTTAACTGCTGAGGTGACCTTGAACTGGCTGCAGTGGTGCACGATGCGTGCAGAAATCAGCATGCACACGTGTGTGAGCACAGAGCACCTGCTTTGCTCTCCCTTCTCGTTTGGCCACTGAGTAGTTAGGTGTAGGTACGGCAAGAATGTGCCAGATGAAACACAAATACATGATACTGGCCCACTTTCAAAGGGCATTGGCGGGGATAAATCTGGATAATCCTCTGCACCACAAACAGCACCACTCTAGTTCAGCACTTACCAAATGATACTATATTACACTCATAGCTAGTCCAGTATGGCTCGGGCTTGAGGCTGATAAGCTGTAATCATTTTAGCAAGGCCCATTCCTGACAGAATAGCACTTTACACTAAGTATTCATAGAAAATGGCTGATAATGGTCGTGGAAAACAGCCATTTGAGATGTGCTCGTTTTGTCTTAGTGAACACTCCAAAAGTCTCGGCAAAGGGCAATTAGCAAGATAAGAGAGCTCAAGCACTGTACAACCAAGTGTAATATCAGGATTAAAGCTACTACTTAACATCTGTCTGTCTGTCTGTCTGTCTGTCTGTCTGTCTGTCTGTCTGTCTGTCTGTCTGTCTGCCTGCCTGCCTGCCTGTCTGTCTATTTATCTATCTATTTATCTATCTATTTATCTATCTATCTATCTATCTATCTATCTATCTATCTATCTATCTATCTATCTATCTATCTATCTATCTATCTATCTATCTATCTATCTATCTATCTATCTATCTATCTATCTATCTATCTATCTATCTATCTATCTATCTATCTATCTATCTATCTATCTATCTATCTATCTATCACTGGCATTACAACCACAGCATGACAAATGTTTAAGTGTGTGTATGTTTGTGTGGGTAAGTGCGTGTAAGCACCTTGGATCAATACCATCTGTCTGTCCATCCCATTTAAAGAATGAGTGGGCATACAGTGCGACCTGTCACAGATTCAAGGCATAATTTGTTCTATTCTCATCACACTGATGCGGATGTGACATCAAAAGCCGAGCGTCCTTACTTTTCTTTCCAAATTCTGAATGTACTCAGCCTTGGACTGAGGCCCTGTTGAGCGGTGAGCACAAAGCGCTGCAACATGCATCAAAAGAGGTGGTATTACATTGAAATATGCAGCAGCTCTGGTAGCTCTGCCCTGAAATTATGCGTTCCTGTTCATTTGTTTCCCATCACTTCTTCCCCCTTTGATCCCTTCCCTTTATCTCTCTGTCTCTTTGTTTCACCTGTCACTCTTGCTAATTAATAGCCGCTATCACAACAAACAATGTCAATGCATGTCGCACACTCCCATGGGCCATACTGTTGTGTGAACGAGTGTGTGTGTGTGTCACTATAAATTGATACAAATAGCATGTATTAGAGAGGCAGATCAGCCTACACGTTACCCACTCACGGCTCCAAGTCAGAATAATGACGCTGTCTTACCGATGCAGGATTCATCGCAGGAGAAATGGACGGAGGAGAAACAGAGAGAGAGAGGGAGAAGAGAGTAGGTGGGATAGAAATGGAGAATGAAAAGAGGTACAACAGAGGGGGAAAAGTGGGGCAGGAATAGGGAGAGGTAATTGTAGGTATAAAAATCTGGATTTCAGAGGAACGCTCCCTCCTCTCGTCATCACGCTGTCAGCAGCAGGACAAACTAAACCCTTGCACCCTGTTCCTGCTTATCCTTAACCGCTGCATATTTGTCAGTGTGTGTGTGTGTGTGTGTGTGTGTGACTTCCTGTGTGTGGGGAAGTGATTATACACGGTTGTGCCTGGAAATCAGGTGGAGAGGTTATGTGTGACAGAGGAGAGATAATGATGGGATTTGATTGAATTTCTCTCCCTATGGCTCCTCACTTCTCTTTCACATCATCTACAGCTCTTGGTTACCACGGCAACATTATGTCAATGATGACATAACATAGTGGTACTGATGGGACCTTGATCTTGAACAGTATGTGTGTGTGTTTTTTGTATTCGTTTATATCCTTCATACCGAGGGATTTAGTCAGACTGTGTGCTGTCTGTACGTAAAGATTTGAACAGACTAACCTTCACAAAAACACAGGCACACACACACACACACACACACACACACACACACACACACACACACACACACACACACACACACAGAGACAGAGACACAGACACACACAGACACACACACACATGCACACACACACACACACACATGCACACACACACACACACACACACACACACACACACGCACACAGACACACTGGCTGTCTATTTTCTATCTGCTAAGTAAATAAGGTCTTGGGTTACAGTGGAGATCAGACATGTAACAGCCTCTGGCAAATTACACAGACACGGCTGCTATGGAAAAGCTGGCTTTTGTGGATTTCACATCATATTATGTGTAACAAGTTTTTAAGATATTTCTTCACCTCAAACAGGTGCTATCAACATTCTGCCACCTTTATTGCTACAAATTAAGGAACCTGTTGATCCTATGAAAGACTGACAGTTTTAGTTGATGCATGATTTTGCATCATGCTCTATTGTAGTTTTTACAACAACTAAAATAATCTAAAGGATGAAATATAAGTATTATGTAATTACGTTAAGTATCATGACTGTTGATTAACGATTGTTTTCATTGTCAATTAATCTGGCAATTAGCTCTCTGATAAATCCTCCTAAAAAGTTAAGATAACAGTGATAATGTGTATCACAATACATCACAAAAGTCCATGTTAAGATTGCTTGTTTTGTCTATCCCAGTTTAAAAACAACGAGATGATAGAAGCAAATTTATATATTCGAAAAGGTGGAAACAGCAGATGTTTGTTTGATTCATCAACTACTCATTTCACATCAGCTCGTGAATCTATGCTTTCTGTGTTAGACATCACATTTTCTGGATGAGGATATATTTGGGTTAGACTCAGCGCACGATGTAAAACATTAAAGAGTTAAGAAATACAGGCCAGTGAGTCTGGACTGAGGACAGCTGGTCCTTCTTGTAACAAGATAGCAGCGAGTCTGACGCTTGCATGGAAAACAGCTTGGCCCCTGGTAACATGCAACTGGGATCGGTGGCACAAGTGACATCATAGCTGGGTCCAGTGTCACCCAAGGGGCCCCTGGATATATAAATTTACAGACAGATGAGGCCCCCGGAGGTGTCAAGAGCTGTTGCCTAGGAGACGGTGTCAAACATCACCTGGTTCATGAGACAACAGGGGTCATCTGATACAAGAACATTTGTTTAGGTTTTTGCCACCTGCAATCCATTGCACAGAGAGAGGAACTAAACAGGCAGAAAGTACTACGAGACACACACACACACACACACACACACACACACACACACACACACACACACACACACACACACACACACACACACACACACACACGTACAATTGAATATGCAGACATACAGTTATAATCCAGTTTTAAATTCAGCTAATGAGACATTTGAATCCTTTCACACGTGGACACATGCACAGTCTGTAAATGTGTGAGCCAGTTACCATGTTAGCTAAAACAAACCTGGACTGTTCGATGTTTAGAAAGATTCTCCAACCAGGTAGTAACCAAAGGAAATATTAAATAATAGCTCTGATAAATATTCAATTAATTCATGTGCAATTAGAAAGTAACAAAAGAGATTGAAAAACATTCATTTCTTTATCAAGAAAAAAACTCTTCTGTGGTCATTTACTATCAAGAATGAGCATATAGAAATAAAGACATCATCTTTATTTTACAATGACATGAATAAAGTCTCATATAAAAGACCATGACGGTAAGAATTCAGATGTTTTCTTTTAGTCTATTTCTGCTGAAATGTGAGTCGTGGCAAACTCATTATTAATATTGCTCTGTCTTAAGCTGTTTGCACTGTAAAACCTACATGACTGTCACTTTTGACAACTAGATGGAGCTTATTGGGGGTCCAACGAGCTCTAAGCGGCGCTTCAGAAGTATTTCTTTCGTCAAACAGAAACATCTTGTTGCATTTTAATGCCGTGTCTTACTCGGTTTCCCATCACTGAGAGCATCGCCAGCCTCCATTCCCCCAAAATGTCAGCACTTTTTATGGCATGTGTTAGGGAAGTCTTATAAAAGATTCAGTCTTCAAATCTGTTTGGACTGATTTAAACTGCACAGAACCACTTAAATTTATTTGGACTGAACCTCCCTTTCTTCGTCTGACTGGCAGAATATTTTCCTTCTGGTTTGGCTGCGTGGAGCACTGCATCAGAGATGATTTGGAGCAGCTAAAATAAGCCAAAAACAACAACCACCTCCTCCACGAGAGCAGCTAAAACCACTCATAAATGTTGAAAGATCTGCTTCGGCACTGAGGGAGGGAGGATGGTGAGCAGGTGAGGGGGAGCTATAATGTACAGTAGCACAGGAAGAGGAGAAGACAGGGGTGGTGAGTAGGACAGGAAGGAGAATAACATTTCAAAATGAAGCCCAGATTACAGCGGAGAGAGATGATTGGTGCACAAAGATGACCGCAATTTGAAATTTGACATTGCATGAGAGCAAAGCAGAAAAATAAACACAATTTCTCCCTCCTGCTCAGCTCCAAACTCTCAGTTGTATAACAGTGCTTCTACCTCGGAGCTATATTGTCCTCAAAAATCTCCTGCTCTTCTGTACCTTTTCAAACAGCTCCAACCTGTTATGGGAAATTCACAGCCACTGTGCAGCAAAACCAGGCTAGATTCCTACTCAGCTGCTGCTGTGAAAGATTGGCCCTGTGAGGCATTTCCATTATAAAATGAGACAGCACAGGAAACTTTCAGGATACTTTAAAATCTCCCCTTTCATCCATTTATGAAGTAGAGTTAATTTTTTCCAACAGATTAGGATTATACTATTGGAGGGAGCAGAGAGGATAACAAAAGCAGGAACAGGCGAGAGTGCACACGCTCTCAGCCTTCACTTTCTTAACCTTTTGGATCAGAATGTAAAATGGAGCCGTGTCCTGGTCGACGGAGGTTGCGTTCTGTCTGGCAGGTAAAAAACTGTCCAAGAAAAGATGCTATTTCTAGACTGCTGAGAGCTCATATACTCAGAACTAGACAAGGTCCAGAGCTGTTAACATTGTTATGTACAAAAAAAATTAAAATGCCCATGGTACAAGGAAAAGTGAATTATCAAATTTATCTCTAAATGTGAATTCTTCACACAAGTTTGGTATTTGCACATTTACTGGTAAAAAGTCTAAGAGTTGAGATACATATAAAAATTCAAAACTGTTTGCTTTCAAAGAAGGCTGAACAAGTATGTGTTTTAAAATCAAAGTCTTGCTTTGAAAGAGACTTTCACAGCTCTGACATTAATTTGATTTTGAAGCAAATTTAAATTCAATATTTTGCTAAATAGGCTCATTCCCTTTGGTGTTGATTTCTAGATGAGAATATCTATTCCACTTTCATATATGTGTTAAATGCGAAGAACCTGGATCCAAAGTTAACAAAGTCCACCCACCATCACCCAAAATGTGGTATAGAGAAACTCGACAGGATTGAAATGAGAAAAAAGCGTAGGTGAACACCAAGAAGCAACGACATCATTTTATCTGACAGGAATTACAAAAATATTTTGTCACGTTACAATATGAAAAGTACAGGTGTAAATTAATGATGGCTGAATTCCACTTAGCTGCTTCAGTTTCAAACTCCTGGTATTTTGCATGCTGATTTATTGTCACACTTTCATCACTTTCTGGGCAGCTCGAATACTACGGAGTTCTCCTATTGTGATTTTCATAAGTGCCCACTGTAAGAAAAGGTCATAATTCTTATGTAAAATCAAGATCAATTTGTGATGACGCTCAGTCAACATATAACTCAACCCTTCTTTTCAGTCATATATAATTAGGTTAAAGTTTATGATCCATCGAGAGGTGAAATAGTTATATTATAGATCCTTCTCTCACTGAAAGTCAAACTATAATCAGTTTGAAGGAAATAACACATAATTTTAATGGAATATATAAAACATCTTCTAAACTCTCTTTGTCACTGAGCCATAACAAACGCATTATTTTTTTAGTGAGGATATAAAGAGGCCATGAGGAAAGTCAAGTCACTTTAGAAGAATGATATGACTCTCATTACGCTTTCACTCATATTTCATGATCTTCATGAGTGTGTTTTGGTTTCTTGTGTGTGTGTGTGTGTGTGTGTGTGTGTGTGTGTGTGTGTGTGTGTGTGTGTGTGTGTGTGTGTGTGTGTGTGTGTGTGTGTGTGTGTGTGTGTGTGTGTGTGTGCGGGCTCAGTAGTAAAGGACTATTTCGCTGAGTTTCATCACATTCAAAGCCAGATGGCCAATATGTGCACTGAAAAGGAATGAAGTCTCGATTATGAGGAAGAGGAGGCAGGGAGAAAATGAGATAGAAGGCAAATGTCGAGAAAAACAGACGGACTAATAGAGAAAGAGAAAAACACAACAACCAGGGAGATGTAGCGTGCCAAAAGGCAGTGGCACGCTGAGAAATATATGCTAATAATATGCAGATGATGCAAGGGATGAAATCTGCTGGTGAAGCAAAGAGTCTTGTCAGGAAGTAAAAAGTGCTGTGTCTGTGTCTGGAGTTTAGACACAGTAGTTGTCTTAATATCACGCTTTGTTGCTGCTTAACACACACACACACACGCACGCACGCACGCACGCACGCACGCACGCACACACACACACACACACACACACATACACACACACACACACACACACACACACACACACACACACACACACACAGATAAAGCATAAGTCTTGTTGATAAGCCATTGGATGGAAACAAAGTCAGCCGCTGTAACGAGACACTGAGGGAATACAGAGCAGTGCTGAGAGACTTGGACTGAAAGGGAATGAGAAAGATAAAGCGACTTAAGTGGGAGGGAGAGGGAATTACAGAGTGGGACAGATAGATGTAAGCTCATCCAGACAGAAAACAAATAAAAATGGGAAAAAAATAATTAATGAAAATACAGAAAATACAGAAAAGGGGCAAAAAGTAGTAGATGAAACCAGGAAAAGAGGAAGGATAAAAGCCAAGAAAGAATCAGAGATAATGAGTGGAAATGATGAAATGACTGTTGTCTGCGGGGAAACAATGATTTCAAAATGAAATAAAACTGAGGGGATTTCCCTGACGGGCGCCTATGAAGACAGGCTGAAGTACTCGCAGACAAAAGACAAAGACAGTTGCTCATAAACACACAGCCTTTTTGACTATACAGAATAGATTGCTGCCGAGGAAATACCAGTTAGAGTAAGCTGCACGTATACACACACTAACAGATGAACAATTAATATAGTATAGTGCTGGGACGTTTCAGAGCAGAAATGCTCTCCAGGATGTATAAACATGGACAAAACTGTGAATTTTAAATCGCACAAACAGTGAAGATCGATTCTCTGGGCAGTTTCTTGAAATTTAAACGGGCAAAATCGTGACAATGAAAAATTTCCAGCGTAGCATTTTAATAGCGAGGCGAAACCGCCTCAGGCACAGGAAGGTGTTTTATTAGGGCCGAGCTGTTGTGAATCTCTTTTTAATCTTTTCCACTCTACATGAATTTGGGCATCTATTTAACACAACATTAAAAGCCTCACTAACATGAGAGATAGTCGCAGTTCCCACTTCCTCGTTGTTACTCCATCTCCTCATATGGATTTCTGAAATGAACTGGAGGATTGAGAGACTATTTCACAGACAGTTACTGTAGGTTGACCATGTGTCTGGTGATTTTTCAGCTTAGTTTCTAATGATAATTATAGTGATAGCGTTCACTTTATCTCCAGTCCCTCTTGTACAATCACTGAAATGATAATTCACAGAAAGAACTAAATGCTTTTTTTTGCTTTCTTCTTCTTCTTCATCTCTCCTCCTCCAGTCTTCCTCTGTGTCCTCTGCTTCCTGGCTGTGCTGCTGCCACCAGCCACCTCCTGCCCTCCCCCCTGTCTCTGCTCCACAGACAGCCGGGTGGTGGACTGCGGGGGCCGGGGTCTCTCCTCCCTGCCTCCTTTGCACCTCCTGCCTCCGGGAAGCCGCTCCCTCCTGCTAGCCAACAACAAGCTTGCCTCACTGGGAGCCTCTGCCTTCGCTAACCTCTCCTCTCTGGAGGTCTGCAGTCTATTGTTAATTGTTTTTCTTCGCCTCGTAGCTGCACATGTTGTGGGTTGTTGTGGGTTGTTGTTGCGTCGTTGCTTTTTGTGGCGTGTGCAGTGTTTACTGCACTGACCTCACAGTGTGAAATTCCCCCAGGACAAGAAGTGATATATTGAGCAAGCTGAGTACAACCTCTGCTCTCAGTCTGAAAAGTTAAGAAAAGTTGACATTTTCAAGTTTTGCGGGGCTGCTCACTATTTGCATATGGCTTGCAGTCAGTCAAATTGGCATTTAAAATACTGCAGCTAAAATTATGTCATTAGTCACAACCATAGAGTTATTTATAAAAGCGGATGTGGCTTCCGTGTCTGAAAAGTGAGGCCAATGCACCGCAAACTGTCTGTTTGATTGACAGGCCTTTGGTGCAGTCAGGTTTCAGCTACAGGTGGGCGGGGCATATTGTCCTCGAGTTTCCAATCAGATCAAGCCAGATCCACTGCTCGCTCATCCCCAGTTTATCCTAATATGGTGATTTCTGGTTCCAAAATAGCGAGATGGCGATGGCTGAAATCCGAACTCGAGGCTTCACAACAGCAGTGCACAAAGCAATAGGTGACATCACTGTTGGTCACTGCTTGGTTACAACATCTGGCACCTCTGTTCTTCAAATATTGACTACCACTGATGTCTGACACCATGGGTTGGGTCTATTTGTTGTTAATGAAAATAAAATGTCTACAGTGGTGATTAAAGGGGATTGTTACACCCTACAACAAGTTACTCTGAACAGAAGTGTCAGTTTAAAGTATAAAATGTTTTTATAGCAGCGGATCACATTTTTTAAATTCTTCAAGGCCTTTTGCAGAAAGTCTTTTGGAAACTTTTTGTTAAATTTCACAAGAACATCACCTGAATGATTGAACATGCCATGTTGTGTGTTCTAGGAGCTGGACCTGTCTAATAACTACCTGGATAATTTACCTGCTGGATTATTCAGAGACATGTCCAACCTGACAAGACTGACTCTGCACAACAACTCACTGACAGTAATGGACAGAGACCTCTTCCAGGTATGTACTGTGGATTGTACAGGACCACACTTGGTATTGCCTGCACTGCTGCTCGCTAACAAGCGGAGAAAAGGCCCCGGCTGATACCAGTAATGCTAACCCGCCTCGGCTCCTGGGTTCGTCTCTACGGGCTCTGTTGAGCAGGGCTGACCTGAGCAGATATACTGACACGACTGGGCTTCTGTCCAGGTGGTAAATTAATAATAAACCATTTGCTAAACACTTCCATCCAATTTTGTCTGAACCCAAACACTCAGTAGGATGAGCTTGTGTCACGACTTCACTGGGGACTGTTAATTAGACAAGATCTGTCCATCAAGTGACGCTCTTAGCTGTGTCTTGTAGCAACAGTGAGAAAAGCCAGTGGGTTTAATGGAAAGCGTACAGTACAGTATCACAGAGACAAAGGCCTGGTTTTGATGTTTCTCCAGGGTTTGGGTGGTCTTCAGAATCTGGATCTGTCATTAAACGGTCTGTCCTCGGTTCCTCTGGGCCTACTGGATGAGCTGCAGAGCCTCAGGTAGACACACACCAGCACACACCGATAGGTTTTATCCAGAGCTCGCTTACACACCCCAAAAGCAATGCAAGATTCAGAGACGATATTTCTAGTACAGAATTACTTTGAAAGAAATAGTGAAACATCGACCACAGAAAAAAAAACCTGTGGAGTTTAAGTTAAGTAGTCAGAGGAGAGTCAGTTTAAGAGGGTGAACAATATCAGAAAGCACCCTACAAGGCAGATGGTCATCCACTGGTCGTTTTGCCCATGCTAACCACTTTGCACAGAGGTTAGCAGCAGTGCTCATGTTAGTTAGTTTTTTTGTTGTTGCAAAGTTATGTTTGAAACAGTGATGTAATGACTTAATTTTCCACTGTTAAGCATTACATCAGATAAAACTGTTCTCACATGTGAGATATAACCTTGAACATGTATTTAAAATTTCAATATTTGGGGAATAAAAAGAGTAAATAATCTTTCTACTAATTATTACTCAATATCATTACTTTTCCAAAGGTGGCTGTCGCTAGCGGGGAACAGGCTTCACGGTTTGGAAAGGGCAGCGTTCGAGCCACTTGCCAACCTGCAACACCTGGAACTGGGACACAACCCCTGGGAGTGTGACTGCAACCTCCGCGATTTCAAACACTGGATGGAGTGGCTGCTGTACAGAGGTGGATGTTTGATTCATGCTACAAGAACTTTGAAAGGCTCTGCATGATTTAAATCAAGGTAGTGGACGAGAGGAGAAAAGAAGTCAGGAAGGAGTGATACTAGAAAGTAGAAGTTAACCTCAGAGATGGATACAGCTAGGTGTTTGTTTCCTTTTCTGCATGCCTGCACTTCTCGCTAGTCAATGCGTCAGTGCGTGAATGCACATTACCGCACTCATTGTGTGCTTCTGCGTACTGTATCCTCGTGTCTCTGCAGGCTGTTAGTACATCAGATAACCACAGCTGCTCTCCGCTGTCTCCTCATGTGTAAAAATCTACATTCACCTCAGCGCCTTGGGCCTCAGCTGCCCCGCTAATGAAGCATCTCTTCTCCTTCCTACTCCATTCTCCTGTCTTCGTCTGCTTTGCTGGGCCCGATACTTCAGCTCAGCTCAGCACCCTTCAGACGAAGACTGACGCACGGTGGAAGTGATGATTTAATAATCATCAGAGCAGCAGAGTAAAAAAAAAAACAACAACAAGGAAACGATTCAAAGTTGAACGTGAAATCGTGACGGTGGCTGTTTAAAGGGCACGTGATGCACGCTCTGTGTAAAGGAAAAGCAAGACAAAGCCCCGAACAAGTGTTAAAAGCTTGGTGACAGCAGCCTGTGGTGACTTCAAACCACTCAGAGCACACGCAGACGTAATATTTGGAGATATGTGGAGATAGAAATGTGTTCGCGAGGGGGATTGTTTTGTCACACGCTGAGATAAAAACATCTGGGGGCTAAATGCCACTTCTCTCATTCTGTCTCACTATTTATCCTCCGCCTTTATCGCATTGTTTCTCTCAAACACTCAAACGCTACCTATCGGAGAGTGCAGATCAATGGCTTTCGAACACCCGACCTTGAGAAGCGTACTATGTTTGGAGACACATGCACATGTGATAATAACAAAGCAGATTCTCCGCCCTCCTGCCGCCTGTGGGAATTAATGACTCCGATTTTTGTCTCTTCCAGAGCTGTGCAGAAGCTAAGCATGTCATCTCGTGAATTATAGAAGGGCTCAGATGAGGCTATCTCCAATTTAGTGAAGAGGGCACAGCAAACTGTGCGTGTGTTAAGTGATGTATGACTCATCCTGGTGATACCCCCCCACCCTGTTTTACCCCCTTTTTTTTAGTTAATTGGTAGTGCTTTACAGGCATAAGGCATTCTAAAAATGACCTCTTCCTGTCCTCTTGTCTCTTCCTCTCTTTCTCTCTGTCTGTTAGGGGGGAAGGTGGATGCAGTGGAGTGCACGCTACCGAAAGATCTGCGTGGGCGAGACATCCGCGGCGTTCCCGTGGAAATGTTCAACTACTGCCTCCAACTTGAAGATGAGAACGGAGGAGGGGGTGAGGGTTCTCGTTCTGGACAAGGAGGTGGTCCTCCCTGCAGCAGGAATGCTCTTAATCCCAGTGGGGTCACACCGATTTCAGACAACAGTGGCAACGCGGGTGACGACTCCACAGGAGGTGCCGAAGGAGGAGGTGGAGGCGGGGACGCCCCACCAGATTGTGTCCGCGCCCGCTACCGACCTGTGAGCGTGCGCCGCGCCATCGGCACAGTGGTCATTGCCGGCGTGGTGTGCGGCATCGTTTGCATCATGATGGTTGCTGCCGCGGCCTACGGCTGCATCTACGCCTCTCTGATGGCCAAATACCAGAGAGAGCTGAAGAAGAGGCAGCCGCTGATGGGAGACGGAGAGGCCGATGGGGAAGACAGGGAGGAGAAACAGATCTCCTCTGTGGCCTAAAGGAATGACGGGACGGGGGAGGGCTGGCATGTCAAAGGGTGAAGGTTGGAAGGGGTGAAAATTAAAAGGGCTCAAAGAGGAGAGAGATGGAAGAGCTTGTTTTATACACAGACAGTTATAGTATCTCTCCCTCTGACTCTCAAACTGACACCCACTTTTTGTATTCCTTTCCTTTGTCCTTTTTCTATTTTTAACCTCCTCCCTCTCTGTCGCTCTCTCTAACACTCTCCCTCACACACATACCTTATCTGCTCCCTGATTTTCTCATCCATTTGGACCCATTCTCACTGCAGAATTTGGTACCAATCATCCATCCAACTCGCATACCAGTCACCTACTGCTGCTGAATTTACCACTATATTGGCTGGGAGTAGGAATTATTTGGTATGACACATATCATTTAAGCTGATGGAGTATGGTCAGTCAGTATTTGTAAACCTAGACCGAAATATCAGGGATTCACAGAGTGGGCCAACATACTGAGAAGAATGGTGCCCCGTTCCCATTTTATTTGCATATTTCTCCTTCTCAACCTCTCCAATGCCACTAGTTCCTCCAAGAAACCAGGACCACAGCCCTGAACCCTTCACCCTCTTCTGGCCTAATCCTCCTTGGATTCTCTCTTGAACCTCCAAGACCCCAGGAAATGACTAATGTTGAGAAATTTATAGACTCAAAGTCTCTCTGCTGCTTTGCTACAGAGAGGATACTGTGGATTGATCAAGTGTTCAAGGGAAAATCAAAGACAAAAGAGTCTCCTGTCTGCTGAGGGAGAACAGGAAACCGTTTGGATTGACAAAATGATCAGTCAGTGATCACCGGACATTTCTAATCCATCAGGGACGTTTTCCCTGTTTGGACCAGATCTCACTTTTCCTCTGGATCTTCTGTGGCCTAATTATATGCTCAGACTGTCCCACAGTGGAGCTATGTCTGCGATGGATCTTTTCAGTGAGCTCAATGGGGTACAAACAAACTATTTAACTGGAATTTGCTGTATTTGTCTTCTTCAGACAAAGGATCTTGCTTATTAGATGCTTGTTAAATGGTCCTGATCAATGTCTGGACAGATCAAAAGCCTCCTATCACAGTGGAGAAAAGCAGTCACTGTAATTTTCTTGTGTTACTTGGACTTCGTCTCTGGATCAGAAAGGGTTTAAAGGACCACAGATGTTGCTTTAAAGCAAATATTCTTTGTTGAGAACTCATTTTCAGACTGATTTCACCCCTGAGGTGAATATTTGCTACTATGGCATGAAAAAAAAAAAGATCTCAGAGATCCCTGATGAAAAACTTAATCAAAAGGACTACAAACTTCAGACTCCTGCACTTTATTTCCCTGATCAGATCCCCTCTGGCCTCTCTCTCCTTCCTCTCCTCCTTCTCTCCCTTTCTGAGATGGACAATTTACCCAGAGGGATTGTAAAGAAAGAGGGATTTAAAAAAAAAACCAAAAAAAAAAACGCTGCTAATCCCCCCCTCCCCCTATCTTTCGATCCATCCCTCCATCCAATTCTATTTGTGGAAGGTTTTTCACACTCCTTAAAAACTTCCACCTCCATCCTCTCCCACCACCCATCCCTTCTCTCATACTATCGCCCTTTTGTTTTTCTTGAAAGGTCTGCAATATGCAATGGAAATTGTGTCAGAACATTTCGTCACTGCCAAAGAGTCCTTCTGTTAGAAAAAGTAATCACTATTTCTCAGTGCTTTACACAGTGTTTTCATTAGCATCCTGATTTATGTCCTTTATGTAAACATATTATGGTTAGCAGAGTAGGACAAATGTCTATTCAGTTATTTAAGTGGCATTCATTGCATATTGCCCCTTCTACAGTAAAACTGTATTTCCCTCTCAATTTTTGATTGGCTGGACATAAACTTATATTAATAGTGTGTTATCTTATACCTGGGTATAATGCAGATAAATATTATTATACTAGTCTGTGGTGTGTTGGCCCAGCGATCCCCAAATGTTTTTGATGTAACTGTTTATGGTTTCCTGTATCAATTCATGATGTACATCTTTTGTTGTGTTAATATATTCTATGCATTGTTTTAGGTTTTAATATCTCTGTAACATGTTTTTGTTGTGTCCATTTATTTGTGCTCAGTAGTCGGTAACATTTCTGGAAGGAAGCCAGAGTTTGGATGGAGAGTGTTAAATGGCCCCCCATTTATCAGGGTGACATTATTTGGCATAGAGTCTAACAAGATTTTTTTGTAGCACCAGCGATATTTCCTCAATATTTTTTCCAGAATGCAACTTAACAGCAGAAGCATTTATGGAGACGCATTCTGCCTCTACTGTAGCTGTCCAGACTTCAGTAAGAACATCCTCGTCTACAAGATGTTTAGGTCAAACATTTTTTTAAATGATTATTGTTTCTGCAATATTCAAATATGATAACTAGTATGCTTAAACTGTGGTTAATATATAGCGACTAAACTAAGAGGGAAAAGCTTTGATCACAGGAGCTTAGATCATAGCTAAATAATAAACATTTCAAAGTTAATGGCTGTCTTAATTTGCGTACTTACACCTGCTATTTTGAATGAGTAAATGCAGTGAACTACAAGTACTCAGATAGAAGGACTCAAAGCAATCCAAAAACTTGAGTATGAAACACTGGACACTTTTCACCTTCAATGGTCATCATCTTGGTTTCATAGCGGAAACTGTTTTCAAACAGCTGAAATTAGCGTCCAAGTAAGTTGCAGCTATTGTGACGAGCAGCTTACAATACAAATGCAAGTTGTATATGTCCATAAAAGTGTTTATTTTTCACTAAGTATCACAATACTGTTGTCAGGTAGAAGCCATCAGTATGTTTGTTATGAGAATGAAACAGGGGGCAACAAGACAGGTTTTGATTTTTTAGTAGATTAACAAAACAAAACCGGCAGATATGTCGGCGGATGACACATTCAAATGTTACGGTCATTAATATGAAGTGCACAACTTCTGTGCGACACTGCTACGCTGTCAAAATTCAGGCACGACGCAAGCAAATGTTCAACTATGAGAGTACTAATGGAAGTACGCAAATTGAGACACAGCCGATATCTTTAGAGAAACAAATGTTGAAAATACAGTTATCCACCATCCTGACCTCTACACATTTAGCCATACAGCAAATACAATTATACTACTTCTTGTATCAGCAGTTAAAACCCAGAATAGTTGCATACAAATTGAATTTGCAGGAGAATGGGGCTGGCAGGACATATCACATGAAACATCAGGAAGCTGAATAATAACCTAAGAGCAAATCTCATCCTCCTGGTCGAGTCTACATTGTGAATTAAGCCTGGCCACACTTCAACAGTAATGTCCACCTCACTAATGTAAAGATGCAAGCAAGTAAAAAGCATGCGTGAACACATGTTGGCTTTAAATAAGAAGTATAACACAGCCTTGAACTTCAGCGCTTGAACGAAAGCAGCAGTTAAATTCTGTCCATGGATCTTGAAACATTGTCCTCTCTCCACCCCTCCTGGTCTGCAGGTCTTGTGTTGTTGGTAGCTAATATATTAGCTAGCTCAATCTTGTTCCTACAGCCTGTGTGTGTGTGTGTGTGTGTGTGAGTGAGTGAGTGAGTGAGTGAGTGAGTGAGTGAGTGAGTGAGTGAGTGAGTGAGTGAGTGAGTGAGTGAGTGAGTGAGTGAGTGTGTGTGTGTGTGTGTGTGTGTGTGTGTGTGTGTGTGTGTGTGTGTGTGTGCGTTTAAAGAATAATAAATTCTAGTTTGTTACGTAAAAGACTGCAGCAGCCATGACGACTGAGGGCCTCTTGAGACTCCACCGCCCAGAAATCGATGGTGTGTTGTTATATTATGACGATTGTGATCATGACGGTGATGATGATCTGCTAATGGTGATGAAGCATTTTCTGGTCATTATGCATTGATTTCAAATAAAACATATCACAACTATGTTAAACTTATACCCAGACCAATGGCAAAGGCTTGAAAGACTACAACAACTCTTCTTTTTTTTTTTTTTTTAACTATAACTGAAAATATCACAAAATAAAGTAGATCTTGAGTAAGTTTAGACGTTTGTAGGTGAAAAATACCCTCGTAGGCTATTCTAATCTAAAATGGAAGAAATTACTTGCAAGGTAAAAGAGAGTCGGAGGTAGAATAAATACAGTGTCAACTGAGAGCATACAGTAAATCAATCATGATAAGTCCTCTGTACACTGTACCTTATCTAAAAAAAAAATTCTATCCCTTACTCTCTATCTCCTCTCACCTTTCTTTATTTCTCATCTCCTCTCACCTTTCAGTTATCTTTTCTCAATTTATCTTACTGTCGCCTCTTCTCCTGACATTTTGTTTAGTCTTTTCACTTTCTCTTCTCTCATCTCTGCCCTCTTTTTTCCTTTCCTCTGTCTCCTTTTTCACACCTTCACCTCCCCTGTCCTTACCTCCTTTTATCCCTCATTTCTATCCTTATTCACAGCTTGCCTCTACTCCTACTTCATGTAAAATATCCTCTCTCTATCCTTTATTCTTTCCCATACTCTCTCCTTCTTACAGTCTTGTTTTATTTACCCACTTATCGCTCTTTCTCTCAGCCGGTTTCTCTGTCGGTAGGAGCGTATTAGGTTTGTTTACATACAGCCTGTCACTTCTGCCACACAGATATACTAATCCATTGCTGAACCTTAGAACAGTATAAACAGTGTTTTCGCTGTCACTGCTGACTGATTTTGGATCAGCCTCTGACATACAAAATCCTTGGCCTTCATCAAAAGGAGGAGAAATTAAATCTGCCACCCAAATCAGCAATAAAGCAAAACACAGAAAGCACTACTGCCCATATTCTTCTCAGATAAACACTGACACTCAGTGGTTATAAATAGAATAACAGCCTTTTTAGCTGCTTACAGCCATGCAAATATTGAAAATGATTTGCATTCACAGAAAAAAACAAAAACATAGTTTCATCTCCCATTTGAAATACAACTTTGCAGCATAAAATAGAAGCATTGAGGCTACAGGGTTCCTTCTCACTTAATCTTCAAAAGGCTACAAGATTATTTGCTGCACACAAAACCTGCAACACATATAAAGGGTAGTCATTTATTCAGTCAACTAAATAACCAAGATTTAGACCATTTTTTTCTGCAAATTTCTGAGCTGCTGTCACTGAACAAGTAGCTGAATATGAAGTGACTGCACTGTTTTCACAATGGTACATGTCTGCATTTTACTGAGTGGTTTTACAGTGTGTTTTCTAATTTTACAGTAAAAGCAGAGGTCTGAGGGTAACACACACTACAAGCATAAGAGTCATGCCAAAGGTGCAGAGTGCAGCTATGAGTGTGTGTTTCCTGAGTAGGCAGCTTCTAAATATTTGATCCCGTTATGTTCAGGAGGTGAACGTCCCTCCCGACAAGAAAGCCGCCTGTGCCAGAGACAGAGCGTTATGGAGGAAGTTAAAAGAGCAAAAGGGATACGAGAGCGAAAGACATGACAGGGAAAGGCGACTAACAAGACAAGAAAGGCAGGGAGAGAGAGGGAGAAAAAAATTGGGGGAAGTGAAGGGAGACGTGTCTGACAGCTTATAGGGAGGGCGAAACTGAGAAAAGCGAGACGTAAAGAGGGTGAAACAGTGAGCCGTGTGTGTGTGTGTGTGTGTGTGTGTGTGTGTGTTTCTCAGAAGTCAGAAAAAGCAGGTCTATAAAACACTGATACACCCGTTCCCTCTGTTTTTGTTGGAGTAAGGGAGCTAGTAGAAAAATATTGTGCCACCTGTCATCCAGGGATGAACTTGGATAATCAATGACCTTTGAACGTTCCCCTAATTGGCGGTCATCATATGACAACCTACCATCAGCATACATAAAAAAACAACAACCCTGTTGCATTTTTTTCAGGAAAGTCAAAACCCTACATCAATTTATATCACTTATAAAAAAAAAATATTTTTTTTTCATCCTGTGAATAGATTTCCTTAATACTGAACTTACATGAAATATTGGTTGTAGATGAAAATAGTTATTTCACATCTGTCTGTCATATCTAGTTTATAGGCTAATGGAAATCTACAGCTGTGAATATAACATATTGTAATGTTTCTACACAGAGACAGAGAGGATGAAGCAAAGTGGAGAAAAAAGAGAAATAGTAAGAATGACAGGCAGTGTGATTAAGAGAGGGACTGAAACACATCTATTTTGAACTCTTTCTCACTTCACCCTGCTCCCCTGTTTTACACAGCCTGTTTTACACTCCCACAAATATAACATGATTTTCACACCAGAGACGATTTCTACGAAAAGCTGTTAAAAACAGATAAGGCCGTGTGTTTGTGTTTAAGTGCAGTGTTTCTCTGTCTGTGTGTCGGCATAATGAGACAACAAACCAATGCAGGTAAACACTCGCACAGGCTCTGATGATGCCGCTCCAGGGGGTCTCAGTAAATAATTATGACTGATGAGTGGGTCAGTCACAGAGGGGCTTAGTAGGACAAACACACACTCGCACACATCAGGAGGCAGCGAAACAAAGCCAGAAACTATGAACTATAAAGGCGAGATGTTTCTGAGTTACATACACACCGAAGCACAGGCAACGACAACTCCTTAAACTTTAAGAAAAAAGATCACATACATCACCATCCGGGGATCGAATCTAAGCTGCATCACTTCCAAAAGGCAAAGTTTTGCTGAGAAATCAACACGTCGAAACCAAAATGCAGAATGGTAGTGTTGCTACAAGCAATCAACATTCAATCAGCCAGTCCAGATTTGACCAGCAAATCAACCAGGAAATTTAACAGCCAGCAGAAAGTCAAACCGCAAGAAAAGACAGAGAGAGAGGAGAAAGTACAAGAGAGAGCAGAATGCTTTCAATGTGCAGGGAATGGGCACTTTGCAAAGAGAAAAGGGAACTTTAAAAGGAAGAAAACAGTGTATATGAAATTAAAACGAAGAGGGGAAAAGAAATCCAGCAGTGGTGTACAGTGTGCGTGTGTGTGTGTGTGTGTGTGTGTGTGTGTGTGTGCGCGCGCATGTGAAAGACAGAGCTGAGGAAGTGTGTTGAAACGTAATTGTCACCCTACCTCCAGCGATGGCAGTTTTCTTGCCCACCGTCACAGTGGCAGCAGTGGCAGAAATCACTATCCTTTCTGTTGGTAAAGCACCACACACACACACACACACACACACACACACACACACACACACACACACACACACACACACACACACACACACACACACACACACATAAGTAGTAAGAGTCTGCAGTATGAATACATGAATATACTGTATGTGTGCATGCATTTGTTCAAAACATACACATGCATGAGTGCTGCACATGCTTGCAGCGTGAAAAATTTGGAAAATGTTCTCAGAATTATTAATTTTCTCTCACATTTAACAATTCTTTATACGTCTACGAACACTCCCAGTGATGGTGACAACTGAAATCTTAGTTCAGAAATGCCAAAATGTGGTTGAAAATATGTGGGTGACAGACTGACTTGGACTGGGGAGGTAATATTAAATGCATTTCATGCACGTCTATTTGCAGCCTTCGTGCCAGCAGATGCCAACTGTCAGCGAGCCATCGAGTCCAGCCAGATTAACATTTTAAGCATTATGTAACACAGATTACAAAAGCTAATCGAATAATACATTCATAACAGAAGGACTGTGCGTGTGTGTATTATGTTTTTCTATGTGCCCTGTGTTTATATTCCTGTTATTCATTCCTCTGAGGCAAAGCTAGTCTTTGCCTGAGAGACAGTCATGCACTTCTGTGCTATCGATGTAGTAACATAACGACATGGTGAAAACAATAATGGCGGCAAACTGTGAAACTAAAATGGCTCAGAATGAACAAGAAAGTTTACTAACTCCCTAGGAGAGGAGAGGAGGTTCCCATACTTGACTTGCATGCCCATGCAGAGAGAGAAAGAGAGAGAAAGAGAGAGATAGAATGTGTGATGAAAAAAGAGGAAAGACAAAGCAAGAAACAAGTGGAAGACAGCAGCCACTGCAATTGACATCTTGAACTCAAGGGTGAGGAAATACAGGATAGATTAAAAAGAGGAGGCATGCCAAGTATCATTAAGAGTCTTCCTCTACCCTCCTCCTCCTCCTTCTCCTCCTTCTCCTCCTTCTCCTCCTTCTCCGCCTTTCGCCCTCCCTCCTCCGCTAGGTGCTCCACCTCTTCCGCACTCGAGGGGGCACTATAGTCAGCCTCATAGTCCCTGAATATATCTGGAAACAACACACTATATTCACCATAACCCTTACAGAGGGCTGGTTTGTATTTCAACAGTGTATCCATATAAATACACTATAAAACATATTTTACAATTTAGAAAAAGAGCTTCAAACTCTACAAACTGTTGATATATAATGACAAGATTTAAAATAATCTGTAGATGCATATAGCAGCTACATAATTTTAAATTTTGACCTTGGGGTAAATAACAACTACCCTTAAAGTCCTTCTGTACATATGGGATTCTACAAATTACATATCATATATTTCAAGGTACATTAAATGGTAGATAAATACACAAACTCTGTGTTTATTCATTAAAAAAAAAGAAAAAAGAATTGTGATCAACCACATATTCATTAAATTAGGGGTCGCAACTTTTTGTTTTCCTCTGCCAGCTACTTTGAAAAAAATAACATTTGAGAGAGCTACTTTTTATGTGAACAATAACAATTTGATACTCAACACACACATTTTGTATCACAAAAGCTTAAATTCAACAACATGTGCATGCTTTTTCTGCATGCATTTCTCACAAGCTAAGGGTGCATTAAATAGACTGTTTTTTTTTAACATAAGACATGTAACTCTGCCTTATAGTGAAGATTGAATTCACATTCCTGTCTTCTGTTGCTGTCCATAGCGCTTTGTAGTAAACATGTTTTGTTTTTTTAAAACCCCTTAAAAAATACATTTCATTCCAGTAGAGCTAAATGAGAAAATTGAATCCAGAGGCAGAGAAGGACCAGGTTCAAATTCTGACTTTGATTTCTCATCTACAAATAAAGATGGAGTTAGTATGATGTGATGATAAACATGATGTCAGTAGCCGTTAACTTTCTCACTCTGGGCGCTGATTAATGCTTAATGAATCGTCAGCTTCTTCAACAGCAAAATTCCCTGAATAATGAATAAACTTTGGTGAAGAATAAACCTTCGTATATCTATCAGGTTAGAACTGACATCTTCTGGGCATTTTGCCACACGTTTTCCAAACCTGGGTCTTGACCCTGTTGATGTAAACTACATAAATAGTATACACTGTGACATTTCTCTATTTCCAGCAGCTTTTCTGTGTCTACCTCACTGAGAGATTCTTGGCTTAACTTCCTAAACATGGCTACAAAAACTGTTAATAAAAAAAAAAAAAAAAGCACAAATAGTGTTGTGTGCGAGTATGCTAAGTAAAGATACGTCATCTACCTCTCGTGTCCTGTTTGGGCAAGTAGTATAGAAACTTTCCAGCAGGGTACTCAGCTGCTCTGCGGTACCACACTGGGAAATGGTCCAACGTGAACATATTCTCCTTGTCTGTGGAGGTCAGGAAAGACCTGGGGAGAGACAAAAATAAGCTCATAGAACGACTCGCTACTTAACCACAGGAAGAAGAGGACGATATGAGGTATGACAAACGCAAAAAGACAACCTGCAGGTTTGATAAAAAAAATGAAAAAAGATGGAGTGAAAGTGGAAACATGACAAGCATATTATTGTGTGAATAACTGGAGGCAAAAAAAACAAAACAAAACAACAAAAAAAAAACAGCAAGTAAAAAGCTATGAGATAAAGTGGAAAATAAAAGATGAATTTTAGAGAATGTACATTCTGTTATAGAGTGATCAACATATAGTTAATTTCAGTTCAGTTTCGAATTGACTGAGGGCTTATATCTACTATACTCATAGTTTACAAACATTACTGAGTAAAATGATGATAGTAATAGTACTTTGTTTGAAATTATAAACAGTCAGCATGGTTTCAGCTGTTACATCTCAAGAGCCAGATGTCTAAATGCAGACTCACCCTAAATTAAAGATGGGAGATGCTTCCGTAATCTTTAATCAGTTGCCTGAAATAATTGCCCCGTAACTGGTGTTCTTTGGAGAAAACTGTTTCTCAAACAAACATCTGACTTGAAGACCCGTCACCGTGTGGCATTAGGTCTGGTTGACCTTTATTTGACCGCACGAGGGTGTAAAATCTTTAATTGGGTTCTTTATTTGCCATCACACTGAAATAAACTGTCTCCACACATTTTTTTTAACCTCAGTTTGTGGTGGATTTAGGATGTAATAATTTGGTGACATTACATTTTAATGTTTTTTATTTATTTTAAAGGAAAAAGTAGTTTTTTTCCTCACTTGGCAACTCTTTTCTCAATACCAGCATATCTCTGGAATCTCAACAAGCCTGAGCGGGTCCCCAGGAAAGCTGTTTCTACTCCGTCATCCATACTGAGAGGGAGCAGGAGAGACAGAGGTGGAGCAGATAGACGGGGACAAGCAATATATTAGGAAAAATAAAATTACTGATCAAGTAGGAAATAGCTCTATTATTGAATTAAAAGAACATTTATGTGGGTGTGCATGCATGTTGATATTCACCTAGATGCATTGAGCATAACAGCGGTCCAGTAGGCTTCCATAGGAGCCGTAACCACAGCATCAAACAGAGTCTGTTGAATCAACTGCACATCACCTGTTGACAGCAGAAACAAGAGGGAAAACATGAATCTAATTATAATGGTCATAAATGACTGATGAGTAAGAAAAAAAGAAACAAAAAAAAGACAGAAATTAAAGGTAAAAAAAAAAAAAAGAGGCAACGTTTAAATGGCATGTTAGGTTGTTCTTTGATTTCCAGTTTAGATGCAAACATGTAGAATTCCTTTATGAAATCCAAACTCACTTGATAAATATGCTGAAAAATGAAGTCTTTACTCACACTCCAGATTTGGTTCTTTGCCGGTCAGGTACAGGATCACAGCTTCCAGCTGGCTAAGCTTGCGATGTGCTGGGTCTATGTCAGTCTCACAGTAGGTCCTACAAGCACACACGCAAACGTAGATCAACAAATAGATCAAGCAAAAATTGTTCTGGGAACCTACATCCTGTTACACTGCAGCATCTGCATCCTGTAAGTTAAACTCACCACTCGCTGGCTATGGTCAGATCAGGAGCCAGTAAGTCGTGAAGACCTGAAGAAATAAATGAAAGAAGACATGAGCGAAGAAGAGTGAAGAAGGCAGCTTCAAATACAGATAAACTGAGACAGAGGAGGAAAACTCACCCTCCTCAACAGAGACATTTCCTATGAAGATATATTCTCCATATCCCCGAGTCAGCACTATACCTAGACTGTCAACACAGAGACGAGAACAAGGTTTTACTTCCTATTACATGATGTGGAAAAGTTTTAAAAAGGAAACATAAAATGTAACAAGAAACTCATTGTTACTTTCAGAATCAACCATGCTCATGATCAAAGGTAAATAAATATGTACCTATATGATTGAACAGTTAATGTTTATATATCTACTGCTAGGCTTTTGTGATTGATTATTTCACATAGGTAGATGAGTTGCTTTGTTGAATATGGTGAATATAAAAGTTTTAAAACATAAGCAATCACACAAACCTGAACGGTGTCTCATTGATGATAGTGTAGAAATAATCATTCTTCAAGAAAATCACTCTTCTCTGTGGGAGACAGAGACGGACACAGTTTAATAAACACAGAGATAGAGATCCATCTGGTACTGAAAATGAAGGAAATATGAGTAAAACTTGTGAAACAGAAGTTATAATATAAGAAAAGACAGAATAATTCACAGATTTAATATTTACGATATCTCCTGTTGCACAGACTTAAAAACATCTCTTTCACAAAGAGATCCAAAACAATTAAAGTACTCACTCCTTTATCCACTGAAGCTCTCACATCTAAAGACATAGATCCAGTTTCTCCTTTAACCATGGCTGTCCTCAGCTAAAACACAGACATCACATAGTCAGTGATTCAAGAGTTTCACCATGTCGGATCCAAACACATTCAGTCACACTGACACACAGCGAGAAGAAAACAAAGAAATGAAAAGGACAACAAATATGTGTGTGCGCGTTACTTTTTCCTCCGTGTCTTCCCATTCCACCTCTGACAGATCAACACTGTTGTAGTTGGGTTTAGGCTTCAGTTTCTTCCCCTCTTTATACTGTCACACACAAACATAAACACAAACATACAAAAAAAAACAACCAACAGAACCATGTCTTAATTTCTTTTATGTTTGGTTTACTGCATTCATCTCTGAGGCGAATTACATTTGTCTGTACCAGAGGTCGTAGGTCAGGATGAGACAGGATGTACCCGTTATTGGTGATGAGGTAGGCATAACCATGGGCACCCAGCTGGAAATACAGACAGGCTTGAGGATGCAGTCACACACATGGAAGTATAATGCTGAGCTCTAGCATGTGAAGAGTTAACATTACACTAGTAGAGTAATGAGGAAGAGCAGCGCATGGTACACTGTGTCAAAGACAGCTTACCTTGTATCTCGGAGCTAATCTCATCAGTTCTTTCAAGGCCACATCAGTCCCTACCACTCCCAGCAGAATCCCATGAGATAACTATAGGAAGGTTTATAAAGTCAAAAACAAAGAATTAGTGATCAAAGCAGGTACGTCCATTTACTCAAGTACTGTACTTAACATTTTTGAGACACTTAAACTTTACGTTTGTGTTTCCACTCTACTACATTTATTTGACAGATTTAGTTTTAGGATGAAGATTTAACACTATGTATATTTTAACAAGCTGTTGAAATTCAACACATTGCAAAGGATTAAACCAGTGGTTTCCAGTCTTTTTGGCTTTTGTCATTTTACAAAGAGCCATAGGTAGTAAGAGTTACATTTTAGATGTCTATAACTTGTTAATGATCTAATGATGTAAGATATAATAAAATATAAGTCAGACCGACCAAACCAGAACTTATACATTAATACTTTAATTAGGTGTTGCTGCTAATACTTCTGAATTGTTACTTCTGTAGGATTTTTTTATGCAGGACATTTACTTGTAATTAAGTATTTTTGCATTGCTGTATGTGTACTGAAGGGAGAATCTGAGTAGTTCGTTCACCACAGTGTAGAATAAAGTGGACAGTGACACTATGACAGTGGTTAAGGTGACTAACTCAAAAGAGGATTCAATACACTCTCTATCTTTTACGAGTTTAGAGCATTGGATTAATTAGTCCCATATACTTACAATCTAATATTTTAAAAATACGGACATAAATACAACATTTCTGGTGATATCTGTTGGCTGATGGGATGAATGGTGATAGAAATGAGTACGTACAGTCTCTTTCTTCTTGCTGAAAACAGGCATGGCTACAGAGGTCATCAGGAGCAGGCTTTGCGCCTGAGTGTTGAACAGCTGTGACACACACACACACAAAATACATTGTCATTTCTTTCTCTGCTGTTAAATAGTGAAATAAATTATCTTATGGGCAAACAAATAAAACTGTAAATGAACAAAGCAGGTGTTACAGTTTTTCTGAATCGCCAAAACACTAAACCCCATTCTCTGAACCAAATACTCAGTAGCCTGAACCCATTTATCAAAACACTCACTTATTTGGCAAAACCATGAACAAGTTTCACAGAGTTAGACACAATTTGCAGACCTCATTGGCTGTTTTTGCAAAACTCTAAACACGTTCTCTCTCATTAAAACACATGTTGCACTGTGATGCACTTGTGATGCATAATGGTTGCCACACGTAGCAAAAGTTAAACACAATTAAAGCACAAGTGTCATTGCTTAAACACAACGACTATAAATTGATGACACTTGTTGCAAATGATGTGATGAAACCAATATCAGCCAACTGTGCACAGGTTGTTGACGGTTGAGGGTTCATATCAATATGCAGAAGCTATTGGAGAGACAGGAAGAGTGAGTATAAGAGGTTGGGCACGTGGAGGAAGAGGAGGGGGGCGAGGAAGAGCAAGATAAAAAAAAAAAAAAAGACATTTCTGATGAAATCCTAACTTCTGTAACAGACCATGTTCTTGTTCACGGAAAGACAATGAGGGAATCAGGACAAAGAGTGCAACCTAACATCAGCAGAATCTCTGTGTCCATCATAAGCCAGAGATTGTCTTTTCCACAACTATATTTTTTACTGTACAGCCACGCTGAAAGCACTGAGTTATAAAATGTTTTCTTTTTTCGCGAAATTCAAAATGCATTCACTGTATTGTATACAAAAATGGTTTCTGGTACTGCATGTCCTGAACTTTGTGTTTTCAATTTTTTTGATGCAGTGCGTAATGACTGCTCAGTAGTGTTTTAATTTTGACGGGCTTGGAGCATGATCTGACAACATAGTTTGGTTTTGAGCACAGATGAAACTGTTTTCAGGCGACAGTTCGGTTTTGCCAGAAGAGTCAGATGTTTTGTTTATGTAGTTTAAAAGTTGGGTTTTGTGCTTACAGTTTTGGGAAAAGGATGGAAGGTTCCAAGAAATGTGTCTTACTGATTATGAAAAACAGTAACATGTGGTGAAAAAGGAAGTGAACCAACAAAAGCGTATATTAGAGGCAGGGGCGTAAATAATGTTTCAATGCGTAAATGTAAACCAAAGAATGATACATCTTACAAAATATAAAAAGTAAGAAATGATAAGAAGTTTTTTTTTTTTTTTTTTTTTTTTTTTTTTTTAAGAAATATCCTTCTTTACATTGAGTTCATTAATGAGTAAAGTAGTGAAGAAAAGTTTCAAAAGTCTGAAATAAATGTGATAATATAGCAATTTCAAAGCAGCATGTTAAACATCAGATTTCAATCAAAGTTGACTATACTAGGCTTAGAATCTATCTAGAGGATCTGAACTAACAAGAAACTACAGAAGACCTGTTAAAATATATTTTGACTGGAAACACAAGATAAAGCAAGACTTGAGGAGACTACACACTGTATTGTACATGGCTAATGTTACTTGGAAAAGAAGTTTATCAGGGTAAAGCTAAAGCTCCAAATGTGATTACCTCTTGTGTAGTTGAGAGCTGAGGGTGGAGATGAAGGGAAGGAAAAACAATAAGCATGAAATGATATGCCACACATGGTACAGATGGAAACTGATATAACGGATGGAGAAATGACAGGCAGAGATGTAGTTGTAACTTGAAAGAGAGGATACACTAAAAAGGAAATATGTAGAATATAATACTCTTTCATTGAGTATATGTATTGGATTTTCTGGGTAACTAGCACTATCCACCTTTTTCCAAATGCTTTTTTGTGTTCATGTACTTTGGTAGTGTGTCATTATTGCTAAGGTGGTTACCATGGTGATTGTTTTTGTCTGGCATGGTGAAGGTTAATTCAGGTTATTGATTAAGGTGCTTTATGCAGTGAGTCAGCCAGGGCTAAGTGGCTGCTAAGTAGTGGTTGCTATTTCTTTAACCCTTACTAGTGCGTTAATTGTTGGTCACCACATGGCTGCAAACACATATGTGTGCTTGTAAGGATGTCGCTTGAAGCTTTAGGGTTTTTAAGAAAAATTTGGATGGAACGGTTTTTGAATGTCTCAGCACCATCGAAGAGAGGCACAAAGATTATGCAGTGTAGAAATACAAGGAAACCGCATTAGGATGTTTATCTCTGTTGCCCTTCAGAAAAATCAGCCCTATGGGTCAATATGTGTAATACAAATACACATTGATTAAGCATTCCAGATGATACTAATGCAAGATAATAAAAAAAAATTAAAAAAAATGGTGTGTTGCCCAGCAAGGACACTAATAAGGAGTAAAGCAGACTGACCACACTGTCCATGTAGGCCTCGGTCCAGATGATGTCATGATCGTGGTTAATGACCATTGGCCGACTGAGAACATGGAGGTACTCCATAACGTTTTCCTGGACGTCGGCCAGTGTGGAGACGTGTGTGTAGTAACCTGCAGGACACACAAATACATGCACACAGACATAGCGAATATCAGAAATCACTCAGATTGAAAATTTAGGAAGCAAACATTTTGGGGAATAAACTATTCACCATTTTATTTTTAACTTTCAGTTTTCAGCCTTTGGGTATTACATTAAGAGCAATAAACTCATTTATCAGACATCAGAGCACCTCTTATTCCAAAAACACGACTGTTTTTAACGAAAAAAAAAACAGCTTGAATCTTGAATCGATGCAAATGTGTCTCTTTCTTTCAAGCTTGCCTTTATTGAAGGTTTATGGCATTTCTACAAGTGGAAGACAGTGACGTCAATGAGATACCTGCAGGGAAGCTGCTCACTGACAACGGGCTACTGAAGCACTGCCAGTTATGAATGCGAATATGTGCAACCTTTTTCTGTTTGTAATATCTCTCAAGACTGCTGGTGCAAATATGACTAACTATACCATCTTATTCAACTAAAACTGAAATTGTACTTTGCAGGAGTTGCCTGCAAAAAACGGCAACAAAATATGTCAAACAGATATTTTGTTGCTGGCAGGAGCAACTGCCAGCACACAACAGAAGGGAGTGCACCTGTTACCCATTACACACACAGATAGGATTATTTTTTTTGTCCAGGGTTATGTTTATAGTCTATCT
Organism: Embiotoca jacksoni; assembly: GCF_022577435.1. Taxonomy (NCBI): domain Eukaryota; kingdom Metazoa; phylum Chordata; class Actinopteri; family Embiotocidae; genus Embiotoca; species Embiotoca jacksoni. The sequence goes on along the minus strand of NW_027185384.1, from coordinate 4,712,391 downwards.
TTGCTGATAATCAGTTATTTAGTGAATGGTTTTCATGTGCTTAGTGCAGGATAAAGTAATTATTCTAAGGTCTGAGCTGCTACATGACCCCATGAAATTCACAAGAGGGCAGCACCTGATACCCATTTTCAAACAGCACCACCTGGGAACTCCGCTGGGCCAACAGACCTCTCATCTTGCTAAGAAAAACAATGGGGGGGGGGGAATACTGTTTTATTCAAGATTTTGCAAGTGACTCATTGTTGCTGCACTTTTCACATATTTGTTGTTGAAATGACTCAACCTTTTAGTCTGGATTATTAAGGTTCCATCAATGGCCGAACAAGCATTTGCTTCCTTTAAAGAAACCAAAATAAAACCATTTGGTTTTTACCCTTGTTGTTGCAGGCGATCCATTTGACATTTTCAGCAAACGTCATCTCGCGTCCAATTAGATAGGTGAACACTCGAACCTGAAGAGACAGTTAAGTACGGTTTACAGTGAGTAATGCTTGCATTTGTGCATTTTTGTGTTTACATTTCTGACTGTGTCGTACCCGTCGTTCTGGCCAGTTAAACTCTTCAAAAACATCCTGGAAGTCCTCCATGGCTCCGTCTGTTATCAGCATGATTGCCTGGTTACACAGGCTGCCCTGGCCCAGAGCAGCGGCCTAAAAACACACACATATGCAGAGGCAATTCATTCAGTGTTGACCATTTATATTTATAAAAAAAAAAAAAAAAAAAAATCAACTGATAGAGATGTCTATTGTGGATAAAAAAAAAAAAAAAATGTCCCCACATTGTAAAGACGTGGTGGTTGTTGGAAAGAAGGACAAACCTCATTGAGGATCTTGAAAGATTCCTTCATTGCCTTTTTCACTTTGCCCTCTCCTTTGACATGGAGCCCTTCCACCAAAAGCTTGAAATGCTGGAGAGAGACATATGAAAAATAAACGCCTGGACACCGTGAGTAAGCTCTAAATCTTATTCTTTCAGTAAATGCAGGTGAATTGAAGAGGGGGAGGGAGAGAGAGAGACAAGAGAGAGTGTGTAGAAAAGGGATTAACCCTGGCTTCCTGCCTCACAGACTTATTATGGCCAAGTTACTATAGCGCCAGGAAGTAATCACGATTAATCAACACAGGCAGACAGACAGACACACACATAATGAGGAATGGCCACATGGTAGTTCCACCACCGAGCAGGCTGGAGACAGACCTAGTCTTCATGGGGCTCTGTAAATACTGTATTCTGAAAATGATATTCAGACATTACAGAGGTTTTTCAGAGAAAAAGTTCATGCTAATGGGTAAAAAACAATGAACTACAATTAAAAACAAACAAAAATATTCAAACTAAGAAACCTACTCTGCATTTTTGTTCATTTTTAGAATGCAAAAAGTATTCTGTAAAAATCATGAAATGACCAACAAATGACAACTGATTATGTGCTTTTGCTTTGATATTTCAATCATGACAGAAGCTAATGGAATCTGGGAACCTACAACACATCGAACTTGAAGCCTGTTTGAGCTCCCAGTTTCCCTTTTCTTAAAACCCCTGCTTATAATTAACCTGCCAAATATCTGACAAAACTGAACTCAAATGATTAAAAGAAAATGCATGATCATTGTTCTCTTCTAAAGCTTGGACAAACTAATTTTCAGTAAAGGTAAAATAGCTGTTTGGGAATGTAGGAACTTTTATATAACAGCCACAAAACTGATGATTATCTTCCTGTAAATGTGTGTTCCTACTTGAGTTAATGCGTAAGTGTGTCAGCCAACATCTGTAAGCCCATTCTGTTACAGCCTGCCTAGCTAGGCATTCAACCAATCAAATCCCTTGTTGACAGGTCATGTGACCTACTTAAAATTGTCAGCGGCCAGCGACCTCACCTGATCTGCAGTGATGTGGAGGGGAGTGAAAGTAGGGCATACAGCCAACAAATAAACACACACACAGACTAAGAAGACTGAGCAGGTGCTAGGATATGAAAAAAAAAAAAAAAAGAGAACAGATGAGGAGGAAAAACGAAAGCAGCAATGAAACGATGAGGTATTATTGATGTTGTGCAAGTGAATTCAAAAGGAGGATGAGATGTTGAGAGGAGAAATAAAATATGTCTTTACGGAGGAAATGACGATTAGAGGGAGAAGACAGGAGGAGAGGATGCAGAGAAAGACAGGAAAAAATATCAATATTTTCAAAACACTCGAAGACAAGTCGGCAGGGCACGACAGTCTACTTTCAACGCACATGGTTACCGGTGTTCAGTTGGGTAAATCCTTTAAAGAATAGGCTGAAAGCCTGATGACACACATTCAGTGTGATGTTTTAACTGTGATGTGATGACAGCATAATCTTTGTCATTAGGGGGATTAGAGAGATAGCTTATGATTAATAGGGCAGCAGAGGTTAATTGAATTAATTAGCTGTGAGGCAGTGTGTGTGTGTGTGTGTGTGTGTGTGTGTGTGTGTGTGTGTGTGTGTGTGTGTGTGTGTGTGTGTGTGTGTGTGTGTGTGTGTGTGTGTGTGTGTGTGTGTGCGCGTGCGTGTGTGCGCGCACGTCTTTTTTATGTTTTTACCTCTCTGTTATCCAGATCAGCTTGTACAAGGGTGCCCTTGAAGCAGGGTTCCACGTAGCGAACATAGTCGCTGTACTGGAGAAAGAAACCAAATCATTGGATCCAATAGAGTCAATGATGATCAGCATGATAAAGAGTCAACATGATTAACATTAAATTACACTTATTAATAGAAACTATCTTTCAATATTATCTGTTATTGATGTAACAATTTGACAGTTGCAGTGAAACAAATATCATCAACAAATTCTTCATGATCATGTTTTGTATTTCATGTATTTAATCAACTCTAATATGTTTCATTTAGAGTTTAAGACAAATTAAATCAAGGTCAATCACATTACATTATTCCTTTAAAAAAAAAAAAAAAAGTGTGATTTAAACCCCTTTTCCACCTGAGAATATTTCATTTTAAGATAAAAGTTGAGCACTGATTTTCATTTTGCTTGCGTGGCCACCTTGCTGAGAGGAGTGTAGCTTTAAATTCTGTGTAAAAACAGCTTAAGGGCAAAGGATTTGCATGAGGCGTATGATTACACACACAGTAATACCAGGATAAACCATGCTTATTACACAGATTTGTAGATGCAAGGTTACACACAGCCAAAATCCAGAAAAAAAAAAAAGAAAAAAAATGAATTTGGAAGCTTTGATGTTATTGAAAATGAATGCTTCATTTATTAAAAAAAAAAATAAAAAAAAAAAATAAAAAAAGCGTATCAGTGCCTGCTTTCACGTGTGTGTGTATTTCATGTGTTTAACCCTAACTCTTGACCTGTGTACCTCTGTGTCTGTGTGTTACGGTGTTAATCTCCATGTCACGCTCATCAGGACTTAGATACACTCAGTCTTAGACGTGCGTATACTTACAGCTATGATGTTAACAAAGTCATTTTCTCCCAGTGTGTCCAGGATTGTATTAATGGTGTGTTTGGCTATTGTCAGTCTGAGGCCCTTCATACTGCCACTGACGTCCACCACGATGACCACATCTTTAGGAGAAGTGGCTGCTTGGATATACCTAAAAAGACAGAGAGAAACATGAATAGGAAGCACTAAAAAGTAATTTTATCAATAGATATGAAAAGAGTTATTAACCAGTTCTAGCAGACAAGGCAGTGCAGACAGAGTTCAATATTGATCCTTTTTTTTTTGTTTCTTTCAAGCGTCCTTCCATCTTTTTATTATCATCCCCTGATTGTCCAAGCTAATTAACATAAAGTCCCCACAGCAGCTGTAGTCGGCACCTTTCCAGAGCTCCACTGTCTGGATCCTTGACTTACGTCTTCCCAGAAAATAGTAATTCTGTCTGAGAACCACACAGAGATCCTCGAACTGGATTTACTGTTTCCAAACAGCTCTTATTCTTCTCCATTGACCTTGTACGCAGAGGACATGTCACATTAGAAGGGAACATGAGGAGAAAATTAATATTGGCTCAAATCCATTCTGCATAGCATCAGAATCCTGATAACATGCATGCTGCTCACTGTCACAACTTACTGGTAAAATTATTGTTCATTCAGGCAGCTGGGAATTCCACTTGCGATTTGAAAGCATTCATGTACAGGCAACATGGCCGTCACCAGAAAATGTGCTTATTTTGTGGTGTCAGAATAATGAAAATTGACAAACAACCTCATCATTGTCCTTATATATTAACACAGTAGACAAAATGGAGCTCAGGAAGTCAATATTATTTGAGCACTATTTTCTATACGTTATGATGTACTGCTGTTTTTAACATGTAGCACAGCTTGCAAACTCAGTAGGCTAGGCTAGGCTAACCAAGTCTGACTATTTTGACTTATTTTCAGAGCAAATACAATTCTTCTTTTCACCATAAATGCTGTAGTGTCAAGTGACGTCTCACCTACTTGTTGTAGCTCTCAAACATCTCTCGCCTTCCTATTAGGTTATTCCCAGTTTGACAGATGTGTTTTCCCACTCGGGTGTTTGAACTTCCCAGCTTCTCATGAACGTACCATTAAACACCACAGAGTCATCATTAATGTTATTAGAGACACCTGTGCTTTACCTGCCATAGACCTTTTTCAGCCGGACATTTTGTGACGTGTTAGTGCAGGAAAAGCACAGGTGTATTAATGGTGGTTGCATTGCACTCAGGGAAGGTCCTGCTTTTGTGCATGTTGTTTCGGTGTCATAACAGAACCATAAGTGATTCTATGTTTCCAACAGTGCTGATGCAGACCTGCAGGCCTCTGGCCACATCAAATGTTATGTGCCTCTGTCTTTTTTAGTTTATTAGAATACAATCTTAAACAACAGACTGATTTTCACAGGTTTACTGATACTCCAAACTGACCTAAACTGACCCCAAAAAAGGCAGACTGATCAAATGTTTTGCACTGAGCCATGTTAGCTCTGACAAAAGTTGCACATGGAGGCAAAGAAGAACAGGAATACTGCACGACACAGACAAAGCCGCTGATTCAGGGGGCTGAACAGCTACTCAGTAAGACATTCCCTGAATATCTCTGCTGCTGATTCAACACGAATCAATTTGCCAAACGATTAATGATCAGGGGAGATTGGTGAGATAAGCTGAAAAAAACTGTTCTGCTGATACCCATCAGTGCAGAATGTCATAAGTTTGGGATCCTGAAAACACCGTCTTGCATTTATAAAATAATCAGAGATACAACTATTCAAAAGTCATCATTCAGGAAGTAGAGCTGTTTGCAGCAATACAGCCTTACCAGTTTCTGTTTCTGCAATCGAAGGTGACCACACCATTTTCATCTGGAATCCATTGGATGCCTAAAAAAAAAAGAAAAACGTCAAGAGAGAGATTTCAGATAACATGCTGCTGCTTGGCTGATTGGATGGATGGACGGATGAACAAATGAATGCATGGATGGATGGTGACAGACAGTCAAATGAGGGCGTGATGGATGAGGCAGCAAGTGAGTAAAACAAGCCGTGTCACAAATCCTTCGCTAATTACTCCACACACACACACACACACACACACACACACACACACACACACACACACACACACACACACACACACACACACACACACACACACACACACACACACACACACACAAGAGAGTTCATCAACAGCCATATTCTCACTGAGACTGAGTCATCACATTTGACAGACAGGTTCTTGCATCATCAGTTGCTGTGTAAGTACACTGTTTGGCTTGGTTAGCGGAATGTTTATGTACAGCTCTGCTCATGTTGTCTTAACACTGTGTCATCACGGGAGCAAAGAACAAGATGCCACGATTAAAACAGCGTGCTACAATGTCGACGAATCCGACGTACCTGGATACAACCTGAAGAAGCCCGTAGAGCTGCCAAAGTACTGCCAGGTGAGAGTCGGATCCTTCTGGAAGTTATCAATGAAAATGTCGTTCAAGGCCTCAGACATGAAGGCTCCATTCAGGATATCAGGATCTAGAAAAAAAAAAAAAAGGAAGAGAAAAACACTGATATTCTCCTGGCAGTCTGGTGAATTAAACAAGTAAACTCAGATTTTCTGTTTGTGTTACCTTTATTGTAGACATTTGTAGGAACTTGTATGTTACTCTGCTGCGTATTGACCGGCAGTTTACTGAAATGTTCATTTTCCACCAAGGGGAATTCTCCACCGAGCGGCAATGGATTCCCATCCTCATCCACCGTGTTTATCAGCAAGGAGTTAAAATAGTCAAACTAGACAGAACAATAACAGATGGGGATTAAACATAGCAAACATGTTTAAAAATGTATCTATAGGGTATGCAGCTATATTAATCTGTGAAAACCATTAAACTTGGCGTTCATCTAGTTTTGCCTTGATGTGACGTGTTGCACTGTGAGTACATTACTGTAAACAGCACCAAATGTCACCAAAAAAGAGTTACCATAGAGTTACAATAGAGAAGAGTGTGATTTAATTGTAAATCAACGGTTGCATACTCTCACTGTCTGTGAAGTTTTCTTCAAGTTAAAGCATGCATATACTGGGTACATGTATAAGGTGAGTCTGTGCACGGAGATTAATTTATTTATAGTAAAGCATATTGTCACATACCGCTAGTGTTTCGTTGAACTCGTGGTAAAGATCCGCGTCCTCTGCTGATTCTGCTAACCTCTGGAATAAAATATAGTGTGAGAGATACTGTTTAGTCCAACATTCACAGATTACTGAAGTGTTACAATTAGTTTTAATTTGATGATTGCTTCAGAGCTCATGACAGCTTGATTTCCATTAAATGTGTGTTTGCTTTGAGAAAATTTATCATGATTACCTTCACAGATTTCATCTTCCTCCCGAGCATCTCCTCCATTTCCTCAGCAAACTTTTTCACCAGCTCCTCCCCGTTCACCTCCTCTAACTTCACCACACCGTCGATATCCGTGTATTTCTACAAAACAAACACTTTTTTTAGTAACACAACTTTAACAACAGAAATGATTTAATGTAAAACACCTATTTTAAACCTGTAGTGTGAGACATTTACATATAAAACCACGAGTTGTGATGAAAATTTTCCTTTATGTTTGTGTTGGTAATAGACTGATTTTCTGTTTCCATGATGTCATATGTCCTATCTGTATATGTTGTCAAAACCTTTTGATAAAATAGGCTTTTTCATGGAAAAAAGAAAAGATGGGGGGGGAAGGCAGTTGTACACTTTGGTAGTTGGTTCAGAAAAAAATTATACCTGAAGGGGGAAAAAAAAAAATATATAAAAAGCAGTCATTCAAAATATCTGAGCCATATTACTTTTTCACTTTCACAGATGATGTTTTTTCATTTGTCTCTTTCCTGGCTTTCAGAATAAACAAGGCACATTGAAGAGACAAACATATAAAATGAGAGAAAGGATGATGAAGAGTTGTCTTGCAGCCTCCGGGGGAAAATAATAATGCTCCCTTTGCAGCAAAAAGTGAAGCTCCAACATTTTTAATGATCTTCAAACACAAACTCAGACACTCAATAAACTGCAGTTTAATCAGGCGAGAAGACAGAGTCACTAAATGTTCCACTGATAACAAGACAGCCATTGATTAGACTGAGGTGGGTGATTAATGGCTTTTTGTTGCAAAGATTAAACATAGTGCTATGACTAACACTGTTCAACTGCTACTCCTATGACAACAAAAATATGTATTACAGTACCAGCACCTTTGCTCCTAATGTTTGTGGGCGTCAGGATTTTAAATCCTGTGTGGTTGCACTTTGTAAAGTTGGTTCTACCAATTATAAAACAACAAAATGTTGTGTGCTTTATCTGTTTATGTATGTGTGTGTGTGTGGCAGATGGTGAATGGGCCTGCTAGGGATTCTACAGGGTGGCATGCAAGGAAGATCGCACATCCTAATTACTCAAAGACATATCTGAAATGTATTTGATTTAAGTGTGTCATGAGATGGGTCTCTGGGCCATGTGCAGATGTTGTACAGCAAATGTGTGCCAGTCAGGCGTTTTCTGATTGGCTGAGGTAGCGAGCGGGAGGGGGGTAAAGGGATGAATTCCAATTCCTCCCATTTCAGTTTGACTTGGTGAGGTCATATGTCCTATATCATACTGTCTTTGTCAAGCACTCTGTGCATTTATGTTTTATTTGCTGGAATGTCTTTGTCAACTGGCAGCAGCCAAAATGTAAATTATTTTCTGTAGAAATGATCAGAAAATCCCAGTATTCAGTAGGCTTCATTTATTCCAACTTTATTTTGAAACTTAAGATAGCTGGAGGACATAGACTGAGACAACCTCAATTGACCTCCTTTGCACATGTATGCTTTTCTGTGTGGACATGCATGTTATTGATCCATTCATGTGTATTAATCCCACCACAACCATCATCAGCTCCCTCTCAACACCATTAATTTGTCCATCTGACATGTCAAATTACTGAAACACAATATGATGCATCTCAAAACCCAATAATTGAAAAGATTCCATAGAATTAGTGTAGAAGTATATGTGGGCATCCAGCTGCTTTTGGCATGTGTATTGATGTGTGTGTCCGACAACATCTGCGTGTAAGTATGTTGATGTTTGAATGTGTGGTGTGTCTTACCTTCTGCAGGAGTTTCGCTCCAGAGTATCTGGCTGACAGAGCAGCTATCTCTTTGCCGAAGGACACGGCCCACTGCTGCACACTGGACACAGAGAAAACAAGATCAGTGAGAGAAGCTCAAAGGTGTCAACGCTGTATGAAAACAGAGCACTAAATCAAAAGATAGCCTCCCTTTATAAAGAGTAAGTCTCTAATATCTACCTATATGGCCTTACTAATGGCTAATATGTGATATGTAAGCATTGGTAAACTATTTAACATTACACATTAAACATTTAAACTATTTAACACTAATAAAACATTTATAAACGTATTGGACAAATTAACTGGGACATTATAGAGTGTTAAGAATGGCTGTTTCGCCTTTATACATTTCACACGTGACAGTGTTTTTTGATACTAAAATGTTTGCTAATTCATCAAAACAAGGTGAAGGTGACCATGAATGTACCCAGCCAATCATGTTAAGCAGTTACCCTGCGTTCACCAATGACAATTTAAAACAGATTACTGCGAAGGTGACGGTAAAAGCTGACTGTCCGCCAGGACAAGGGGTTATTCTGTTCTCAATAGCACACTACAAATCCCCCATGGGAATGCAGCTGGGGTAAGGTAATGGAGTTTAGTGAGTAGACAGGATGTGACAGATGGCTCAACCTATGGGGAGTCAGCCAGCTCGCTGCTAGTAAGCAGGCAGGGCTGCTGCCAGCCTGCCAGCCTGCCAGACTCAGTGCTGAAAAGTGGCTGATCATGTGTTTACTTGTTGATATGTTCATTGTAAAATCTAAGATTGGGAAGACTGACGGTGTAGAAGTGCTAACGTAGACAACTGCACTGTAAATATTCTTGTTCAAGAGACTCTTGATTCATCACTGTAGCAGTTTAAAAAAAAACTTTATCCGGACGTCAATCAAACCAAGAAATGAATATGACTGTTTATTAATTCTTTAAAGAATTACTTGTTGAGATACAGTGGTGTGAAAAAGTGTTTGCCCCCGTCCCGATTTCTTATTTTTTTGCATGTTTGTCACTTAAATGTTTCAGATCATCAAACAAATTTAAATATTAGTCAAAGATAACACAAGTAAACACAAAATGCAGTTTTTAAATGAAGGTTTTTATTATTAAGGGAGAAAAGAAATCCAAACCCACATGGCCCTGTGTGAAAAAGTGTTTGCCCCCTCCTGTTAAAACATAACTTAACTGTGGTTTATCACACCTAACTTAACTGTGGTTTATCACACCCGCCATTATCTAAATGTTTTTGATGATCTGAAACATTTAAGTGTGACAGACATGCAAAAAAAAATGGAAATCAAGAAGGGGGCAAACACTTTTTCACACCACTGTAGCTACATGCAGTTATAATGGAACTCCAACCCGTATCTATATTCGCACTGCATGTGGGTTAAAGTCCCATTGTACAGGTCAAACAAGGCCAGATTAAGACAGATACTTAAGCACGCAAACGCTTGTTTAAAATTGGACAAAAATACAAAACCTCATGAAACATTGTGTTATACCCTACAAAGGCCTAAAAGCATCAACTGCTCCACTGACCAGAAATAAGTGTTTTATTTTGTTAATTCTCTGATATAGAACTAATTACAAATCATTTTGAACTGAGAGGAAAACTCAACTTTTCTCCTGTGGAGTGAAGTATCTCCAGAGGAGAGAGGAAATGTTTGCACGCTCATCTCCTCCTTTGTATGAGTTGTTGCTCTAAACATGTGTCATTGCTGTGGATTATCTCCTTTTCCTCTTGGCAGCTGAGGCCTCTGAGGCTAAAGATTTGACCTTCTTGCCCTGAAACGTTCCGGTCCAGGCACTGTAAACTTCCAGGGCCAGAGGGGCCCCTGCTGCCAAATCTTCCCCAGGCATTGCGAAGCATTTTGGGCTCAGTGAGCTGTGCTGGCCTGCTGAACTCTGCTTTCCCTGCAGCTTTAATCCACCAGCCTGCTGATTGACAGCACATACAGTATACTCCCTGAGCTGTTTAAGTGCAATAACTTACACTCACATAGCCTGAAACTGCATGAGGAAATATTGCTTTATGATTGAACTATCACAGTATGTATAGCGCACTAACAAAATGCTGTTTGTCTGTGTTTGTCATCCCTTCCCACTTTAACACACATACCCCCCCCCCACACACACACACACACACACATACAGTGTTAATAGGCTACTGTGGACTGACAGTACTGTATCGATCTGTTAGTGTTTTTTAGTCAGCAGGATGTTTGAAAAACTGTTCAGGCAAAAGAGCTTTGTCGGGGCTTTTGGAGAATAAACAAACGCAGCGTTTTATTCCCGAAAGAAATATCCATCCGAGATAAACTGTTCACTTATCTCACAAAGTGAACACTAATGTGAAAACGCAACAACATTAGGCTTCATGAGTTATTGTCCCTTGTGTGAAAGCCATCTTTGTATTTTGGGAAATGTCAAAGAAGAAATGTAAAAGTCAATCACATGCCCTGATGTACAGACAGTGAGTACCGAATGACAGCAATGACAGCACATGGGATCACCTGACATCTAAACATGACAGTCATGCTAGTATTCACAGTACACAGTCATGTGAAGAAGAATATATATATAATATATGTTAGCCATTTTCATTATTTAAATAAACAAAAAAAGATCAGTCCCATTGAAAAAAGTACAAAAGTAAGAATATATCCAGTCAGGTATCACGCCATAGTCTGTGTCAGAGTCACATTTTGGCTCACCTCGGCGTGAAAAGTTATCAAAATTAAAAATTGGTGGAGCTCAGAAAAAGCTTAATAATACCATACACCGTATTTACTTTTCTTATTTTACAGTTTTTTGATTAATATCAGCATATGTTATTGTATTTCTATTGATACAAAAATTCACCAAATTGATACGTCGTTAACGTATTTAGCTGTGGCTGTCAGGAGGTTGTAGGATTTGGCACTTGGCTGTACCCCACAGGTGCCCAGATGGCCCATATGTATCTGTGTGGAGCAATCAGCCAAATTAGAAAGAACACTATTGAGTCATCCATCTGACGTATGGCTTTAAGAAGGATAATACTGCATGTAGACTTGCCAGGGTGTGCACACAGAAATGACCTGATAAAAGTGTAGTGTAACTGTAATAAAGCAATACGTGTGAAACATCTATTATGTGTTGACTTACAGCAATGAATGGTGGCCCATTGTGTCGCATTGTGAGTGAGGATAGTCATACTAAACAGGTAAATAAAATAATATTGTTTCATTTATTTCACCAGATAAATAAAGCGCATTGTAATGATTAAAATGCAAGTGCAAATAAATGAAGGAGTATTTTTGCAATTTTTTTGTAAGTGTCATGTTATGATCCTTCAAATGAATGTTGTGCAAATTTATGTTTATTTATTTGCAAATTCAAAACAGTTCTATGGAGTAAATAAGTTAAGTGGGGAAAGTGGAATAGATGTGTTTCTGCAATAATGTATCAGCCTCATATGGATACAACAAATTCAAAAAAAGTTTTTATAGTAGTTTGATAGTGGGTTTAGGTCCTGATTGTTCACTCTCTGTGGTAAAAAGTAATTGTCAGGGTTTTCTAGTGTAACCGTACTCACGTTTCGGGTGGGATCTTCATCTGGCCGTCGACCATCAGGCACAGCGAGCTGAAGAGGATAATCCACATCAGCATCATCAGCCTCCCTCTGTATGGCCCACTTCTGTCCAATTTAGTGGCATTCCCGGCGTTTCCCGGACTCCAGCGGTTCATCCCTGCAGCTGCTGCAGTCTGCATCAGTCCAGCGACTGTCGTGTACTGACTCCGAAAGGAAACGATGAAATTAGAACAGTGAAAAGTTAGAATTAGAAGTGCTCAGGTCACAGAGCAAACCCACAGAGAGGGAAGCTGTACAGATGATTGACTGTGTGGTGAGGGAACACCTCAGCACGAGGCAGGAAAGGTCCTGAAAGAATGGTACGCACTGCATCAAAAATCAAAGGCCAGAAGAAACCTTGCTGACATCTATATCACTATTAGGGGAAAAAAAAAGAGCTCAAGATTCTTCATGGCACTTCTTACCCTGCAAACCCTCTTTTTAACTTCCTCCCTTCTCAGAACCAGGCAAGTGCAACAGCGCTTAAAGGCCATAGCTGAGCTGGTTTCTGGGAATGATACAGGAACACTTTTATCAGTTATGTAATTATTTGTATACAATGTCATTTAAACATGTCTGTGCTATGAAGATTTTGTTAGTTTTGTGTGTAACCAAATGAGATTCCTATAAGTTGAAACAGTTTTCAGTCCGGAAACACAAATGAGTTGCAGCTCGCTGTGATGTGTTTGGTAATGAAATACTTTCTGCACATTTTTAACCATTCAGAAGTAAATGACTTCATCATCTGCTTAGAAAATGTAGCTATGAACTTAAACATTGTTTGTAGTAAATACCAGAAGGAATTTTTTTTTCTGGCTCTAAGGCAGTGAAAACAAGCTGTATACACTGACAAAACTATCACCTTACAAAGTTGTTAGATAGCAATGTACTTATCCAGCAAATAAACAATAACATTAGCATTCATTTGGAGTCTTTTTTTTGGTCACCTGACCAATGTTATTGGTCTCCACCAACACAAAAATGAAAGATCTGCATTTTCAGCAGTTAGATGCATCAATGTGCTCACCAGCAAGTTGCCAACTTTGCCATTGGTCTGTGGACAGGTAGCATATAGGTGGTTTTTTTTTTTACAGCTGGGAAAATAACTGAGTCAACGCAGCACGAAGATGCAATGAAGCTCCAAAAAACTGAAGGCAAATGCAAGGTGGGTTCATCACTACCAACTACCCTTTCACATAAACACCAAGTACGTGCTCTTTTGTAATGATGAAAATATGAATCCTTTACCTGCATTCATTTTGGGCATCATTTTGTTTAGAGAGGGTAAAACGAACAGTAGATACAAAACTTGCTCAAAAGCTCACAGGCAAGAAGAAGAACAATTTGCTTTTACATGCCAGGTAGAGTAACTGTAATAAAATGTGGAAGTCCAATCCACAGTTTTCTGAAACACAATCTCATATTGTTCAAATCTAAATTTACAAATTAAACTGGTTTTGTCACTGAGCCAGCTAAAACATGCAAGGATTCATAGTAACATTTAGAGAATTTGTGACGGTTCAGTTCCTGCTCAGGAACAGCAAAAAAAAAAATCAAGGCAGCAGCAGTGCATCATCTGACAACAGATAAAGCATGTACTTCCAAACAGTCACAGATGAACGTAAAACTGAATTTGGCCTACGCTGAGAAGTTGCCGTCTTAAAGAGGAAATACGTCAAAGGTTCTTTCCTGGTGAGACCCAAGATTGAAACAATGCCAGTACAGAATTTCAGGATGCTACTTTAAGGAAGCAGGAAGAGGCATTACTCACTACGTCATGTTGCTTTAAAGTGGCACGTGGGTCTGGGAAGAAAGTTCAAATATAACCAACACTGAGTGAAAAATGTCTGATTGATGATTTGATGTCAGCTCAGCTGATTGCCCCGGCAAACGGAAGAGCCTAGAAAGCTTTTGTCTCTGGAGTCAAAGGTCACTTCTGGGCACCTGGGGTCAGAGCAGAGTCTCGCCATATTCCTACACCTCCCTCTCCAAGGCTTTTAATCTGATTTCTATTCCTCCCATCATCCACTTCTCTCTTCCATGCCTCCTCTTTTGGATCTGTGGGATGCCAGAAAAAAAAAGAGAAGGACTTGGGACGTCCTGGTAAACTTCTGTCTTCACAAGAGCTCAGTTTTCAGGCAGTATGGTATTCCCAGAAAAGACAACACATATTCCCAAAAAATAACTCCTGCTGATTTTCCTGATTTTTCCACAGTCCCTTCTGCCGACCTCACGTCCACAGGAAGCCGAAACCACGCACCACAGAGAGAGAGAGCTACCGTGTGGAGAGTAAGGATAGATGGATAGTAGGACTTCCACTCTCTCCAGAGTATCTCTTCCTCTTCTCCAACACCAGTTTATACCATAATCCAGGCAGGATTAAACCCCTCCTCCCTCCATCCATCCTCCCTCCTTTACTCTCTCTATCCCTCTCACTCTCACTCTCACTCTCCCTCACACACACACACACACACACACACACACACACACACACACACACACACACACACACACACACACACACACACACACACACACAATCTCTCTCTAACTCTCTTTCCTTTATCTTCTCTCTGACGCTCTTTGACCCACCGTCTTTCTATTCTTGATTTTCTTTCTAGTTGTGTTTCTCTCCCTGTTTTTTTCCCCCTCTTAATCTTTCTCATCAGACTTTCTATCACCTGCTATTTCTGCCATTCTTTTCTCAAATTCTGTCCCCTCTATTAATCTCCCTCTGTTTTTTTTGTTTTTACTGAGAGTGGCAAAAAAAAAAAAAGAAGGGAACTGGGAACAAAATGGGATGATGGGAGGAAGAAGAGAGGAGAGAAATATAGAGGAAAGAGTAGAGAGTCCTGGTGGGAGGTATGTCATTACATCCAAAGGGAGTCGTGACTTGTAGAGGAAGATGCGGCTTGACTGACACGATCTTATAATATAAACACATTGAGACACCTAGTGGACTCTCATTGCCAGCCACACACACACACACACACACACACACACACACACACACGCACACACACACACAATATTGCAATATCAATCTAGCAGCTCTTAAAATGTGCCCCATATTGCAGATTAAAGCATTTAGTAGTTATTGTGGGTTTAAAAATCTGCTCTTATTTTTTGGTCTGTTTTAAGCTATTGCTGACTGAAGATATCTGCAATCTCATTTATTTTTCATTCTTTTTATAATCCATTTTAATTCCCCTAAAATGCTTGGTTTATTTCCCTTCACATTTTACAGCATAGGCAAAAATTTGGAATAAATAGTGTCCTGTTTATCATTTTTACATTTTGATTTTAACACAGTGAAATTTTAGAAAGATTTTGTAAATGTCATTGTAAAAAATAACTCATCTAGTCATATGACTTTTTTCCCCTGCTCAGAAGACCATGCATGTTTCATCTGCATGACTTGACTAATTTCTTACCTCCAACAAATAGATTTTGCCGTTACCTGTGCATTCAGTCATGTTAAAACTCAGCTGTAAAACAGTCCAATCAGAACTCACACATTAAAAGATCTTTAATTGGTGATATAGTTTAGAAGATAGAGTTTAGTGTCTATATTGTACGCTGTTGTAGTAGATATTGTGGGACTACACCATGAACATACAGAATGTCCTTTTACTGAGGCATATTTTTCACTTACTGTACGTTGCAATTGCCAAATAAATGTAATGCAATCTGATTATCAGGCAAGAAAAATGTAATACTTCACATGACAGGCTGAATTTGACTTGTGTCTTCCCAATAAATGGTAACAACTGGACAGTTTTGCCGGTGTTTTTCTATGTATGCAATGGTTAATCTTTATTTCTCGGTCTGAAGCTGCACAATACCTGGACCAAATGACATTTTAAACTATATGAGAGCTGCTGCAGAGACATGATGCTGAAATGATGTCTAGAGCTCAAATGGGCTGTCTCCTGCTGGGACCATTAAGCTTCATTTACCAGGGACACACAGGCTGACACACACAAACACACAAACACAACACACACACACACACACACACACACACACACACACACACACACACACACACACACACACACAGAATAGCTTGCTGTATCTGTAAATGTTAGCTGTATTTACCTCATGCTGTACGGTTGTGTGGGTCCAGTGTGTGTATGTGCGTGACTGTGTGTCTTTTTCATACTCGCACACACACTCACACACTAAAACATCTGCTTATGCTGTTATGGAAATGAAAATGCAATAAAACAAACTGGAAGTGCACATGAAGCGATGATGCTGCAGCGAGCGCAGAGAGGGATCGGATTAACCGTCAAGACTGACTGTGACACACACTCACACACAAACCGACAAACATGTACGTACACCCTACATATGTGCACCAGCAGCGTGTAACGGCTGTGGGACTCCACCTCCCCCACTGACCCAGATCACTGATGATGGGGATGAATTCCCTCCCCCCCCACCCCCACCCCCACCTCCGCCCGACATGGATGAACTGAGTTTTGATTCATCGATTACCACAAGATATGACAATATTAATCTCCATGCACAACTTCCACAAAGATAGGCACCGCTACCATCTTAAAAACATCTAATATTAATACAATGGTGAGGTTAATCCAAGTAAAAACCTTTTATTCATTCCTATTAAATACATCTATGGTGACTGACAACAAAAAGAGCAGATGAGCTGCAGAAGAGAACGATTTCTGACCCTCCAGACAGAATGGACTACTTTCGAGCAAAGCTGCAAACCGAAACATGTTCACACCAAACAGTGACATCTGCTGTTCCTAAAAGCCCACTGAGTTTGCATTGTCTGACGTACGAGGCTTTTAAGTGTCTGCAAGTGTCAATATGAGTCTCTTTAGTGTTTGCGTGAGCACATTAACTGCACATCACACCTATCTTGTGTGATGTAATTGGAGGAAGTGTCAAAAACACAGTTTCTACAGTATGTACAGCAGCATTCAAACACTCAACAAGGTCACTTAAGCCATTTAAGTCTGTTGCTGGTTAGTAAAAGCCAAGCCTACAGTAAACTGAGTTATTGTATCCACATCCAGTAACTCTGTTTTGTTGCACGTTGCCATTTAATTCATTCAGTTCATAGGTCATGCTTTTGGTTGTCTGGTTTTTCGATTATTTCTTCTATTAAAATTTTATTTTTCTGCTTGTTTAAATCCCACTTCTACATTTGTATTACAACCTATATTTTATCACTTGCTACTTTGCATACAAATAAGCTTAGTAATACTAATAGAATAATAATAAAAAAACTACAGCATAAATCACAAAAGACAACACGGAGTTTTACTCACCTGTGCCCCTGCAGAGTTTAAATATGGTTCCAGCTTGTGTTTGCGGCTGGCAGCTGATGAATGTTTCATAAAAGTTTATATTCAAACTCTTGTGTATGGAGAAATTTAAATCGAAAACATCAGCACTCTGTACAACAGTTGCATCAGCTCTTGGACATTAAACGTGAACCCGGTACAAGTAGACGACTGCACGATATCTTCCATCTGAGAATACTGTGCCAACAAAAGTGGTTCGGAGTCATTGTACAAACTGCAGACCCCGCCTCTCTGGACACACACACACACACACACACACACAGACAGACACACACACAGACAGACAGACACACACACACACACACACACACACACACACACACACCAGGGGTCATCGATTAGTCTAAGCCAGGGCTAATAGTCAGCCCTTACTTTTAGCCCCATCAGCTAAACCAATGGTCTGGAACCTCCTCGTCTCAGAGGAAGGAATATTTGTGTGCGAGTGTGTGTCACTCCTGAAAAGAAAAAAAAAAAAAAGATCTAGAAAGTCTTAACAATATTATACATTTGCTATGGCATTTATACAGCAGTTCAAATTAATCTTATTTGCACGTAAGAATTGAAGTCGGTCTGGTTTAGACTCAAAGTCGTTTTGGATAAAACAAATCTACTGCTGTGAATGTGGATGTTTATGTCAATGTGGAAATTTGGCTGCTCCTCCTTCTCTCCCTTCCTTCTTTCCTTACGGTGATTAAAAAAAAGAAAAAAAGAAATTGAAGTTGCACTCAGGCGCAATGTCCGGCAAGGCCAGCATCTCCACTCTTCGATGAAATGTACATGTCTGGATATATTTGCAAAAAAAAGAAGTCAAAATATGCTTGAGCCCAGCTGAAGCTTCACATCTCAGCTGTTGGAAGTAGTTCTGCTTCTCTTCAATGACATCATACTGCTTGCTGTATTTAGTTCGAGCATGTACATGCGTCTTCCAGTGGACTACAGAAATATATAGAGGTCGTGGTTCTATATTTGCACATGATAAAAGAGTGGATGATTGACCTCTGGATAAAGAAAAACAGGAAACACACTCAAATCAGTGTCAATCAACGTGGGCTGAGGAGGGAGAGCACAATACTGAAGGTTGCAGGAACTGAACCCGCATCAGAAATGATATTTGAAGTTCATTCTTACGGGTGGAAACGGCAGCTGAGAAACACACCTCAATGCAAAATCCGTTTCGGAGATATCTTACTGCTTTCAATCTCATCACGCGATCTTCATCCGCAAACCCAGTCTGATTTGTCAGTGAAATTTCAGATGTTTACATTTTTCATCGAGCGCTTCCAGAAGCTCTTATTCATGTAAGGTTGAAAGGTTACGTTTGAATGAAACAACCTCGCCGTGAGGTCCAGTATATACTTCCTCTGCAGATGAAGACCATGTGATTTGATCAAAAGCTCCACAAACAGCTACCAAGGACTTCGGACTAAGGACAGGACTTCGTGGCGAGATTGTTTTGTGCACTTGAGGCTGAAACTAAGCTCAGTCAAATAATGTCAGCAACCCTGGTATATTGGCTTGTATTTGTGTGTTCAGTTAACCATGACAAACACAATTTCATATTGGAAAAAAACTAACATTGTATAAAGACTATTGGGGTTAATTGGCTTGGGCCTTTCAATACTGCTGGGTGTGTAAAAACAGCTGATTAATCACTGTAGACATTATGTTACACTATTGATTGTGGCAAAAGAAGGCAATAGAGTGACATTAAAGCAATAATGAGCGTACCGTTATGCGATTAGTGAAACTTGTGGCTGTAGCCAACAATATTAATCATAACAACAGTCATGCAAATTCATCTGAAAAGAACCAAAAAAAAGAACACAGCAAGAAACAACAACAGGAGTTTTACAATATTTAATACCCAATTTAAAATATATTCCAGTTTATGTAACAGCAAAACATTCTAGACAAAAATAAATGTGTAGAAATGTTTCTATTAACATTGTTTTATATTATCTTAAATGTTTACAAAAAAATATGGATGACTTCTTTTGAATTAAAAATAACTGTATATCTGCTGTAAAAATGACAAAATGTACTTGTATTTTGGATGTACTTTTAATTCTAACATGCTGGTTATCATTTGAACTGAACAATTATTGTTCTTGACTACAAAAATAGGACATAATATCTTCTGTTTTCTACCTGAAAAAGATTCCCTGGTTTTGTTGCTGCTGCTGTTTTTTTTGTCTGGTAGCTACTGTATAGACTGACTATATACAAGTTTAGCAAACAAGCTAAACAGAGACCGCAAACCCCCAACCCATGGAAAAAAATAATGAAACATCTTTAACAAGAGTGAATTCTTTGTTGTACTGAATGAGGAACTGGAATATAATTTTTTTTTTGTTGAAAAAATACATTGTATACATTATATTTAGTTTTGCTTCACCTCCGTCAGTGCTTTGAGCAGGCCGGTGAAATGATTTTTTTTTGGATGTTTAAATAGATTCTTTGCTGCTTCCTATTCACTTAAATCTCTATTTACCTTTTTTTTTTTAAATCATATATTTACCTGGGTTTTCTATCAATAACAAAGTGTTTAATCAATAAATTGTTTTATTATATCAGATGAGGATGTTTATATGCTGTTTTGTTTGGCAGTAACAGTGTTTAGAAGCTCTGGCATTGATACAAAATCATCAACATCTGAAGTCACAACAACAGCAGTGATATTTCCTTTCCTGTTGTTATGAAATCTCTTCACAAACTGAAACAACAACCCTTTTCAGACTATTTAACCTTAAAAACTGCCCAATCACCGTATCGCCTCTCGATAAAACACCCATCCACCTCCAAACTAGCTCTCTGCGAGGTAGTTCAGGTTGACAAGTCTCCTGTAGCTTCCTTTTTTTTTTTCCAAGTTGAATCAACACCATGTTGGTTTCTTTCCTCATAATGATGATACAATTCAGACAGAAGAGCTATAGTGATGTTTCAAAGTGCTGTGAAAGAAAATGATTCTCGCCTCACAACCGTAAAGTGCAATGCATTGAAAATTAGAGGACAATATTTTGCCACAGGCACACTCATCCTCATCAACAACATGCATCCGCTTCACACAGAAATGTCGGCATGCCTCGAGACAACATTTAGATACCGAAAATACCAATGCAGATGTTTATCACAGCTGCTGTCTGTTTAGGAAAATTCAAAAAATGAAAAAAACAAACAAAAAAAAAAACCCATGAAGAGGTATCATTTTAATAATAATTTTAAAAGCCTTCGGGATGGTAAAATATACTCACCTATTAATTCCTTCAGTAACGAAAGGAAAAGTAACTTAAACAATGTAAAAAAAAATTGTAAATTCAAATTCTGACAATTTTCCAAATGTACAGAAAAAAAAAAAAACAGTTTCAAGTTTGTCCTTGAGCGCTTATTATTAGACAAGGAAGACTTGTTTGTTAAAGGCCAGCAGGCCGATTTGTGATAAATGACTGAGATGGAGCACGGGGAGTGTCATCAAATAAAATAGATTTAGATATTGCTACACTTAGAGGAGAAAAATAGTGCCGATTATGAATACAAATTTGAACTTCTTGGAAGTGTGAAGGCGCAGCATGTTTTTGTGTTCACTGAGAGCGGACTAAGTATCGGCTCCATTTTCCTCCTAACTACTGGTGAGGTCAGGACTGTGCAGTTATACCCCATTTGTGCCATGAATTATTATAATTTTTTTTTTTTTTTTTTTTTTTAAAGGAATCCAAAGATGAAAAAGTTATATTTTTCTAAATGGAACAAAAATAAATTTATATATATATATATATATATATATATATATTTTTTTTTTTAGAACTGTTGTCTTTTTTTGCAACCAGCGACCTGTTTTGAAATGAAAGCGCGTCAGGTTGTCTGACAATACAGTGCATAGGAGATTTAGTGAGTGAGTGAGTGAGTGAGTGAGTGAGTGTGTGTGTGTGTGTGTGTGTGTGTGTGTGTGTGTGTGTGTGTGTGTGTGTGTGTGTGTGTGTGTGTGTGTGTGTGTGTGGTTCGGAGCAGGAAGTGGCACATCCATATTAGGTGGAAGAATTAGGCTCTGGGCAGAGTGTATGTATAGACGGAGGGTGTGAGGAGTCATCAGTACTTGCTGCTGGAGTCCTTAGCAAAGCGGCTGACGTAGGCTTTATAGATTGAGTCCAGGAATGAGCTGTCACTCTGAAACACACAAGCGAACAACTTGATACTGTGTGCTTGTGGGCAAGTCATGTTTATTTGCACATATTACTGTGCTTTTCCTCTGGCCAACAACTGAGGCTCACAGATTAGAATACAACATAAATACAACACGTAGAATCTGTCAAATGCTTTCAATGATATCAGTTTTACCTGGATCAGATGCAGCAGTGTGGCTTGAAGCTGGCTTCTGGAAAGAACTCCGATCTCCTCCTGCAGCGGGGGTCTGGACAGGGCTGACGGGGCAGCGCAGCTCTCCAGAGCCGCCGCTGACAACCCGGCGCTAGACTTTGTCTGAATGAACACACTGGGAGAGAGGAGCAGAGTGGGGGCCACAGTGGCCGGTATCCGCTGGGGGGAGATGACCTGCACAGACAGGGACAGTTAATGGTGCTCATTTACAATTTGTAATAATGTTTAGAAACTGTTGCTCGTTTGATTTCACTTTTCCACAAATAAAAAGACCAGTATTTGTCATGTGCTGTACTCATCATGTGTCCAAAGTCAACAGCTAACTGTACACACTGAGTTTTACCTGGAATTGCAGCGCAGCTTTTTGACCTGCGGTGGCTGTGGTCGGGTTTGGGACTGTGCCTAAAACTGAGCCTGCACCTTGATTTTGGGTGGGCGCCAGGAATCGAGGGGCCAGTCCCGGACAGAGCCGAGGCGGCTCATGAGAAGCCAGGCTCTGTTCCTGTTGGACCAACTGGAGCTTTTGGAGGAGCTCATGAGGTGACACCACACCCGTCATCTGGGAAGACAGACCTGAGGGGGGAGAGCGCAAGAAGCCCAATAATTAGCATTATGTCTAGAGCTTACACAGATGAAACAGGCATCTTGGCAGAGACATTTAAGAACTGGAGATCAGTCAGGTCAAAAAGCTGTGAGAATACTGATTAAATGTTTCACAGTTCAGTCAGATATGAAATATGTAATCGGACATGTTTTAGAAAGACAGTTTATAGATGTATCAATTAGATAACCAAACAAATAATTCTGGAGCAGATTCCAAGATCAGAAATGGTGGCACAGTCGACAGTACAATTGCTAATATGGCCATTGTATAAAATATCTGTAATAGCAATATCTAATATTTATGTGAAATGTTAATTAGAAAACCTAGGACTTGTCACTCTACAAGTTTTCTCAAATGTAACTGGTGCATTTTGAAATGATTGAAAAAGAAGCTATGTAACAATTGACTAAAGTTTGTGTGACACAGCTGATATTATACCTTGTGGAGGTTGAATGACTCGATCATTGGTCACCTGAGATGGCAAGAAACCTGGTAAAGCTGGAAAAAAGTCCCATTAAAATTTGTATTATTTAATAATTTATTAACTATGACTTGTATACAGTATACTACCTATTATTATTATTATTTACATTTTTTTTTTTTTAATTTTTTTTTTAAACTCACTGTTTTATTGTCAACCTGCATGTTTGTGGTCTGAAATTTTTCCCACCTGTTCCCTGTGAAGCTGAAGATGTCTGGCTGTTGTGTTGTGCTTCTGCTTGAGACTTAGAAAGGCTGAAAAACAGCTGCTGGCTTTGTTGTGCTTGAAGGTGGGAACATGAAACAGAAGAGAGATGAGGGCTCTGCTGCAGATGAGGTGGGTTGGAGCAACAAGGAGGAGCGGGAGAGGAGAAGGAGGTGGCGGGTAGAGGAGGTGGCTGGGTTTGGAAAAGTCTCTGGATCGGGTCCGGTTGAAACTGTTGATGGTGATGATGGTGATGCTGCTGCTGCTGCTGCTGATGGTGATGATGAAGATGATGATGGTGGTGGTGGTGCTCCAGCGGCACCCCGTTGTCGCACAACCGGTTCTCGGGGGACTCAGAGACGGTGTGAAGCACCGCTCCCACACCTCTCTGACCCTGCATGAGCTTGGCGATGGCGGGGCAGTGCTGCTGCTGCTGGGTGGGCTGCTGCTGATGAGCGGTGGTGAGACTCGGCAGCAACCCCGCAACAACATTCCCGGCCTGTTTCCCAACTACAACCCGGATACCTCCATCTGAACTCCCAGTGAGGGCAACATTCCCGCCGTTGGAGGTCACACCTCTGCCAGAGTTCAGTGTATCGTCGTAGGTCAGTGTGCGGGCTACAGGTAGGCGAACCACTTTTCCTGCTGATGACACTATTGTGGGAGCAGTGTCAGATTTAGGTGAGTGGTGATGCTGATGTTGGGAACCAAACAGGGTGGCCAAAGAGAGAGACTTAGGTTCAGCACCTTCACTGTCCTGGACGAGGAAAAACACAGTAAGGTAAGAGGACAAGAACAAAATTACATGCAATCATTATATAAAAAAAAATATATTAATACAACGACAATAAAAGATAATGGTTAAGAAAAGGTCTCCTATTTATCAAAAGTTTCTCAATAAAGAGAAGACCTCAAGGAAAAACAACATACTAACACAGATTTTACCTGAGAGTTGGGTTTAACGGGTATTGGTTTGATCAGGTTGGGGTTTCCACATAGAACACTGCTGCCGCCAATCTCCTTTGGTTCTGAGGTAGACTTCTCCTGAGAGAGTCATGTGGGGAGAGGACAAAACGGAGACGTGAGAAGAAATAAAAATGAGAAAAAATAAAGATATGGGGTTTCAGAAACACACACAAAAACATGGAGAACTATAAGTGACTTACAGAAGGTCTGCGGTGATTTTGTGCATCCTAATGGTCAGAAAGAAGAAAAGTCAGTTTTGCAGAACTTATTTCTTCGATGCTATCAAACATTTAAATCCGTGCTCTGTATAATTTTTCTTCATACCTTGTCATACTCGGTGCGTGCTTTAGTTAACATCTGGATGATGTCTACGGCCTTGGCTTCACTTCCTCCTCCTCCTCCTCCTCTTCCTCCTTCTCCTCCTCCAGCAGTTACCAGTCTTCCTCCTCCAGCAGTTACTACTCCTCCTCCTCCAGCAGTTACTATTCCTCCTCCTAAAGCAGTTACTATTCCTCCTCCTCCTCCTGGGGACAGCCAACCACCCTGGGACTGAGCCAGGACCTGCTCCTGCTGGGTCAGACTGAACACAGGACTCCATGAGCAAGTATGTCCAAGTTTCTTGAGTAGTTTGAGGTCTTTAAAACTTTTACATCTTGGCTCTAAACCAGATGCAGAGTCATTAATAAACCCAGACAGCTTCCTGATAAGCTTGAGCTGTTGGACCAGAACCCTTTAGTCATAGTTTAGCAAGTGAAAAATATGATTTAAATACGTACATCTTCATCCTCTGGGCGATGCGTCGACAGTCCTCCTTATCGTAGAACCAAATTCCGTGGATAACCACTGAGGGAGGGAGGAAGAAAGAGAAGCTATGAGAGGCAGGGAGTGAGAGAGAATTGAACTTTTCAACACGTTGCGTAAACAGAAATCCAACAAAATCTTGTGCTTTGCAGTGATACAACTAATCAAAACATTAAATTAGCTTGACGAAATAATGCAAGTGCCAGTGCAGCTCTCAGACGTACAAGCCATTAAGGTCAGCAGACAACCAAACGAGCTTGTTGACCTGCCGTACCTTTACAATCGAATGAACACGCAGGCATGCTGTGGCACAATTTCGCTGCCATGACATCAGTGCAAACTCAACAGATCTGTTAATCGTATGTTATTAGCCCCGCTGGGTCCAAAACAGGGTACAAAATGAGCCTTTTCCCAGCCGAGGCAATGGGAACAGCAGCAGGCGGTGCCATTACACAGTGAAACATGGGCCCCAGGAGTCTCTTGAACTCTGTAAACATGGCCAGCAAGGGAGGAAAAATACACCAACAATGTTGTCACAGTATTTAGTAGCTGCATTACATTGTACAGGGAGTCATTTTACTATATTCATTTGCGGTTGCTCTTAACAGCAATCAATATTGACAGAGCTAGCATTGTTGCATATTTATTCAACAAGTCAGTGAGGAGAGACTTAATAATAACTTAGTGTACAATTGCTACTATGGCTATTGTATAATGTGGTTAAAGTATAAATTTGTCTATAATGGCAATATTTATGTGAACTGTTAATTGTAACACGTAGGACTTGTCCCTCTACAAGTTTTCTCAAATGTAACTGGTGCTCTAAATTATTGCAAAAAAAAAAAGGCTGTGTGGGTAGAGACTTGTAATTTTTCCTGTCAAATATAATGTAGAACCAAGAAGTAAAAACAGTGATAGTAGTGATAAAAACATCCAGATTCTCCAGTCCTTGAACTTATAAGACATTCATCAGACACTAAATTCGGTGGAAAAAAAAAAAAAAAGCAGTAGAACTTTGCCTGGGGGAAAAAAAAAAAAAAAAAAAGAGACTGGGAAGAAAACATTATTTAAATCAGAAACACTTCTCAAAAACTTAAATGATAGTATTACAAATCAGTGCCAGCACTGCTTAACAGTTACTGCTTCTTACTCAGGATTGATACCCAGCCAAAGACAGCAGGACTCCATCTCTGACACCTCAACACACTTTCTGATGGTGAAAGATAAGACCAATCCCAAAACGGAAAAGAAGCAAAGTGTTAAATACATGAGAGAGTAAAAGAAGGAAAGAGAAAAAATGTTAAGGACCTGTAGAGGCATGATTTTAAAGTGAGAGAAAGCGGGTACAGACAGCAAAGTGAGATCTGTGCTACGCTGTTACCGCGCCGTCCGATAAGACAGCACACATCCCCACACAGACGGACATGGACGAAAGTACACACACACTTGGCTTCAAATGAGGCTATGTAAACGATGGATGTCAACGTGGATGAGGGGAACAGACACATATATATACACACAGAGTTCAGCTGAGCCTGGGAAAATAGGCCCAGTACCAAATAAGTAACTGCAGTGGGTGGGAGGCTGACTGGTGGAGCCACAGCCACTTAGTGCTCACTGGGGATGGGACTGTTTGACAGAGACAGTGGGACAAGTCAGACAGCGGGAAAATGTAGGAAGAAGCGAGCAAGACGGATAGAAAGAAACGAGGAGTTTTAGTTAGAGAGGAGATTATCAACTTGTCAAAAGAGAAAGGTGGAGTTCTCAGCGCTCTTTAGCTGTCAGAAAACACAGACCGAGCTTTGATAATGAATGAAAAATGTTGAACTCGAGTGACAGAAAGGCAGCTGGATGAGAACCTGTGACGTTTCAGATACAAGACACATTTTTAGGTATGCTGGTCCGTCTCACCCCCACAGAAAGAGAAAGATAAAAGAAGGGAGTAAAGAGAAAAAGATTAAAGGAATGCATTAAAAAAAACACAGCTCCAAAAGCAAACAAAGTGTTTAGCTCTCCAGACTGCTGACCTGTATTTAGTCTATTTCAACACGATGGATAGAAGTGAGAGAGAAAGAGGGCGGGAGGAGAACTACGACTAGCAGCACCAACAAAAAGTGTCTGTTAGAGAGAGAGAGAGAGAGAGAGAAGTGAGGGAGAGAGAGAAGAGAGGGAGCTCTAGAGTGGACACTGGACATGAGAGATGAAGACGGACATTTGACATGTATGCCTCAAGCAGAGAACCACGTTAACTCGACTGGGAGCTCCACTGAATGGCCATGTGGGAAGATCAAGTTTGAGAATGCTATCAGGATGGCTTCACACATTTTTGCTTTTCTTTCTAGTTTGAGCAAAGTGTATTGGAAATGTCAGTGATCGTCAACCCAGAGGGTGCAAGTGAGCCACAACAGCTTCTCAACAGCCCTCAGTGAGGGATTTCTTTTGAGGTTTTTTTTTTTCCCCCCCAGTCTATGAAGAAAACTTCGGATCAGACTTTGCTTTTACTGAAGATATTTGTAAGCAGCAGCGTTGCCCAAGATGGACTAGGTGAAGAGTTACTGCAACAGCAGTATGCAGTCACCTTTGTGGAGAGCTCACTGTGTCCGTCATGAGGAACAGCGCTGACATTCTTTTAGCCTGTATTTAGTTTCCTGGATGGGTAAGTGCTCTTACCGTGAAACACATCCATGCTTGGAATTATTGTCATACAAGAAGAACCATTGGGAGAGGAGTAAATATAGAAATGTAAGACTACTCTTATCTAAGAAGATATTAGCACTACTGTTACACCTTCTTCCTGAGGCTTAACAGCAGATATTTTGCTACTGAGGCACAGTTCTAAAGAGGCATCGCCACAACCGCTGTGACAGCTGTATGTCCACTACCTGACTCAACAGCTCATCCTTAACTTCTAAAGAAGATTACAATTTTTTTTTTTTTTCTTTTAAAGTGTCACATCACCTTTGGCATCATTTTTATTGAATATTTTGCCAGAAAAGGAATTAAAGGAGGTACGATTTAAGAAAGAAGCAGACTGCCAAACTACTGAGAAACCATGCTGAGAGGCCTGTTTCAGGGGAAACCTAAGCATGAGAGGCTGGAGGAGGAACCTGAAGTCCGATTTAAAGGCTTGTTGGTGTCGGAGAGAGACCTGGGATATACATATGTGCGACCTGGAGGTAAGACTGTCCACACATTTGACATACGGAAGACTATGGGCTTTGAATTGAGTGAAGACTAAGTGGAAAGCTGACACCTACTATGGAGAATGATCCAAAATCTGAATGGGATGACAGGCATGTATATGCCACAAAAACCTGACTATTCTGTAATTTAACTATACATTAAAATAAGTATATTGTATACTGCAAAGCAAACTTTTACCATGATTGAACAAGACTAGTCGGTCAGCCAAAAATCAAGGGTCATGAATGCTGCTGAGATGAATACTTCTGGAATCTAAACACAACTGTAGGTGCCTATTTAAAGGAATGTGAAAAGCCTGTCGGGCCATGTGGACCGGGATATGTTCCAGAGAAATCATGTCAGGCTACATTTTCTCTTCCCCTGAATCTTGCCCTGTTCTGCGGTATATCTCCGCAGTTTATTTTTAGGGGTGCCACTTTGTGCCAACTGCCATTCCAGGAAGTTACAACATCACCAAGAGCTGCATGTTTTTCCAATGATAAGATTCCACGACCCCTCCACACAGAGGTCACAACGCACCGGGACGGGCAGCATTACCAACAGCTTACGAATCAAAACGTTAGCCAGCGGAGAGATGTTTTTCTGTGAGCAAAGCTGCTTCCCGTGTTTGTCCAGTTTGCTGGATGAGACATCAAACACATACCATCATCCTATAAACACTCAGTGAATATTAGCCTACTCATGCTGGACTTGGGGGCACTTGTATAAAATCACATCAGCTGTGGGGATAAAAAAAAAAATCAGCTTGATTACAGCCACTCTGCATGTCTCCTTTTTAGGGTGTATTATTATCCCTCTTCAATCAAAGTAATCTGTTGGAGCCACCATTATTTTAGACCATTAGGTTTGCTCTGCATCCACCCACTCTAACTTACATAACCCATGCCCATATTTCCTTCTTTTAATCAGAGGAAATAGTCATCAATTGTGTTGTGATTACTGGTTTTATGTGTTTATAAATAAAGTGAGTTAGCTTTTCACTTGATCCTCTGACCACGGGCCAGTACTATCACAGATCATTTTTAATGTGCCTTGGGAGAATTTAAAGCTGTTGTAAAGAGGTTACTGGGGAAATGTTTATGTCACACTCATTATTCTACTGAGCCTTCGGGATGTTTAGTAATGGCTGTGTATCAGGAAGACAAATGACGAAGTGCTACAGGACGGGGATCAAAGCAGATGTGAGGAATCCGCTGGTATCTAACCACAGCATGCCATCTGCTTTTCACTGAGCCTGATGGAGAGTGTGTGACTGAGACAGAGAGGGAGGACTGTGTGTGTCAGCTGCTTCTGAGTGAGTGAGTGTATAGATTGTCGGTTGCGGTGTATCTAATCTCTGCTGGCTGGTTTTGTTGTGCTGTCAGACTCTTGTCCCACTGGAACACTCAGCAGTTGTGTGTGTGTGTGTGTGTGTGAGAGAGTGCGAGTGTGTGCGTGCGTGCGTGTGAGTGTGAGTGAGTGTGTATGAGTGTGTGTGTGTGTGTGTGTGTATGTGTCATATGTGGGTCTCAGGCTGATAAAATTCACCAGAATACCTCTGTTTAGATCCTTGTAGGGAGCAAATGGTTCTCACTGAAATGTTCTGCACACTTGGGTCATGCTCACTATCATGTACATTCTATGATAACCTTTTGTCTGACTTCCTCTCTGTGGCTATAGATGCACCCGACATTTGTTATTTATCTTAGTTTACATGCATATGAGCAATCTGAAGAGCTGCAGTAACAAAAAAAAAAAAGATAAAAACGCAGTTATTTTTTTAATCAGATCCATAAAACAACAATTAAAAGCACACTTGTCGCATTTTTGTTTTTGTCCATCTTCATGTTATCTCCCTGCTATTATACCCACCTCCTTCTCTCTCTACACATGGGTAGAGTGTGCTCAAGACTCCATGCTTTCTCTGTTTGAGGTCTGTCCATCTTTTCATCCATCTCTGTGCTAATTGCTGCTTTACTGCTTACTGATTCTTTTCAACCACAACATAGCTGCATTAAGTTACTGCTGGTGTAAAATGAACTTCCAGCTGCTGCTGCTTCACACTCAAAGGCAAACTGGTGGGGTACTTTTATTGTGTAAACTGCTTTACTTTTCTTTGTGGAGCCATGGGGGAAAAAACTGACAGAAAGCCAGCGGGTGTTTACGACATCGCATAAAACGCTGCATTTTATTTAGACAATTATTTCATATGTGTAGCAAATCCTGGTATTTAGCCATCTGCTGTATGTCTGTGCAGTCTAATACTGACAAACTTCCTATCCTTTTAACCTTTTGATACTGCCCCCGGTTAATCAAGGTTTTAAGAATATATATTTAAAAAAAAAAGAACATTTACTTCGAATACAGTAAGTTACAAGAGAGTGGCTGAGAAATAAAACCGCCATCTGATATTTATTTTAAGGAATATCACATTAAATTAAATATTAAACTATATTAAACAAAATGTAACCTGAACAAATAGGCAGATATCAGAAGTGTGCGTGTGTGTCTTTTTCCTTACATCGTGCATTGCGGTAAAGCAGGAAGGGGTCCTGGAGTTGGAAATCCAGGTCTTTTGTGATGGGCTCTGTCAGATTTTCCATGCTGAGTCGGTTCATAATGGTGAAACCGTGCCTGGGAGATGCCAGCCTGAAAGCCAAAGAGGACACGGCACAAAAACTACATGTCAACAATATTGACAAAGATTAAGCAATCTGCAAATAAAACTCAAATGAGCTATGCAATGTCCTTCTATAACGGGCTTTATAGCGTCAGGAAACATATTGACTTTTGCTATACAGCATAAAATACCAAATTGTGGACAGTTATCAATATTTGTGCAACATTGTGTCAATATTTTTGACTCCAAAAATACAATTGACTGATAAAATAATAATAATAATAATAATTCATCCAAATGATGCAAACGAGTGACTGGGAAAATGAAATTCTTCAGACTGCAGTGAAAACACACGCTGTCTCTGTACACATGTCAACAACAACAACAAAAAAAGCTTCACTGGACTTCTCACTGAGCCTTTCCTACAGTTTGCGTCGTTTAGCGTAGAACAACTTTAGACTGCAAGACACCGAGCTCTTGGCAATAATGTGATTACCTCGTGTAGATAAAAAGGGTTCCTTCCACTTCTGTTTTCTCCTTAAAAGACGAACCAAAAAAAAAAGACAAACCAATTAGTATTCATTCAAGAGTAAAATTTTGCAGCGACGAAGCGCGCCTACCGCCGAAGCTAAGCTAAGTTAGCATATGCCATCTTTCACCAAACTTCACTCACCCACTCATTCGCCCTGTTGTTATAAGTGTACAGGGCGACTTGGCTGGCGACGTCCACGATGTTGTTGATGTACGGGTCCTGTCGCTGCAGAGCAGCCAGACTTATGTCCAGTCCTTTGGCACCGAGGCAGCCGGCTGAAGTCGCTGTCATTGTTCCCTATGGAGAAGTTAGCCTGCTAACTAGCTTCAGCGGCTAACGACTTACAGGAAGACGAGGTAAAAAAAAACAAAAAACAAATGAGCGTCACGGGAAAGTGCAGTGAAAACGGTAGTTACGCAGAAGTCAGTACTGCAAATTAAGACCCGTAAATTTAAAAAAATCAAAAGTTATCGAGCTCTAACTGACATGAGTGAGTTCGAGAGCGGCCATGTTTAGCCAACAGATTGTAAACAACTTAGACGTGAGTAGTTGCGCTGCAGAGTTAGCGATGTCAGACTTATCAATCAACTTTGGAAAAATCGATGGGTACGTTCTGCAATTTGGGGGAGCTATTTTATTTTATTTTTTTTTTTTTTTTTTTTTTTATCAGTTAATCAGTTTAACAGTTACTGATAATATAAAAGAGAAACATGCATGTGTACGATTGGGTCTGCAGCTGTACTTTAATTTAATCATGATTCAATGAGTTTGAGAGAAAAAAAAACTTTTGCGTGTAAGTCTTACATCTTTTACTTCAACTAGTAAAACATTTGAACAAAAACGTGTTATATTTACATTGCATCTGAGTGTACTGCTACTTTAAGTGCATTCACAGTAACAGGTAGGCCAACAACCGACCTGTTTCAAACTGCTGATATTGGCGGCATGGGATGCGGACGTAAACGTGGTACTAAAGAAGTTGTGCACCACAGAAGTGTTTATTTTTCAATAAGTACCAATATACTGTTGTCAGACAGAAGCCAAGCAGTATGTTTATTATGTGCGATAACCCACGAGCCCACGTTCATCTTAAGCACAATGAGCAAACAAAACTGGCAGATAATGTTTGCAGGTGATGCATTCAAGTGTCGCAGTCGTCACTATGGGCAAGTACCATAGACTGTTTATGAAAGGGTAGGTCCAAAACGTCTTTGTTCGGGTTAAGACAAAAGTCCCGTGTCCAAATTCACGCCTTACACACGTAAGCGTAGCCTGCTTATTGAGACGGTTGTCCCTTTGATTAAATTCATTTATGTTGAGAACATCTTCTTATATCTTCCTGTACCCTATGTTTTTATTCACTGTTGAAGTTCTGGATTTGCTGCTACATGCCGATGCACACGCCTAAATGTGAGTAAGAGAAGTACTAAAAAAAAAAAGTGCAGTTGCAGTGCATTGAGTGGTTTCTATATTGTACGAGAGCTACTGTTTTATTCTATTTTACTTTTGTGTTTGTGTCACATTACCCGATAGAAATAAGCAGCTGATGGTCCTCTTTGGTCATTTGTGAGATGAATATATATATATATATATATATATATATATATATATATATTGATGCTGACTGATGGCTCCCAATCCACAGTTGCACTTCCCATCAAGTGCACTAGGGGGCGTCAAAGGGACGGCTAAAACACATTCAGTTGCAGTTAGTCTGAAAGCAAGGCAAGAATAGATAGATGCGTGTTGTCTTGAATGTCTATGAGTTGTTAACAGTTCCTCCAAATAGTGATTTTTTTTTTTCCTTTTAAAGTTCTCACAGTTTCTATTTATCCATCATCTATACTTGCTTTATCCTGAACAGGGTCACGGGGGGGTGGAGCCTGTCCCAGCTCACTTTGGGCGAAGGCAGGGTTACACCCTGGACAGGTCACAGTCCATCACAGGGCCAACACAAAGACAGACAGAAATAATTCAAGCTCTCATTCACACCTAAGGGCCATTTGTAGAATCACCAATGAACCTGACATGCATGTTTTTGGATGGTGGGAGGATCCTGAGTACCTGGAGGGAACCCACACAGGCACAGGGAGAACATGCACACAGAAAGGCCCTCTATAAAATTACTGTTTCATTTATTCAATATCTCACCAAAAACCAAAGATTGGAGAAACAGTCCAAACATTTAAAACAGATTTGTGTATCAGAACTTTGTTTTTCCTTTTTTCCTCACCCAGTAATCGTCTGACGACTCCTCAGATTTATCTGGTGCCCTTTTTATACTGTATATAAAAAGTATCTTCCCCTGCAGCAGCTACAACAGTAACATGCTGCTTACACACTGAGGCTTAGTATTAATAATATATAATATATGTCATATATAATAATATCAGCCAGAGTGACCAAACCAGAACTTTTACTATAATAGCTTTTACCTAAGTAGGAATTTTCAAGCAGAACATTTACTTGTAGGCTAATGGTGTATTTTTACACTGCTGTGCTGGCAATTTAGCTTTAGTAAAGGATCTGAGTACTTCTTTCACTGCAGTTGTTTTAGTCACGTTACAAGATATAATGTACCAGCTCTGGGATTCAGAAATAAATCATATCCTTCCTGAAATGAATACTCAAGGACAGAACAGTAACTGATACGGGAGCAGGACTGTAAGTTCTTGAAATCTGCATCAGCAATACCCATATCAGACAATATCAGTCGGGCCACCTTGATAATGAATATCCATATTCCTGTTTTCTTTCAAGGGTAGATGAGTTAACAGAGCAAACTCTTCAAGTGACTTTATATACATAAGATGCTTGCATGCCCTATGTGATAGTAGATTACTTAAACATACAACATACAGAAGTTTTATTTCACTCATATATCCACCTTTTTTCTTTCTTTTTTTTTTTTTTTTACTAAATGATTACTGTTTAGCGTTATACTGTAAATACAATATGCATTTCTCGTGTCTATTAGTTGTTTCAGTAATTTGATTTATACCTGTGACAAGTTTGAAATATACAACAGTTGATGTGCATCGATCAACAGCCGTCAGAGCGTCCCAGAGAAAAATAATTAACATCAGGCAACGCCTCAGCGGAAGCAGCACGGGATACAGATATCTGCTTTAAATGCTATTAAACGAAAGTGCCATTATGCCACTGCTGTCCCCAAGTCCTCCTCTTAAATTTGAATGAAACACTTTCGGGTCAAGCTTCACCATGTCTGCTTCTTGTCTTATTATTTTAGTCCAGGTGTGTGTCTATTTGTCAGGGTGGTACATTCATCTGTTCGTTAAGGGGCTTGAGTTCGTAAATGATGAGGTTAATGAGTTATCCATCAGCAGGTCAATACTGTCAATAACTTTTGAGTCAAAATTGAATATTTGTCGTTGATTGGAGACGGTCCAGGAGATGCTGATGATTGGCTCACGGGTAGAATGGATAATGGGAGTTAGCCAGTGGGGATTGTTCATAGTTTCCACATTGGAAAAAATATCCATATGGCCAGAGCTTTACAACAGATATACATGATTGTAAATTTATAAACTAACGTCAATGAATTATATGAGTAACATCTTAAGAGTAATTGTTCTATGGCAAGTAAGGTTTGCTGAACCAAAGTAAATATTATATCAGTACAAAACATTACCGTGTGCATATAGAGGACAACAAACAAAATCCATAAGTAAGATAATGCAAGGCCCTCAATCTTGTTTTTGTTTTTTCTCCTTTGCAGATTGAAATACTTTAGGGAATACTTTCTAAAAGACAAAGAGTATTACAGAGTCAATGTCAGGCCAGTTTCTTAGTTCTTTCATACATTTTCTGATGCATGTGCTTGGACATGTCATCAGTGTTGTATCCTGGAGGCAGTGATGTTCCGGGTGACCTGAATGAGGTTGAACAAACCTCGGCCCGTGTCCCAGTAGTATATTCGACTGACCATCCGTTTCTAGGCAGAGCCATCTTGATGCTCTCACTGCTTCCTCCACGTTGTTGCGGATGGCTCTTCAACTGCCTTCTCCTGTGATTGGTAACTGATAACTGTCTACAGTCCAAAATTGTGAGAGCCGCTCTCCATGAGGGAATTCCCCTTCCACTGACCAGCAGGTTGTTGCTTTCCCACGTGGGAAGCCGGCATTCGGATGTTTGCCTGAGATTCCCAGAGACCAGTTGGGCTTCAGAGTCACACACGCTCGCACATGCAAACGGGTCTGGGACTGCAAATATAGAGCAGTCATAAATAGAACTGCAATTCCATTTACAGACTGGATTACAGAGGACATTTGTGTATACAGAGTGTGTGTCTGTGCGTTTGTGTGTCCCCTGGGCAGAAGTGTCTGTTCCCACGACCTGCCCTCCATCCGTTCTTCCTTCTTTCCCCCTCCGTCTATCTTGCGCTCACTGTCCAGTGTAATCAAACAGAGGCTGGTTTGGCACGGAAACATTAAGGGGAGAATCAGGCCAGCGTTATGCCTCTCAGTGTCCATCTGTCTCACTACTACCACAGTGGTGATCAGATTGTCATCTGCAGCTGTGGAAAGTAACTTAAGTGCAGCTTTGAGGCATTTCTACTTTGCTTGAGATTTCAGAGAATAAATCAATTTGACTTTTAACTGCATTACATTTATCTGATAATTGTATAAATACAGTACATTACTGAAGATGGAAGCAGTGGTTCCCAACCTTTCTGGTTTGTGGTGTTTCCAAAAAAACGGTTGCCCCTAGTCACATTTATCATATATATATAAGTTCTCAGCAGTTCCACCAAAGAGGATGTTTCATGTAAATAACTGCTTGAGGCCCAAAGCTGTCAGAATTAGTCAATAGAGATTGGAGTCACAGATTTTTTTTTTTCAGATTCTGGAGGAGGGCAATCCCTATAGGACAGTTTATAAACAGAAAAAACTAACTTCACCTTGACCAGTTTTAATATATAAATAATACTTATGCACTGATGCTTCCGTATTAACAATCCAAATGTCAAAGTAGCATTTTTTTCTGGATAACCGGTAGGTACCTGCTGCTGAAATGTTGTTTTCTCCAACAATTTCAGTCAGTATGTACAATATATACTTCTGAAAACGCTTCCATTCATTCATCTGTGGAGGCATTCAACTAGCTTTACTTTCTCTCCAAATAGAGCATATTAATATAACATCTGCGTCACAAAACACGATATATTCTTCCAAAAACAGACATTTAAATAGTCAGATGTCATCAATAGAATCATTTATCAGCTGTCTCCCTGTCTTTACTATGTCTACAGTGACACATGCAGACAAAAAGCTTTATTCTGTTACAGAATGGTGGGTGGTGATTTTGCGCTGTGGCACTGAACAAATGAATACAGGCTGGGTTGAGTCATCAGATTCACCTCCTGATTATAGCCTGCAGTGAGACTGACATGAGGTCTGCACATTGTGAAGTTCGTATTCAGTGTCAAAGACAATTATATGGGGTGGTCGCTGCCACGATTAGAATCTGGAGATGCTGCTCAGTACCTCCAGTACTTTCCGTGTGTATCACTGAGCCCAATTATTACGTTTTTGAAGCATTTTCATACCCTTCAAATCATCTTTTAATGTGAAATATAAAAACTTAAATGTATGTTTTGTGAGTACTGTATATACATGCAAAGACAGGAACTACTTCTCAAAGTGAGGTCATTTTTGAAGACAGGCCAGATAAGGACTTTTTTTTTTTTTTTTTTAATCTTGTATCAACCTGCCTGTGGAGCGCTCTAAAGAAAACAGCTCAATTTAAGAAGCGACATTTTATTTGTGCACGCAGCAGCTCTATCCAAAAGCCTCAGTGTGACTATAGAGCCAAGCTGACTCAATGTCATCAAAGCCGTGGTCGAGCTATTTAGTTAAGAGCTGATGTTGTCGACTTTGTTTGACATTTTACTCCCAAATGAGCTTCAATTCATTGCTGTGTTACCTAAGGAAATGGGCCCCTGTCTCCACAAAATGACTGTGTGCCTCAGGGGCCAGGACAAATTTGTTTCCAGCCACGGAGAACAATATTGAAACATACGTCACTGTCCAGAGGGCAAAAAAAGATATGATTAAATTCCCAAAATAATTTTCATTGTCCTTCAGATATAAAGGATCAGTTGTTGTGAACCGACCTTCCCAAGTCAATCTGTTTTGTGAGATTTGGGTCCGCATGGACACAGCGTCCAAAGATTTTTTTAAATCAGCTTCCTTGAGGTTTCTTTCTGTTTTAGAGGCATGAAAAGATCAGAGCTTGAGTCATAAAAAGAGTTGAAAAACCAGATATTTAGTGTGTGTAAACACAGCCGTGGCCAAAGAAAAGAATGGAGCTGAAACAGTCCAGATGTGACGGGACTACGGACAAATCAGACACATGACGTCTCCAATCTCTGTTTGTTCCTGAAGAAATTAGAGTCTTTGCAGAGTTTGAGCCTGCTATGGATCATTATCCCCCTTCATTTCCCTGTCTTCCTCTCTCTCTCTCTCTCTCTCTCTCACACACACACACACACACACACACACACACACACACACACACACACACACACACACACACACACACACACACACACAAAGGATAACTCTCCTCTCCCCTCATGCTCTGTATCGCACACACTCATAGGTTTTAGCACCGTCTTTTATCGAGCCCTATTATTCCTCAACATTTTGGTTTTTTGTGGGCCATCCTCTCCTCTCACCAAACACACACACTTCATCAACATCATCATCTATGTCTTCATCATCACTATCATCATCATCTGGATACCAGCCGCCAATCCTCCACCATTGCCTATACAGTCTCCTTCCCTCCCTCCTTCCTTCTTTCTCTGGCACACACACACGCACACACATCTGGAAACAGTCAAAGCGTCTACATGCATTGGGAGGGGGGCTCTTTCTCGCTCGCTCTCTCTCTCTCTCTCTCTCTCTCTCTCTCGCTCTCTCTCTCTCTCTTTCTTTCTCTCTCTCTCACTCTCTCACTCTCTCTCAGTATCACTGCAGAGCTGAGCTGCAGGGGCAGCAGAGGCAGAGAGAAGAGAGAGCTCAAACTCCCGATCAGTAAGACACAGGCAGACAGACAGACAGGCAGGCAGACAGACTGACTGACAGACACACCGCCGGACCATCATGGACTTGATCAGGACAGAGAAACCCGTCTCCGGATGAGACCAGACGGCCTGGCTTCTGTTATTTGGGGGGACTCTCCTATAGATACGTGGAATAACCGACAACCTTTTGGGAGATTTAACCCCGTGCTACCCGCGATGGAATATTTACACTCTTCTTATTCCCTAATTTTTCTCCCCTTCTCTTCCTCCTCCTTCTCTTCCTCCATCACCTCCTCTTCTTCATCCTCTCACATTTTGACACGCTGCTGAAGATGCGCACGAATGCGTCTTTTGCGCACTTCCATTGCGACCGTAACTGACAGCGCCCGTGCTTTATAACATTTTTAAACCTATTTTTTTTTTTAATAACATCAAGGGAGATTGGAGGAAGGAAGAGAGAGGGGTGAATTGAATTGAACGTGGTGCTGGTCTCATGTTTCTCGCCTAGGGCCCGGATGTACCGAGGGATGCACCGGTGCGTTTTCCCAACCGGTTCCGCCGAAAGCTCCCTCTTTTTTCTCGCCTTCACCTCCATCATGGGGATTAGGTAATATTCACTCCATCCAAAAAGACCCTCCCCATAAACAGAAATAACGGAATACCCAAAACTGTCCGCGTCAGACAGTTCTTTCTTCTTTTTAACCCCCTTCTTTAATTGTTTTTATTTTTTATTTTTGGGGGGCTTTTTTTCCTCTTGTTATTTTCCCTCCTCCTCTCCAGCTTTTTCCTCTCTCTTCCAATCACCTATAGGGATAACGCCGGACTACATTTATGGTAAATGAAAGCAAAAACATGTACATCCCGGAGGACACCCTTGAGAATCATCAAGGTATGTGGTGTCTTTTTTTTTTTTTAAATTTCATAACTAACAAACATCTAACTGAGGATGAGGGAGGGAAGGAGTGAGAGAGGTATGATGGTCTCGAAATGGGGATGGGATGGGGAGAGAAAACGAGGAGGTGGAGGGAAGGGGGAGGGAGAAAAGGAAAGGGGTGTTAGCCCTTTCCTCGTTTTCAACAGATGCAGTTCTCTTCTCCACTTTCCCCTCTGTGTGCAGTTTGTTTATTTGATCTCTCCCCGCAGCAGTTTGTGCAGCCAAGTGAACTTGTGCCATAATCGCGCAACAAGGGCTGCAGGTAGCCGCCAACAGATCCGGACGAGGCCTTGTTTTTGCTTGGTTTAGTCCACACTTGTGGGTTTTGACAGGCCTAGCCATAGGAGAACTGTGGCATAATGGGTGGGCAGTGGTCATATTTAGCCAACAGGCAGTTGTAGGAGGGGAGCATTATTGTTTAAGACACGTTTCCCGTGGAAAATGACAGCAAACGCGTGCGTGCACGAATGATCTGGCAGATCTTTGCTCCCCGGAGGCTGATCGTTTAGGGAATAAACTAACTGCAGGTATATGATGTTGACTGTGTGTCAGGATTCAACACACGGTGGTGGCTAAACAGCACGATCGCCATGGACACCCACCCCCCTCCCCTCTGTGATCAGCAGTCACGTTTTAATCTAAGTTTTCATGTCCGCAGGGCTCCTTAATAGCAGCGCGCGAGAGAAATTGCACAGAGATGACAGGTGGCAGTAGGAGGGCCTGTAGGACTTATTTGTCTGCTGAGAATTGGGTTGATGATGTGCTATTTTTGTGAAGGCAGCGAGGACAGTAGTCGCACGAGACACGACCGAAGTTTAACGTTACGACTTTTTAAAAGTGTTTTTAAAAAGCTCCCCAGTAAAAGAGGGGATCAAAATCCAGCGCTGTGGTCTGTTTCGCGGTGTGGAAAGGGTCTGTTTGCATTGCGCAGTATTACGCGTCGCTCCATCCACCCACGTTGCAGAGAGCAAAGCCCAGCAATGCATTCCTACAGCCAGCCGGATCCGTGCAATCCAGCAAGCGCTTATTTACCCGATCACTATTATCATCCTCATAACCGTCATCATCGCCGTCGTCACCTTCTTCCATCACTTCCATCACAACCACATACCTCTGCCTTGGCGACAGGTTCCATAGCAACAGGGGATGACGAGAGGGGTGGCGGTTGATTTGTGTGTGTGTGTGTGTGTGTGTGTATATATATATATATATATATATATGTATGTATGTATGTGTGTGTGTGTGTGTGTGTGTGTGTGTGTGTGTGTGTGCGCGCGCGCGTGCATCTGTGTCGCAGCGAGGCACCTTCACCAACAGTTTGTTTCTGAGGGGGCAACTCATCATAGGCTGGATCGTGATCACCCTGCTGGTTTGATGAGAGGACAGGCATCTTAAACGGAATAGCATCATGATGAAGGGTAGGAGTGTGTACAGTCAGAGTTGCCTTGATTACCATGATGTCATCTTTTATTATCAGTAGAAAAGACAGTTTTTCTCCCTCAGAATTATTTTAAGATGTCCAAAAAAGTAGTGGATATCATCATCATCATCATCATCATCATCATCTTCACCATCTTCATAATTACTGCCAC
This sequence comes from Embiotoca jacksoni, assembly GCF_022577435.1. Classification (NCBI taxonomy): domain Eukaryota; kingdom Metazoa; phylum Chordata; class Actinopteri; family Embiotocidae; genus Embiotoca; species Embiotoca jacksoni. The sequence continues at coordinate 4,671,458 of NW_027185384.1, read as the reverse complement.
ATAACCTGTATGAGAGAATAACCAGCGACTCTGTCAGATCCAGAAAATTACTTTACTTAATGCCAGCTAAAAGTGTGGCCAATTATTTTAAATGTCTCCACAGAAAATATTTGTTTTGGTATAGGTTTACAGCACAAGGACACACTCGATACACACGAGCAGCCACATCAGATTAGGCTTTTGCATGTAGTGTTTTGTCAGATTGATTAATGACTTAACTTGTAAAATCAAAGTGAAACCCTTGAACAACCATCTCCACATGATCATTTTCAAACACATAAAAATACTGTCTGAATAACAGTTTTTAACCCCTTTCCAATATTGTCACTGAAGTACAGTTTAGGCCATTTTACTGTGGGACTATTTTTGTAGCAAACTTATCTCAGGCTGCATATTTGGGTGGTGGTTTCAGCACCACGGACAGTTCATTCTTCATTGGTCTATTGACAGTGACATGACAGCTATTCAAGAACTACAAAGCCATAGGAGCCATATTAAGTTATACATGTAAATCTATCTGTATTCTTTTTTTCCTTCGTTAAGGGCAGTGGTGAAGGGAAGGAGAGGGAGGTAGGTGCATTGTAGGAGGCACTTAATGAGTTTCCTGCAGTTGAAAGATGACAGCTCCCTGGTGTAGTGTAGTTATCATAGAAACCTTCCTTTTGGCTAAAACTTTCAGCAGTTCACTTTTAACACTTTGCCCAAGACAACAAAGCCCTTTCATCCCCTTAGACGCTGCTCTGTATCTGACCCCAACCTCTCTTCTCTCTATCGATGTAGCCAAAAGAAAAGACAAATTTATCCTTGAGGGATTCAGGGACGAGAAAAAAAAAAAATCTTGCCCACACAGGAAAACGGAGCATAACATATTTTATATTCCGAAGTTTTATGTTACACTTCCTGATACCAAACACCAGTTTTGGCATTGACATTATGTTCTCCATCAAGTAGATTTCATCTTTGTGACAGTCTGTAAGTCAAACAGAGTTTTGATGCACACGGTCGCACTAAATGCTCAGGTTCACTGAAGAAACCAGTTGCATGACATTTACATAACCTTATAGTTTTAAGATTCGTGTGTAAAAGTGTGAGTCTTTGAATCAATACTATCCACAAACACAGAGAAAAATGAAGGATACACACATGGACACATGCAGACTTCATATTACTTAATGCACATGTGTAACTGATGTGGCATTGGAAAAAAAATACACACCTGTGGAGTCTCGTGTCATTGCACATAGAGCAGGGAAAGTTTTTTTTAAGGGCATACACACACACACACACACACACACACACACACACACACACACACACACACACACACACACACACACACACACACACACACACACACACACATACACATGTACTTACACACTTATTACAGCAGCATTTTTCAGCAGTGTAATTGGTGGGTTGATTTTCCCTTTGGGTATTGTGCCAGAGGTGTGATCCCTCTGTTAGGGATATTAATTGGTTTCTGATGGTTACCCTGGGGTGCTGGCCACCTGCCAGTTCACCTCACTCTAATGACTTCACTTGATATGCTCAATGATTCCATTGAAGTCACTTCAAAAGACATGTTGCAGCAACAAACGTCGACCACTGATCTGTGCTCACGCATGCAACTTTTCAATCGCAGATAAAAAAAATTTTTTTTAAAAAAAATCTAAAAATCTGCCGTTCGTTTGCTGTACTTTAGTTTTGTTCGATGCAGCCAAAGACAATTAAGAGAATCCAATTCAATCAATGTATCTTTACTGAAAACATTAATTGCAGGTGGCAAAGTGCTCACCTCGTTCAAAAAGACAACAACCAATCAAGTATTTCTTTCAGATGTGTTTTAGTTAGAATCCACAGGGGCAGAGAAACAGCTAAACAAGCTCAGACATCCATCAATATGCTTGACATAGATGGAAATCTGGGCAATTAAGCACTAATCTACCGTTACTCAATCTAGTTGTTGCACAATATCGGGTTGAATTTAGCTCCTGATGAGGTGAAATGAATCGAAACAGATCTTTGGGTAACCTTTGTGAGACTGTGTAGTCGTTCATGTCTGTAACTTGAAAGAGTTTACTTCAAAATAATGGATTTTATGACTGATCCATCAGTTTGTATGGTTATGCATGTGATGTGATCCTTTTCAAACCTGCCTGCAGCCACCACGTTTGCTCAGAAAGAACAAAAGTGAGGTAAAATAACTTGATGTGGGACTCAAGCTCTTTGAAATGAAATGTTAATATTTTCAATGACTGTCATTTGAAGAAACCTTTGCTAGATGCATACATTTTGACGGTGATCTTGAGAACTGAACACAAACACTTATCTTTATATTCGATAACAAAGACCCTACCTTGTTAGTGTGACCCATTTTGACAGCAGTATCCCCCGCTTTACCCCCACCCTGACTTCTCGCAAAACAAAAGCCAGTCAAATTATATTATTATTATTTTCACACAGAGTGTGCATGTCTATCCATTTCTGTTGGCTTGTTTGTGTCCATATCTGTGAGTAGCAGTGACACATAGAGACAGAGTGCCTGTTTTTAGCGACAGTTCTTCGCCATGGTTTAAAGCGGAAGTTATCACCTTTAATAATTCAGCACTGAGGCAGAGAAGCTTAAGTAAGGACAAACTGTGGCATGTGTGTTTGTACCCTAATGTGGCCAATGAGGGTTAGTTATGAACGGTTTCTCTTTTCCAACTTTACCATCTCTTTAATCCAGCCAACCACAGTCCTCTGCTGTTGGCCACTGTGCTGCAGAGGAGTTTGGGTTTAGTAGTTGTTAATTCAGTAGTTGTTTCAAGGAGGAGAGCGCAGTATGATTATGCAGCTCTACTTTAATTTAGCTAAAAAAAAAAAAAAAAGCAAGCAGACGAACCGAACTTTGTCTACATTTGTAATGCTGCCTTTCTGTCACAAATTTGAAGTATCCGAGTTTACCAAGATAACTCTGATGACATCATCAGTGCTACTCATTCAGACTATCCAACAATTTCCACAGGCTTTGTAGGACTTGTTCTGAACTATAAATTGATCCTTGTGTAAAATTAATGAAGGGCCCCTTTAAAGCAGTACTGCGCTTGTGATTCCCACTTTGAGGGTCATTACCCAATTACCAGGAGTTGCAAATAGAATGATAATAAGGAAACAACAAGATTTTTACATACTATTTTCCAGACTTTCCTCGATTATTTGCTTTTTTTCTTACAAATTTCCTTCTTTTGACCTCTTCAGGTCTCTATTAATGATTCAAAAGAGCAGTCAGAGGAGGGAAAATAACACTTAGATTGAACTTCTCAGAACTCATACACCCTCAGAGGAGGAGCTACAAAATAGGCTTTGTGTTAATGGATCACAAGCAAAAACAGCTGGAAACCTCTGCCTCACAGTGTTCGCTTTAGACTAAATTAGACTAATATAGAAGTACAAATTCAGCTTACGGTAGCTACAGTATGTGTGTTTAAGTAACGTGTTAGTCACGGCAAGGTGATAACAGCCATGGTGGAAGATGTAATGACAATCAGCATTAAATAAATTGATATCACTTAAGCATGTGACTCAACAACAGGCTTCTCTTTACGTAAAAAACAATCTGAGGGACAAAAAAATAGAAAGCACATGGGTGGATGGAAAGAGGGGAGGGGCAGATCGAAGGAGGAAATAAGAGAACAGACCGACAGATTGCATTAAAGGAGATAAAAGAGAAGCAAGATGGAGAGAGTGGAGAGCGGAGACGTAAAGGAGGAAGGGAGCAAAATCACATTCTGGTGTGGAAACAGAGGGATGGAAAGGCAGCCAACGGAGAAAAGAGGGAACTGTAGAGGAGAGAGGAATAAAGGGATGAAATGAGCAGGAAAGAGAGTAAGGGACAGGAGGAGGGGCGGGTGGATGGGTGAAAGCGATGGAGCAATGGAGGAGGAGGAGAAGGAGGGAGGATTATCCATGACTCTGTCTTGCTTAAGCCTCTGGTTGGGGATTGGAAATCTATCCAGAGGCTGTCCTCTGGTCTTAGTGCTATCGGGCCTCAGTCTTCATTTCTGGTGGGACAATACGCCAACACCGGCAGCAGTGTGTGTGTGTTTGAAAAAGAAAGAGTCGCAATTGGCCGCCTGCCCACATGCATTGTACCTGCTTGGCTGCCTCCGTCTGTGTCTGTGTGTGTGTGTGTGTGTGTGTGTGTGTGTGTGTGTGTGTGGGTATGTGTGCGTGTGCGGACACACACAAAGACACTCATGCTCCCTCCTTATTCTATTGATCTGGCTGAAACCACCAGTGGAAATAATGACTCCAAACCTGTAGCATCCTCTCTCCCTTTCTTTCCCTGCCTCATGCTCTCAGCCCCTCTTCTTCATCTCTTGATTGTTCACCTGAATTTACCCTCAAATTATAGGCCTTTGTTTGACTTTCAAGATTTAAATGAAAAGTAGTTCTGAGATCAGATTCATCAAGTTCATTTTGTAGGATTAATCCATGGTCATAAATGTCTCTTCAGTTTGGTTTACTCGATAAAATCTCTCCCAACAGTGTCCTCTCACTGTCCAGCAACAATGTGGTGCTCCTGTAGATCGTTTGAACATTGCTTTCAGTTGCTACACTGAGCTTGCTGGCAAAGGCTGTCTTCCTCTGAAAAATGACTCTGGTGTCCCGGAGAAGTGACGCAATTCAGGTGACGTCTAGATGACCTAACATGCTTTTTCCTTGTTAGGAAGAGGCATGCTGGGTGGATAGTTGAGGTGATCGTGGATCGTCAGCAGACTGGTGCAGATTACCGTTGTTTGCTTTCCCTTTCCACCCATGAATCAGAAGAGTTTTTTTTTTTTTTTTTTTTTTTATGTGTTTATTGTTGCCATGATGACAAAGGTAGCGTAACTTTAGTATTATGAACAACACAGTTTAACTCATCATTATAACCAAAACCATTACTCGTCCCTAACCCTAATCGAGTAATTTTTCTGCCTGAACTGTAGGAAACACTCCTGTGGGTTGTACTTTAAGGTTGATGCTAGATTGGATCAGTTGGAGGAATGCACGCTCTAAACTTTACACTGCTGGTTGGTCCATTGTCAATCAACTGGTGTTTTACCCTATCTCTAATCCTAACCCTAACTTGAAGATGCCCACAGTATAACAAGCAATCATAGGCATAGCATTCCTCCTGCTGATCCAACCTAGCACCAGCCGTATCTGAGGGTAGGAACAAGGGACCCATGCCGTTGTACGGGTTGGAGGACTTGTTGCAATAAGTGTAAACTATGAACACCATTGAAAGCACTTTATGGACAGTTTCACCTCTTAGGCTACAAATGGGCAGCCGTCTGATAGGTGGTACTGGTCAGAGCTGTGTTAGCAGAAGTCCTGTAGACACAATCAGAGAGCAGTAAAAAGTATTGTGCCACCTTCTATATTTTTCAGGAAATTAGCCATTTAATTGATTTTTTTTTCTTCTTTATTTTTTTACGTGATAACTGCATTCTCTTAAATAGATGTTAGAATTGAGCATCAATTATTAAAGGCAGTCTGTTAGTTTCAGCTGCAAGTCCAGCATTATTCATCACTAAGTATTTGGTTTCAACCAATTTCACATCAAAATTGTAAATACACATTTTCTAAAAACACTCACAAAAAGAGAAAACAGTCTATAGTCACAGTATTATATGTACTTCTATGTACTTTCAAAAAAAGATATGTAACTTATGCCTTTTTCTGCATTGAATATAAATGCAGTGCTACAAGTCTAATACATTTATAGCATGATACTTTTATAAATAATATTTTCATTGTATCCCTTACCCTTTAAAACCAAACCTACACTCTTGTTGAATGTATGGAAACACGCACTAAATACATTTCAGTCTAATTAGTTGTTTCTCTTTCATGAGACCGCAGGTATCTCTCCAAGGAGGGCTCCATGTGTGTTTAGAGTCTGTTCTTCCTTCATCCCCTCTTCTGCAACATCAAAATGATGCTACTGTTCCCATGTACAGAAAAGAACAACAACAACAACAACACAACAGCTGTGTGCAAGTGTGTCGGTACACGTGCATGTTTCCCCCAAGTTACAGGAGAGGCTCAGGGATGAAGGGAGACAAGAGTAGAGAGCAGTTTATATTATTCATGCCCAGCCATGCATTTCTCCCCCTCTCGCTATCTCGTCTGCCCTCTTTTTTCCATTTCTCCTCTCTCTTTATCTCACAAACAGTTTTTACCCATCTTTCCCTGTTGATCATTTACTTTGTTCTCTCCCCTCCACCACCACCACTACTCCCCCCTACCATCACTCAGTTAGCCATTTCGGTGTTAGTTCATATCAAGGTTTGTCATTCAGCACGGCTACATTTCCTTTCCTCTATGAATTAATCAGTCCATCTGCCTGCATTTACTGTAATAGTCTTCAGCATTTGCAGTAGATCTAACCACAGATGCAAGATGCAAAACACCATTTACTGTCCCAATGGAGAATTCAGACAATGACTTTAATGCACAAAAAAGCTACACAACCCAAAGTGGGGAAACCACAAGTCCACACACTTACAAGTACAACTTTCCTGTTGTTCTTGTATACGCAGTAGTAACTGAAGTTAATGTGCCCTATATAGTTTTTAATTGACGTTATTACAAACTACTTGCCTGTTCTGCGGGTGGACATTGTTTAATCCTAAAATTATGTAGTCATGTGTTTGGGAAGTTGTGTGTGTGCTATAATGGCTAAAAGTGAAAAAAGCTGGCTTCTTTTTTCTCCACCATAGTAACTGAGGTTTCTCTGTATGTTGTTGAGATCCTGAGTCTTTTTCTTTCTTTTACCAAGCTAGCTGAGGTTCACAATGTTTTTGTTTTGCGGTGATTGAGGATGAGATTAAATAAATGATACAATTTCCATGCATGTTGCACCAGTGTGGACCAAAAACAACAGCAGCTATTGAAATCTAATTTTGAAAAAAATATCATCCCTATTCTCAGGGAGAAACTTTCTTCAAGGAAAAAAAAAGTTAATAAATAAAACACTGAAAATACTGGAAACACCAAAAAGATGTGCAACGGTACTGTTGGATAATTTTGATAATTTACTCTGTCAAATTAGTGCTGTAAATTCTGAATGTCATGTGTGTTATATCACTTTGTTTTAATATATGGTCACTGAGATGGTAATAAGGAACAAATTCAATGACCAATATCTAGGAAGGTGATCCCCTCTGGGGCAATGATAAAAGGCTTTAGATCTTAACTCAGCTTGTCCTGTAGTACAGTGCCCTACGGGGTGTGTGTGTGTGTGTGTGTGTGTGTGTGTGTGTGTGTGTGTGTGTGTGTCTGTGTTTGTGGTTGTGTGTGTATCACAAGAAGATGGGTGTGTATGTTTTACCAGCACAGAGTGTAAATTCCACTGAAAGAACAGAGGGGGTAACATTTAACAAAAATGAAACCTGCAGCCCCACAAGCTTGAACTTTCTACCCGAGACACGTCTTCTAAGCTTTGATGGCATTCAACTAACTTGAAACATGTCGATTTGTCAATAGGTGTCCGTCTTTTGTCATTCAGGTGTTCCATTCTCCAAGAAGCACTTTGACTCCAACCAGAAAGGTGTTCCACGCCTGCAACACCAACACTTTAAAAATACGGATTTTAAACCAAGGACCTGACTATAGTGTTTATGTTTTATCTACTTAACTGCGGGTCATATATACTTTACATGGCACCTATAAGATCAACTTAGAAATAAATGCTGACTTAATGTTGTTAGTGATCCATTACATAACTCTTTCATAGGTTTTACGATTTTATTGATTTTATAGAAGCCAAATGAAGATAGTAAAAATTTGAAACACCACAGTATGTTTTGCAAAATGGTTAGTCTAAAAGCCCCTGAAAACAACTTGGTTTCAAGCTATTGCCTATAACATCAAATATTCATGACAGAATATGGAACAAAACACTCAACTAATCTGCTTCATTAGGGCCATGTGTTTTTGTGTGTGGTTTTGAGGTTTGGCATTTTGTTGACTGATATAAGCAAACAACGCCTCATTTTTCATCAGACTGATTCAAATTTTGCTAAATATTATTGATTGGTGCACGGGAAATATATGACATCACTTTTTTCCAACGAAGCCCCGTCCACTTTACACAGTCAGAAAAGTAAAGGCCAAAAATCTGTCGTCTCAAAGAACTTCAATTTTGGTGGAGGATTTGATGTTCATGTACAGTATAACCCAAATAGCCCACCAAATTCCTTCAAAGTCTTCACTACATATATCTGGACATGGTTGTAAACTGCAACTTAACTGGTCGTTGGAGGCAGTAATTCCAGTTTCTCTGTGTTTTAAACAGTAAATACAGTTTAACGTATTGCCTTGACAACATTTTTCATACAAAGTGACAAGTTTAACTACTGCTTGCCAGATCACACCCAACTTTGATACACTTGGGTACACAGCTGTGAAGTGCCAATAGTTCACATGCAGTGAAAGTAAGTCTTATCCACAGTGCAGCCTTGCCCTTTGTTCCAGCTGAGCGTTCTGGCTTTTGGGGCTGAACTGTGCGATCTGCAGTGATGATGAAACCACTGTCCTCATTAATGCTTCTAATCCGGCACGCTAACACTGATCACATGTGCACTGGCAGTGCTCCATGCATATCCTTCTGCAGACATACAGTCACGATTCAGCAGACATGGTGAATCTCATTGTGATTTATTTTTCATGAGGCTAATTTCAGAGTGTGAAGACGTAGGGAGAGATGAAGAAAAAGAGGGAAGAGTAAGATGGATTCAGAGGAGGAACGCAAAAGAGGGAGCAAAAGGGGAGGAACGTCAGTCGCCCTCAGGCTCTCCGCAGGAATACTGCCAACTTTTTAACGACTTGAGAGATGTGTGTCTTCTGTATCTAACACTGACCTGTCTCTTTAAGAGACTACCACTTAACTTAGCTCGTACCTGTCCAGAAGCTAATTGAAACAGGAAGATTAGAGTTTGAATCCTGTTGCTCCAAGTGTTTCTACTTTCTAATTAAAGCCACATAAATGATTCTATTTCATGGGCTGCAGCCTTTTTCACTACCATGAGTGCTTGTATTTTTAGCCTGGGTGCCCCAGCAGAGAATAAGGGATTTTGTTAAATTGAAGATTTGGAGTTAGGTCTCTTCAGCAGCTTGAATTGATGTAAAAACATGTTTTCTTTTTTAGTGGGTGAGCTCCCTTAAGAAACGGTGCTATAAAAGTTTCCTTGCTCACTCGTAAGAGTCTTGTAGAACCTTGTTTGTCTCAGGAAGGGAGCTTTAAAGCACAAATGATGTACAGTCATGTGTTATTATCAGGCTCTCCGTTCCAGTCATTCCTCTGGTGCACTTGTCATGGATGGATAGCTGCACTACAGAAAAGGTAGTCTGTCACCATAGGCTTCTACAGCACACACTCTGCTGTGAGCGTCACCCTGCTGGGTGACAGCACCCAGGCAAGACGGATTAAACCAAGAGGGGAGTGATGTGACTCTGTGTGTGTGTGTGTGTGTGTGTGTGTGTGTGTGTGTGTGTGTGTGTGTGTGTGTGTGTGTGTGTGTGTGTGTGTGTGTGTTTTTCTGCTTCTGGGTGTGTGTAGATGTGCATGTTTTTTGGGGGGGCACTCTCTCCTGTGTGTATGTGTCTTAGGCCAAAAGCTGTCACATCACTTCTTGCAGCTAAGAATCATGGGTTACAAAAGCCTGTCGTGTAGCCCGGGGCACAAAACACTCTCTGTTACTTTTTCCTATTATACAGCCAGACTGGGAAAGGTTAAGTAACACTTCAGCATTAGATAGAAAAGGGCAATTGGTCTGAAGGTGCCATCTTGTTTTGAACAACGCCATTGGCCGGAAAGATGTCTGCAAAACCCATGAGCAGCCATGTTTCATCCAGGCCTAATGGTTATAAAATTATTCTATTCTTCTATCTCTGTAATAACTGAACATGGGAAAGGTTCGGGAATAATATGATTAAGAACAACGAGATGTATCCTTACCTTATTTTCAGCCATTCAAACTGCATGTCAGCATAAATTGGCTTAAATTATGTAAATTGTGAGGTGTAGGATCATCCAATTTGCACCTATTTCCTAGAAATGCTGTGCTGCTTTAGAAATGCTGCAGGTATGTTCCCATCTGATCAGAAATAGATGTTTGCATTGATAGACCGGCTTTGTTTCCATGTAAAACCTGAAGAAGGAGGTAATTGTACTATGGGACCCTTCATGATGTGTCTGTTTGTTAAAACTATTCCATTCACCTTGCAGGTCATGGCAAAAGACCATTTAATGAACAGAACATTGGAAAGAATTTTGACATGCAAGTTAACACGACATAAATTTAAAGGGTAACTGAATGCTTTATTACTGTTATCAAGCTGGGGGGGGGGGGGGGGGGTTATGATTGAGAGATTCAAAATAATAGTGTTTGAGCTGTTAAATCTTGACTAGTAGTCCAAACACTGTATCCTATGATGGAGCTCAATAGCATCAGACCCCCCCTACCTGATGAACAATGTGAAGTTTAACAAAGCTTGAAAAAAATTCCCACTTGAGGCACAGAAGGCATTACAGTATATAACTGCTTTCGCAGGCTGATCTTAATGTGCAACATTGGCGGATTGTCCCTTTAAAACCTCCGCTGTTGCAGGTTCATGGTTTTCCAATGCAGACAACATGGATGTGACCTGTCACTAACTTGACCAAAAAAACATTGTGTTGAATAGTATTCATGGCAACAAGCACCGGCTAATGAAATAGCTTTGGAAAAACAAAAACAGCGAGTTTATGATCCATGAAGGATTTTACATCTGTGTTTCTGATCTGTTTAGCTCCCCTCCACTTCTATATATCTGTCCAGTCTGTCTGCATTTCTGTTCTTTTCATCATCTTTTCCCATAGAGATCAGGGCTCGACTCAAGAGGATGAAACTGTGGTTGGAAGGTGAATCTGTAAGAGAAGCTACATTCCTCTCTTCTTCCCTCTTTTGGATTTGTATGGCTTCATCCCTCCTGTTCTTCGCTTCCCTCACCCTGTGACAGTCGTGTGTTTGTTTCCTGTTTCCCTTCCTGCCCTCTTTTCATATTCAGACAAGGGGAAGGTGTTCTGCTATCAAATGACCCAACTATATAGGCCATGAGAGTGTCCTTGACTGTCTCTTGTGTGTAAAACAGAAGAGGCTGGTGTGTGTGTGTCCCCTGCTATCCCATCTATCTAGGCCAGTCTTGATGTGCGTGCTCCACGGACCACTTCCCCACAGACCGCTGTGTGTGTGTGTGTGTGTGTGTGTGTGTGTGTGTGTGTGTGTGTGTGTGTGTGTGTGTGTGTGTGTGTGTGAGTGTGTGTGAGAGTGTGTGAGAGTGTGTGAGAGAGAGAGAGTGTGAGAGAGTGTGTGAGAGTGTGTGTGAGAGCGAGCGAGCGAGAGAGAGAGAGAGTCTGTATATGTCTGGATAGAGCAGTCCACTTCCCTAAAGACGAGGCTCACTTTCACACTCTGGAGTTATAATGGCTAAAACAGGCTTGTTACAGGACTCCTTTTACTGTATGTATGTCTGTATGTATGTGTGTGTGTGTGTGTGTGTGTGTGTGTGTGTGTGTGTGTGTGTGTGTGTGTGTATTTTTTCATTTCCAGACCCGCATCTATAACCGAGACTAGATTTAGGAGGGATTTTAAATGGCTGCTTTAGGGTTTTGTGTGTGTTTTTGTGGATGGTACCGTGCGTCATTCGTGTTCACCACTTTTGTGTGATCTGAAAACTGATCCTCTCTTTGGCTTTGTGTGTGAGCTTAGGTACAAGACATACCTTTTCATGTTGAGCATTCTTTTCTTGTGCATGTACAAGGCTGTTGCTCATCTACTATTAATGTTTTTCATGTCACACACACAAAAACAATCCCCCAATCACAAGAACACACAGAATGCAAAAACATCTTCAAGTCTTTCTCCTCGCACAATATCGATTCTGCATGTGCGTGACTGTGGTTTATACCAAAGTCACCGAGTATGGAAACGAGAGTGAACACGCACTCCATTTCAGCCAGCTGAAGGTAGATAGTGATTGTGGCAGTAGTCCAGATATAACTGTATGCTATTCATCTTTCTCCCTCTCTTCCCCTGCATTCCTCTCTTCTTCTTCTTCTTCTTTTTTTTTTTTTTTTTTTTTTTTTTTTTTTTCATCTCCTCTCTCCACCTTTTTGCCCCCAGCTCATCTTTGCATCTTTGATTTGTATTCCGGATCAATAAGTTCGAGAAAAAGAAAAAAAAAGAGACCGAGACAGAGAGAGGAGATGATGAGGAGTTTTTTTGGCGCCTGTAGTGATGTCATCAGAACAGGAGGCGTGACATCGCCTGTCTGTTGTCATGTCAACCAAAGGAGATTCAGCAAGCTCGTAAAGAGAGAGATAGATGGATAAAAGGAGGATGTGTGAGATGTTAGACTTTAAATATTTATGCAGTTTGTGTGTTACATGTGAAGAATGCACACCTCCAGCCTGTTCACCACAGCTGTCCTCAAGTGTGCCTCCCTTCACAGTTTTCAGCACTGTAAAATGTCATAGCCGGTCCTCTGCGTGCATGCGCATAGGTCGCAGTGTGATAAAGTTGATGATTAACGACGTTACCTCAACGTGGCAGACGGGTAACCATGGCGACACCGCATTAAACAAACACTATGTTCCAACAGGGACACGGAGGGAGGGAGGGAGTGAAGCAGATGAGATGAGAAAGATGGGGAGGAGAACAGAGAGAGATGGTGAGATGTTGTGATTGTACTAACGTCCTGAAAGCTTGCTCACTTTAACAACAGCGGAGGTCGTACAGCTCAGATCTCATAAAGGGTCACTTCACTCAAATATAATGAATAGCCAGCATGTCAGGAACAAATGACATAATTGTTTTTTTATTTCTTCCTGGAACTGTTTCACAGTCAGTCACGTATCGAGTGATTCGATATCCTTTGGTCTTTGAAAGCTGTTATAAACCGAATGATTTCAAACACTTTCATATCTGTCTGTTCCTCATGCTTCCGATCACCTTTCCTCCTATCTGCTCAGCTTTGATGAGTAGCACTGCCCCCAGGTCCCTTTTCTCCCTTTACCACCACCACCACCACCTTTACGCCCACCCCCCTCACCCCTTTTCTCTCCTATGTCCCTCCTCCTTCCTTCCCCGACTGCTATGAACTCTCCTGTTTCCGTCTCCCTCGTCTTCACTAATGAAGTAGAGATCTGCTTGGGGCCATTTTCCTCCCTATCAATATTCTATGCCAATTACCAGGGTTGGGTTATTAACACTGACACAGGGAACCATGTCGCACTGCTCAGTCCTCACACATGTGTAAGAAGGTGATAGCACACGGGCATACAGTATCTCTAATACACACACACACACACACACACAGTGACAGATATTTATGTGTCTTGTATGCACGTGGTTTCCGTGATTAGATGGTGCATCTGGGAGTTTATATATGAAAATGTTTTTAATATGTTCCATTGGGAGAGTCTCCAGAGGCAACATGCAGTCATGTGACCTCCCAAAGGTCACATCAGCACTTGTTTAGGCTCTGTGTTTTACATTATCATTTCTCCAATGAGGCAAACAGAGCTATTGGAGCTGTTGCTGTATTACGTGATAGTAGAACTCTAATATACAATGAAGTATTTTATATATTGAAGTGATTGTGTTGGGGATTATGTGGGAATTTGTACCCACAGAGTTTAAAAATCTATTCTTGGTGGGTATGATATGAACTGATTCCAGCGGGCTTTAATATATTTTTAATGTTTTAATATAAACACATTTTTGGCCAACAAGATAAAGAATCAATGTTATCTTGCTGTGATATCTTGCTGTTTTAAGTCTAAATAGAGCTTTAAAGAACAATATATATATATATATATATATATATATATATATTTTTTTTTTTTTAACAGGCATTACATTGATTTTAGACTTTCTAATTTCTGATTACAGAAGAGTGCATGTTTTCTCCTAGGAAGGCTACCAACACCATTAGCTGCTTGTGTCAATCACATGACTCACAAAAGTGTCTCATCTTTCAATTTAGCATTTAAAAAAAAAAAAAAAGTCCAAGTCATAGGAGAGAAGTGTAAATGGTTGCATATTTATATGGATCAAATAAACATTAAGTAACACCGTATGTACTTCTGAAAATAGCTGATGTAATCTACTTGAATAGCATCTGGTGTCTTACCACTGAGCAGCTTTCCAGCTTTTTTAGTGATCAACATGTTCCTAATGTAGACAAAAGCCCAGTGTAACAACAGCATGATAAATGCACATTTTCTCACATGTAACTTATGCTAATGCTAATTATTGCCAGCATTAAGAGTTGAACGTGACAGCGGGTTGCTGAGTGTTAATGATACTGGAAGTTCTGTAACAGCACAGTTGGGTGGACTGCAGCACAGATGTTGAGGAACTTGGTAGATTGGTTCCGAAGGTGTTTTGCTGAGGTGGTCTGGGACCTCACGGAGGGAAAAAAAAAAAAATCAATTATACACTTTTAGATATCATTGGGGTAATGGTCTTTGAAGCGTCCTCACCGTGGGATCTGGAATTGAGTTCGCCTAAATATGGATGACTCTCTGCTGGAGTCGGCCGCATTTAAAACAAGCACATCATTTGTGATAAGCTGCAACAAGTGCGGTGCTTTCAGGAGGATCAGGTCCTGAAAGGAAGTCTTGTCCACTTCTGGTCAGCAAGCATGTCGCCTACTTACAATGATATTTGCCAACAGCAGGCTGCTCACACAGGCAATCATACAGAAGAGGGTAATTCAGTTTGGACAAATGTTCTGATAATCAGGTCACAATTTGGAACAGTTTGGAAACCCTGTGTGTTAGTCAGAATTAGAAAATGCTTCACTGAGTACCTCCAGCGCTGCACATGTTTTCTGAATCAGCTCAAATCTGAGAGATGAAGCAGTTGGACTCTGTATTTTTATTTTTTTTTTTTTTTTTTTTTATCTATGGATGACATGCCAGAAACAAGACAGGAAACTTTAGGACCTGACCCATGTTTTAAACACTGCCTTCAGTTATTTAAATAGCTCCATATTTAGATTATAGTTGGCTAATTCTGTGCATTCCAGCATTCAAGTCGATGATATACTGACATCCAACTACAGTACAAGCCATTTCTCTAAACTTTAGTCCTTTCACTGCAAATATTACACTGCTTAAATATATAGTTTTCAAATGCACACTCTTCTGAATACAATAATATAGAGGAGTATATCGCTATTTTTGGGGATTTTTCTGCAGCATTTGTTGGGTTGTTGGGATAAATGAGCCCATGGTTTTAGTGTTTGGCAGTTTAGACAGGCAACACCAGCCAGTCATACAGTTTGAGCCAGCAGTTCGTTGACTGCTGCAATCTGATTGGCTTGATTGATAGCTAGTTTGCATTGAACACACATGCAGATATGCAGTACACACATATCTACCCACTCCGTCCAGGAAAAGGAACATCAGCATGCACAAATACCACAGAGCAAACAACATCTGGGGCATCTGGCCAATCAAAGCTTTGATCTTGAGGTCACATCCCGGCCGCTTTGAGGAAATGCGACAATCATGTGCCTTCACTCAGGTGTTGTTTGTTCTAAAAAAAACAAACCAAAAAAACAACAAGCTCAGGAGGAAAAAGTGGCATGCCCTTTTTTAAAGTGAGCACTCGCTGCATACAGCAAACTCACAGTGTACACACATGTGGACCTCTTTACTCTGTCTTCTTTATGTGTCACTCCTTTATTTTGTCTCTTTTGCCTTCGTTCAGTCGCTGTCACTCACTGTCTCTTTATGCTTCACTGCTGTCTGTTTCCGTCTGTCTTCTATCCGAAAGTTTGTGTGTGCACGCAAAGTGTGTGTGTGTGTGTGTGTGTGTGTGTGTGTGTGTGTGTGTGTGTGTGTGTGTGTGTGTGTGTGTGTGTGTGACTCTACCTCTTAAGTCAAGCATCTGGTGGCTATCAGAGTTAATCACCCAAGCTTCCTATGACTGCCCGTGTCACACGAGCTCACGCAAACACACACAACGAGACACACACACACACACACACACACACACACACACACACACACACACACACACACACACAGTATTTATTAGAGCAGGACAGCACATCAGACGGTGCTGGAAAGAAATGTGGACAATGTCAGCGGTGGCTAAAGTGGCAAGATGAAAATATAGAGGTCAGAGAGGGAAAGGAAAAGAATGAAGGGTAGACAGAAGGAGAAAATGGAGGTGGTCGAGAGG
This sequence comes from Embiotoca jacksoni, assembly GCF_022577435.1. Classification (NCBI taxonomy): domain Eukaryota; kingdom Metazoa; phylum Chordata; class Actinopteri; family Embiotocidae; genus Embiotoca; species Embiotoca jacksoni. The sequence continues at coordinate 4,655,184 of NW_027185384.1, read as the reverse complement.
TGTTAAATGGGCTATCACATGTTTGGGCATTCAAGAATAGAAGGACTTGATAATAACACAGCTGTACTGCTTAAATGGATGTGAAGGAGAGGTGTGAAATGCCCTGACAGCAAAAGCAGTGAATGAGTCAGAGGAAAAACATAAAAACAAACAGACAGAGCCAGTATCCTTTAGATGAATTAGTGTCCGATTAAATCAAATATTCAGACCCAATACATTATACATATGTAAATACCCATGTTAAGATCATTTTGTGGTTCAATAAGGTTAAGAAATATCTGTAAGCAGAGGTCAGATTCCGATCTAGCCACCTTAAAGATATACTATAATATCACAGGCTCTGTGATTTGGACTCTTCATGGTCGGGGTTAGCAGTAATTTGCAGGGCTGTCCTGTCGGGGAGGACAGGTCAGGGCCTGGAAATGATATATCCACTTATGAATGTTAGACAGGGAGAGCAAGACAGGCAGCTCCTCTCTGTTCTTTTCCACTGACACTGACACTGCCATCTGTAGTCTCCGAGCCCAGCTAATTGTCACCATGAGGAAAGATACGGCGCATTGCTTTCCAGGGCCACAGCGAGCGGAAGGTGGACTGCAAGTGAAAGCAATGTCGAAGTTGTTATAGTTGCATATTAATTGTTCTTTGTCTTATGTTTCCTTCCTTTGTTTGTAATCCACCTTGTCTTGGCTTTAAGTGAAATTTTCCACTATATTTTAGCAAAGCTGTAACTTTGTCCAGGCTGTGCCACACTGCTGTCTGCAGCGGACGAGTTGTCAGCCATAGAAAAGACTGCTGTATCCCATCTCAACTGCTCACTGTCAAACAGACAAGGTCAGGACACCTGGCTCACTCTTTACGTGTCTGTCTCTGTGTGTTCCTCCACTCTTCTTTCATTGGCTTCATTTTGGCATTTCTCCTCCTCCTCACTGTCATATTGTCCGTGTCCTTCTCTCATGTTGAGGATTACAGGGGAAAGTTCACATGGCACACAGTTCTATGGCTGCAAATAAACTGTCTAGTGTCCGCAGTTGGCCAAATTTAAACACTGGAAAGTCAACCATTTTATTGAAATTCACAGAAAATCTGAATTAAGGAATAATACAATGAAATCATTTTGAAATTGCAGATATTTCATCATGTGTAATCGCCCAAAAATCACATAACATCAACAATGGCATTAAATTCTGAGCTTCACAACACAGCACAAAGTGACAGGAAATTGTATGTAAGGATTTTTTCTTTCATTGTTCTTCTTAGACTGAAACCCTTCATTGGTTAGATGCCATCTCTTCCCCGTGTGTGTAGTATGTGTGTCCATGTGTGCTTATGTCCCGAATTGTCTCCATGGCAGCCAGATACACAACATCAAAGAGTGATGGCTAGCATCACTTTTTTTTTTTAGAGATCAAGTGTTTCTTTATGCTGCAGATTGACAATCTCCACCTTCTTTTGAAGCTAAAAATATCTGAAAGATGTATTGCCACAATGTTGAAAACACCACTATTTTTCATCCCAAATGAAAAGATGAATCTGATTGAAATTGATTTCACAGGACCGCACCGTCTTTTTTCTTGTTTTTTCACAGTTACCTCAGCAGACACAGCTTCGGCACTGCCATATACAGTAGCGTTGGTACAGTGAGAGTAAAACATACTCACCAGTATCATCGTTTTCTCACTAAACACAGAAGTCAGTCTGAGTGTTGGACTTGGATTTGGTTTGAAAAGCGTCTGCTGTTCCAGCAATAAACAGAGAGAGACACAGTCAGACGTGCTGACATCGCCAGAGGCTCTCAGAGTTAGTGCAATATGGAAGAAATACTGACTGGTCCCACCACTACTGTCCACCTTCTTCTCATCTCTGCACAAATACATTAACATAACACACACACACACACACACACACACACACACACACACACACACACACACACACACACACACACACACACACACACACACACACACACACACACACACACACACACACACACACACACACAGCTTCCTCCAATCATGACACTCCCTCCTGGGATTAGTGTGAGCAGCTGTGCTTGCACTGCAGTTGTAGTAAATCAGATTTTTTTTTTCTAATTGACCTGCCTGTTTGAATAAATGTAAAAATGAAAAAGAGCAGACTGAAAAAAGAGAGAAGGTAAAAGTATTTATTTAAGTCACATTGTCTCAAAACAAAAAAGTCCTTTATACAATTATGAGATGCCGTTTTAAATGATGATTAATATACTGAATTAAAATGTGAATTTATTTCAATTCAGTCAAACGAAGTTGTGTTAAGTTGATTGAGCATTCAGCATTTCAGTGTTGGCAGTATTTTCACTGCTGATAAACAAGCTTTACTCTGTGCAGTAAAGGGCTTTTGTAATAGAGTCTTTTTCTAATTCCACAACGACAATATTCTTTCTTTTCTAGTGGTGAAAGGCGTTCTTGTCCAACATCATAGCTAGCTGCCTTGGCATAGTTGCTTCGAGCAATGCACAGTGATTTGATTGGCAGATTAGAGGCGGTGTGACTTCCAACACTCAAAACCACTCAAAAACAAGGCTCAAAACTTTTGTTTATACAGCCAAATGAATGGAGCCTGTCCAGATGAAGCCAGAAACACTCAAAACCACTCAAAAACAAGGCTCAAAACTTTTGTTTATACAGCCAAATGAATGGAGCCTGTCTAGATGAAGCCAGAAAGCATTCCTGTTTGGCAAAAAGATGGCTTTTTAAATATTTAAAGCTTTTCACCACAACAAATATTTAGATGTAGCTCCTCTGTAGTCACCAACGTTTAGAATAGTAACTGTAATTTAATCACATATTTTTTTTCACAATAACTGTAACGCATTACAATTACTTTTACTCCGTCTTATTTAACTTTTTATTCCCCGTCACTTTGTATAATTACCATTCACAGTATAAGAAATATTCCGTCTTGTAAATTTGAGTGGTTGCATTGCACCACGAAGCTTGACGATTGGACAAAGTGTACAGTTGCTTGTTTTCTCCTGTTTGTATTGGTTGTTTTTATTTTTTTAAATCACCATTTCCGTATTTCTTTGATTCGTTGTATCTGAGACTGTTGTTGGAGGTGTCTTGTGCGTCTCCTCGCTCTGGGCGGGCTCACTTGCATGACTTTGATTGGGTGGAGAGACACACCTTAGCAACAGCCAGCTGATGGATTAAAGCCATAATTGGGAAGAGAAAGTCGCTGTGATTACACACACACACATACACACACACACACACACACACACACACACACACACACATAGTGTCACTTGATTAAAATAAGGCGGAAGCCAGAGGACAACTTACTTTCTCTCTTTGTGCGACAGTGTTGTTCCTGCACATACAAACACAGATAAACTCAATCATGCTTTCGCTCCCTCACCTTCACTGGAGGAAACAAACACAGAGGCTTCTTCCTCGGCTTCCGCTGTAGTATTACCAAAGGATAGATGCAGAGTTTTCCCCCATGGCCCTCCATCATCTGTGGTAATCAGCACCGTGTGGAGCCACTCCACATTCATTACTCCTTGATTAATCCATTAATTATGAGAAAACTCTGTTTGATTGTCACTGAACAATATGAATGCGTGTGTACGCATGTGTGTGCTTACGTGTATGAGTGTGTGCACGTTGGCTTTATGTATATGTGACTGTGTTGGCTGACATGACGGCGTGTGCGCAGAATACATTATGAAGCAAATGTGGATGTAATTTGCGGTGGGCTAATAGAAAGTGGTCATGCAGGCAGGCTTAGCCGTGCATTGCAAATCATTACAGCTGGCCTCTTCAAGGTGACATTCAGCATTGTGGAGCTCACCTGAAAAGGTGTGTGTGTGTGTGTGTGTGTGTGTGTGTGTGTGTGTGTGTGTGTGTGTGTGTGTGTGTGTTATGGTCATTTCCACATTTGCTTTGAACTCACTTCACAATGAGAAAACCTGTGATTTGTGAGAGCTGTTTGTTCGAGCTTACTTGGAAAATTATTTTGTGCTTTGTCTTCAGTCTTCAGAGCAGTTGTTGAAAATGCAGCAGACGAGGGCAGCAGGCCCCAAATTCCTTCTTTGTGCGACAACTGAACCAGCAGAATAATCAGTCTTCCCTTCTTTTGCACAGCAGAATCAGCAACAGCAGCTTACATCCTTACGTCCCTCTCCTCCATGTCTCACCGTCCTCCAGCTAATACGGGAGGTTTTTGAGGCCCTCCCAGGCAACAGGCCCCAGTACGTTCTTGGTCCACCCTGGGGTTTCCTACCCAGTTTGACCTGGCCTGAATACCTCCAAAAAGTGACATCCAGAAGGTATCAAATATCCAAACCTCCCTCCTTGTCATTTTTGGAAACAAAAGAACAGATATTCCACTACAAATTGTTTCTGGATGTCAGAGGTTACAGGAAAATGTGAGATAGTCATGCTTTGAGCTGTCTAGGTGTGAAAGTTAACGTTTGAGAGCTGGAGGGCAGGAATGGGTGGCTTGGTGGCATTAGTCAAAGACTGCCATGCGGGTCGACGGAGTTTGAATCCTAGTACCTGTCAATGTTTTTCCTGAGTTGTTTTTTGTTTCCAAACCCCAACCATCTGCTTATTTAGTCAGCTCAACCACCTGTTTTTGCTGAAAGTTTTATTATCCTGTAAATCACATGGCCACAAGCATGCAATAGGTTTCATTTTTGTCCACTACAGGAAAACGTGTAACTGTCACGCCTGGACAGTGCAAAGCTGGGCAATCTCACATTTTGCTATAGTGGACCAGCGTGTCTATTTCACGCTTTGCCGTGATACTGGGTTGCTTGTACCCACTTTCACTCTCAACTTACATTCCAAAGATTGGGACGTAGATTACATGATGAATTTTACCATCAGACTCGGCTCCCTCTCTTGCCACGAGGCCTCATATGTCACCACTTGTGGCAGCAACCAAAGATTGCAATCCACCATTTTCTGGCCTCATATCCGGTAACAGTATGAACTGCTTCACACACTGCTAAGGAGTATCTCTAAAAGCAAGAATACCTAATTTGGAATAAATATTTGACTGTGTCTTGTCTGCATTGGTACAGATGTATCAGCCGGCATGAAAAGGTACAGCAACTGGAAACAGGAATGCTAATAAATTCACACGCAGCCGAGAGTGTCTCACTGCAGCACACTTTTATTTTCTCTATCCTCAAACTTCTCTCTGTCGTTCTATCTCTTTCCTTTCCTTATCTTTCCCTCTCTATCAATTTCCCCGTTAGCTGTTCTCTTCTCTTTATCTGTCGCTCTCACCCTGTTTTCTCTCACTTCCCCCCCCCTCTCTCTCTGACGGTGGATTATTTTTGGGCTGCCTGGTTAATTTCAGTAGGAAGTCAAGCTCAGTGCCAGGGAAAGTGGAACGCATATAAAGAAGCCAAACGACAAACAGAGACATCAAAAAGCTTCTTGTCTCTTTTCAGCAGCTCAGCAAGACACTGCGCTGACGCTCTGTCTCCAATGTGTGCGTCCTTGCATGTGCGAGTGTGTTTCAAAAGTTTTTTTGTTTGTAGTTAAATAATGCAATTAAATTACCCACTCCTCTCCTTATGAGCAATGGCACCTTTAAGAACGGCCTCTTGATCACATTATCATTTCAATATGATCTGTATTTAAACAACATTTTGACCCGTGCATTTGAAGCCGCGCCAAAAATAAAAGCCTGTATTACATGAGTCAGTCTGTATAGTGGTAACAGGGTTGCCTGGTGTGTTTATCCTGCACAAACTGACACCTTCAATCCCAGACTTAGCCAATCTGTCCATCAAGTGCTGCGCAAAAGTGTCCTTGAGCAAGACACTGAAATCCCACTAAATCACTGTAATTAGCTTTAGAGAGGAGCATCAGTTAAAGAACTCGAATGAACTCCAACAGTTTTATAGTCTCTTCACAATTACTTTTTTTTTTTCTTTTTGCTCAGTAGTACCAAGCTTTAGGATGTAAGAAATGTGTGTATTTAATAATTCAGCCAGCAGCGGGTCTGATACTGATGAATGTCAGTGATCCAGTCAACAGTCGGAGTGGTCTGAAAGCCTGAGCAGATTACAGCCTCCTGTATTATAGGCAAAGAGGATGATGGCGGTTATTAATTTAATAACAGCTAATGGAAAGATGGCATGTAGTGTTTGAGAACGGGAGCGCGATTTGTTGAGTATTTATCATGTGTGCATGTCTCGTTCATGCGTGCGTCCATGTGTGTGTGTGCGTGCGTGTGTGTGTGCATGTATGTATGTATGTGCGTGTGTGTGTGTGTGCGTGTATGTATGTATATGTGTGTGTGTGTTTATTCCCCTGCTGGTTAATGCTAGCTGTGCTTGCGGGCTGTGGCTTTGCGCTGTATGCTGCGCTGACCTAGCTTATCATTGACTCTGCCAGTGTGTGTGTGTGTGTGTGTGTGTGTGTGTGTGTGTGTGTGTGTGTGTGTGTGTGTGTGTGTGTGTGTGTGTGTGTGTGTGTGTGTGTGTGTGTGTGTGTGTGTGTGACAGCCACAGGTTGCACTTTAGATGATCTCCGTATGTAGGCGGCACATGATCGGCTTAGGGGACAATACGCTGTAGGACACACACTCACACACTCTCTCACACACACACACACACACACACACACACACACACACACACACACACACACACACACACACACACACACACACACACACACACACACACACACAGGTGTTAATATCCTCTTGGGCAGGTCTGACTCACACAGTCTACTCTCTCTCTCTTTAACTTGGTGACTCACAGATTGCCCTCAGGTGTCATGGCGTAAGATGAATAATTCACCCCAAGGACCCCTTCCCCCCCTCCCCCGTCTCTCTCTGCCCTTTCTCTCACCTACTCTCTCTCACCCAGTCGGTCTTTCTCTCTTATTTTTCTTCCTCCTTTCTCCTCCTCCCTTAATTAGTCTCTGTGTGTGAGGGAAGTGGCTGCATATGTTGCACTGAATCAAACAGAGAGAGGCACAGAGAGAGAGAGAGCTTGCTTTAAAGAATAGAGAGGCTAACGTCAGTAAAAACGAGTGAGACTTGACCGAAAAGAAAGAAGCAAAAGAATGGAGAGTGACGAGTGTGCAAAACCGGTGAAAGCATGCTGGGAAAGTGTCAGTTAGTACCTGGTCAACAAGTGAACAGAACACACACACACACACACACACACACACACACACACACACACACACACACACACACAGTTCAATCTCCCTGTTTCCTCTTTGTCAACATACAGGAAGAACAAGAGTGCAGCATTTTAACAGCTGAGCCAGCAAGTTGTGTTTGGATGGCTGTCAGAAAATACATTTACAGGCATACCTGGACAACAGAGCAGCTGGATACATTTGGCACTCTTAAGTCACACTTTAAGCTTGTTGGAAGAATAAAAAAAACACTCTCCTGTCTCCCATGCAGGCCTTGAGTTGTGCATATTTGCACAATGTCTATAACACACAGTGATGTCCTGATTCATTTGAATGAGACTATTGCATTGGGTTAATTGTTTTGTAACTTGACACAGTCATCAAAATTGAAGATGAAATGAGTAAAATCATTGCATCATAAATCTCTGCAGTTCGGTGTCTGACAAACCTTCAAACATATGCACATGTAACTCAGACAGTAGTTTGTGGGCTGTATTTCATTAGCTCAACACTTTTTGGAAAACCGGCATAGTCTTTGTTGCTAACTTAATTTTTTACCACATGTCCGGTTTTGGCCACCATCATTCACCCAGAAAAGGTTTACTGAGGCCCGTTTTCCTGCTTCACATTCACACAGTTACCCACATTCAAATCTGAGAGCTCCTGTTGCACTTGTTTTTTGGTGTGATCAGCAGATGCACTGTGCATATCTGGTATTGGCAAGTCATCTTCTATATTTGTAAGTTCCCTCTTCACACACACGTTATTAGATATGGGCATCAGCTAGTGTGTTGAAATCTTACAAAGTGACTACCCACAGGAATGCATGATGCTAAACAGCAATGACATCTTTTATTCCATTGTCACTGCAGAATTTTATACTTTCAACAATCACTTTCCTGCTTTTTGATAGGTCTGCTGCGCTTGTGTTCCCATTTTGCGTTCTTAATGCATCAATAAAATGTCAAATACAAAGGAAAAACAAGATAAAAATATCTGTTTGGACAACTTAAGATGCTATTCCAGTCAGTTTGCATTTCACCTTAGCTTTGAAGCTACTTGAAAAGCCTGCTCTGTCATTTTCTCCTCCTTATTCACTCAAAGATCATCTCGAAGCGAAAGCCTCGTCTCTCTCTGTCTCTCTCTCTCTGCTGATCAGACCTCAGATATTCAAAGAAATGCACTTTACAGCGAATCCACAGCAGTTCAATGCAATGCAGTGTGAACAAATACGGGTCTAAGAGAAGTCAAAATGAGTAGAAGAAGGGAGCAGACCGTGTAGACACAGAGAAAAAAAACATGTAGATCAAAGAAAAGAAAGGTTTAGACGTGAATAGTGTTTGTTCATTGTTAGCATCTTTCCATGTGATTTCACATTATCTACTTAAAGTTCACAAGGTTCACTTCCTGCCTGCCTGGCGAGGTCACATCCTCCCTGCTGTCACATGATTGGGTGAACAGGTACCATCCTCTCCTACCACCTCGCTCTCTTCCTCTCTCCTCACCCTTTTTCCTTTCCAAAAATACCTTTAAATCCAATTAGTGGAATTAATTTCACTTATAGCAAGTTAATTATTTTGTGATGGATTGTGAAAGGGAGGAGGTGAGGAAAAACGGGAGGAGGATAGGAGGACAATGAAAAGACCAGAGGAACCTGAGAAGAGTCCTCAGGGGAGAGCTAAACTTAGTCTCTCTTTTGAGTCTTTCCGTCTCTCCGTCGCTCCTCTGCTTGTTCTTTGTCCGATCACTCTGTTTTGTCTCTTTTTCAACCTGTCTGTAAACCAGTTTTTTTTCTGAGTCTCTCCTGCTCTTTCCATCACTCTGCGTTTATTTGCAGTCCAATTTGGTGAGTCACCCCAAAAGGCCCGACAAATTATCGATAATCACAACAAACCCAATTATTTATGGTTTGTACATGACGCATTAAAGAGTGGTCATACAAGAGATCTGACCGGGGCAGTTCAGCTGCAGGACAAAGACCATAGCTGCACGAGGAAAGTTGTCTATTGAGTGGACATTTAAAAAAAAAAAAAAAAAAAAAAAAAAAAATGTAGTGGGGATTCAACTGTTTTTAATGTATTTAACGTGGCACTAAGCTTTGCGTCTTTGATTGACAGGGTTTTTACAAAGTTTTTACATGACCCGCAGAGTAAAAGATGTCGTTCATTAATATATAGATGACAGATTGGTTCAAGTCTCTGGAGCACTCTGGATGAGCAACGTATCCTCTAAAAGATATTCACTCATCACTTCAGTGTGTTTCCAACTGACATTCGAATCCTCTCAGATTAAAAAACTATTTCTGTTGTGGATGTTGATGAAGGAACAAAATTAAGCCCGTGAAAAGACATCCACTCAATAGTGTGTGTGTGTGTGTGTGTGTGTGTGTGTGTGTGTGTGTGTGTGTGTATGTGTGTGTGTGTATGTGTCGGAGATTTCCTTTGACACCATGGGTCATAGTCAATACATCATTATTGATCTGAGGAGAGGATGCTGAGGTTTAGAGGTCAGAGGACACAGTGAGGGGTAGTGTTGTATGTTGTTACATAATGATGTTGACCACACACACACACACACACACACACACACACACACACACACACACACACACACACACACACACACACACACACACACACACACACACACACACACACACACACACAGAGTCAAGTCTTTCTATCCTCCCGAGTACATTCATTGACATAACGCTTTCCCGAGCACCTTATCTTTATCCTGGCTTTATCCTGCTCACAGCTTCAGTCTTTACTGTAATTATAGTCTGGTAACCCTGTTCAAGTGAAGGTTTGCATCTATCATATGCCAGCCAATGCTGATTGGTTAAAGGCTGGGCTATGCCTATCAGGATGCAATGACTGGAAACAATCCTCAATGGAGCATTGTCAGACCCATCTATTAACGCAGTGAATTTGAGTCTGGTGTCCCTCACCTTAACCTCACCTTAACCATCACAACTGAGTGCCTAATAACAAAACACTACCATCGCCTAAATCTAATTCTACCCTAAAACCAAGTCTTAATCCTCAAATTGCCCTTTAGAGTTAAGAGGACCAACCTAAATGTCCTGTTTATACCTAAATTTGTCAATATAATAATAGAAAATCATGCAAAAACACAATAAACACGCACACACTGTCTCTTAAGGAGTCTTTGAATTCCCTTCGGCACTTTCCTTAAAATCCTCACAGTGACTCCCAAACCATTCTGGATGTTATAAACTCAGTGATCAGCTCAGTATTGTGCACTGACGAGACATGTGGAGGGTCGACCTCTGTGTGTGCTGCATCCGCTGCTTTACAGTGCCGTATGCCGCATGATGATGGTGAGCAGCCTTATGTCTTCCTCTAAAACAAACTTGATACACAAGGCAAGACAGAGCAAATTAATGTGGCACACACAGAGGTCAAACTGCCTCCAATCTCTGCGTATTTTCTTTGAACAGAGGAAAAAAAGTATCTTGAATGGAAAGGCCATTACACCATTAAAAGTCTTATGCAACGTCTCAGTCTGGGCTGTTGGATGTAGAAAGCTTTATACTTTCCTCTTGTATGTGCTTTTCTGTTTTAGTGGAATCATTGCTCGCAATTTCGTTGTATTGAGCCAACTTTATCTATAAGTCATCGAACTTCTCTTCTCTTCTCTTCTCTTCTCTTCTCTTCTCTTCTCTTCTCTTCTCTTCTCTTCTCTTCTCTTCTCTTCTCTTCTCTTCTCTTCTCTTCTCTTCTCTTCTCTTCTCTTCTCTTCTCTTCTCTTCTCTTCTCTCCTCTCCTCTCCTCTCCTCTCCTCTCCTCTCCTCTCCTCTCCTCTCCTCTCCTCTCTTGATTTCCCTGCTCTCCTCCTTCCTTCCCTCTCAGTCTGGGAAAACTTCCAGTTCAAAATGTCACAAGTATTCCAGATTATTTCGCCTGGAAGTCTCAAATTGCAGTGGAAACGCAGCTTGATCATACCATTACTGCTTTAGTCGAGGAATGCCTCTGGGCAACGCTTCAGCCTGTGTGTGTGTGTGTGGTGTGTGTGTGTGTGTGTGTGTGTGTGTGTGTGTGTGTGTGTGTGTGTGTGTGTGTGTGTTTTATCAGTTATCCCATTACTTAAGCAGGACAAGCTGATGACAAACAGAAAGAAAGAAAGAAAGAAAGAAAGAAAGAAAGAAAGAAAGAAAGAAAGAAAGAAAGAAAGAAAGAAAGAAAGAAAGAAAGAAAAGAAAAAAAAGAAAGAAAGAAAAGAAAGAAAGAAAGCACATTAGCAGAGAGCAGTATGAACTTTAGACACACACACATACATCCATACAAAGTGAAGAATACATGACAGAGCTGATGACACTTCAGTGTAAATGTTTAGAATGAGACTCGTTGGTTATGAAGGGAGGAATGCAGGAGAGAAAGAAGTCTGTTCATGGCCAGCTATCTAATAGCTTTATGACTCAGAAGTACTGGCAACCATGAGGTACAATTGTTCCTTGCGTGTGTGTGTGTGTGTGTGTGTGTGTGTGTGTGTGTGTGTGTGTGTGTGTGTGTGTGTGTGTGTGTGTTACAGTCAAGCCTTGCACATGAGCGGTAAATGAGAAGTCACTTTTTGTTTATTGAAACATCAAACCTCCCAACCACTTAGCCACATATATACACACAACTCATTGTGACACATTGTGGTTTTCTTCTCTTGTCTCAGAATACCATAAAAATGTGAACACACACACATACACACACACACACACACACACACACACAGACACACACATCGAGGCAGGGGGTATTTTGCCTCGGCCCACAACTCTGTGTGTTGAAAGTGCTCCAAAGAGGCTCTTTTCATACCAAGATGATCTGCTCACCCTAAACTGTGTGATGTGATTGCACAAGCCTGCATACAGGCCTACCCACTCTAGAAACAGGGAAAGACCCTCTGAACTCTGTGTGTACTTGTTTGCACAGTCACACTGGGGGGTCCTGGCTTTCTTTTAGGGACAACAAGCAAGTCGCCAGAATGTAAATTTTTGTATCAAGTTTAGGTTCAAATTAGGGGAAGGGTTTGGGTTAGGAGAGTTGTGGTTATAGGAGGTTAAGCAATCAGGAAATTAATCTAAATCATTTTTTGTTTGTGTGTGATTTTCATTTATTTTTTATTTATTTGGGTGTTTTGTTTTTTTTGTTTAAACTTGAATAAGTTATTGCTTAAGGTGCTGTAGGAAAACACTATGGTTAAAGTCATTTGAATTATTTAGCCCCTCTAAATGGCTGTGGATTTAAACATTTGATATATATATTTTCTTTTTACTGCCTTCAGTATATAGTGAAATATTGTTTTCTTTTTCGTAATGATTCAACAATTTTGCATGAAGAAAAAAAAAATCTGGTAAATAAATTGTTAATTAGGGTTCTTAAAGGAAATCTACATTTTGGGAAATACACACTTTTACTTTCTTTCCAAGAATCAGAGTTTGAGTACCAGTCTTCTTTCTGTATAAGTGTCAAGCTATACAGCCAGTGTTCAGTTCACTCATCTGAGCCTAAGGTCTGAGCTGGGAAAAGGAAGAAACAGAGCTAGAGGTTTCATCTGGTGTTTCACTTGTTGTCTTTAGACTTATATGTATTAAACAAACATACATCAATCAGCGACAGGTGAAGTAAGCAACATTGATTATCTTGTTATGATGACACCTGTTAAAGGGTGGACTCCACGAGGAGCAATGGAAAAATTCACTGACTGCTTTTATTGTGCAAGAATGGAACATTTTGATTGCCCTTCGTATTCTGCAGCAAGTAAACGGTCCGTTCTTGAAGTTGATGTGTTGGAAGAATGAAAAATGGGAAAGCAGAAGGATCTGAGAACTTTGATGAGAGGCTCCATGTGATGGCTAGACAACTGGGTCAGAGCATTTCCAAAATGGCAGGTGGTTGTGGGGTGTTTTCGCTGTGCAGTAGGTAGTGTCCACCAGAAGTGGTTCAAAGAAGGACAACCAGCAGTGACAGGGTCATTGAAGCTCATTGATGTGCATGTGCAAAGGCTGGCCCATGTGATCTGATCCCACAGAACAGTTACTGTCACACACGTTGCTGAAAACCTAAATGATAGAAATGATAAAATGGTGTCATAACACAGTACTTTGCAGCTTGCTTTGCATGAGGCTACCAAGGTGGCCTGGTTTGATCAGTCATGTTTTCTTTTACATCATGTGATGACATAGTGGGCGTGTTGTCATGCCATGTGTGGCCAATGTTCAGCTGGGAAACCTTGAGTACTGGCATTCATGTTGATCTTACTGTGACACCAACTACCAAAACTTTGTTGCAGACCATGAACACCCCTTCATGGCAATGATATTCTCTGATGGTAGTGTTCTTGTTTGACGAACACGACAGAGTTCAAAGTGTTGATTGTTGGCCTCCAAATACCCAAAACAGATTTATTAGTCAGTCTCTTTTAAAACCGATAAATATGATGTGGAATATGACATCATCTTTCGTGTGTGCGTGTGTGTGTGTGTGTGTGTGTGTGTGTGTGTGTGTGTGTGTGTGTGTGTGTGTGTGTGTGTGTGTGTGTGTGTGTGTGTGCGTGTGTGTGTGTGTACTCCTGGAAGTATGTGCTTGAGGCAAAGTTTCTAGCATGTAAAATGAGAATAAAAGAAAGGAGCACACACACATGATCTCAATCAAACATTGTGATTACAGCAGGAGGGGCCAATTTGGTTTTATTGCTGTAAATATTTTAAAAATGAAGACAGTAGGACACAAAAAGAAAGCGAGAGAGAGACAAATGAGGAGAGAGCGAGAAGGGATTCGAGAAAGTGAGAATAAGTTAGATGTGCGACGAAAAGAAAGATGCTACTGGAGTGCTTGAGGATGACTCATCCATAAGCTAGTGATGCCTCACAGACACACTCACACAAGTACACACAAATACTCACAGAATTGTGAATCCTCGGACACACATACACTCACACACACACACACACACACACACACACACACACAGACACACAGACACACACACACACACACACACACACACACACACACACACACACACACACACACACACACACACACACACACACACACACACACAAATGCACACACAAATATTTAGCCATACGCTTGAACACATAGGCAAACACACATTTGTACACACACCAGTACACCAGTCATCCATTAGTCTGATACTGATTCAGTGAGACATGCATGTTGGTTCAGCAGCTTGTTCCTAATGAGCCAAAATGGCCGCTACCGCGCCACAGTTTCCAGGCCAGAGCAGGGAATGGCCCCTGGGGCAGAGAAACTGGGCGAGAGGAAGGATCAGAGGGGCTGGATTTAAATGGAGCTCATTAGCTCATGGTAGCAGTGAGAGGTCCCTGCACACTAAGGAGAAGCACGCACAGACACACACACACACACACACACACACACACACACACACACACACACACACACACACACACACACACACACTCACACTCACTCAGGAATGACTGCAAACACAGATGGATTGCCTTGTAAGTATGGTACGTGCACACACAAATGCTGTTCTGTTAATTTACCGCAGAGACAAGAAGCAGCTCGGAGAGCAGGACAGGAAAGAGGAAGAGGGTGAAACAGAAAGACAGAAATGGGAATTTTTGGTCAGATAGGACAACTGGCATGGTAGTGAGCCCTGCAGATGGCAGAGAAACTTGCATGCGTGTTTGTGTGTGTGATTTTTGCCAGTCTTACCCCCTTCCCTGCCTTCCCTGCTTGTCCACCCACTCAACATATGTCCTCCTCTCCTCCCCCCCCCCCCCCCCCCCCCCCGCCCTCGACTCGGTCCTAATCCCTCCAATCATTATCCATTTTGTTGTGTCATTTCCACCGGTTTTCTGAGAGGAGTATTGTGGGTGGTACGCATATTTTTTTTATTTTTTTTTCTGTCACCAAAAGTGCTTCAGCTTTCTGATGTATTTATATCCATAAGCGCACACATACACACACTGTGCCTTTTTCACTCTGCAGCCAAACTCTCATCAAAGGGGTGTTTGATTTCTTCTTCTGTTGCCCGGGCCCCACATGTCCCAGTAGGCTGGGGGTATAAAGAGCAGGGAGGGGCTGAGCCATAAGCCCGGCACACACTAAGCCTCAGAACTACAAATCTGCAAAAAAAAAAAAAAAACCCTATTAGACATTTTGTATTTGTCAGTCAAACATTTTGCTAATCTTTGTCGAGGAATTTCACATGAGATTTGTCATGCATCTGCTCTACTTTGTCAGGATTTATAGAATTACACATTGATCACTGGAGAAATGCAGTTAATGTGGAATAAAACACGTATCATATTCAATAAACTTGCAATTTTGCCTCTGCATCCGTTGCATTTTAAGAAGCCTGTTTAGATTTTGAATGACGGTAGATGTTGACGAGATTTATGTGCTGGTAATTTAGCGCAAAGGTCAGTTAACAGTTCACGAAATGGCACATTCAGTTTCTTGAAAGACACATTAAAAAGAAAGTTTCAAAAAGTTTAAACATTTTTTTACTTTTACCACCTTACCAGAATGTGTTTTTGTCCACATTCATTTACATTATCCACTCAGCTGCCACGCACTTAACAGTTTTTCTTTCTAAAAGTGTGTTTGAGTGTGTTTTTAAAAATATGTCTACTTTGTGTCCAGCTTTCTGATTCGCCAGGAAGCGTTAGCATCTGTACTTCTCTATACGTCACAGGATATTGTACTCTGGCACAGAGTGAATATGCCGCAAACAACTTACAGGTCATACAAATAGCTAATAAAACAATACTAATACGGTTTGTAGAAATAGCACTTTAGAAAACAAACATTACAAGTTTCCCCACACAAAACTCAAATAAATAAACAGCAAATTACAAATACAAAACCAGCATTTTGCAATATCAAGTAAATAAATCATAAGATATAAAAAATTCTAAAGGGTTGATTATATAAAGCAATATTAAGAATTAGTTATAAAACCAATACAAGGTTAGGTTTTTGCCCTTTTATGATAGCAGTACATAAATTCAGGAGAGAGAAAGGGGGATGTGACATGCAGCAGTTTTATGTTTCATTATTTTAACGATGGACTACCTGTCGCTATCATGATGATGTCGGTAGATTGTATAAACCCCTGGGACAATGATAAGAAACAAGTCCAGGACTTTCTTTTTCTGTCCCTGAAAAAGTCTGATATGTTGCACCATTTAAACATTTTTATTGGAGTGTTGTCAATAAAGCTAACTGGAAACATTACATCTCAAGCAATATGAAATAAGACAGCGATTTAGCGATTAGTTGAAGAGTGACTAGAACACTCTTGAACTTAGTCATATGAACAACCAGTGCCTCGGGCTGCAGACAGTTCGGCAGGAGGAGAGGAGCCTCCAGGATTGCAGAAATTTATTGGTTATGGTTCCAGCAGTCGAGCAGCAAGGCATCTTGTTGGCCATGTGGCTGTGACGCACATGGACCATGACATTGCTTGGGCAGTTACAGCTTTGGACCTTTGTTGCGTCACACCCCCCATTTCTGCTTTACTGTTTTCTCTCTTCACACTGTGACCTCTAATAAAGGCAAAACACACATGTATACACAACATTTTAACATTCTGTGCAAATTGGAGCCTAAAAATCATATTAATTTTAATGTGGCTTTATTAGATTTTAGAAAGATGACTGGAAATGAGAGAGATGAGGAATGACATGTCCCATGCTTCAGGTCAGGGACAGTATCTTAACTTAAGCCACAGACGACCCCAATGTTGGAGCCTTTTAAATGCTTTTGATTTGATCCATATTAAGTGACTAATGGCATTTTTCATACTTGGAGACTTAAGACTGGAGTACTCCAGTAAGTTTTCTGAATATATGTACACAACAGCTTTAGGAATAACGACTATTAACCTTTTTCTAACCTTGCCTTTTTTCCCCCCGATATTTCTAAATTACAGCGTGTTGCATACGTTGACTTAAAAAGGTGCTTCACTCCTACCTCTGTTCCCATGGCCCCACATCTCCTGACAGGGGATGTGCAGGATGGGTAAGAGCCTGAGTCGTAAACTTAACACTCCCTCTGAGACTGTGGCGAAGCCAGACTGTCGAGCTAAACTACGAGCACATTCATTAGCGTTTTATTGCCTTGTAGGCACGTCGATTAATCACAGACGTGGAAAGATACAAGCACATACCCTTTTTATTTTTTTATCCAAAACATGTCAAAGTTCAGCCTTGCCCCTTAGTTTGAAACACACAAAGACATTACCGCACATGTGCTTCATTTGATGGCTCCCTGGTGTGTTGTTCTGGAGACCACAACTTCTCTCTTGGTCCGTATCCCTGCTCCTGTGAGATCACAAACGCACACACACACGTAATGTATCTGCACCTCCTGTGAGGACACTTATTGGCTCAACAGTAAATGTGGCGTCACCTCGGCTCTCCTCTTACTCTCGTGATGAAGGTTTTATTGAAGGAATCTTAATAGTGGTTAATTGTAGCTTCATTTATAGTCTCAGGGCCATCTGTATTTGTGGCCGATCTGCCGATAATAACAAATGTTCAAGAATATTTTTATGACATGTTCCTCTTAATGACTTTAGGAGCAGCACAAAGTTATTAACCGTTTTACAACACTTTTGATTTGCAGGGCAATATTCTACCTTAATGAATTTCACAATTCAAACTGCTTGTGTGCCTTATCGGTTATACCTTTCTTTTCTTTTCTTAAATTATCTGAGAGCTTTCAGACCATTTGTTACTATGTCAAATGTCCATGACCCAGTTACTCAAATCCAATTCTGTTTTAAAACTCTAAAGAAGTTGACACAAATAAATAAAGTAGCCTGTTTTGCCCCTGTTCTCTCCACAATCTTTGAATCTCATTAAAGTGTCAGGGCTTGTTTTAATCAAGTGTTGGATAGAAAATTGGAGAAGAATGAATTGGTCAAATACAGCCGTAAAAAGTAATAGACTTGGAATTTTTTTTGTCTAAATCAGAGCAGGGCAGATTTGCAGACTCAGTTACAGGCACCAAAAAGACGCTATAAAGAAATATGTAAATTGTCCAAATCGAGGCAAAACGGGACACTGACACGGTATCCTATTTTTGACTGGCGGGTGTATTACACACTTGTTGACATGATATCGGGCTGCTGAGCCAGAACAGGCATCAGATTATAATGTAACTTTCAGTACATTCAGAACATTCAATCACGCTTTTTATGAAGAACGAGTGTGGTCGTTGTACAGTGGTGCCGCAACGGCATCAATACATCATGAGACATTCAAGTGAGCATTATGGAGCATGAGCATGGCTCTCAAGAGCTCTTATGTATGATTTTGACAGGAGCTTTTTGACAAAACTTTATTCACAACAAGTTGTTGTTTGCGTGATATTGTGAGATGAGAGCCCGGGAGCGAACAACTAACCATGTGGCGCAACGTCACTGCTGACATTTTTGGCAGTTCAGCATGAGCAAAGGCATGATAAAATGGTGGTATTCAAAAAGAAGCGTGAAACATGCATGGAAAATGTAATACAAAGAATTTTATATTCACCTCAATGTTGGCTTAATTAAAGGTTTCTAAACAGGGCCCAGCTAGAGGGCATTATGATAAATACCATGAAGTGGATACTGTGCTCTGATCAGATGAGCTGCATTTAATAGCGAGTCTCGCTAGATGATGCTGTTTAAAAGGGCCATCAGAGATTCATGTTAATCCAATATTATTGCAGCCAATGCTGTGGTAACACTTTTAAAATGTACTTATACAAGCACACAATTTGTGTTAAATTGTTTGGTGATGGAGTGCATTTAAGAAACCTCCTCCTTCAGCTTTTATCTTTTTGATGTCTTTGAATAAAAAAACAAGGGTTATAAAATGTATACAGTTTAAAATATTATATTATTTTCTTGTTCCATCCATCTCAGATTATCTCTTGTGTGTTGTTGTGTGTTGTTTTGTTCGCATAGCATACAGAATCATTTAAAGGACAAACACAAAATCCTTTATGTTGACAAGTTTTTCTCAAAGAACCCCGTTGCCCAAATTTACATTTCATTTAGGAAAAGTGTGAAAAAAACCCAATCCGATTCAGGTCTTAAAAGAGGATTAAAAATATCAGACTGAATGTGAAGCTATGAAATATTAATTTGTAGCTGCTTAGATAAACACAAAATATTGATTTTTGACTTGTTTTAGCCCCGCTAACAAAAAGCAAAGTTTGTTGACAGTTTAAAAAAATACCCCAGATTTGCACATCAGAGAACAGTAATGTTTTAAGTCTGTTTTTTTTACCCCAACAATTATGTAACATCACACATGGAGTCCAAAATCAATACGGCTGACATCACAACAATATTTTCTTTTCAAAAACACATAACACATTTAAATGTCTTTTTCAATAACATCTACTGTGTGTGTTATGTCTTGCGTGTGCATGTAAATATAAATGTTTATTTTTGTCATTAGTATGCAGTGCAGAACTGATATTTCTGCAGGGATCTAAACACCAGCACATCTGGGATGTTTTTCTTATAAGCGACGCTAAAACAAAAATCAACAAAGGCTTTGTTCAAACTCAACAAATTGTATTATGATTGTCAGGGGAAAGTTTTGCTCTGTCAACACTTGAAGATCCCTCACCCTCTGAAACTTTACAAGACTAAAGAAGGTGGCTAAACGTTTCTTGAAAAGACTGACACCTTTGTGTTTTTTTTTTGTTTGTTTTCTTTTTTGGTCACCCTGAATTAAATCTCTTTCCGCTTTACAGCAAAAGTAAAAAAAATTAAATGTGTTGCTTCAGATTTAATGCAGCTCCACACACTCCCTCCTGGCAGCTACCCAGAGCAACCACAATCTCCTGCTGTTGGCTGCTGGAGCAAATGAGGGCTACATTCCTTGCTCAAGGGCAGAAAGGCAGTGTTAGTCACACTTTCTCCATGCAAATTTGTTTTAGTCTTTGATTGTAGCATTTTAAAATGGCTACAAGTCCTGTTCTTTGTGCTCCACTGGAACCTCGTGTTGACCTTGTAGCAACTGTAACAGTAGCAACAAGCTTTGTTCACAGCTGCAGGCTTTTTTAGAAGAGTGAGACCGGCGAGTCCTGCTGCCACATTTGGCAAAGACTTTAAACTATAGCCAGCAGAGAAGTGAAGCAAAACAACAATAATGAAAGTGAGATTTTGATGTTGGGGGTGACGTAAAGCTACTACAGGGCATTTTTCTTGTTTCTTTTGACACAAAGAAATTTGCAAGTTGACTGTTTGGAAATTGGGCTCCACAGACAGATAAGTACCAAATGTGAGGAATAATCACTATATCGTGCCATAGATACAAAATGTGCTGTGTAGCCTATGAAGTCTATGTGCTTTAGGTGACTTCCTATTGAAAACATGCTTGTGATGTGCATTGGTTCTTAAAAGGTTGGATCATATCCAGGTCAAACTGTATATCTGCAATTCGTCTGCCATCAGACAGAATCGTTTTCTATGTGGACATTAGATTAATTACTATTTAGTTAATTAAAACAAGCCATGGTGGTTATGTTCATCCTTTATTTCATTCCAAGTGCACTGATGTGTTTGCATTTCAACAAGAACACCCAAGTCCAGATAAATTGGGAGATTTTACATATCTTACTGTGTTTGCTAGAATACTTGAGAATGTGAACGATACAGTGGGCAAATGATGGTTTGGTATGCTGCCAAAATGGCACTGCTAGCAGCCAAATCAAGCATCCATCCGTGATGGGATTGTACCTGATGATATTTTCAAAGCCTGACTGTAGAATCGATACAAATACAAGAATGCAATGGTCAAACCATAAATAAATAAATTAAAACCTGAAATATTTTTTGTTTAAAGGTTACTTGTCCTCTGTTTGTGACCATTTGTAAAGAGGGCAATGAAGGCAGAAAATAAAAACAAGACAGAAAGTTGGCTGGACAAAACCTTTATATGTATAAATATACCATGATAAAAATGTCACATTGTAGGCAGTTCGAGAGTGGTGGTAATATTGTAAGGCCTTGACCGTGCCATGTAAAGTGCCCCAAGGTTACTTGCATCGTGATTTGGCGCTCTACATAGACACAGTTTAATTGAAAAGTCGAATTGATGGTGGAAAAGTTACAACGTAAATAGTGAAAAAATATTCAGGGAGGCTAGTTCTAGATATAGAATCACAATCCACATTCAACAGGTGACATTTAGACGAAAGTAGTAAAAAAACAACCTAAATAAGTGGTCTAGGTATACAGCTTTATTCTGCCTAGTCGATTTTTCATTATATGACATTGTCAAGGTTAGGAGTTCCATTCAGAGGGACTACAAAATGTATGCAATTACTTTATAGAAAGGCACTTTAGATGAAAGCACTGTCTGAATGCCATCTGCTATAAAATGTAGGAGTCCATTGTGTCCTATAATGTAAAGAGCAGATATGAAGAGGGACAATAAGACAGTCAGAATAGAAAGAAAAGGATTGGGTGGAAACGCTTTAGACCCATCACAGCGTACATTTTTTTTTAAACTAGTTAAAAGGTAAAGACATGGTCAGATATGTTATTTTACCCAACATTTGGGGGGAATTTAAGTGTTGATATTTTGGATTTTGACCCATATAGTGCCTGCAACAGAGATGTGGGTGTCAGGGTATTTTTGTGGTGGAAAAGAAAAGAAGATGTTAAACTGTTTTAGTCGCAGCGAACTGCATAAAAGTGTCACTTAAATGGTTAATATGTACACTGCCTGAGAGCCTGATGGGGATCATGAACATCAGATGTAAAGAGCAACGCACAGAGAGAGACAGGTAGAGAGACGGTTTGTATCTGGGTTACTCTGGCCTCACATCTCTCCACTGCAGATGAATATTAATAAGGAGTTATTAATATCTGCTGCCTGCACTGTGCGCTTCAATATGTGTGTATGTGAGGTCGGCATGGAGGCGCAGTGTGAACAAGCCTTCCTCCTCGTGCTTCTCCTCCTTCTCCTCCTCTTCTATCTCTATCACTTTTTTCCTCTTCTTTCCTCCTCCTCATGCTGACTTTTCTCTTTTCTCCAAGTTCCTTGTTTTCTCTTCTTTTTTTCTTTCGGTCTCTCTCACGTCCTTCACCCTCGTATTCATAATTTGTGTCTATCACAGCTCCTTATGTTTCAGGGAAGGATGCTGATATCGATGCTGGCACTAGTCTTGTCATGAATCAAAGTACAGTGACTTAATTTTCCATTGATTGTCAGCTATTTTGATACATTTTCTCCATTTGGATTTTCAAAAGAAGAAAATATATGCAGTCTGAATCATTTTTGTTTTGTTTCTTGGCTTATACTGTACCTCACTTAGATGGCATTTGTTACCCTTGCTGTCTTTGACACTGTTCAATGTTGGCTGTTTGTCATGTTGAGTTCTAAGATTTAAAGTGTGGATGCTCAGCTGTTGCATTTGTGTTTTAACATCTGGTCTGGGTCAAAAATATACAAGAAAAAATTAGCGTTTCCTCTTTTTTGCCATGCAAATTAGCAGTCAAATCCAGCCAATCAGATTTGGGGATGGCACTCATGTAGTCCTATCACAAGTTCCTCTCTCACCAGCTCTCAAGAAACAACCCTGCCTCCTTAAAATTGCATATATGTACAAAAAATGTCCAAGAACGACAAGTTGTAGTTACAGTCACAACACGATTCCAAGAAGTATCTACACCTGAGCAAGGATTACTGCAAATTACACGTGTAAAACCAAATGTTTTCTTTTTACACTTCAGTTTTTGTACATATTAAGAAAAACAGCTGTTGTGTGTGAATTATGAAGTATAAATGTACTAGTACACAGGATGTGATGCCCTTGAACAGAGTTAGGCTAGTTGTTTCTTCCTATTTCCAGTTTTAACTAAGCTAACTGGTTGCTGCCTGCACTTAGTGGTGTTTATCTTCTCCTTTATCTCTCAGTGAGACACTGAGTAACCATATTTCAGACGTTGAACTATTCCTTTAAGGTTAGAGGTCGATCATAGTTTTCATTAAATAAATAAATTAATAAAAAAGTGCAAAGTGCTCCTGTTGCCGCAACATGCAAACTCTGGATGCAACAAAGCAACCTGATGTCCCTCCTTCCTACACACGTTGGAATCGCTTTGCAACTGAAGCCAAGGGATTTAGTAACGGATTTGAAAGTGTTTTGACCTCCACCAATTAAGTACTGTGTGTTTCCAATCATATCAAACTTTAAATCCATTTCTTGATGTTATCAGTGTTTTGGTTTGGTTTAGGTCCTTTCACAGTAAGAGAAATCATTTGAGAGAAACCTCCCCGTGTCATGAAAAACTCAGACCTTGTTGGATTTGGCTCAGCCTTTTCAACTAGCAGCCAAGGGGCTGATTTGACCCGAGTTCTGAAGTATTAAACAGCTTAAAACCATACAGTGTTATCTTTAGCTTAAAGTTAGCCCTCAGAGGATTTACTATAATAAGTCATTGTTTCAACAAATGTAACTGGAATGGGGATAAATGACAATTAGCTGAATTTCACAATCCCTGTGTGCGACTTTGATTAATTTCCTGAAGTCACAGTTTTATGATAACGAGGATATTTTCTAATGGTGACTCATACTGTGGTAAATCCTGACACAATATCTCAAAATGAACTACAATATACACAGGTGCAGAAAACTCACCTTGATTTTTTTTCTTGACAGGAAGTTTCCAAACCATAAATTAGAGCCCCATTTTTCGCTTAATGTTTCAAAGACAAACAATCTATTCTCCCTGACCTCTTACAAGTATAAGGACAACAACCAATCAGTGCCTCAGAACCATGATTGACAGTTTGAGGGATTGGCCACGCAGTCATAAACCACAGTGTGCACATGACAGGGAACAATGTGCTATTGAATATGGAGCATGAGTGCATAATTCATATATTCCCATGGCATTTTATTGTCATATGCACAGGGAGTTGTTCGTACACACACACACACACACACACACACACACACACACACACACACACACACACACACACACACACACACACACACACACACTTTCTCATTTCCCCTCCACTTCCCTTTCAACACCAGATATAGTAAGTTACAGTTTAATGAATACATCAATATATGATAGGGTTTTCATAACCATATATGCAGCGAAAAGTGCAATAACAGCAAGGAAGGTGCTACGAAGAAAAAAGTGTTGAGTAATATGAATACATGTACTTGTTGTTCGAATGACCTTATTTATGACAAAAAAGAAAATGAAATGGGCCTTTCTGTCACTTCTTTTTGTTGGCAGTGCTAAATAGGACAAACGGCCTTGGTTATAACAGGCAAGGTTGTGTTTACAGCTCACACAAATGAGAGGCATTTTATTTTCAATGTACAGTAAATGAGCAGTAATTTGCCCTGACAATTTGTAAAAATTTTGCCCTTTTGTCCATTTACAGTGACTATTCTATGCTTTATGAGAAGTTTTCGGTCTGGTTTGTTGTCATGTTTGTTCAGCAAGCCTCTTCTGCTTGGATTTGCTGCTTCGTGTGTTTTCCTCGTAAATGACATGCATGTCCTGCTCGTGCGGCTTGGCTTTTTGTGTGCGCGCGCACACCTCTGTGTCAGCGGATACTGTAATCGTCTCTTGGGGGTGGAGAGATTCATAGATTAAGAGAAGCAGGTGTGTGTGTTGTCTTTTGAGGGGAGCAGGTGTGTGTGAGCTGTGCATGTGTGTGCCTCGAGGGCAGCAGGTGTGTCTGCGTGGTGTGCTCACTCGGCCGGATAATGGGCACATATGGACAGAGCGAGAGAGAGAGACCCGCACGCACGCACACACACATATATATATATATATATGTGTAACCTGCAACATCTATGCACATGTACACAACTGATACAGAAGCCTCTTACTTTGCTTTCGTGTCTGTGAATGTACTCTCTCTCAGCGTGAGTGAATGGATGGCACATGAATTAGGTGAAAATTACAACTGGTATTTATGGTGACAGCGATAATGAGGGTTAAGCTTGATGGGATGTCATAAAAGCCCTGAGAAGCATCGAAGCACTGGCAATCCTCGCGATGAAAATAAAACAAGAGTTCACCTCCTTTATGCCCTATTTCACGGAATGTTTTAAATCTGGAAAGTAGCTGTTGAAGGCAGCGAGGAAGCAACGGGCTTGTGGATCAGATTGGTGATGAACTAGACTCTCTTTGCAGCTGTATGGTTGGTGAGAGTGTGTACGAGGGAGAATAATTGTCAGCTATTTGAAAATGACAGAGGGAAGTAATGGGAGAGAGAGTGAAATGCAGCAAGGCAAGAGAGATAGAGCGAAATGGAGAGATGAGGAGGAGTAGATTAATGGCGGAAGGAAGAAGGGTGCAAGACTGAAAATGAACTTGTCTCCTGCTGGAGAGTCAATGGAGGGAGTGACAGCTGTATAGATCAGGGAGAAGAAGGGGTCAGAGGAAGAGGAGAGGCATCGTTAGGAGGAGGGAGGGGGACTGTTAATGCGTGTAGAGGAATGGATGGGAGAAAGATGTAGCGACGTAAAGGAAGAGAGGGAGAGGTGTGAAGTATTTGGCAATGATGATGAGGAAGAGGAGGAAAAGGAAGGTGCAGAAGAAGGAAAAAGATGTACAATAGCAAAAGGAGGTCATCATAAAAAAAAAAAGACAATTTAGCCACAATGCCAAATGACTTTACTTTTTTACGGACCTCAGTAAGGGTGTTCCAGTGTTTTTTTTCATCTTGTTATTAATGCTGCTGTGAATTATGTTTGTGTGTGGGCCTGCATGTATGCGTTCCCCATTAATTAGTGTCTGATCAGGTGTCATCATCAGTTAATTGACTGATAATAACATCTTCATTGTCCACCCAAATAGATCCTTGTTGGAACAAGTGGAGGAGAAAGCAGATGGAGGGAGAGTGTGAAAAAAACAGAGGGATGAATGAAAAGGAGGGGAGATGAGTCGCGAGACTGATTTAGGGTGGGGTAATCTGATTGGTCCTTGTCCTTTTTCATTATCTGTTTGAGCCAATTAAAGGAGCAAAGCAACGTAGGATTTTGGAAGATATTTTTTTTCCACTAATGCATTTTTTTTTTCTTGCTGCTGTAATTTGTAGTGGAACTGTGCTTTACCTCTAACAGATTGAACAATTTTTAGAGTATTATTTGCGAGCATGTGCAGTGTAGCAATAACATTTTGCGGCAGAGCAGAGTTGCAGTGATAACATCTGTCTCTGCCTTTATCATTAAGCAGATAACAGCTCCACTGACTTGAGTTTGTATCACAGCTCATTACAGTCTGCAGTTCAGTTCACACTGAAGTTCGGCTCAGTTAGGTTCACTTCAAGTTCAGTTAGAGACAGTCCCTTTACAATACGAGGACTGATGTAAA
Source organism: Embiotoca jacksoni (assembly GCF_022577435.1). Classification (NCBI taxonomy): domain Eukaryota; kingdom Metazoa; phylum Chordata; class Actinopteri; family Embiotocidae; genus Embiotoca; species Embiotoca jacksoni. Next base: position 4,628,650 of record NW_027185384.1, on the reverse strand, counting down.
TATGTATAATATTTTACGCTTGTACACCTTATATTCAAATTGAGCATGTGTATTTTTCTCTGGCTTCTACACATCTAATTCAATTTTAATTTATCATTACATATACCATATAATAATGCACATGCATATTGCACTCAGGGTAGAGTATTATTTATTTGACGTATTATTAGTAATACTGAAGTTATCCTATGACAAAGTCTGCTTTGAAAATGGCATATTGTATCATTTAAAAATGATCAAATGAGCTCAGATACATGTAAAATAGTGCAACTACGCATAAAATGACTTAAAAGAAAATGTTAAATTAAAGAAAAATGCACCAATGCACTGGAAACCGTTTGTCTGTGGGCTGACTAACTTCACTGATCATGATACCATTCAAGTGAATTTCAACTGTGAAGTCATATGATGGGTGGATACATGATTTGATAAGGTCCTGTCACTTGTGGTTAATTAAACTCCTAGATTTAATTTTTTTCAATCCCTTTTGTACATCTATCCACAGTCTGTATTTGTTTTCCTCTTCTTTATTCTATCAGTGTCTTCCTCCTCTCCTCTCCTCTCCACGCCACTCCAACTCCCTCCCTCCTGCTATAAACTTCCTTTATCCTCCCTTTTCTTCCTCCATCCCTTCATCCTTTGCCTATCCTCTCTCTCCCCACTTCAGTCAGAGTCATATTTCCATGGGATGCTGCATTTCTTCCTGCAGAATAAAGAGCTGCTAATGGAATTACAGTCAGTCACAAGAGAAGAGTCTATCGTGTAACACGCACACATGGCACGACTGCGCATATGTGTGTGACGGGACAGACACACGGAGAGAGACGCGGTCAGACAGACAGACAGATTAGTGAGCTCTGTATTATTCAAGTTTTACTCTCCTCTAATCCTCACACACTCTCTCATGCAGCACGCGCACGCACACGCACACGCACACACACACACACACACACACACACACACACACACACACACACACACACACACACACACACACACACACACACACACAGACACACACACACACACACTCTCAGTGGGGTACACCCTGTGAGAGGGTCAGGCTGTGTGAGATAAACTGATCACGCAGCAGTACAATATGCTGAAAGTGATTATGTGTGAGCGTGTGAGCGTGTGTGCGTGTGTGTGTGTGTGTGTGTGTGTTTGTGAGAGATAGGGAGCAAAAGAGGAATGGGGATGTGCAACAGCAGTCAGGAAGCAGATTTGAACTCGCACTGGAATCGATGGTGGAGTGAAACAGGAAGATATTTTCCAGTATAAGGAATCATCTGGGACAGATGCAGACCCCATATGTACATGTGTGTGTATTCATGCTTGTATGTTTGATAAAAGCCAAGTTTTGGCGTCTTGGTTTTCTACTTGTAAGTCACGGGAAACCTCTAAATTTAGCCACTGTGTTTTGAGAAAATGAAGAAAGTATAGTTTTAGCCAAGTAATGAGATGAAAAAGAATGAAACCACAGTGGTATTTCCCATAAGGCACAGCTGCATCTGATACCGAGTGACTTCACAGCTGGTAAATGTAAAGATCACCTCCTTGGGCATTACTGCTCCATTCAAAACACACTGGTCCTAAATATTTGCAGACTTATCTGGTGTTTGTTGTTTAGTCAGTGCATTTCTTTTAAGATTACACCTACCTTTAGGGCATTGCCGTTTTATTTTTGCTGTAATAAAAAACAATAAAGTTTATTTCTACAGCACTTATCCAAACAAATATTACAACAGGCCTGGCATAAATTACAGGTATAAAACCAGCAAACCACAATATCACTAAAATAAGTCTAAAATGGTGAATAGGTTTTATAAACCAATGTTAAAATTGATGAAAAAATATTTTTTTAGGAAGTTCAACGTGCCTTGACACATTAACTGTTCTCTTACCTGGTGACGTGAGCAGCAGACTGCTCAGGTGGGGAAAGGAACAACAAGACTAGCTATTAAATGGTGGCATGTGAGCACAAAAGCAGGTCTTGCATCCAAGCATTACGTGGCGTAACCCTTGGCAACAAACATACTGCCAGCTACTTAGTTGCAAGTGTGTCCCTGGCTAAAATCATATTTGACGATGGTACATTCCTGTTTGGGGTGATACTTGTCAAACCCTGGTTCACCTTCACGTGTCTATAAACATACCATGCAAAGTTAAATGCTTCAGTGATGTACTTTATGTATGTGCACAATATGATGTACCCCTGAAGGATGTCATGTTCCCAAGGCCATCACACGCTGTGAGTGCATATGTAGAATCTTGTTACACAGAAGTGACAGCTTTCAGGAGATAATGCGCTGTAATTGTACGAGGCAATCAGGACAGGTCTTCTTCTCTCCTCCTGCTCCTCCTCCTCTTCTCTGTCTAACCCCTGCACTCACTTTCTCACATTTTCCTTTCTCTCTCTCTTTCTGTCACCTCATCTCTGTTGTAACAGCACATCTTGGATTCTTAAAATTTGGTATTCTTTTTCCCCTAAAATATTTGAATGAATTTGCCATTGGGACTAGATATCAAATGTATTTTTTTCCCCCCCTATAAATCAACATATTTATATGTTGGTCAGAGCAGTTCCTGCAATCCTGCATGTGCTGTAATTGCCACTGCGAAAATTATGGTTTTCATTTCCACTGAGAGCTACTTGTGTTAAATAATCTATTGATTCTTGGCACTGTAACGTAAAACTAATGGTATATTAATCAAGTTTGTAGCTTTATAAGCATTGAACACAAGCAAATCTAAGGTCACACAATAATGTTTTCAAACAAAAGTAAAGATTTTGAATTTATTTTGGTCATTACTAAATCTGCTCTGCTGATTTTTGTTGAAATTGATATAATCTTTCAGAAGTAAACATTAGTTCCCATAAAGCAATGCTGTTCTTCTCCATCCTGAGGAAAATTTCATTTGTGCTGACATGATTAGCTTTTGTGTTAATACTAATTTTTGAAACAAAGTAGCGCAACTCTGCACGGTCTTAAACCTGGAAATGGCAGGTTTTCGGTGTGTAATCTTGCGCATGGTGAGAACATTTGTGGAATCTTTACTAAGATGTCAGAGAGAAGTGGGGCTAAGAGGATTTTATGATTGCCTTTAATCTGGCTAAACATACAGTATGGATAATCTGCTCTCTCTTGCTTGTACTTAGTCTTACTCCTACAATTTCTATGGGTGAAACTATGTAATCGCACAGAGATTATTGTAGTTCTGCCTGTCTCTTCCCTCTAACATTCTTTGTATCTTTTATTTCACTACGAGCATTTGTGGTCTGCAGTCTTACGATGTTTTCTCAGACCTGAACATACTCCTTCATTTACCCCCACAGAGCAAATGTGTGGTCTTTCACTGCGGGTACCTGTCAATATAACCATGCTAGTTCTCTATTATTACACTACTTTCCTTCTCAGGTAGATTTATTTTTTAAGCAGAGATTTTTAAACTCTTGACTGCAGGGCACCAGACTAAAATTTCACTCTGGTGACACAGATGGTCAAGAACTAAACATCATACAGTTAGCTGTGTTGTATAACGTACATGGTTGACACATGGGAGTGTTTTAGGGATTGGTCTAGTGTGCAATAGGCTAATCGCCCATATTTTGAAACATACATGTTTGAAGGTGTGTTGAAGTCTCCAAAGTAAACTACCAAACCAGAAAATTTTAACTACAGGGAATTATAGAGATACATTACATGAACAAGTGAATCACTTGCTCATTGAAGGAAGTGATGTATGAGTTTACAGATAGTTCTTGTGTGGTTTGCTAACTCTTTGTCTCCTTTCTCCTCTCCTTCCCTTCCTATTTCTCTCCACTCCAGGCTCCGACTACTCTCCCCCTCCTCCCCTTCCCCGCCCTCCTCCACCTGGCCTGACCAACGAGCACAGTGGCGGCGGTAGCGATGGAGACCATGGTGGAGGAGGGGGCGTGGTCAACCATGAGGTGGGCGTGGTTGGCCTGGCTCCGGAGCACATCCCCACACCGGGGGCAGCCCTGAGCTGGCAAGCGGCCATCGACGCTGCCCGGCAGGCGAAGATAATGGGCAATGCTGCATCAGGTGGAGGGACGGGGCTTGGGTCGGGAGGGGGCGGGCCCATCTCTACGGCCAGCTCTACGCAAAGAAAGAGACAACACTATAGCTCCAAACCCAAGAAACAGACCACAACGACAGCCACAAGGCCACCACGGGCCCTGCTCTGTCTCACACTCAAGAACCCCATCCGCAGGGCCTGCATCAGCATCGTAGAGTGGAAGTATCCTTTAACTAACCATGAGCGGAGGATTGTTTTTCTAATCCTGTTGTTTTTCTGCTGTTTTCTGCTATTGGTTATGAAATACTCTTTTTTTTTTTTCTTTTTTTTTTAAAGAAGAACAAATCACATTCTGTATTGATTCCGTTTAGTTGCGTAGCTTGAAGGAAACCAGTTGAAAAGAATCTGTCCTCTCCATGTCATATATTTGGCTTTAAGTTGTGCTCATTTTGATCTAACAAGGCATAATATAACAAACCCAATATATTAGGGAGTCAATTCTATTATCTAAAGACAACAACTTTTTCCCCCTGTGTTTAGTAGGGCTGCTACCAAATTTATTTGTCAAATATTTCCTGCACTAATTATCCTTTAATAATAATTATATAATTTAAAATGTAAAAAAAAAACATACCAACTTCCATAAGCAATAAATTGTTTGTTTTATCTTACCAACAGTTCAAAACTCAAAGCTCCTCAATGTAGAGTAAAACCAGTAAAACTCCTCAAATGAGTGAGGCTGGATTATGTTTTTGGTGGTTTTGTATAATTTTCAATCTAATTATACATTAATCCACTTGTTTCCACTTTAAAAAAACAGTTAAACCAAGAAGAAATAGTGTCTAAAATGCAAAAACGTCAGGCTGCAGTTGTTACCTCAATTTAGTTAATGTTGTAATGTTAAAAGCGTATACAGTCGCATAATGTCGGTGCAAAATATAGGGCATTTTTTTCAATGAGAAGCCATCTTAAATCCATACATTTTACAAATCTTACAGATATACTGTCAAACCGTATTACATACCCCATTTTGGGCTTGAATGGGTGGACATATAATGGGTGGAGAGATGCAGGTAGAAGAAGACGAAAGAGATCAGGCAAAATGACAGGAGGGCAATCTATATGCCAATTTGATGGAATCATGTTAACACCAACCAACTGGTCTATTTGGGAACCAATGAGAGGCAGGAGAAGTCTACTTTTTAAACTCATGAATAGGTTGTAATGTCAGCTATAGGTGTAAAATGCTGTTCTATATTCGATTACATTTTGTCAAATTGGTGCCATTGAGGTATGCTTGCTCAGTATGCTGTAATGTGTAAGTGGATGTTTAAACAACCATCACAGGAGGACGTTGACAATGATGAGAAGGTTAAAAAAAGATGCTTGTGCATCTTTTTTTTATTTGATTTTAAAGTCGATTTATGGACATTTATTATGGACTACTTTAGTTTTTCCTGTTCGAGGTCTATGCCCATTACAGACCATTTCCTGTAAATTCACAGAGTTTAAAACCCCGTCCGGAATGATGCATTAAATTGCTGTGGACCACAGGGAATACTTTATTCTGCACCTCCCTGCTGATGTTAATCCCCTCCGTATGGGCTTTAATCAATCTCTCTTCTGTCCTCTTGCCTTCAATAAGTGTGATTTTTTTTCCCCCCCCCTTAATCTTAATCCCTTCTCCCCTTCCTCTGTCTGCCCTTCTCCCTCTTTCTTGTTCTGCTCCCCTCTTTCATTTTCCATTTTCTTCCGTTTTCTCACAGGAGGATAAAACAAATTATGTAATTTTCATCCCTCCTTCACACCTCTTTACAGCATATCTTTCTCCCCTCGCGCTTTCTAACCACATTCATCCTCTCTCCCCCTGGTCCACCCATGCCCCTATCCCTCCTTTGCTCCCTCCATCCTCCACCTTGGAGTCTCGCACAACATTCATTATTTGTATCTCCCTCTGTCTATTCAAATCCCCTATTCCTACTGTTCTTCTGTCCGCTCTTTCTTTCTACCCTTTTTATTTTTGTATTTTATTTTTAAGCCTCTGAGCGTAATGACTTGGTTCTCCCTCAGGGTGAGATAGAGAGACAGAAATGGTCAGTGTCACAGTCAAAGCAATCAATAATAGGCGCAGGTCTACACGAGCAGCGACTCAGCAAAAGCGGAGTCACACGTCGTCCTGACGGACACAGAAGGAGCGGCAGAGGAGGGGTCAGGGAAATGAGAAGGGCAGGGATGTGGGTAGGACGTGGATGTCGACAGGACAAATAATGGAGCAGAGTGGCTGAGGATGGAGGGAAGGATGGGGACTGTAAACAAGAAAAATTACATGGCAGGGGGAGGGCAGATAATGAGTGGGGACGGGGAAGGGATGGAGGTGGAGGAGATAGAGGGATCATGGGGGAAGAGAGGAGTGAAGTGAAGGACGTAATAAACTGGTTAGGAAACGAGATGAATTTGAAGTGTGTGCATGTGTGTTTGAAGAGGGCTGCATTAGGGAATTATCAAATTACAATAAATCAGTGTTCATAACATTGTTTGCGCTAATGGACAGAAGTACCATGGATAGGTCCTAATGCGTTCATGTTGTAAGCTCCAGCAGGATTCCTGAAGTGTGCATATCTCAAAAATACCAATTACCAACATGCATTCTGGTTCTTTTTTTTCAAGCTTCAAAAAGTTGTTCTCAAGAATCATATTACATGTCGCATTTTAACACTGAATAGGATTAATTGGAAAAACAAATGTTGAGTTAGTCTCAAAGCATTTATCTATAACATGAAGGTTGTATTAGCCTTTGATAAACGATGGAACAATTTTTTGAAACCACCATGGTTTAAAAATAACAAAAACAACAAAACAATTTCCCATGGGATCAGCCCTGCATTTTTAAACTCTGTAAACAATGAGTAGGGACAACCTTCCTGCGGTTTGCCGTGTGTATTCAAAAGTCATCAGTATTCATAATGTCAGTAGCCCACCTTAAACTGTATGATCCAGCTGCGCTGAAGCTGAAAACTATAAGACAAATTAATTGAAAAAAGCATGAATAAACCGTCAGGGTCACTGGAACAATCTTATCCAATGACTGATGAGCGTTCAGATCATTACCCACAATTCCCAGAATCATTCATTTAAACAGCTGTAAAGGGTGGGAAGGAGGAGAGCGAGAGAGAGCGTGATAGAGATAGGAATGAGATAAATGAAGGAAAGAGTAAGGACATTAATGTGGGCTGTTACGGAAAATGGCAGCTAAGAAAAAGAGAAAGCAAAACAGACTGAGCATCTGATGGACAAGGAAACATGAATGAAAGTCAATCGTAGTAAAATAAACACCATTAGTTATCAATTATTTGTTTGGTCCCGTGTCTTTATAACAGTTCTACAATGAGATGTCCTTCCTAACTGCAGGATGGGGATACATTAGAACAGTCTGTGGGTGACTCATTTCACAGTATGGTTTTATTTGTTGTATGTATATTGCTGCAGTGATTTTTGTTTTGTTTTGTTTATATTCTATTGGCTTTATATGTGTTTGTACGCCTGTGTGCTTGTATGTTTGTGTGTGTGTGTGTGTGTGTGTGTGTGTGTGTGTGTGTGTGTGTGTGTGTGTGTGTGTGTGTGTCCTGTGCTCTGTGAGTACCTCCGTCTCCAGAGATAGCCGATCCGAAATTTTCCTCTTTTCCTCCTCTGTTACCATGACAACAGCTACTGCTCTCAACAGGTCGATGGGGCCTGTCTGAGCTCACACATACAGACACTCAGATCAGAGAGCACACATTAACACTTTTGAAGAACACACACACACACACACACACACACACACACACACACACACACACACACACACACACACACACACAAACATACACACAAACATACACATACTAACATGCAGATGATGAAGGACTGAAACACGCGGACACACAGCACTCTCACATGCTGTGTAATTATAGCATTTAAGCATTACCTGCTCGCTGCAAGGTCAGTGTGAGAGACAAGGAGAGAGCAAGGGCACGTTTATGCCTAACTACCACATTCTCCATATGAAATCACACTAAGTGGTACTTTTGAAAAGGTGTCATCGAGTGTATTTACCAACACACACACACACACACACACACACACACATACACGTCCTCTGCCGAACAGTTTATATGATATATTGCATCAGGTCACACAAGGGATTGCACTATTTGTATGGATTTCCAACTCAATAAGGAAAACAGATAAATATTCTCAGCCTTACAACAGAGTGCTGAGCTCGCTCTCCCAGATAATATCAATATATCCCAGGTTTCTTATTGGGTTTGTCAAGATAAGAGATTATCTGTGTTATTGTGAGCTGCATGTGGTGTTTATGGGAGCCAGTTGCTGTATGCAGAGAATCTCAGAAATTAACAGTTTCCTGGTGTTTACATGGGTGCAATCCCAGTGTGACAGTTTATGCTGAGGATTCAGTTTGCTTGTAACAATGCTGAATATATATGTAGAATCCCAAAATGCCTCAGACAGTAGCTCCATTTTATATCAGCTGTACAACCTTCTTAGCTGGCTGGATGCTGATTTGACTTTTGTTTGATTTATTATGTTTTTAGAGCTGTTACAGTTAACCCAGTTTTGAGCAAAATCCTGATTGATTCACGTTGATTTTTCTTTTCTCCTATGACGTTGCTATTTTTGTTAAGCTAATTAAGGTACCGGACATTACTAATAGCCTTAGTTTGATTCTTCGCTCAGACCTCCATGTGCTGTTTTGCTCTCAACAGCACAGCAGACAGGAGATTTATTATCAAGTTGATGGAAGCAGACCTCAAGGGTTTTCTTAAATTGTGGGTCAGGAACCCAGAATGAGTCACAGGCCTGTTTCTCAGTGGGTCCCCACACATCTGAAGTGAGTTTAATGAGCCCTTGGTACAAGGGTGAGTGATTAACTTTGATCCATTTTGGTCCCAGGCTGAATGAGCAGAATGATATCGTGGCCGAACATGTTCAAGGGTCAATCCTTAATCCAAACATAAACAAAACAGTATCTCCACAATAAAAATCGAAAGAATTGTTCTTCCTTCTTGCTCATTCCCTATCTGCAGAGCCATTTTTAAAACGGTAGTTAAAGCTGAGATGGACAATGGGTCTTTATCTTGTCACAGTAAGTTTGCTGGCATGATTATTGGTAGTTCAAGATAGTTGAAATTGTTGGGTTAGACTTTTCTTTTCTGAACCTTACTTATTTGTCAAGCCTTTTACATTGCTCCTCTATCATTCAAACCTATAAGAAACCATACTGGATAATTTCAGAAAATTAATTATGAGATTGTAATATTGCAAATATCTTTGTGGTGCCTTATGGTGGGCTTGGGATTTGAAAATTATACAAGTTGGTTTATTTTTCACATCTGTAACTCTTATTCTCAAACTTCCTGTATGTTTATAAATGTTATGATGAGGAACGTCTAAAGCTGGGAGTTGTACTGCTGAGAAGTTTATGACTTTTAACTGTTGAATGAATGTAAATAGATGACATGAAAACAGGACAGTTAATTACAGGAATAAAAGGACTTTCAGGCAGTCATTGCTGGCTTTACTTCAGCGTGACCTACCTGCAGACCAGGAAAAAAAAATGGTTTAGATACATCTAGGTATAGTAATCCATTACATTGGACATCTTGCAGTGCTTTATTTTTTTCTAAACTAAAATGTATGCCAGCATGCTTATAGTTTGGTTTCTGGATTTAAAGTACCGACAGCACAACTCTTGCTGTTTACATTAAACTATGAGATCTGGTGTCTAAGACTAAATTGACATGCAACCAAGAGAGAAGGAAGACAGGAGGGGAAAAAAAGGATGGACGGAAGGAAAGAATAGAAGAAGAGAGCAGAGGGAGGGCAAAAGGAGGTGGAGGGGAGGTGACAGCAGTGGCAGTTTGTAATTGTGTTGATGAAAACCAGACCTCCTCTATCTCTCCTTCACATTCTCTCTATTATCCCTCTCTCTCTGAGGCCCAAAATAATGAGGTCACTCCCCTCTCAAGGACCGTTCCAAATAAAAACCTCTCCTCTTTCTCATTCCGTCTTTCTCTGTCCACATCCCGTCTTCCACGCGACAGGCCTGCTCCTTGCCGCACCCATATTAGGGCATGCACTGTCTCTGTAACCCCCCTCCTGCACACACAAAGAGGTCCCTAACTTACCCCATGTGCCTTATTGTTAACAAAAAGACAAACTCAACAGCTTTGATCTCTCTTCTTGTGTACACTGCTTGTGCACTCTGCTGTGTGTATATATACCTCTGCTTACATAAGGTTGTATTAGCTTGTTTAAAAATACATCTTTGTTGAAATAACTTGCCTCGTATGAAAACTTTTTTCTATTCAAGAAGATCAGAGGCCAGAGTCTATGATATTTAGTATTTTCTACTTTATCTTAAAAGACCCACTTGAACCCGACGTGTATAGATCGACAAAAAAAAACCAGTGGAAAAAAATTTGACCCAATTCGACTTAATATTGTTCTGACCCAGCTGAATGCTATTTAAGCGGAACCAAGTAGACACACACACTGCTGTGTTAATGTCTCTATACCTTTGTTTTGTGTATTCTACTCTTCCTTAACCCTTCGCTCAGACCATTTGAGATCATCATCCTGATGACCATTTTCGCCAACTGTGTGGCCTTAGCTGTCTACATCCCCTTCCCAGAGGATGACTCGAATGCTACCAACTCCAACCTGGTGAGTATCGCTCAATATTTAAACTGCTCTACAGCTGAATATGCTCGCTCGCTGTTGGGTATGATAGTTGTTGGTGTAAACAGCTGCTTGGTTCATCTTTTTAAAATCCTGGAAGTGATCTTTGTCTTGGTTTTTGTTGCTGTGGTCTGACACCTGACCTTTCTCTGTAGATTATTTTGACTCACGTGTTTTGGGGAGCTGGGTAGTTTAAGATGTCATCAGCAGCATTTTTCTGTTTTCATTAGCATGTCATTTACACATATCAATCTGATTCCACATTGTGAAGCTTCGACATGTTCATGAATTACAAGAAAGGTGTAGTGAAAAAAATGCAAAGGAAAGACCGTGGAGCAAATAAACATAGGAGCAAGAAAGAATAAAGACGTGGAGTGGAGTGAAAGAAAGGATGGGCCGTCCTTTGAATGGTACCCTCTTTGAGCATCATTCCCTCTTCATATGACTCACTTGTTGATTTTAATATTCTACTTAGTAACCTGAGGATGGAGAATGGAGGGTTTCAATTATTTCAAATGAGGACTCTTGAATTGTATCAAATGAAGCCATGTGAGTTATTTTGATCAAAGTCAAAGCATCAGTCTTTTGTGGGCAAAATCATATTTTTGGCTAAGGAGAAAATAACTGTTTGGATTGAGGAAGTATGAGCTTTTTTTGCTGGATTGACTTGACTTGTTGGGGTTAAGTGATTTTGTTGGTCTTTGATCGAATGTACAAAATGTACTACACAGTATTTCTTAGTAAAATAATCGACGAAATGAAGACAGTTATTGCAGTTGATTTTCATAGCTATTGAATTATTCATTTGTATGTTCAAAGTTACATGACACGAAAATGTACATGAATTTCTTACTATCTTTGTGTTTTGTTTGCCCCTCCTTTTGTCTTAATAACAGCAGCACCCTAGTTGTATGAATGCCACCAGTTTGTTCAAACCAGATAACCCATGTTATCTAATCTGACAGTGTTCCAAAGAACTTCTTGTGATGTCAGGAATGTTGGGCTTTCTCTGTCTTCAAGTGTCCCCATAAATGCTCTATGGGGTTGAGGTCAGGTGACTGTGGAAGAAAGTCCCTGACAGTAAGCACTCCTTGGTCTTTTTTGGTCTTCAAGTAGGTCTTGCGAAGCTTTGAGGTGTGTTTGGGCTCATTATCCTGCTGCAGCATCAATTATTCACCGCAAACCAGAGGGTAGAGCGTGTCTCTGAGGAGTAGAGTGGTGCTTCTCCTTGGTCATGGTGTCGATTTAGTGCAGGTGTTCAACAGGGAAGCAAATCCCCCTCCCACAGTTGAATATTCCCACCACCATGTCTCATTCTCTCTCCTGTTTGTCCTCTAACATCCACCCTTCTGTTGCTGCCACCAATCTCTAACTTGGATTCATCAGAAAATAAGACTTTTAGAGGCTGTTATTCATCCTCTAAGGCAGTCTTACTTTGACAGGACTTCAGCTGATTGGAGTCTCTTGATCTTTATTTAGAAAATTCTGTATCTGTGATGAACTTGCTTTCCTATCTCTCAGTGAACAAAGCTTGATGTATTGATCTTATGGTTATGTGATCACTCTTGGTCGGCCAGATCGTGCTTTTAATCCAGTTGATCCAGTTTCCACAAAGTATTGAAACCTTCAGTGTAGCTCTGATTAGACGCTGAGAAAGCCCTTCTTTGCTAAGAATAACAATCTAACTTCTGACACATTTACTTAGTTCTGATGCCACTATCACAATGCTAGTTAGTAAGAAGTGTTCTTCTGTAAAGTTAAGGCACAGCTATATTTATTACAGGTGAGCAATGGCTGCAGGCCATTATCAAGCCTCTTATCAGTCGATCAAATCCACCTAAGTTTCATCTATCCACATAGAAGGGATACATCTCGAGGAAATCTCACCTTTTCTACATGGGAGTTACCATGATCAAAGCCACAACTTTGTTTGTTTCCAACCTATAATAGTGCCAAATTTCAAACAATTCTTTATTTTACATGCCAGAATGGCTTGTGTTTTCTATATCCTCAGACCTTCAGACTTTTTCCAGGTTTTGATAATAGTATGACCGATTTTCAATGTGGACTTTTAGATCCCACGGTATGTACAGTGTGATTCATGTGCGGTATATACAGTTCGAGTGTGTGTGTGTGTGTGTGTGTGTGTGTGTGTGTGTGTGTGTGTCAGCTTGCAGTTGTATGCCAGTGCACTAGTCAGAGGAGGACACTAATCCCTCTGAGTCCATGTAACATCTGTCACTCTGTCTCTGACTCTTTCTTTCCTTCTTTCTAAGAATGATTCTGCCACACTTACTAGTTCTTGAGTGCTTGTGCTGTACTATGTGGCCCTATTCACCTGTCAACATGTCCACGCATTATTTATTGACTTTTAGAGAATTTGTTGGTATTAAAAGTTTCACATGTTCTGGATAAGAAAAAAATAAAAAGATAGATTTTTGACCTCACTCTACAATGTTGTGTTGGGCTTAAAGTGTACCTGTGAGTGGAGAGATAACATTTGTTTTACTATGTAAGTATCCTCTGATTTCTCACTTAATGATGCAGTGTCAGAGCAGGTGTATGAGTCAGTAGAGGAGTAAACACGACCGAAGGAAGACAGCTGTTTTCATCTTCTCAATCTGTGTCGGTCACCCACTCTCTCTGCTGATCTCACTCTGAATCCTGTAAGAGGCATGCATACATTTACTTCTTTACTTTACTGAAATATTGCCTTTACTGTACATTACTGTCATTTTTCTGTTTACACAATTTAAAGTGTTCTTCAATTTCTGTCTGCGCGCTCTTAGTTTAATATCATCGAGAAGATCCTTCTCCACTTCCATTCCAAATAATTAAGTAAATACATTCTATACAGCTCCGACAGTCACAACTTGAAATCTACCTTTCCAAGTCATCTTGAAAGCTTTGACTGATTAGTGTTTTTTTTTGTTTTTGTTTTTTTTAATCAAAAAGTATGGGTAAATAATTGTATTTAAGTAACTTATCTATTTTCACTTTACAGTCTAAATTGGATAATAGTAACATGTCTTATTGTCTCTCAATGTCTGACAACACAATGGGAAGAATTTTGCTGTTTTGAAACTGTATACAACATGAAGCATTGGCACGCACACATACAAACACATACAAATACACATATACATAGACACACACCTATATTCATGTCTCATATTCTTGCTGGGTTATTTTGGACCATGTGGGTGCCCCCCTTATCCCCACCTCCCAAGTTAATGAACAGATAAAACACACACAACCCACTCACCACCATCACAGCTGTGGTCAATTAGTTTGGTAACCTCCTGACAGACAGGAAGCTGCAGCATGCAGATGTCTTTAATATATGGTTGAACCATGTATCTGTGTGTGTATCTGTGTGTGTGTGTGTGTGTGTGTGTGTGTGTGTGTGTGTGTGTGTGTGTGTGTGTGTGTGTGTGTGTGTGTGTGTGTGTGTGTGTGTGTGTGAGAGAGAGAGAGCTATTAGCAAGTAGACAAGTTAAAAACAAAAAGTAATTTTGGGGAAGGAAGGGGAACTGTTGCAAAACTGCCAGGCTGATTAATGATACCGAGGCATCAGTGTGAGTCTGAGCAGGTTCTGGTCAAGCCGTAGTTGTCAAATTTGTGATCCCACAAACATAATTGTGTACTCCCACATGATTAATCAGAAAGTGCAAAAAAAGACATGTACACATATAATATTTTGCCAGGCTAGGATGTTGCCCAAAACATTAAATTATTAGTAGTTAAAGATCATTTATGTTATACCTTCTCAACAGCAGTTTTTAAATGGATTAGGTCCAACCTAACTTTCCGTTTCAGCTTAAAATAGTTTTGCAGGTTTGTGTTTGTTGTGTTTGTTGTATAATTGCTATTTTTGTGTGCATACATTGTCAAAACTGTCTTGTAATCTGAGTCAGAATGAAAACATCACATTTAAAAACAGTTGCCATTGCCAGAAGTGCTGTTGTATGTTTACATTATTTTTGCAGTATGCATTTACTTTGACAATTTATTTTATTGAGTTCTTTCAGTGGGCAGCACAGTGGTGCAGTGGTTAGCATTTAACCCTGCCTTCGCCCAATGTGAGCTGGGATAGGCTCCAGCCCCCCCGTGACCCTGTTCAGGATAAAGCGGGTATAGATAATGGATGGAGTTCTTTCAGTGTGTTTGCAAGACTGTAATTAAAATCCCAGAGTGCCAGAATCCATATTACTTCCCATTTGTTAATTTGCCAGAGTGTCTATTGTGATTCTCATTAAATTTACATTCATCATTCAGATGATGGGTTTATCCAGAGCTGCCTGACTGTTTTGTTTAAGGACACTCTAACAGACCGAATGGCTCATCATACACATTTGGGAAGATTTAACCTGTGACCTTGTTGTCCTACCTGTCGTCTGATCATTTCCCTTACACTGTGATACGTTATTTCTTACGGTGTCATCTTTGCATTCCTGTGCTACAAACTGCCGGGCAACTCTCTCATTAAATATAATGTTAGTTTGAGCTTCAGGAAGCTTTTAAATAGTCCCAGCATCAAAGCTCACCCTGACCCTCTTGTGTCATTTTTGTGTTATTCTCCCCCCTTGTTGAGTATTGTTGCCCTTTGTTTTCTTTTTGTTATTCAGGGAGACACGTTGTGGTTTTGTTTGCTCACCCACGTGTTTTTTATTTCTTCCCATGTTTGCAATTTGCAAACAAACTGCAGGCTTCGACAAAGGTGTATTTTTAATTAAGTTTAAGGTCAAAGCAGCAGCATCATGGTTCAGTATCCTGGAGATGCTCTTTATGTTTACCCCGGGCCGTACTGTATGTGTGATCAAGCTTGAATTTTATAATCAATATGGCACCCCCTCGCTAGATTTGCACAAGTCTTTCTTATGTAATACCAGAGATCTGTTGTATTGCTTCCAGTACAAGATTTCTATTTCTGTCTGCATCCCATAATGTGCTGCTCTGTCTCCTTGACGACATGCCCAATAATAGCAACGGGAGAGGTTGTCATGGATATGGTAACCGTAGTGATGCTCCTCATCTGTCCTTGGTTACAGGGGAAGGAAGGATACTGTAGGAACCAAAGTGTGAGAAAAGTCTCTTCTGTCAGGGAGGAGACACATGCTGCATTTAGCATTGTTCATTTTAGTGACAACATTTTTTGACGTAAACCCTTCTGTATAAGTGTGTGAAAAACTTTCCCCACTGTTTCTCATTCTCCCTCTCCCTGTTTGTTCTCCAGAGTCACTTTCTTCCTCTCATTACTCCATCTAATCAGATCAGTATGGATACTTTCAGATTGACAGAATAATGTTGGCATAACCAGGCAATTAGCTAATCAATACACCTGATTAGACACTGACTGATGGAGGAGAGGCATGAACACATACTCCTTTCCCCCAAGCCCAAGCAATAATGCAATTTAATGGAATTCATAGTGATTGAAGTCTGAGATAATGTCAGAGGGATTTTGTTGGTTTGTGTTCAGGTCTATCTCGTTTGTTTGATTTCTGTATTATGTGTGCATACAGTACATTTGTATGGTATCAGCCATATTTGTTCATCATTCATAAATATGTGTTTACTGGAGTTCATGGTTGTTCACAGTCATTCATTTGCGTGTGATGAGGTGCGCTTCTGTGTATCAGCAGTAAGTGACAGGGCGTTCAGTGTTAGATGAATTAGCTACTGGCTCTGCAGAAGGCGTGTGAAACAAGCTCCTTTATATAAATGAATCACCTCTTTGAGGGTAATGGACCCCTCCACAACACACACGCGCCTACCCACTCTCTGTGGCTTCTCTTTGTTTCTCTTTTTTATATACGCAGCAGTATTGGCCATTTGTTCAGAGGCTAAAATTAACCTATGTTTATGTTTTCCCGAGAGGCAACCTCTTGCAACTGTGTGAATTTGACTGTATAAAACTGCAAAACGTATTAAAGAGAAGGTCAGGGTGGATAATTGAGGGTACAAAGCATGTGACTTTGAAATAAGCCACTGCCTTACTCCTACAAACTATTTGTAGGTTTGCAATTTGCACTGTTTTTTTTTGGTTTTTTTTTAGCCAAGCAGGCAATATTTCTCAAGCCCTTACCAATTGTTTGAAAAACTTAATCATATCTAGTGACTTAAGCATTTTGTTGTATTTATACCTTGATTTCTGCTTTTCAATTAAAACTTCCTCTTGGAGTGTTTCTGTTGTATTTACGGTGTTGATTTTGCTGAGACTGACACAAAAAGTTGGAAGCTTCTATAAGTGCATTTATACTACAGTCAACTGAAACCCCTTGACTACACAGTAGTCACAGTATCCATTAATTTAATGGAAGTTCTTAAATCAGCTGACGACACTTGTGATATCCTACCTAAATTGTATTGAAGTCGGTGAATACCTTTCCAAAATAGTTAAATTTGTAATTGATTTAGATGTATTTCTAGAGATCTGTTTTTACTTTGCGGTTAAAGGGTCTTTTTTTGTTGATCTGTATAAAAAACCCACATTATATAGATTGTAATATAGGCTATTGTTATAAAACATTTAAACTTCCATGGGTGGTGATGCTTTATATGGGAACTGTAGTCAGATGTTTTGGTGAATTAAATTATTGCTACAACACCAACTTCATTGTTTCATCTACATTTAACCTATGTGTTTCCTTTGGATCCAATGTATCAAATTTCATTAAACTGATGAAATAGCTTTAGTTTGTTTACTTATAAAAACTCTGTTACACGTATTCAACTCCAAATATTATCTGGAGTGTTGTAGAGTCTCCACATGTCCTCCCTCATCTTTCCTCCTCCCCGTATCATTTCTGCTGTAGAGGATCAAGTTAACATGCTATTCCTTTGGGTGCTACTCTGCTGGTTGCTCTGAATGTCTATTTATAGATAAGAGGAATGATCACCATCTAACTGTCTATCTTCACTTATCTAAACAAGTTAGGTCCATGTTTTCTCATGGTGACGATGGTGTCTGACTGTGTGTGTGGGGGGGGGGGGGGGGGGGATGTGGGTCTACCTTAAATAGTCTCAGTGGAATGTAGCCACTCAACGTGCACCAGGATAAGGATGTAGATGTGTGTGTGTGTGTGTGTGTGTGTGTGTGTGTGTGTGTGTGTGTGTGTGTGTGTGTGTGTGTGTGTGTGTGTGAACAGCTACAGTGGAATTTGATGCAGTTATTAAAATATTATATTTACCAATAAGATGACTAAGTGTAACAGCGTGTGTGTGTTGTGCATATAAACAGACAGAGACCTCCATGATTCATCAGGTCTCACACATATCAGTTGGCCCATCTACTCAGTATAAAATCTCTTTCATAGTTTTCAAACCATGATGTAGCCTGGGGAGTCATTATTGGAAAATTATAAATGCTGTTCCCCATTTTTGTTCCTACAAGAAACAAGGAATACCCCAGTTACCATTTGTGTTAAAAGACATGAGTGCTTTCCAGTTCCAAAGTTACAGCTTCAACCTATTGTTTAGTTTCTGCTCCAATGTTTCCATACTTTGTTTAAGGGCTTTAGTGCTACTGAAAAGGAGCCTTAAACGTCGAAAAAAAATTAAAGCGCTCGACATGACTTTTAAGACTGCGTACCGAACTTGATATTTTTATGGTACAGACTGAAATGCGTCGGTCCTATCTAGAATTTGAATGCCTTGTCATTTGGCACCAGACTTTGATACCCTGGCTTCGCCCACGCTAACAAGTGTTCTTTTTAAAGCGCATACGATTTTCTACATTTATGCAAGAGTAAATCTCATCAGAACCAATGCAGTGTTTACCGCTCTATTTGGCCGGCCTACCCAAGAAAATAAGATTTTTCTGTTTCAACTTGGTTAAATCTTTAAACACCTTAGTTAACTCCTTTCAAACTAATATTTTGCCTCACATATTTTCGTTGTGTGCATTGCAGTAACTGAGTGGGGAGAAGAATAAGCACACGCGACCTGCATGCCGTGTGCGCGGCGGTCACTGTATGTCTTGATTTTCATTCTGGTGCCCATATTAATAGGTTAGAGCAGCCAATACGGCCTGTGTGAGACACGCATGTCATGTCTCTCATGTCATCTAGAGAAAAGCTGTCTCTCCTCTATTTTCCACGTGACGCATGCGGGTCGCACCGAAAATAGACTGATAACATGTTTGATATAGAGTCAAACCAGAAACCCACTGTAGCTCCTAATTATATTATGACAGTAATTTAACAAGTGCAAGGCAGTATTATTTGGTGCAATCTTCCTCAATTTGCTTTTCAGTTACAACTCTTCACTCGCTGATCGACATTATTGAAGAGAAACTCAATGTAGAACGACAGGACTGGCAGTAGCAGCTGCAGACAGTGTGGACACACAAACGTGAACAATCCGCAGCAGCAGACAGTGTGTCCCATGCCTTTGCCTGTATGTGGGTTGTTGACAAGACATCTGTAAATTATAGCTACCGAAAATACACTGGGTTACATTCTCCCGCTCTAAACTCCGTGAAAACTGAAGATTTATGCCGTAATGTGTCATGTAATTGAATTTTTGTTAAAATGGATTCCATGACTTGTTATTGGTATCTAAAACTTTGAACAATACCCAGCCCTATATGGCATGTTGGCATGAGTAGTTTCTCTGCTGGAGCAGAACACTTCTCTTTGTCTGTCTTGTTCTGTTTCTTTCACAAAAGTCACACAAATAAAATGTGAATTGTCCCCATCACCAGGGTGAAGCTAAATGTATGCTTTTAGTGTGTTTAGTGTAGCGTTTTCTTTTCTTTTTTTTTCTTTTTTTAAAGCAGTTGTCAGTTTTCCAATACATGGTCTTAAGACCCTTAAAACACATAAAAGAGATAACGGATTGTGGTCGGTGTGCAACAGGAACCATGAAGCCACTTTTTAACATTGCTGAACATGATCTATTTCTAATCGTGTCAGGTTGTATTGTTATTTATTTCACCCCTTTAAACTTGACACCTTATAATAAGCATAAAAACTACTTGTATTGAAAAGGAAGCTTTTTGCCACTATGTTTATTTTCTCGCTATTCAGAGAACCTTCATTGGCATGGCTGTTAAACAGAAACTATTTGACTAAAGCGTGACATTCTATTATCCGCTTTGGTGATATGATTATGCAATTGTTTTGAATTGAAAATACATTATAAGAAAGAATTTTCCTTGCTTGAATAGAACTTGCTGCCTCAGTCTTCCCCTCCCTCTCTGAGTCTCTCTCGTCTGTCCCTCGCTGTTCTCCTCCACCTCTAATAAAAGTGAAAGATAAAGACTCCTAAATGATGGCAGCTGTGGCACCACATTCATTACAACACCATTTCCTCTTCCCTCTCTCCTCCCTTGCTTTTTAATAGTCCCATTTTGATGATAAAGATAGGGAGACAAACCTTCTGACCTCTGCCTCGTTCTCATCTTTATCGTCACATCTTTAAACTGAAGAACAAGTGACCATGAATGTAGTGTTTTCATGCGTCAGCTTTTGCATTTTATTGTGTCTTCCAGTCCAAATTATCTACAGCAAGTCAGTATTTTTAGGTTTTTGTAAGAAAACTCTCTCAGGCACGTATCCGATGATTCCCGAGCAGATCTGTGGAAATTGTCCCAACTTACGCCCCCTGTTTATGCCAAACCTGCATATCAGACCGCTGTTCATTTTGAAGCTACAGTATGTTTGTGTATGTTTGTGTGTGTATTCAGTGTGTTTTTGTGTGGGAGGAAATATATAGGATCTGTGGATGTAGAACTATAATGCATGTGGATTCGTGTTGCCGCACTGGTATTCAGCACTAGAGAAATTTGGCAAACAAGTCATGTTAAATCGGGTCAAATGAGCCTTATGAAACTAAAATAAAGTTTTCCTAGTGCTCATGCCAAGGCAAGAATTATTAACATTACATAACTGTCTGAAAGAGGGAGTAATATAGAGGTGCAGTTTTGATCGTTTGCATGAAGCTCCAGATGTGCCAGCGGTAAAGGCGAGAGAGGCAGAGAGAAGGAAGAGAAAGAGATATTTTTACTGAGCTAAAAGTGTCCACCTCTGCCTCACATCGACCCACATTACAGCTCATAGAGCACACAGGGAGATGAGGGAGTAATATCTCTGTCCATCACTGAAACTTCTCAGAGCCACCTTACCACAGGGAGTGATGTCAGTCTTAATGCCCTCATTTCTGTCAAAAACATTCTCGTCATAGTTTGCTATCACGATAAATAAAGTCGACTTAAGTTTAATGGGTTTGTTCAAGACAGCTTCTTTTTACAATAGGAAAACTAGCTCTTAATGGGTAAGGCTTAAAAAAAAACAACTCAGGAGAGTGAACAGAGTCAGGCGTAACAATGGTAACTGAACATATTGCAGCATACAACATCATAGAAGTTTTAAGTTTGTATCTAGTAAACTCCCTGTGGGGAATTTTGAATTCGACCCTTCTCATATATTTGATCAGCGGACAGCCACAGAGCTCTTTTATAGTTCAGGCAATGTCATGCGTACCATCACCTACAAGACTGACAGCCAATGAATGACATTCATGCCTTTACTCTAAAGTCTTAAAGCAGTAGTGGCAAATGACCCAATTGTTTACCATTCAATGCTGCTCTATTGTTTTCTATTTTAGTCACACCTGTTCAGTCTCCTTATCTCCTCTTTCAGTTATTACAAGTCTGTCATCTTTTACGAGACCATCTTATCGACCAAATTGTACTCAGCATTGCGCATGCACAGGTGTTTTATATT
The DNA here is from genome assembly GCF_022577435.1 of Embiotoca jacksoni. Taxonomy (NCBI): domain Eukaryota; kingdom Metazoa; phylum Chordata; class Actinopteri; family Embiotocidae; genus Embiotoca; species Embiotoca jacksoni. The sequence continues at coordinate 4,607,138 of NW_027185384.1, read as the reverse complement.
TAGTGACATAAACAGTCTACCCCTCTATAGGCTGCACTGACAAATTGTCTCGTATCTCCATTACAAGATTGCCTTTTCTTCTCTCTTAGTCACAACATGTTTCGTGCTCTGCTATGTAACTTTATACTGGAAAAAAAAGTTTTATATATACAATAAGATCATCCATCCACTGGCATCCCAGTATTATACACACACAATGAATTGTGTACACAGTAAACATTAGATCTATGGCAACAAAGGTATTGGAAGTGCACTGTGGATCTCTGGGCAATTTAGGGTAGGAAACAGGTGTACGTACGTATGTGCATGTGTGTGTATGGCTTTTTATTTATTCCAGACTAATATTTGAGCAGCCGTAAAAGCATGGTGTGACATCACCAGAGGAGTAATGCAAACTCCACACCAGCTACTTTCAGCTAACACCCCGCACATCCTCCTCCTCCTCCACCACCACATCACTGACTCCGCTGAGCTAAATCCAAACGTGTCAGGTGATTTATTTAATGCTAGAAACAAAAACAAAAAACAAAAAAATACAAGAAGGAAGAAGACTTCTCAACAAGAGACCTGCAGTATTGTATCTATCTATATATATATATATATATATATATATATATATTTTTTTTTTTTTTTTTTTTTTTTTTTTTTAAGTGTTAGTGATGTACAGTATTAAAATGTTGTTTCTGTGACACCTTATAGTCACACTCCTGCTGATGGACACCTTTTTGAAACCATGAGATCAAAGACGATAAGCAAACTACCTGAAATCAGTGCAGAAGCCTCAGCTCACTTGCTCACTGCATTAATAGGTGATGCTGTGTTGCAGTGCTGGTTCTGTTAGAGAGAGCTACGTAGCAGTCATGTCAGTGTGGTATTCACTGACATTTAGCCATCTGGTCTCGGATCTGGCAGCTACACACTCTTTTTCTCTCTCTGTCTTGCTCTTACATAAACACAGAGACACAAGGTAATGGTCTAAATAGATTTACACACCTTGGTTGATCTGTTGATAAGCTGTCCGTATGATGCAGAACACCGGTGTGTGTGTGTGTGTGTGTGTGTGTGTGTGTGTGTGTGTGTGTGTGTGTGTGTGTGTGTGTGTGTGTGTGTGTGTGGTGTGTGTGTGTGTGTGTGTGTGTGTATCTGCACACTTGCTCGAGTGGTTTGCGTGTTTTGCCTGCATCATCAAAGGGCCGGGTTCCCATAGAAACAGATGTTTCCGTTTTCCTCCTTGGTGGCAACATGTGACAGACTGTCTCGATGTGTGCATGTGTGTGTATGTGTGATATACACTGGGAAACATGCTTTTGGGTTAAATACAGTAATTTGGTGAATCTGGTCCTTAACTCTTATTGATCTCCCATGTTACATATATTCCAACCACAAAGGAGATACAGATAAAGCCACACACATAAAGGACTTTGAGATAACTGAGATGTGGATTTTGCAAAAATGGCTGCAGCTCAATATCAGAAAGAAATCCCTTATATTTTGTACATTCATCATTTACACCCACCTGACAGGTAGTCAGAAGCTCCCGTGTTTGTTTTATTCTTATGATGACTCATCTACTGAAGAATAGTGAACTCAAATCAAAAGATGAATATCAGTTAGTTTTTGCTTCTGGGTCTTTATCATTCGTTGTTGAGAGGCGGGTGGGAGGCAGATTGGTCCTGATCAATAGAGTAGCCTTGTTCATACTGTAAATTGCTTCTTGTACTCATATCTATTGACTCAAATCTGTTTAGTGTGGAATCAATAGGTATGAAAAGGAATGGTAGTGCTTTGAGACAGGCAGAAAATTGGGAGAATTTATGAGTAATGTGTTTTACTCAATTTGAACTGTTGAATTTCAAATGTGGACACTGTGCTTTTTATCTTTTCTTTATTGACATTACCGCTGATTAAAAAGAGACTACTGTAAATACCAAATCAAATTGGCACTAATTGTGAACATAATGTCATCAAACATCTAGAGTTTGAGTTAAAAAAAAATTGTAAACTTGTATAGGATGCTTGGGTGTGTGCCCTGGAACATGGGACTAAATATAAGTCCAGAGAATCACAAGTGATGCAGTAGCACATTCTTTCTTTGTTGAGTGTATTCAAGTTTAATGTTGTGCAGTCAAACTAAGTTAACACTGCACCACAAAAATCTAAACAGAGCTGTGCGTGTGAGGGGAAAGTGTATAAGAGGATATGTGTCTATTCAGCCAAAAGGTTCACATACAGTCACCGTGTCTGGGACATTGATCAAACCTATTATCTCTCATTTCCTACTGTTCTCTCTCTCCTCTGTCTGTCTCATCACACTTTTCTTTCCTGTCCTTCTGCTTTGTAGGACAACTGTCAGGTGCGTCTCTGCGTGCATTTGTGTGTGTATGACAGCGACCTCCCTCTGCTGCACCCCCCCCCACACACACACACACACACCCTCCAGCTCCTGGGAGGTGACCCAGTTTCCCATGATCCAATGCGGCTGCTTATGCTGCGTTGTTGCCGTAGCGATATTGCAAGGTCCTTTAATGCCGACTGTGACTTGCCCATGAATAATGGATAGAGAGAGTGACAGCGTATTAGACAGAGGGGGAGAGAGAGGGAAAGACGAATGGAGAGACAGAGGTAACAATAAAGAAAGGAGAGATGTAGAGTTGCGATATTAAAGGAGGATGGAAATGTGGGATAAGGAGTCACAGAAATGAAGCAGGAAAGAAAAGAAAGTACAAGGGGGACAGAAGGAGAATTGTGAAAGAGGAGAGGAGTGGAAGGATAAAACTTAGCAGGGAGAAGTGAGAGACATGAAAAATTTGAGTTTGTTTGACATTAACATCTACAGTCAGTTCAAAAACAGTGATTTGAGGGTAGCATGGTGCTAAACAATCAGCTATTACATCTACTACTTTTAGATGAACCATTGTTTCTGTTCCTTTGGCCTTTTTTTATTGTTTGCATGCATGTACCAAATTCTGCAATAAAATTATGGAAAAGGTCAACTGTTCGGTTCAAACTGGTTTACCTAAAGATGTATCCCTCCCTATCCCCCCATTAGTAAAACTAAGTTTTGTATGAGATTTTACATTTTAGGAAAATAAACTTGTCAGTGCTCTGTAGTGGATAAATTCTCTAATGCTGACATTCTCTAGATTACATCAAAACTACTGACATTTTCAATGTCTGTGCTGACATTTGCAGTCACTTCTAGGCAATCATTGACTGTATGGAGATACACTGAAGACAAGTTATTGTTGTACGAAGCTGATTTATCAATTCCAATGGTTATGAAATGGGTACAAGTGTTACGGTTTATATGTTGGTAAACTAAAATTGTTATTGTCATTTGTACATGAAATAAAAATTTGTGAAAAGATATTTTCATGCCAGTTCAACACTTGAAAATACTGCTATAAATTGTAAAACTATAAATTTTCCATCTGACGAAAAAAATAATTTCATGTCAGTTATATCTATATTAATGACTTGACGGCTATGAAATATTTAACTGCTTTGGAAATGATTATCTAGAGAATAACAAGAGGTGGGAAAAAGAACGTTGTACAATCACATGAAAAAGTTAAATCATTTACATCTAGATTATCTATCATAAATTGACCTTTTTAGCAGCCATCTCTGTGCCTTGGCCAAAAGGTAAATGTGGCGTAATGTAGTTATTTTTTTTAAGTTTAAGGCCAGATGTACAGGCGAAAGAGAATAACTATAAAGTCAGTGAGTCAAACATTTGTGTGTGTTTTCACGTGTGACCATTGTGCAGCTTGTATTCAGTCTCTCTGTTACTGCTGACTGCAGCACACACCTGTTGAATAGCATTTTCTCTCTCTCTCTCACGCGCACACACACGCGCACACACACACACACACACACACACACACACACACACACACACACACACACACACACACACACACACACACACACACACACACACACACACACGCTCACACACACACACGCTCACACTCTTTCTTTGCAGCAGACGCATACATACAGGGGCATGTAGAGGTGGCCGCCTATTACCTTTCTGCCAGAGCTGTCAATCCTGTGGCTGGCATTGAGTTTGCACAGCAGCAGGGTTCAAACACACATAAATACACACACACACACACACACACACACACACACACACACACACACACACACACACACACACACACACACACACACACACACACACACACACAGCAAAAACCCTCTCTGTCATTGGCTGCCGTGAATAATATATTTCACTTTATCTAAAAGGCTTTTAAAGTGCCCACACAGCCTTTTTTCACTTCAAAGGAGGACGTTAACGCAGGCATGCATATATTTGCTCAATACAAAAATTTAAAGAAAAAAGGACAACATGTAAGCAACCAACCATTCTTGCTGAACGGATGTTGTGGCGGCTGAAAACATGTCTAGTCGCTCAGTTTTCCTGTTGTAAATGTTTTAATTGCATTGCACAATTATGAAGAGCCAGCTGTAAGTCTGTAATGACCTTGTTTTAAACCGAGACCTCTGTAAAGAAAGAGGGGCGTGAGTGTCACTGCGAGATGCAAGTTTACGTGGAATTAAAAATTTGAGCAAAGTCTGCAGTGTTTTGTTGCTTCATGCAGCCTTAATCAGTAATTTGTTCAGTTACCTCAAATTTTACAACATTATATCGTTTTTTGCAATAACCATGCTTTTTAAATATCCCGTGTTATAATTAAACCATTCCTATTTGATCCATTCCACCATCTATCTTCACACTTTTTAATCTCAGAGCTAACATATGTCAGATTTTCGTCATTTCTGAAATGGCTGTTAAAGCCTTTAAGTCTGATAAAGATGACATAAAGCTGTAACTAACAAACATGTAAACTTTCTGTCAATCTGTTTTTTAAATTATGACATTTTTCCATCCACTGATTGATTGTTTAACCTATAAAAATGTCAGAAAACAGAGAAATATCCCCCATGTTACATTTTTCCAGAGCCAAAGGTAACATCTTGTTAACATCTTGTCTGACAAGCTGTACTAAAAACGTTGTTTTTTTTTTTGTTTTTTTTATAGATTCCACCGGTTTCACAAGGATGACCTGTAATACATTTGCAGCACATACTACAAACAGACATACACACACACACACACACACACACAGCACATCGTTCAGGAGGTTAAGCAGCACATGGCTCCATATGTTAGCTATTAAGCTTTACTGTTAGTTTCACCAAGTCTGCTTGACAAGGACTTTGATGTGTGTGGGGGGAGCTGAAAGAAGGATACACAGACAGACAGAAGTGCAGTATATAGCTCAATATAGCTTGGAGTTTGGGAAGTGGATGAAGAGCTGAAAATAGATAAAAGGTGGATGAGAAAGAGAACGGCACTGGAAGGGTGAGGTTGTTCATATTAGAATGATTCAAATACTGCAAGCTTTTATATAAAGTATTATATAAATACTGCTATATTATTTAACTTTAATTAGAATGATAGAACGGGCTCTAAGACTTATGAAACACAATCAGAGTTGGATCAGAACTTGTCTTGTGACCAGAGATAATGAAAATATCTGTCGAATATGCTGTCTCGTGGGTGGTCGTTACATGGCAGACCATAACAGCACAAGGCTGTATATGCATCGAAGATCTTATTTGGTGCATGTAGCAGCGCTTCAGTGAGCATACATGTAGGACCTAAGTTCATTAATGAGCAGTGCAAACATTGTCCAAAGCATGTATGTTCCACCTGAGGTCTTTTTTTTAACTAGCTGCTGCTTCTTGTCCTAGTACCGTGTTTTTCAGAGTGTGGAGTTGCTTTGTGGTAAATCTCTCATCTTTCAGACTTTACTGTAGTTATAAAAGGATACAGATTGTTTCACAGCAATATTGACTTGGCAGTGAGATTCAAGCCAAACTTTTAGGTTGCCAGGCAACTCGAGCGACACCAGCGACCGTATATGGGCATTTCTGTTTTTATCTTTGCTTTAGACTTCCTGTCGCTGTGACTCTCCCTTTCTTTCTTTACACACTTTCAGTGTTTCCTTTTCTTTATGTCTTTGACTGCAGTCGGGTGTTTTTGTCCTTCTACAGGTTTTCTTCTTTTGGTCTTATTCCCAGTCTTTCTTGTGCTGTTGTCTTTCTACTTCTTGCACTGTTTTGAAGTCGACTTACTCATCTGCGGGGGCTTTTTTGTTGTTAAAATTATGAACTCATGACCTTTTACTGTCCTCTAGTTATTACCTTCTGGTCATACACTATAGTAAGTCACTGCTTTCTTACAAACTTTGCTCTTTTTCTATCTTTCTCTCATGATAAAGACACCGAAAAAACAGGTTAGCTATTTGTAGTTCCAGTCTAGGTCTGTACGGGAAGTAGACAGTGACAGTAAAAGGTCTTTATGTATTTAAATTGTTTTCATAGTCATTGCATTTAGCATTGGGTCTTACACAAGTTGAATCCCCATGACTTACTGGAGCAGATGCAACCATCCCTGCATAGACACGCCCCAAATGACGGAAGAAAAATTTAATTCAAAACTTTTTACTTTTTTTTTTTTTATTATTTACTTTTTTTTATCTGTCCTATTTTAATGCAATTATTTAGAAATATTACAAGAAAGCCAACAAAGTGGGAAATTTCTCAGCCCAGTAAGCTTAGTTTTTTGGTAATTATAGCTTCAGATATCCCATCTTCGGCACAAGGTCGGCAATCATGTAAAGCAGCCAACCTGTTTGGTTCAATACAGTGTTACAGCTGATAATTACGGAGTTATGAAAGGAGATGCTTTTCCCACTAATTAAATAGCCAAAGGGTAACAGGCTAAGATGCACATGAAAGTGCGCTCCTTCTCTTTTCCCTCCTCCTGTTCCCGTCTTCTCCTCTCTCTGCCTCTTATCTCTTTCCTTCTCCATCTCTTCTAGCCTTGCTCTTTCTGCTTCTGCTCCCTGATCTAATTAAAATGCCATCTTCAATTCACTGGTGAGCCCCCTCCCTTCTTCTCTCTTTGCTCTGCTGCAGTGTAAACACGCTGTGTCATATTAAAAGTCTGAATCCGCTGTGTCATGATTTGGAAGCTCAGCGGCTGATCCGCCATGTTTGCCAATTTGGCTGCGCGTTGTTAGATGGGACTAGGGCAGGGATTTTGAAAATACGTTATGTTTAGGACTGCTGCCTGGGGCCATTACCGCCACCTTGGAAATGATCTGCTGGTGTTAGCAGGTTTATGTCACACTGCAGGCTGCTTCTAGATTCAATTCCCATTTCAAATACTATATAATAATATTTCTGAAATCAAGGTGGGTTACACTGATGTACTAACACTTTCAGTGTTCCAGTCTTTGCTGCCACATTTTAAACCCAAATCCATTCAAGTAAATGTGTGCACAGAAAAGTGTTAAAAGGAAACATCAATCAAGCTCATGACGATGCCCACAGATTAATCCACACACAGAGACACACCAGTTTCTCCACCATACTGTGTTCATCTGCTGATATCTCATCAGTGCCTAATGAAAGCTGACAGACTGACAGTGTGAAGCACCATTCCTATTGGTCCAGACCTGTGATGTAACCTTGTCTGTGCGTTGCGTACATTGTTGAATGAGTGTTAAACTCTAATCTAATTCTAATCTTCAGTGACCTTGAAGCTACATTTAATTATGAACTCAAACACTTAACACAGACAGATTGAAATGCACACCCACATCCACACACAGGGACGTGTTGTGGTTGACCACTTCAGCTTTCTTCACTAAAATGTGCATTGGGGTAGCAGCATGCTTGATAACTAGCATTCAATTAGTTCTGCTGTACCTAGGCCCCACCCACAAGATGTACTTCATATAGAGAAACATTTTCCAAAAATATGCCAAAGGACTTCACTCAAATAAATAACTATTATGACAGACAATTCGAACTTGGAGGGTGTTTCTCACATCTGTCTAATTTAGTCTTTCTGTCTCGCTAATTTTTGTTTCCTCTCCTTTCCTTTCTTCTCTCTCTCTGTTGCTACCTGGCAACAAGCTGGTTTCCTTGGTGATGGAGCTTAGTAGCCTCACATTTGCAGAGATGGGAGTGTGTATGTGACAACTGGTACACATGGAGAGCATGTAGCAAACACATGCTCATACTCATGCATGCACACATACAAAATTGCACAAGATAATGCATTGTTTTTAGAGTGAATGTGTTGCAAAGCAGGCTAAATGAGGCAAATGTGGCAGCAGTATTAACTTAATAACAACAATTATAAATCAAGTTAAAAAAGAAGCCCATTAAATGTCATTAAATGAAAATGTCTTGTGCCTAAAGCAATGATTTAAGTTGATGTAAAATAACCTATTGAACACTTTTGGGATGATTTTGAATGCCACCTGTGGTAGGGCTTCGTAAAAGAAAGAGTTTTGCAGCCCTCTACCGTGGCCAGGTACCATCACCTGATATGAGTGCCAGACCTCAGTGATGCTCTAGAAGCTGAGGGAAGTAAATCCCTGCAAGGTCTCAAAATCAAAAAGACTGACGGGCACAGTAGTAGCATATTGACACCCATAGCTTTAGTGTTATATTTTCAGCCATCACAAACCGGGGTTAAGTTTGGTTATCCAGGGGTGACCGCGTACTCCTGGTCATTTAGTTGCTTTCCTACTTTTGTCGGCTGAATTCTGCACAAAATGACAACAAAGTGATTACAATGAACAGTATTGATATTTTTTAAACACCCAAACCTTGTATAATATTAATTTAAATGATCTGTCTCATACAGCCAGACCAGCCAGAAAGGTGCCTAATAATTAGTTATTATGTGATTTCCTGCTTGCTAGAAGCATTTATTTGCTGTTATGTGTATTCAGCTTCTTCCTTCTTCTGCTTTCAGATTGTGTCCCAGCTCTGCCTTTTTCATTCCTCGGGAGCAAGGTTTATTTGTCAAATGACTTGTCCCAGAGGTGTGCTGCAAATTTTCAAAATTGTAAGTCAGTGTATAAAAGAACTGTGAGAAACGATTTGCTCTGTGACTTTCACACTCAAGTTTTAGGTTGTAGTCACAAAGGAGGCAGATGGGCTGTGAGGAAGATGGGCCTGGTTACAGTGTGTCCGAGAGAGATGTTTATCTACCACTCAGCACCAACACACACACACATACACACACACACACACACACACACACACACACACACACACACACACACACACACACACACACACACACACACACACACACACACACTATGCTGGTGCAGCCCTGTTCTGTTTACCATGTTTGGAGAAAGAAGGTGAACAAGTGACACAAAGTCAGAGGGAGAGAAAGAGAGACAGAGAGGGAGTCTCCTCAGCGTTAAGATGACGTTTTAATGAGTCAAAAAGGCAGAGAGCGATCAAGGAGGGAGCGCAGACAAGGAGATGGTCTTGTTTCTGCAAATTTAGCTTCTTACGTTTGAATGTATTCATTTCATCAATCAGTAAATGACCAGAAAATTCATTTTTGAGGAAAAACTTCCAAAACTATAATGGGTTCATGTTTTTGAATGTCAAAGTTTTCTGTGTTATCTTGTCTTACAATATAGCAAATCAACTATTTGGAGGTTTGCATTGTTGGCCATGCAAAACAAGTCATTTAATGACATCACCTTGTGCTCTAGGAAATGGTGATGTTTTATAGACGAAACAATTATTTGATTAATCAAGAAAATAGGATTAATCATCAATTGCAGCCCTAAAGATACCCCTAAAATACACAAGTATTTACAGTTAAAGACAGTTTCAGTTACATATCAGAATGACGTTTATTTCTTTTATCAAGACATGCTGGAACGGTATGATAATTGCAGCCTCTATAGCGTTCCCTAAATGTCATTATCTTACATGGGCTAGCCTTCCGCTGCGATTATCATCTTTGAGCTACTTGACTGTTCCCCATGTGTAAGTTAATTGAAGAGGCCTATTTCTGTGGATCTGAAAGAGAAACATTGTTACAGTTCTTGTAGCACTGTAGTAGCAGTTGTATTAAGAACAGCGGTAAGTTGAGCTGCTTAAGAGGGATCAGGTGAGATTTGCGCACGAGGGTGGCTTCAACTCTGAGTGGCGTCGTCTTCCCCTGCTCGCTCCTTAACTGGTCCTCGTATCACAGAGAGGCTAATTGGAGAGGAATTACCTCAACAAGTCTTAATGACATGCTAGCAACAGACACAGAGGGCTCTCTCCTACAACGGTAATGAGTCAAACTCTCAAAGTGTCTCAGTGGTTTGTTCTGATTTACCAGATTTTTACAGCTTTTTATACTTCCATGTGATTTGTTCATTCAGGGAGAGCATTGAAGCACAGGTGATCAAATAGTACAGCCAGAATTTATATTTTTTTCAACTGATTTAGGGCTTTACAGTTAAGGACAGTCACCTCCGAGAGATATAGTGAAACCAAACTACACACACAAAGCCTCTCAGCGGGTCGCTGACCTTGGCAGAGAGGCTGGTATGATTGGCCGTCTCCCTGTGGTTTGAGTGTTGCGTGTGTGTTATATGTGTGTGCTTTGCCTGTACGGTCCTGTAGGCCATGTTGTTGCCCTAGCCTGGTGTTAGAGTCCATCTGTCTAGGCTGCTAGCCAAGCAGACCTCTCTGCTCACTCTCTAGTGATTTCATCTTGATGGTTGTTGAATATGTGCAATGTAAATGATACGGCCCTCTGGTGGAAATCCATGCCTTAATTAAAATATGGTCACTTTACCAAGCAGAATGGATCCTTATCAAGTGAAGAACTGGATAGAAATGTTATTTTACAAAAGAGGTTTTTTATTATTATTATTATTATTATTATTATTATTATTATTATTATTATTACATTAATTAATCAAACAAAGGTTTGTCGAAACACACCACTTCCCTGTTTCTCTTCGTCCCTCTGGCCATTGAGCTGACACACAGTAACAATTTTCTGACATTTTAAAGCCCAAACATCTTATGAATAATTCGAGAAAATAATCAACAGATTATTCGATAATTCAAATAATTGTCTGTGACAAATGAAATGCAGTAAATAAATGAAATAAATTAAGTGTAATGTAGAGTGAGTGATAATAAAATGTGCTTAAATATCCTCTCTTATACATGTACTGGCTAAATGTAAAAACAAAGTTGTCAATCTCCCATTGATAGATTTGATTTAATGAAGGTGTCAAACTATTTCATTTCATTCACAAGTGCATAATGAATTCAGATCACTGTGTGATGTGAACATTGGTATGTGAAGATGTGATGATTCAGTGATAATGAATCATTCAAATTTGCCTGCTGGTGACCATCATCATGGCAAAGAAACACAAACACACTGACAATATGTTCTGATAAGTATGATGGTAGTAATCCACACAGTCTCCCCGGGATTTTGAAATGTCTCTTTGTCCAGTAAGTATATTAATTATACTTAAGTATTGGATAATGTGGCTCTAATATTGCTGTATAATGTGTTTTCATACAGCTCATGAGTGTGTGTGTAGAAAATGGTTCTTTATTCACCCTTGGCGGATCTGAGTTCGCCTGAGTTCTTTTTTCACTGGCTTCAGTTTGTGGGAGGCGACATGATAGAATATGTGTCTTTGTGTGTTGTGTTTTACACAGCAATTTATCTCAGTGCTTAACTTCAGTCTGTGTCTGACAGTCACCTCTGAACTCCTCTCACAGTCACAGAGCAAAGCACACAATCGTACTCAAAATCACAAAAATAGAACATGTTTTGTGTTTCCTACCGAATTGAATTCGCCCTCTACATAAACTCCTTATGGATATATTTTATTTTCTTCTAGATGCCTCTATGTAGATGCAGGTGAAAGTTTGGATTTATTGAAAAATCTCCTGCAGTGATGCAGTTGTTCAATTGCTCATACTAGAAAATTACATTTTAAGTCTGAGAGTGGCTTGAGTTCGCTCAATAATTATTTTGCAGATAACTCATGGACAGGTATACACAGATGTAGGCTATTGCATAACCAAAAGGAAGCTCAAGGCTTTGAAAAGTGTCCACACACATCATCAGAACATACACAAGCCCAGGCACACATATCTACATATTCACATACAGTAGTGCACATTCATATTACACTGATACTAGAGTCAGGGGTTCTTTGAAAACCTATATTTCAGAGACCTTTTTAAGCTTGCTCGTGCGTTTGTTGGTGTGTCTTCAGTATGTGTGAGTCACTGGGCCTTTGTATCTGAACTGACCTGTGTGAATAGTGACCGTGTGTGTGACCAGTTGTTCCATCACCTCCTATTTACTGTCACTTCCCTTGACTTCCCTTTGTTTTGCCCAAAGGGCATAAACTACAATTTCAGTAGTCAAGAGTATGTCATGTCTTGTTATAGAAACGTAGGCTACACTTCCTGCCTGACAAAACACACTCACTTTGTGTCATTTATTGTGTGTATACAACTTTTGTCAGCTAAGCTCCCGTGGAAACTATAGGTCTATTTCTAAAAAGAATCGTTCTCACAATAAGGGAAGGGATGAAACCCCCTAAAATTTATAATACATTTTGGCCAAACCAGAGTTGATCTCAAAAACGTTTTCAGTAAAACTTTGTAAACAACGGATTAAATATGACTCATAAGTCAACTAGAAACCCACAATGAAGTTAATTTTCATGCCAGCTATGTTTTAAAGCGTAGGTGTGAATTTTTCAAATGCCGGATATTTTGTTTCTTCTAAGTGCAGAATTGTATAGATCATTCTTTCATCTGCAGGACTTTTAAAATGAAGCTCTTCAGTTGGCTTCACCAAAGCCCCTTTTTTAGGGTCATATACATCCAGGCAGAGGATGAATGTCAGGAAATTTTACTGCCACATTTTTACATGAAGTTATTTTTCCTTCTCTAAAAATGCAACCCTATCTCCTGGCAACAGGATCAAATGGAACTCTGTTCAAACTGTTGGCCGCCTGTCTCCAAGATCACACACACACACATGCACACAAAAAACACAAAAAGAAAAGGGTAAAAGGAAAGAAAGAGTCGGGAGAATTACAAGAGGAAAGAATGAAGCAAGATGTTGAGACAGAAGAGGGAAAGGGAAAGAGATGAAGGGAGACAGAGGTATGCCGGGTTTTCTATGAGGCTGACCTAGATAGACAGAGAGGATTGGACACACTTTGTCTCTGGAGGGACGCCGTCACAGCTGCAGTGGACTGTGTGCCTGTGTGTACGTGCATGTTTATATATGTTTACAGCAGAGTATGTGATGTGCAGTTGGGCTCTTTCTTTATGGTATTTAGAAACCTTTGAAAAGTAGTAAGTTTGTGTGAGTATGTGTTCTGCACTCTCTCTCTCTCTGTGTGTGTGTGTGTGTGTGTGTGTGTGTGTGTGTGTGTGTGTGTGTGTGTGTGTGTGTGTGTGTGTGGGGAGGAAGGAAGTGAGACAGAAAGATGAAGTCAATGAGCCAAACAGAAAGCCCAAGTGAAGAGAGGGATATTCGGTAAGCTCTTTACATCAGATGAATACATCGAATGAAAATGAATTCTGTCATTCAGATTCTGGCTCATAGTTCCTCCTTCTTTATTTGAGCCAAATATTATATACATATATGTTTTTAATGTTTAATAGTAAGTACCTGGGTTTACTAGCTCATACGCCGTTGCAATTTCAACTGTGTGTGTGTGCTTTTGTGTTTCTGTACTTGTGATTTGTACCTTCATGTCCCTTCGTCAAGCTGGTGTGTGCGTTTGTGTGCGTGTGTGTGTGTGTGTGTGTGTGTGTGTGTGCGTGTGTGTGTGTGTGTGTGTGTGTGTGTGTGTGTGTGTGTGTGTGTGTGTGTGTGTGTGTGTGTGTATATTAGCTGTCTACCCACTGAAAATCAATACTGCACCACAGCAATTTACTGCCATCATGGAATTGGCGGGTGGAGGACCACAGTGTCCAATCAGAATCTTGGAAAATCTGCAGTTAGTGGAGTGAGGGAGCTAAAGATAGTATTTGTGTAATTTGTACCTGTGTTGGTTCCAGCTTGCGGACAAAGGCCATCAGTCGGAGCTTTCTTTTGATACAAACTCTGTGTTGCATAACTCATAGCCACAGCATATCAGTCATAGCTGAAAATGAATGCAGCATCTGTGACATCATCCGCAGGTTTCTGAATTAAGAACTAGAACATTTTTGCAACTTGATTTATGCCTTGCTGCCATCTTTCCTTGTTTCAAGCTAAAAAGAAAGAAAAAAAAGTCAGCAACAAGTGTGATATTTCCCTTCATATCGCCTTAATGGAATACTATTAATCAGAACTTCCACAAGATATACAAAATATCAGCAGAAATAGCTGAGACTGTATTTATATTTGGTTCTCAGTAGTCTGACTTTTTTTTTTTTTAAGTCACTGTCTTGCTGTCAATGGAGAAAAAGTCATGCTGGGGCACTTCATTAGCATATTCAGTTGTGGTGAGTCTGCTCAGACTGAACACACTGACCACATCAGTGTGTTGCTCTCAACAAGATACACATGCTTTTGTCCCGACTTCATCTGTCAAGTGGTCAAATGGTGACAGACTGTTCTCCTCTCCGTTCCACCACCGTCCTTCTCTCTGCTTGGCCTGCGTTGACTGCAGCAGACTGGAGGCTTTTAATGTTTTATATGCTGAGTCCAAGGTTCGAAGGGATGGAGGGAAGGAAGGCAGGTGAAAGTTAGGCAGCATTTGGCACGCAATGCTTTTTTTTTTCTTTGTCTCTTTCTGTGTCTTGTTTCTTCCTTTGGTTTGTTGTCTCTCTTCATAATATTTCAATTTCCTCATAGACCTTTATAGCATCTCTCCATATTTTATTATTCCAGATTCCTAAAAAGTGTCTGTTACCTGTACCTTTCTTACTCTCTTATATTACCTGGTCTAAATTGTATTGAACTACTAATGGACCTGTGTTATGACAATTACATGTGGCCTAACAAAATATAACTTGGTTGGAGTTGACCCATTGTTAAATTATTAGGCAATTGTTTCTACAAAAAAAAGCAGCAGCAATATGTTTTCTGTCAACTGTACTCACAGAATTTCCTTTCCTTAATTCCCTTTCCTAAATTATTAACTGATCACGACTCAGAAAAGCGAGTGAACAGGAAGTTAAACATGGTCAAATATGGCTGCCGGCTCCTGCTTGCTCCTCCGTGGGGGACTCTGGGTAGAGGGGCTAGGAACGGATCTTGGCTCTGTGTGTACATGTGAGAGTGTGTAAGTGTACGTGTATGAGTGGGACAGGGTGACGCATCATGCGGCAGTAGTCTGAATATTTTAGCAGGAAACATTAGTGACGCTTTCTCCTCCTTCTTTCATCATTCTCTCCCTTTCAATTTTCTACATTTGCTTTTTGTCTCTTTCTCTTCTTTCCCACTCGGTGTGTTAAAAAAAAAAAATAAACCAAAACTATTAGAACAGTGGTAACAGATTTTGCTTTGAGTATAAACATATGGTTTCTAGTAGCCTGTATATGCAAATGAAATCAGAGGGTAGACACACACACGCACACACACACACAAACACACACTTAAAGAGGTTTCTCAGTGGATTTCTGGAAGACTGCTCCGAACCGGAGAAGGAGCCCTTCACCGAGGTTTCTTCAGGGGAAGAAATTCTGCAGAGCAGTTTATGCAACTGACTGACAACACGTGCATCTTTAGTGTAATTCTTTCAGCAAGTATCTATGCATGTGTGCGGGTTTTTAATGCCAGCATAATCCCTGTATACACTATACACATTGTGAAGTGTTTGCTTTTTTTTTTTACTGAGTATTCAGCATAATAGCCTGCAGCATCCCCACATGTCAGAGCCTCTCGTAGACCTGATAAATAGAGTTTTATTCCAGCTGTGTGTGTGTGTGTGTGTGTGTGTGTGTGTTTGTGTGTGTATGAGATAGAGAAAGAAAGAGCAGAAAAAAAGATTGATAAAGAGAGAATACAATTGGGTTTGATTCCTGTTTTGAGTTCATGTGTGGAGAACTTGCCAGTAGAGACTCTTTAATTACTTACCACTTGAAGAAAAGAAGACAGCTCAAGGTTTAAACCATGTGCACACACTTAAACACACACACACACACACACACACACACACACACACACACACACACACACACACACACACACACACACACACACACACACACTCTCAAGTCTGCCTGGACTCTCCCTCTCTTGGCTGACCATACTGTGACCTTGGCTCATCCATACTCTCATTAACACAGTCACACACTTATACCGTGTGCACACGCAACCTCGCAAGCCAGGAAAAACAGATATCTACGTAGACTTCATTTCTCATACCATTTTTTTCCGCATTGTTTTCACTAATTGTTTTTCCTCTTAGACTTCATCTCATGGTCCCTTCTTTGGATGTCAGTTTCTACCATCTTTTCCAGAGTAGTTCCTTCATTTGTTGTTGAAGTGTTGGTGCCTCCTCTAATAAGGACAAACAACACTAACCATTGTGCCTTACGTTCTAAAACTGCCCACTTGCGACTTGACAAGCTGAGGTGCAGGCGACACAGTCAGCTGGCTTGAGTCGAGCTGAGACGGGCTAGTTCCCACTGCTGCAGCTTTTCGCTGCAACGATATAAAACTTAATTTCATTGCAAATCTTTGGTCTGAACTGGGCTTTAGATGAACGTTATGAGAGCTGTTTCACTGGCCTTGGGGTTGAGTGCAACAGATATGGTAGGGAAATATGAGAGTGTTGAGAGATTGGCTATCACGTTGTTATTCTGGTCTTTTCGCAGGACTTGTTTTGTACAATAAAAAAAACATCCACAAAAACAGCACTGTTATTCCCCAGCTGAAAACACATTAACAGCATTAACGTTTGAAGTAATTTCTGGGAGATACAGTGCCAAAACATCACTGTAGAGAATTACGACTTCCACCACACATCATCTGTTATGTGTGAATTTGTCATTTACACAGACATGAACAACAGATCTGTCAGAGCAGAACGACGTGTATCAGGATCTGTTGCATTTTCATATGTTTTCATGATTGTTTTCAAACAATATCCACTCACACATGCACACACATAATGCACAACAATATTGCTAAATTTACAAACTTGTTGCCTTGGAAACACTGAGGACGGCTTTCTGCCAGCTAGTTAACACAATGGAATTATAGACACGTGTGTGCGTCAGTGTATGTGTGTGTGTTGGACACAGCAGTGGAATTGTGGGTATGTTCTCTCCACGTGCTGTGTTGCCTCTCTGCTGTCTTGCTGCCAAGGTACTGATAGCTTCAAGATGTAAAACAGAGAGAGAGACTAAAAGGAGACAACAGCAAGGGGAAAAAAATGACACAAAGTGGACAAAATGTGAAATAAAATGAGGCAGAGATATCTTGCTACTGCTTGCTTCACTGAAACCAAACCCCAACAATTCTCGAGAGACTCACAAATCACCAGCGCCGGTTTTAAAAGGCAAAGTCAACCTTCTCCAAGGAGACTATTTAAAATGAGCTCAGTGCCATTACATGACTTTATTACACAAGCAACATGTTCTTGTGGCGTGTGTGTCTGTCTGCAAGAGGCCACTCAGAAAGTACAGGCTTCGATGTGTTGAGAATTTCACAATTTGAACAAAGGTTGAAGTCATTGGAATCTTTATCTTAAATATTAGATTATATTAAATTGGATTAGATGAGATTAGATTAGTTTAGGTTACGGTGTATTATTTACTACATTTCCAAAGCATTAACACTCAATTGCATGTGTTCTTCCAAAATTATTGGTAATAACATTCTGCTACGACATTTTGGTTTACATAAAAGTTTAAGGCATTTGTCAGGTCTGGCAGTGATGGGGGTTGATAAATCCTGATTTCCGGTTTGTTTGCCATGTGCAGACCAGTCTGGTTTTTCATGGGTTTCTGGGGGGCTTAGGTGCTCAGGGGCTGCAGGGAGGGGTGGGTTGGGTGAAGGGACTTGAAAACTATGCAATTGTGGACTATTATCATTCGATTATTTATTTTTAACAAACACTCTGTGTACCATACAAAATTATAATCACAAAACATTGGAAAAACAAAGCTTATAGTTAATGAAGTTGCACTGCAATTTTCATCCTCCCATATTTAGCATTCTAAATATTTTTTTCTGTTCATTTGGCTTAGGTGCTTTTTCACAGCACCTAAGTTTTAACGTAAACATCTGACATCGGAAACATAAAAACTAGCCTTACATTAGCCTCCGAGCATGGGCGCTATAGATATAGATGGCTTTATAGGCTATTCACAGGGTCTTGCTTTGTGTGTGCGCTTGTCACATTGATACGGCATATTTTCACGGTTTTATATTTCTCTGTAATGTAGCATAGTGTTAACATTGTCACTTACAATATTCTTACCGCAACAAAAAATATATATTTAAATGATATATATCATAAATGTGCCACAACTAGTCAATTATTTGGCTCGAACTAACAACTACAAGTTGACAAGGAGAATCTTTATTCAGGGGCGGCCCCACCAAAATATCCCTGTATTTTGTAGCATTAAGATTTCCCTTAACTGGAATTGAGGCCCTGAACTAAACCAGTAAATACTGCCCCAGACCAAATGCACAAAGAAGTATGCTATGAACAAGCTTTCGGCTCTTTTAGGCACATCGCACTCCCGAGTTGGAGCTTTCAATCTTCCCAGGATAAAGATAAACAGAGATGAAATCTGACTATTTATCCTCAAGTATATTCTCTAAAGCTGATCTCCTGCTTCAATGAGCCAAAACCTGCTAAAAATATTAAAATATATATTTAAAAAAGTGGCAAGATCATGCAGCTAATCCTGCTAAGCTTTGAACAACAGCCCAGAATGTACTATGTGTCCCTACCCACAAGGGGTAAAAGAAAGTGAGAGAGGGAGCGTGTGTGTGTGTGTGTGTGTGTGTGTGTGTGTGTGTGTGTGTGTGTGTGTGTGTGTGTGTGTGTGTCTGCAACTGTGTGTCCCACAGGTCCTGCTACCCATTGTTAGTCCAGGCCGCTAGTCTGAAACACATCCCAGTTCCACCGTTCACTTGTATGCATGTGTGTCTTTGTAATTGTGTATGTGAATCCATGCGTGCAGGCATATTTATTGCACATTTAAATATATATTTTGCATGTGTTTTTATGCACATGATCCGCCGTGTTTTGTGTGTTTGCTTTTTGGCAGATGACAAAATATGATTCTTCAAATACACCAGTCCCAAATCACTCACACACTTACAACAGGGAGCAGAAGACTTAACGTTATTTAGTGTGTGTGTCATCAATGACTCATCAATGCAGTGCTCAGTCTTAGAAAATAGTAAGGCACAGAGAGACAGATTTTGTGTATGTGTTTTGGTAATTGTATGAACAGTGGGGGGAAGTACTGTATGTTGCTCATTTGTCCATATACATGCTTTCGAGATATGCTGCGTTCCCTGTTTGTCAATGTAAATCAACCATTTGGGCCCTGAATTGTTTGAACTGCATAAAACAGTCATTTCCTCTTTAGCTTTGGGAAACTGATATTGGTATTTTTCATTATAACGTACTTTTTACAGAATTATTTATCAACAATGGCTAATTTCCCTGTAAAAGGACTATCAGGCTAGGAACTTAAAGGTTTTTTTTAGTTCTATGGAGAAAAGTCAAGGTGGTAGCAGCCAGGCATTTTAAGAAGCAGGCTGGATTGTTGGCCCAGACTAGTAGGGAAAGCCCAGGCTGGGAAATGAATAAGCCACAGGCCCTGCTGGATCTGTAAGTGTGGTCGAGTGGCCCTTGAGCAAGGCACTTAACCTCAGCTGCTTCACTCACCCTGCTTAGAGGCCAAACATAGAGGACTGTGGTCACATGGACAGCTCCCGGAGGTGAATGTGTGGTATGATATCATGACTGTAAAGCAAAGAGGCTGTTGCAGAGAGATATCTGCTGTGCTCAGTCTGACCAGATGCAATATTTTTGGATTCAATGCCAGTGTCAATATTTTAGGTGCAAACATTTCCATTCAAAGAGTTAGATTAAAGCAAAGGAATCCATAAAGTTAGCTTCCACAGACATTCTGCTTTAATGCAGGCTTGCTTGCACTGATACCCCTCCCTCTTCCTCTTTTATCTTCCTCCTATTCTACCCCTATTTACTCATGTTGTGTTAAAGTTCAAGTGGTGCTTAGGTGACTACAGAAACTGCATTTTTGGGATCCTTAATGTGAATGACTTTGTACACCTGGCTTGTGTGTGTGTATTGTGTCGTGTGTTTGTGGGTATCTTGGGGGATTACACCAAGCCCTATAAATCCATTTGTTGAATGCTTATTAACCCCGGTGTCCTTTACTGTGCCTTTAGTGTATCAGCTTAATAGCATGAAATCTCCTTTTTAGCTCAATGTTTGCTTCTTGCTCTCTCTGACACACACACACACACACACACACACACACACACACACACACACACACACACACATACACACACACACACACACACACATACACATACAGACAGAAGAGATGGCCACATGATAACTGCTGAAGGGTTTGTGAGAGGGAGGAGGGAGGAAAAAAACAGGTGCTTTCTGTTATTGCATCTAAGGCTAAATACCACACGCACATCCCCTTTTATACAGTTTCACAAGCACTTTCCATTCTCCATGTCTTTGCTTAACTCCTTTCCTTTGTTTCTCTGTTAAGACCTGTATCTGCCATCTGCCTCTGTCCTCCCTTTCCCTTTGCCGCCCTGTCAGCCATCTTGGCTTCATGTGGCCAGCAGGGACCGTGCCCCTTGGGTCAGTTTCCTGCCAGCCACAGGGAGATTGATGAATCAGAGGTTTCTCAGCGGCTCCGGCAGGTTCTCTGAGGGGGCCGGCGTGGCGGACAGGCTCCATCGAATTCCAAGCAAGCAGAACTAATGGGCATGCTCTGGAGGAAAACAGAGCAGGAAGGAGAGAGAGAGGTGTGCTTTTATATAGGTGAATATGGTTGGTAGGTTGACAGACAAAAACATAGACATGAGAAGAAACGGAAAGAGATTTTTTTTTTTTTTTTAAATTAAAGAAATGTTACCCGCGTTTATGGATAGATTGAATGAATAAAGGAAGGCTGTCAGTGTGGTGACAAAAAAAAAATCTGTTGCATGGGATACAGTATAGGGCCAGAAAAATAACAGATGGATGGAAAAACTACTGTAGAAAGGAGGGATGAAAAAAAGGATTCATGAGGAAGGTGTTGGATTAAAGGAGAGATAGAGGGTCAGTGAAAGACATAAAGACAGATGTGACAATTGACAATCCTACCTGGAATGAGAATGAGTTTGCAAAGTATATAGCAAGCTAATATTTATATGCATTCAGCCTGATTTGTACATGCAAACACTAAATCCAGATGGATGCTCATATTTAAACTGAGGTTAATGCATTTGCAAATGCCATGCCAAAGGAAGCAATATAATGTTAATTGTATTGGAGTCTGTCATAGATCCTGCCACCCTCCTGCCCTGTCTTCCCTTCGCTGCTTCCTTTCCTCTTGTATCTCCTTCCATACATCCTGTGTTCATTTTAAGCCTACTATCCCCTTCCGTGGCTGTTGTTTGTCCTTTTGTCTTTGTTCTGTCCTTCGCTTGTCCTCACACAGGGACACAGACTGAAGGACAGGCGTGTTTATGTGTCTTTACTATCTGTGCAAATGTTTCCATGTTGGGGTCTGCGTTCGTGTGTTTGTAGCAGTGTGTTTGTACGACCTAGCCGCTGTATATCTGCGTGTCATTGTGTCCAGACGGGAACAGTTTGTTCTCTCTTGGGAGGCGTGTCTGTGTGTCTGGTCAACCTTGTGACATCACCCTCAAGCAGACTATTAGGACACTTTGTCCTGCAGATGTGCTTCCTATAGACAGGTGAGGTTCAGGTTGCCATTGGGACTAGCAGGGCTCCAAAGTGTTATTTGGGAAGCAGGCTAACTAGCTAATTAGCTCGGCGTATGTACACGAAAACAGCCTCTTTATAATGTGATTAAAGCCGTGATGCTGCTAAGGTGGAACCCATAAACTCTGATCATGTCAATCTGATGATGTTCAATATAGGTGAGGTTTAAGTTGCAATAAGATATTGGAAATAGTCCCATTTTAATTATAAAAGGGTATTATTGACTTCTTCAACAGTTAATTCAAGTACTGTATAAGTGTCACATATCCATGCATACATGTGACTATAAACCTAATGTTTCTATAAATGATGAATGAAAACATCTTGATGGTGATGCTTTCCTCTAAATATTCCCTGTACTCAGACTATTAGCGCATATATGAAGGTGTGCCTACTATAATGTGTCGATGCGAAATACCTGTTTATAGTTGTCGCCAGGTTTTACACTTCTATATATCAGTGTGGCAGAAATGTGGCAGCAATCTTCATCATTTAGGTGAAGAACTGAGCTTTTTCAAATAGAGTAATAATCCGAATTGTCTATGGTTGCCCTCAAGTAGTCGGTTAAGCGTTAGTCGACCGAGTTTTCACTCGCTGCTTCGTTGTAGAAGGAGAAAAACCTCACACTGTGCC
Source organism: Embiotoca jacksoni (assembly GCF_022577435.1). Taxonomy (NCBI): domain Eukaryota; kingdom Metazoa; phylum Chordata; class Actinopteri; family Embiotocidae; genus Embiotoca; species Embiotoca jacksoni. The sequence continues at coordinate 4,584,660 of NW_027185384.1, read as the reverse complement.
TTGTGAGAGATGTTATAAATTATTTATAGAAACCATTGTTAATAGATATTCCCTTCAGGAAGGTGGCCTTGTGTGTAACAGGGAACACCAGTTCAGTAGGACTTTGTTGTGGAAAGTGAGCAACTTTAACGTGTGACAGATAACATTAGCAGCTCGTGGCTGCAGCCACTGTGGAGTGCAAGCCGACAGCGGTGATTAAGTTTCTACAATCAGCCATAAAGTGTTCGGTGCCACAGATAAGGGAATGAAGGCCCAGTTCCCTCAACATTACGACGGTGTCTCTGCCTCTCCTCATCACTGCAGAGTTGGTCCTCGAGTCATACAGGATAGTTACCAAAGACACACATTCACACTTGCGCACCTGTTAATAGCCGAGACCCAGAGACTATTAGGATAAGACACAACATCCTGTATTGAAATGAATTAACATTATGTTCAGTCTCCTTGCTGGTTGCTCCGACACATTCAGAATCATTACTGCTTTTGCTGTTAACATTGTCGTTAACAGGCAGATTGGTTCATGCATGTGCTTGCTTGTCAAAAGCTCATTATTACAGTTTTGTATTTCTCTGTAATGAAGCACCGTGGTAACAATGTTACTCATTGCATTCTTTGCAGCCCTGAAACCTAAACCCTTTTCTGATGCCCTAAATATGTTTATATTGAGAATCATTAGTCGAGGGCAGCCCTAGAATTGTCTATAGAAGATTAAATCTACAGTGTGCTCAGTGATGCTCTTGCTAAATATAATGCTGGCAGGAAAACATTGACAATATTTTGCTCATGGCTTGGTTTATGCACAATCCAAGTTTTTGTAAGTGTTCTCAATCAGAAGCACTTTTATGGCCCATGGTAATGGGAATTTTAACAATGGCAAGAGACACTGGAATAAAGAGGAAGCACTATGCAAGAGTTGGCCAATGAGACGTTTTTGCCAGCAGTCCAGAGCAGTGACTCATCACCACTGTGACAAACTGAGGATCTCTGGCTCTGTGAGTGCCAGCAGCATGAAACCTTCTCAAACCTTGTCAAATATAAGTGCTGCACACTACAAGACGTTAGAGTAAAACAAACATTAAACTGTAAACATAACATAATTTCCACTGGCATGTTGATTTCTTGTTGATTGCACATAGTCCCCATGCAAGATGTCAGATACAATATAAACATGTAGTTTGAAATAACTGGTATAATTAAGTCTGGATAATTTAATACAAACACATATTTTTTAATACTAACTCGTCCTACAAAAGGTTCAAAAGCTGCCCTTTGGGCGAACTGCAGTTTGTGAAAATGAGTATTGAACAGGTAAACAAATTACATAAATGTAAAAGTTTGTTTGTTTTGGCGAAAAAGAAGAAGATCCATCCTGTATTTTTATTTGGAACCATCCTTCTCAGAGGCAGTAGAGAAATAGCAGAGAAAAGTCAAGCAGAGGAAACAAAGCTTGGTAATGAGGGAGGGATGAATGGTCAACATGCCAGACTCAATGGGGGTTTGCATCACAACACGGGTGGATGGTTAATGAGAGGCCAGCTCTCTCACACATTCGCAGATAGACACCCGCACACAGGGGGTTCGTAGCTGAGCCAATCTAAATGATTCAATCAAAAAGTAATGTTGATGCGCAAACACAGCTTTTAACAAGTCACTGGTGCTGACATATAACCCCCCTACACGCACACACAAACAGGAAGACCTAAAGGCATTACTGAGAAAGTTTGCCAGGAAAGTTATAATGGAGGAAGATAAAAGAATGTGTGTGTTAGAGAGGTAGATGTTATATGGCTGTGTGAAGACAGATGGTCACCAGAGACAAACAGACACTATGGGAGAGAGAGAGAGAGAGAGAGAGAGAGAGAGAGAGAGAGAGAGAGAGAGAGAGAGAGAGCGAGAGAGCGAGAGCATGTCCTTGTATCCAGCCTCTCCGTGTGATATACTGCTGTGTGGCCAAACTCTGTGTCTGTGCCAATGTTTTTGTACGTGTCTGACAGGCTAATATCCAATATCATTCATGGCTCATCACACACTCCTTCTGACTCATACACTCATCCATATACACACATATACAGCAGGGACCCAATGTGTGGTAAGTGACAGCAAGGGTAACATGACAGCAAGCAGACTGAAGGAACATGCGAGACTAGATTAATTTTATCCATCTTTCTTTGTTTCCGACACATCCCTTTATCGCTCGCTAAGCAGTACTTTCTTACTTGTCTAGAAATTCAATTTAATAAATAGTTGTTTAGATGCCCTGCATTTTTCAGCATTTCCACTCTTTGACATTGGAAATATTTGAACTCCAGTTATTCCCTCCTATTGACCAAAATGTATCAAATATCAACCAATTTACTCCAGCAATTCATTGTGCACAATGCCATTTTGTCAATCTGCACATATGTATAATACTATTGTATCAACTTACATTCTACAAAAATTAACAAGGTTAAAAAGTGGTATTAAAGAATAGAAACTCTTTGATAATTTGTCATTATTAAGCACGATTACTTTTGTGGTTGCATTCATTTTTCAAATTAATTTAGAAAAAAATTGCCTGACTTTCATTGCTTCATATTCTTTCTTACTTTGGTTTCTCTGTCTTTCCTTTGTCTCACAAACCAGCTGGTTTAAGTGTAAACCACACTTGTGAGTTTGGACATATGGACATAGGTAGTAATTGTTAACATTGAGCACATCTCAAGACTCACCACTTCACCAGAACTGCATCTGAGACTCGTCTCAAGGGCCAACATTGCTCACCCAGTAAGACGTGAGGGTGAAGTAGAGAGTGTGTAGAGTAGCGGTCCGAGTGCATTAGAAGACAAGTCAGAGTTACCTTACAAAGGACTTTTATGAATATGGTAAAAAAAAAAAAAAAAAAAAAAAAAAAAAAAAAGCGCATCCACATGCCCAGGTACAGGTACGCAATATCAGCACGAGCCCTGCATTGTCATGCTTTTACACAAACATGCGGACAGAGGAAGGTTGGAATTCATCCAAGCATCTATTGACATGCGCATACATTACAAAATCAGTGCACTGGCCTGCAGAAATGCACAGACTGACATACTGACACATGCACACACACACACACACACACACACACACACATTTTTTTGCTGTTGCACTAGCTGAATCAGTAAAAGCACAGAGCCGCTCGATGTTTTATCACAAAGACACTATTCAGCATCAAACTCTGCACTTGCCCACTACACAGTCAAAAGAATCATGTCTGAGCAGCATCAAACTGATCACCACAAGACGACAGTGTACCAAATCTTTCTGCTGGTCCTTGTGTTTCGATAAAGTTTTGTACGGAGGTCACTTTAAGAGCTGTGCACCAAATAGCCCAAAAATACTACACAAGCTTTTTTGTTTCTTTCTTTCTACTCTCTTTTGATTCCCATTTTTCAACTCATATGATTCCTTTTCTAGTCATCACTTTATCTTGCTCTTCTTTTTTTCCTTGTTCACTTTCCAGTACTTTTTCTCCTGTCCACTCTCTCCTCTTTCTGTCATGCATACATTTGCTTTTAAACACATACAAACGTAAACCGAGGTATTCCCTAATTATGCTGTATTGACTGGTGAATGTGGGAGTTGAATTTGTGTGTGGTCTGAGATAGTGAGGTATGTACAAGATCTGCATGCAGGTATGTGTCTATGTGTGTCTTTCATCTGGTTAATTATGGCCATGTCAGAACGGGGCCACCAGCCACATCCATTGTGTTCCCCAGGGAGCTGAAAGGAAAAGTGTAGGTGGTGTGTGTGCGCTTTGTTTTGCCCTTGATCTGAGAAATACATGCAGCACACACAAACACCACAAAACAGAACATACTGTCCCTCTTGGTTGCTGTCATCAGTAAATACCTTTCTAAACTTCATTGGTTAACGAAGGACAGAAGGAAGGGTGGAAAGAAGCAGGGAAAGATGGGGTACTAGTTATATAGGATGGTGGAAAGGATTATGCAGTTATATTTGTACCTAATATAAAAAAAAAAAATAATAATAAAAAAAAAATAAAAAAAAATTTGCTCTTGAGGTTGCAGCTTGAAATGCATTCGGCAGGTAACACACAATAATCATGTGCATGGAGCAGAATCAGCAGACTTATACAGTAGCACTGAAATGTGGGGTAGACAAAATGCACAAGGCCAGAGATGCTATCACAAGCTATGTTTAGTATGAAATCATAACAGGATGATGCTGGGGTGCCGGAGGAATAAATCAGCATAACCAGTCAGAGCAGCAGCGGCATGAATGATCAGAGTAGAGTGAGAGAGCGAGCTTCTCAGATCATATAAACTGAGTCATCTGATAGTGATCGTTTGAGAGGCATGTGCAACTTCAGTGCTCTGCCTAAACTAGTGTGATGCTCCGCAGGTTCACTCATCTCTGCCTCCTCCAACACCTCTCCACATTTTGTGATCATATCACGAAACTCTTTCCAACTCCATCTGTCTCATAGATCGTTGCCACAGCCTTTTCTAACTGTGTGTTTGTGGTACTGAATTCATTACTTACAAGGGACCAAATACAACATTTTTAGGACTAAGTTGAGGGAATAAAAAACCATGAAATAATGGACTTGGAATTTGTATAATGCAGTCTAAGCAGACTACTTGATTTGATGGCAGACAGAAAACTAATTGACAACAACTCTGATATTTGACTAACCTTTTTAAGGTCAACATAAAGGAAATTTAAAGTAATTATGGCAATTTTTGACAGTTTAAAGAATGACTGATTAATGAATTAATGGATAATACTCAACTAGTTGCTCATCCCATTGCAACACACATCATACACACAGACCAGACCTGTACACTTACTATCAGAGTCTCTCTTTCCCATCCACATTCTCATCTGCAACTTCTCTTTATTTTCTGTGCTTTTTTTTGGGTCACATTTCTGCTCCCTTTCCTGTGCAGTTGTCACTCAGACCTGCAGGCTACCGGTCTTTCTTTCTTCTTCCTACTGTCAGTTTTATTAATTAATTAAAATGATTTATGCAAATAACCCAATAACTAATCCCAAAATGTTTTTTTTTTATTTTTGCTGCATGTCCTTACACCTAGAGACATATTAATGTAGATTATCTTCTAGGTGTATGGTTATTCTGTCCCTCAATTTATATATCTGATGTACTAAAATTAAGCATTTTCAGTGGCTGTGGTATATTCAGAAAAGAACCAACATTTATCGATATTAATAACAACTTTAGTTGCAGCCCTAAAGTCACAATATTGGCAGTGAGACAAAAAGTGAGGGAGAGAGGAAAAGATAGAGAAAGTGGGAGCTGAAGCAGAGGCAGCAATCAAACCTTTGGCTTTCTCTCAGTTTGGTTGAAGAAGTGGTGGAAGTTGAATTTCACAGTCAGAGACAAATTGATTGAAAGCCAGTGCAGAGGTTGAAAGGACACAAGGTGAGGACAGACCTACAGTGGTTTCAATCGTGAAAATGAATTTTGTTCTCATCTATCCTGATTAATAACCCTGTTAGCCTTTTCAATAGGCCTCCTCAGCTTTTTGCTTCCATCCCCCCTGTCCTGCTCTTTCTCTTTTTGACCCGTCAGCTAAAATGTGCTTTAGTCAAATCAAATATGTTAAATACCAACAAAAGATGAGCTGGTAACCTCCCCCTCCCTTATCTTAATTATCTTCTTTTTCTATTCCACTTGTCGCTTTCTTGAAGTTTAGTTTGTCTTTTTATAGCTCGTGGGTCGCAGTTTCAACAGTGCTACTATGGTAACAGCAGGGGAGTGGGTGTTCGCAGCTAATCCTGTTTGGGTGTCATGGTGACATTGCTATTGCGCCCAGTAGGAGAGCTGCACAAGCATTCTTTTATTTAATCATATTTTATCAGTGAAGACTTCAGAGGTCAAAGGGTATGATGCTGAGTTAATATACGAATAGGAGTTCACTCAATGTTGTCATTGTTCCATGTTACACAGAATTCCTCAGTTTCAGCTGAGAAATATCTACTTTAAATTATCATAAAGGAATCGGAGAGTTCTAGTTGCCTGTTTTCTTCCTTTTACTGTTAATTTAAATCTTTAGTGCACCATATACACACTATCATCCTGAAAATTAAAGCAATATTACTTACTCACTGTATGATGTCATTCTTGTTTTTGTTTGTTTATTGAAACAAGTAAAGCTGAAAAAGCGGACAAGCGTAACTGACCTTGACAGCTGGTGAACATAGTAGAGCAGCAGAAAATAATGAGACAGTTATTAACCCCAAGTTGGTGGAGAGCAAAACTGAGCAAAAAGTAGAGTGAAAACTGGAGTTAAAGTTTTGAGGTGGTAAAAAGCATGACCCCAAATGAATGCTGAATTAATTCTCGGCATCAGTCAGGTACATAGTTCAGTTGTGCTTACCAGCAGGAAAGGTATTTACACATTAAGTCCAGATAATAACCCCATAATGAAACCTTGTGTTTACCGAAGGGGATTGTTATTGATTCCAGCTGCCATTAGAAATAATTGACATATCAGTTACAGTGTTCTTATAGACTCGCACCTCAGTATTTTTTTTTATTTTTTTCACACACACACAAACACACACATCAGTGTTTTCCCATTGTGTCTCTGTTTCTCCTTTTTCATTGTGCTGTGCTGTGGTCTCGCTCCACTGGACATTAACCAGAGGAGGAATGATTGAGCAGTTCTTAACAAACACGCTAACACGCACACAGACATTCACAGACAGGATTTACTATCACTCTGTGGGGAGATAGAGTGGTGTGTTTGGTTCTGATAGGAGCAAGTCAACATGGACAGCGCAGGAGAGAGAGGTTGAGGGTGTCTTGTCTTTGTTTGGGTAAAACCTGCTCTCTACAAGCAGGACATGGAAGTAATTCTGTTTCACAATTAAGTCAATCAATATTTCCTGGTGATTCTCGTGCAGATCAGTGCTGCCGTATTTCTAATTCTTTACCCATGCCACAGTTGGTATGAGATATGGTACTTAAAATAATTAATTAATTTACCCTCCCCTCTCACTTTGTGCCCTCACATGTCGTCGTCTTAAACCCCAATGGCTCTGCCATTGACTCTTAGGGATGAAAGGGGCCTCGACCAGTCCTCTGGCCTATGAGTCTGCTCCTCACCAACGAGGGCCAAGTCCTCTCCTGAGGGTGGCACAGCAAGGCAAGGCAAGTTTATTTGTATAGCACATTTCAACAACAAGGCAATTCAAAGTGCTTTACATAATCCCATTAAAAGCATGAAAACATCTGGCAAAAGAAAAGGACATTTAAAAACAATGAATCACTGTGACCACTGCTCAAGTTTCCCCACAAAATTTAGATACAGATGACCCATGCAACTGGTATGGCTGCTTTCAGATATATAAGCTTTTGTTTTGTTCAACATATTTTCAATATATGTTTCATATGTTCAAGTATTGGTATTTCGGGTGTAGTGCTCACTTTAAAAAGTATTGAAAGAAAAACTTCACATTTATGGCTCAATTTCTTGTTTGCCTTCCAGATTTGTAGACAACCTGAGGAGTTGAAACTTCCTCTGTCTCAAACAGTCTGTCTGTCATTTCAAGTTTAGAGCATACCTCAGCTTCATATCCCATGGTTGTTAACCCATCCTGCACCATATCTGAGGAAACCATATGTCAACACAGTGGGGCTCAGGCACATGCACATTTGTGCGCACATACACACTCATGCAATGTTTGATCTCAGTAGGTGAAGACCTAGAAGGCAAAATTCAGTCCTCCTTGACACGTAACACTTATCCCACATTGTCTGTGTGTGGTTTGTGTGTCCCCATATTGCTGTCATTGTGACTAATGGTTAAAGTTATGCTTGACGAGTAAAGATGTTGATTTGTAGGTACGACATTCGATTTGCTCCTATAGGTCACGTGTTTCTGTCCGCATGCAACCGTCACGTGTAGATTCCATCCTGTACTTTAACCTTCATTAAAAAGGGTCAGAGAAATACAAAACACAGGCTTCGTCCATGTTCGTGTTGTGATTGCACTAATAATGATGTTTTTTTGTTTTCTTTTGGACTTCTTGTTATTCCAAATTGGAATTTGCGACAATGGTAGTGGGGACGATGGAGTCTGCAAAGTCTGCAGTTGTTTTTTAAGGGCAGCTACTTTTTCTGATTGGTTGATTCAGCTGATAGCAACAGCACACTGATACCAGTACTCCTCTCTTTATTTATTAGTTTCAGTGATTTGTCTGTTGTTTCAACCTTCTCTTTCATCCCACTCTTTCTGCTTCTTCCTGTTATGCAGACAAGATAATTGATTAGGAGCAGAGAGAGACAGAGAGAAAAACAAATGGACAAAAAAGGACAGGAAGGAGACAGAGAACGAGGGGAGGGAAGGATATAGACAGAAAAGGGGAAGTATACTGTGAGAAGAGCGAGAGGAGGGAAGGGATGAAAGAATGTGCTAACAAGCACAGCTTTACTCATCTGACTGGATATACAGGAAATGTCTGGGATGACAAAGGAGACAAATTATGCAATCGTGGAAAATCTGTTTTCAAATAGATCTTCAGAATTACCTTCAGGATGGAAATGATTGCTTGTTTACACGGGACCATAACTATATCCTTTTTCATGTTGGCTCACACACTTATACAATTTATGGATTCAGGCAGGGCTGCCGCAGATGTCATGTTCCAGTTGTAATTAACAATGTAACAATGTCGGAAACAATGTTGGAAATTGGGGGAAAACACTTATTAACCAACACTGAATTATTTTCATTTTGTCCAGTCAGCTGACGAAGATGTTTGAATTTTTTTTTTTTTTATTTAACAGCTTCAGCTGTCAATACTGCAAGGACTGAACAAAGACTTTTCAGGTGCAATTATAACAGGACGATGATTGAAAGCAAATCATGAATAGTGATGTTATTTTTAATATACCTTATCAATATACTGCTGTATGTACTTGTCATTCTCTACCACCTTTCAGTCTTTCTGTCTTCCTTAAAGTCACAACAGCACCATCAATCCAGAAAGCATATTTGTTGACTCATGCGCGCACACACACACACACACACACACACACACACACACACACACACACACACACACACTTATTCTTCATACCATGAATCATGTAATGAATCACAGAGTATAGTAATCTATCTTGTCCTGTCAGTTTAGCAAGCAGCTACTATGATCCTGATGCACTACAGTGATCAGTGTGTTGGCATGTCACTTCACTTTGTCTTCATTTGTACCTGTGCATGTGTCTCCTGTGTAAGTGTGTGTGCATGTCTCTCTCTATATATGTGTGTGCTGCATTTGTCTCCCTGTGTGAGGAAGCAGGAGAAGTCGTGATAAGTCACTATGCGCGCTCACACATATACACACAACAGAATGCAGAATAGGAGACGAGGCCTTTTACAATTGCCATATTGGAGGGATGAGTACAAACAGAGGAAGACAGATGAATTTCTCCACCTTTTCATTTTGGCTTTTTTCATGTTCCTTCTTCTCATATGCAGCATCTTTGCTCTCTTTTTCTTTCTGCCATCTCCTGCTTTCTTTCTTTCCCTCCTCTCTCAAGGGTAAAAGTTACCTCACCTCAGACATCAACTAATGTACACACATTCAAACATTTATGCACACACTGCCTAACACACACACACACACACACACACACACACACACACACACACACACACACACACACACACACACACACACACACACACACACACACACACACACTGGCTGTCTATATTAGATGATTTATGCTCCTGTGTTCTTTTATTTTTAGACCAGTTACTCTGTTTCTCTTGTCTATATCTTTCTTGCTTTCTATTTTAATCCCCCACTCTTTCTCTTCGTGGTCCTCTAAATATTGTCTCCTGGTTTTTTTCACTTCAGTCTGTATGTGCAGACGATTTTAGATGTTTGTTTCACCATCCGCTCTCTGTAAAAGACATAAAGGTCAGTTTGACTTGGCTCTATCAGCTCTACAGTATGGATCTAAGATTACATTTTCTGGTGACCTGTCCAGGGTGTTTTCCGACCTTCCCCGAGTGCACACTGGGATAAGCTTCAGATCTCATAACCCAGAGCAAGAGAAGCAGCGTAAAAAAGTGAATGAGTGAATTATTCATTTTGAAAGATAAAAGCTTCATGGTTGCCCAGTTACTGTCTGTTTTCCCAGAGACATTTCAGCTGGGATGATGTTTATTGACTGGGCTCAGGTTTAGCCGCTCTGTGTGTGAAAGTGAGATAAATTGATAACAGGAGAAAGAACTAATGTGACATTTGTTGTGTGAGCCAAAGACAAACTGAGATAGTACACATGACCTGCTTCTCCCTGTGTATATAGATAGTTAGCATATAATATGTTGATCTGCATTGTGAGTCCCAGTTCTGTCACCACCATTTGTCTTTAAGTCCTGACACACTAAAAGTTGCCCTCAAAAGAAATACAACAAGTACAGCTACGAGCTAATGTTAAGAGTTTCTTTACCAGCATTAGAGGAAATTGCAAGACTCACAAAGGTTTATCGACAGCCACAGACAAATTGTGTTTCAAGACTTTTGTCACATGCCCGCAAATGGATTCCATATTAGGCTTTCTACTGTATCTCTTTCTTTCTTGCTGTCTTCATGTGGTAGCTTCAAGTCCAGTTGCCTGGAAACAGAAGTTTCCCTCTTTCTGTGAACTTTTATGTGCTTCAGGAAACAAAAGATAATCAGAAAAGAAACTGATATAATATGACAGTGTCCACATTAATTCAGGCATTTTTAAATCAGTCTCAACTATTGTTTTCCAGCTAAAGCCAAAAGTTCATCAGCCACATTACTGTAAGCTGTCGTGGATGACGACACGTGGGTGTGTTGGTTGCCATGGCTGTGTGAGTGGTTGTGTGTGTTTCTGTGCCTGTATTTCAGTCCGCTGTTTACTGTGATCCTGCTTCCCAATAGTAGTCCGAGGTCACTGATGACCACAATTCAGTAATTTTGTCGCTCACACCCACATGCACAGACACAAGTTCTAATCTTTAATCAAACACAGTCCTTGTCCAAAAGCCTGTGGATTGAAGCTTAAGTCTGTTAATGAGACTCGTGTTGAACATGTGCAGCTTGTACATTAATAGCATCTTTCCAATGTGTTCAGATCTGTTGCCTTTTAACAGCGGTATTCAAAGAGACTCACAAGTGGTGTGAGAATAGAAGCTCTTTCTAAAGCAGGACACCAGGAATATCTTGAAACTATTTGTAATAGCTGCAGTGCATTGTGGTCTTTTTTGTTTGCCAAGCTGCTTATAATTACACACACAGACCTCTGTATGCCTTGTTTTGTCCTCCTCCCTTGTGTCATCCTTTATTTATTTATGTATGACATGTAAGATAAGCAGTCATTGTCTGCTTCAGCAGTCACCTGCCACATATATATACTGCATATATTCAGTCCATTTCACACTGAGGAACGTCCTACTAAAAGCACAGAATTTGTGAGTTACATTTGAGATTTCGGTAGATTTTTTTTTTTTTAAACTTTCAGGTTTTAACTCATTGGCCTATTTTAAGTCGAGACATAGTTTGGCCCTTTTATCACAGAAAACTGTAGAATCCACTGTGTTTCAGATGTTTCCTGTTTATTTATGCTTTATTTATGCTGCGAGAACTGTCTCACCAGGCATCGAGAGTGAGCGGCGAGAGCAGAAAATGCTTTTCCGTTTCCCACTCACAGAGCAGGGCAGCTGATAAAGATGACAATATATCAGGCTTTACAACCCGAGGTGCTATCAAAGTTGAGCAATGCTTTAAGAGCTTTTTTCTCAATACAACCTCAACAGTAGGCTTTGTTGAGAGGAGAGTGTTCTCCTCTCTTGGGGGACTTTTGAAATGCTCAAAGCTGGATGTCCTTAGTGCAGGAGTGGAGAGTTGAGTTTGTCTCAGCTGTCAGCTGTGGTGAACTCTCTACTCAAGAAGAAGATCGTTAAGTACTGAGAAAGATGTTATTACAGTGTCAATCTGCAGCTGTCCTTTTAAATGGTGCTTGCTTTATTTTAAGTCCTTTTAAAATTGATAAATAAAATACAGACAGAACAGAAAAAAAACTTAAAATTAACCCCAGAAATCAAGCTAAATTAAAGTTCTGTTAATAGCTCATTTTTCTACTTCTAATTTGGGGAAATAAAGATGGAATTACAGCATTTACTGAAACTGTTAATCCACTGCCAAACTGCATGTCTTTTATAGACCAGACCTTGTGGGATTAATAAAGTAACTATCTATCTATCTATCTATCTATCTATCTATCTATCTATCTATCTATCTATCTATCTATCTATCTATCTATCTATCTATCTATCTATCTATCTATCTATCTATCTATCTATCTATCTATCTATCTATCTATCTATCTATCTATCTATCTATCTATCTATCTATCTATCTATCTATCTATCTATCTATCTATCTATCTATCTATCTATCTATCTATTATAAACAGTGTGTCTGGATATGAAAAGCTTCATTATAGACCAAAGGTCTGTGCCGAGCAACAGAGTGACACACCAAACTTTCTCATTACACTAAGTTCAATACTATCAACTGGTGGTAAGTGATAAGTAAGTATATGACATGGATCACTGGAGCGGCCACAAAGTATCCCACACTGCAGCTGGTATACACATATACATACTTAAACACACAATAGGAAGTCTGGATGTTCACAGAAGAGTAGTAATCAGTACTGTATGCTGTGGATATTCTTGGTACTGTACTGAATCTGTGTGTGTGTGTGTGTGTGTGTGTGTGTGTGTGTGTGTGTGTGTGTGTGTGTGTGTGTGTGTGTGTGTGTGTGTGTGTGTGTGTATGCGTGCGTGTCTGTGTGTCTGTGTGTGTGTGTGTGCGTGTGTGCGTGCGTGCCTGCGTGCGTGTCTGTGTGTGTATGTGAGAGAGAGAGAGAGAGAGAAAATCTACTGCTGCCACGACTGATGCAGCCCACAGTTTCCATGGTAACGTTGAACCCATCTTGGTCTCTATGGTAACTTCTGGTTGGCACCCATAGAGGTAGAGAGAAAGTGAAATGAGGGTAAGAAAGGGAGAGGAGGTGAAGATGTAAAAAGAGAGGGATGACAGAGAGAAGCAGAAAGACGAAGAGTAAAAGAATTGGGAGAGGAAGAGTTAACAGTTAGTGAGGCAGAAGAAGAAAGAGTGTCGGGTTTGTCCACATAACTTTACAAAGTGTCAAAAGATTTGAATTGAACAGATCTGCCTCTGTCTTGTGTTGTCTGACCTTCGACCGTTGTTAAGTTACAGCCTCACATGAGCTGTTGGTTGACTTTGTGCAGAAGAGGAGGTTTCTGGTTCAAATCCAATAATCTGATGACGGTGTTGAGCATGCAAAATCCACTTTATTTAAAGAATAATTCCCATTCATTACAACTTCATCTTCTTTTCATAATTGTGATGTTTGTTTTTGATGATACTGTCCTCACCAAAGATAGAATACACAACTGAATCTCAAACTATTTGCAGAGATTTTAAATCAATCTGTTGCACTGCATTTTGGTGTTCTTGTCCACCTCTTCTGGACTACACGTGCGGTGGACATGTTGAATGAGCAAGTTTTGAAATAGAGACGTTACCTTTGACGCTTTGCGTTTTCATGGTTGAGTAGTTCGTTTAAGGTGTCTTTTTCTCTGTTGTTCTTGATCTATCAAAAACTTCATGAATGCTACGCGCAAATACACGAGTAGACACAGACTACAACATGTCTGGGATCTTTCAAAAGCAGCTTAATGGCTAATCCTGTCTTGCGGCACACACACAAACACAGAAGGTCATCGCAAATGGAAACATTGTCCGCTCTATGGTAGAATGTCGATACTATAATCTGATTGGCCTAGTTGATGGATAGGTGGTTTAGTTGACCTATCACAGTTAACTGAATTATTGCTCCCACAAACTCACCTTTCGGTCATTCTGTCTGCCTTCTTTCCTCTCTCTCTGTCTCTTTAGTCTGTCTCTCTTCATCGCACTCTTGCTCAGTCTCTCATCTTTGCGCTCTCATTTCTTTCCCGTCACTAACCAAATTAGTCGTGCCCCTTATGGATTTTGCCCTTTACGGGTCTGAATGAATGGAAGGAGATGAGAAAGAGGAGTGCGCGTTTCTGTGTGTCAGACTAAGCTGTTCCTACCAGACGTTTTTCTTTGTTTTATTTTTCTGAGCGCCGCGCTGTCTGCCTGTCACCGGCAGATACACTACCAGGGTGTGTGTGTATCTGTGTATGTCTGAGACAGAGAGCTAGTGATTGAGAGCTTTTGTGTATTTGAGAGGGAGTGTGTGTGTGTGTGTGTGTGTGCGTGCGTGCGTGCGTGTGTGTGTGTGTGTGTGTGTGAGCGTGTGTGTGTGTGTGCGTGTGTGTGTGTGTGTGTGTGTGCGTGCCTGCGTGTGTGCACGTGTGCGCGTGTGTGTGAGATTAATTACTTCTGCATAGACTACTAATGCTCGCTGCGGGGTGGAGGGTCTGCAGTACAAATGATGAATATTGGAAAAAGAAGAAAAAGATGACAAGTGTTTAATGTGACAATCTTGACCTATATCTTGAAACGGGATAAGTTTGTGCCAATAAAGAGCACTGCATGGACTTGAATGGAAATGAGAGGAGGTTAAATAGACAGGGAGCGGAAACTAAACAAGTATAAGACATCTTTCTGAGCCGACAATTAAGGTGCAGAATCCCTGGCCTAAAAACCAACTTGCCTTTCAAGTTATCTGTCTTTCGAAACTGTGCAAATCATCCGAATTATTATTCTCGTCTTTTTCTCCTCTGTCAACTTACTAGAACATTGGACAACACTTCCAAATCACAGTTTATATGATAATCACATGATTAAGCACAAAAGCATGAGCTGTTTATCAATATATAGCAGCTTTCATCTGGTGTCAGCTTAGATTCATTTTATATTTTTGATTCACTGCTTATATAGTGCTCAGAAAATCAAACATAAACACTTCCCTAACCCTAAAAATGACATTTGGAGTGCAAATGTTGTTGCAATCATGTCAGAACGGTGTTAAAGTGAATGCCTGATTGCCATGGTCCCGGATATGTCTGCGTAAGTGTGTGTGTAGCTGGCCTTGTCGTACTACGATGTAGTCATCCTCCATGCTGAGAGACTGTTTGTTTAGCTGGATGTACTTTAGACTCACATCAGCAAATCTTAATGCAGCCACTGTATACATGAGCATGTCCAACACTAACATGGCCTTTTAACTTGAGAAACATTTCAGCTGTTGAAGACCGATGATTTGAAGAAAACTTAATTGAAGAGATTGAACTCCATGTTAAATATTCAGCATCTTAAAATATAGGCTGTTTAAATAAAAGTGTTTTTGAAATTTTTATGTTCAGGACGTTCTTTCAGTAATTGTTAACCACTGGGTTTGACAATTTGTTGGTGTTATTCTTGTTTGATCATAATGCCCATGTTGACAGCAGATTTTATTGAACTTAACATTGACCTCATTGTACCATGTTTGCACATTTCCAATAACCAAATCAATAATGCATTAAGAAATACACAATTGCGTCACTAAGTATAGGGAAATATGAAATGAATTGTTGAAATGAAATGTCTATTTTCACAGCCTGTTATTGTACTGGAGCTCGACTATATTTTTTTAATCACATGGATTTATTCAACAACAAGAAAAGTCATAGGGCATTTTTTACAGCTATGCTTTTATTTTAGAATGTCACTTTTTATGATAATGTTGTTGTCATTATTCTTTAATCACATATGTGATGCTGGGTGAAAAACGTATGTTTACAAGTTATATGGCTTTCATAAGATGCCATTATATTATAATATTTTACAATATTCTTTTATATTTTCTTATTGTTATCATACAACACACAGGTACTTTTTGTATTTGGCCCTTATGGCATACTGTACTACCTAAGTTCCAAGATGCTGACCCAATTAGCTTTTGAAGTTATTTTGGTGAGCTTGGACACATACAGAGGCTGTGTCCCTCGAGCTTCAGGTTCAGATTAGACTTCCCAGGGATGAGGATCGAGCCTGGGGAGACCTGGCTGGCCTTCAGTCCCAAACCTCTGGCCCTCTGTGTGTATGTGTCCATGGGAAAACAGTGGGAACAAGAGGAGGAGCAGGGCTGAGATGGATGGACAGATTGTTAGACCGAGCTAAATATGTTTTTATCTAAAAAAAGAAAAAAGAGCTACCTCAGAGGCACAGAGAGAGGACAGAATATTTATGACTATAGAATTGTATTTGAATAGTTTTGCACATTGCCCTGATCTTTTTTAGAGTTATAAACTTGACAATAAAAATGTGATATGACAGATGATGAGGTGGATGATGAACTGTTGATGAAAAGTTATATGATCGTCCTCTCTTTCAAGGCCATTTTAGGACATTTCCCAGGACCCCCTTAGGCAGGGGGTCATCGCTATGGCAACGGTCTCTGAGGAACTCTGTAGTAGAAATACTGCTTTTGTATGTGTATGTGTGCGTGCATGCATCATACAGTGGCCTCGTAGGACAGGAAGAGAGCCACTTTGATTAAATAATCAAAATGCCCTGATTGTGTACATGATTACAAGTTAGACAAATACATGTTCACACGTAAATAATCAAACACACACACACACACGAACCAGAAACTGCATAAACAGTAACAGAACATCTTGTTCTGGCTGATAAACTTAGAGGAGTAAGCAGTCAACGCTGCCAGTGCTCACAAGACAACATCTCTAGTGCTGATTTTGGAAAAATAAATGATTTCATGGTTGTGAATGAATGTGTGTGTGTGTGTGTGTGTGTGTGTGTGTGTGTGTGTGTGTGTGTGTGTGTGTGTGTGTGTGTGTGTGTGTGTGTGTGTGTGTGTGTGTGTGTGTGTGTGTGTATAATGGCACTTTGGTTTGTGTCCAGTTTTTTCTGAAGAGGAAAAAAAGATCTACTTAAAATAATTTGATTTAAGAATTTTGAATGGATATTTGGATTTGTCTCATTCAATTAGAGCATCTCCTGTTATTGTAATCTGTATGTAATTTACTTCTTATGGTAATAATAGTTTTAATACCATTTACTTCCTGCAAACTTTACAGCCAAGGGCCTTTTTATAAGCATCTCACTCTTCCATTAACTTTTTTATTTTTCACTAATACTCGTCTGTCTCACTGTCCTGCTGCTTAGACAAATAAATGGACCTGTCACGTTCGTGTCTCCACAGGAGCGTGTGGAGTATCTGTTCCTCATCATTTTCACGGTGGAGGCGTTCCTGAAGGTAATAGCCTACGGCCTGCTCTTCCACCCCAACGCCTACCTGAGGAATGGCTGGAATCTGCTCGACTTCATCATTGTAGTTGTAGGGTGAGTGTACCGAAACACACGGAAAGGATAAAAGCTGTGAAAAAAATTTTGATGGTCCTATTACGCTAACTGAAGCAAACAGTCACTTTTCAAGCAATACCTGATTGGCAAATTAAATATAGTACCTTGGAGTAATCACTGTCAACAAATACAAGTAAGCCAAGACAATTGGCAGCCTCCATGTAATGCCAGAGTTACTCAGTGCTAGCATCTTTCAAAATTATAGTAAGATTCAATTTCACTGCTTTACTTGGTGTCACGAAGGCAAGACAGCTGTTATATTTAGTTTTGTTGAAGAAATGTGTTCATAAATGCACAGTCTTCTGGTTATTAATTCATTTATGTATTCAACCTTACAGTTTTACCTTCATCTAACATTTCAAGAAACAGTAAAAATATCTGGTTGCAGTAGAAAAAGAGGACACTCGTTTTGTTTTGTGCCATAATAAAATTGAACAGGTTAGCAAAGTCCAGCCCGCTGGCACACAATGTAAATTGCATTATAGAGATTGATAGAGAATAGACATGGTGTTATATTTTTTACAAGAATAATGCTTATTTATCTTATATATAGTATTTTATTAAAAGTAAACATACAACTACTTTTCAAGAACTTTAAAAATAAGTATTGTCAGAAACCAAGCTTCCTTTAGTTCACAGTGCGTCTGTGTTAAAGCCAAAGTAAACTTTGGCCTACAGTGTATTGGTAAAGCTTAAACTGATTAGCTTGTGAGATGCTGATAGCAAAGCTCTGCTCTGTTTTTCTTTATCTGCAACTCAACAACATAGCCCATCTGCTAAACCCCTTTTGCCTGTGTGTGTGTGTGTGTGTGTGTATGTGTGTGCGTGCGTGCGTGCGTGCGTGCGCGCGTGCGAGTGCGTGTGTGCGTATCCTCTTGCATGCATGCCCTGCCTGCCAGATGTGTTTTGTGTACAGTGTGGTGTGTAAGTAATGGCACTATAGCCAGTGGATCTGACAGTTACATTAATGTTATAAAAATGGTCTAATTGACCGTGTGGCACTGGCACCATATTGTCAGCCGACGGTGTGTGTGTATGAGTGAGTGAGTGAGCGTGTGTGCGTGTGTGTGTGTGTGTGTGTGTGCGTGCGCGTGTGCTTGAGACAGCAAGAAAGCACCTCTCAGCCTGAAGGAAGGCTCTGTGAATGCACCAGCTCAGACACACACACTCCCAGCGAGTTTTGTTCATTGCCAGTCAAGTGTTCACTCACATTAGCCATCACTAACTGAACACGTTTGGCTTCACCACATAAACACACACTCACACTCACACTCACACACTCACACACACTCATACACACTCACACACACACACACACACTCACACACACACACACACATACACACACACACACACACACACACACACACACACACACACACACACCGTCGGCTGACAACATGGTGCCAGTGCCTCTGGCATAAACACAACCTTTACCACTCTTATGTCGCCATCTACCCTCTCTGTCTGTCTCTCTCTGTTTCTGTCTCTTTCTGTCTCTATTTGTATTGTTGCTTATATTGTGTTGCAGCACAATTTAATGGGAATTAATACTTATTGATCCCTGCAAGTAAATTGTGTTTTCCTTTGCAACCCTGCTACCGGGTGTTTGGAAGGTCAAATACAAGCTGTGGCTCTAGGTTGCCTACCTAGACTTTCCCAGGGTCTTTAAAATGTCACCTTTTTAAAATATAAATACTTGTACTTTTTCTGCTTCACGTGACCAAAATAAGCATGTAGATATTTAACACAGTAACCGTTTAAAAGTTGTATATGTCATTTGTTCAAAAGTTGTTTTTTTAAAAAGACACGTTTAGGATTTTCTGCTAGTGACTTGTCGCTGTTTTGCTGATGTGCAAATAATTTGCTTCCAGTTCATTACCAACACTAATGAAAATGAAGGTGAATGTTATCCATGATCATAATCTTTTCCATAACCTTGCTTAAGTAGATTTGATTGCCTAATCATAACAATTCCTCAGATAGACACCCATACACAATTTTTCTGGATAGCTGTGATTTGGAGACTGTCTTTGAAACAAACTGAAAACTCATAAAAATCTTTTTTTTTTCTTTTTTTTTTTAAAATCCATTAGTAAAGGACAAACACACACTCCTTCCATTTCACACAATCGGAGAGGATCCACAGATCCAGGAAATGTTCAGCCCTGACACTGTATCTCTGTGTGTGCATGAATGAGTGCTTGTCTTTGTACTTGTGTATGCTGCCAGCCTGTCTGTGCCTCTGTGTGTGTGTGTGTGTGTGTGTGTGTGTGTGTGTGTGTGTGTGTGTGTGTGGGTGTGTGGGTGTGTGTGTATATAGATGAGAAGTGACAAGAGTTGGCTCCCTCTGGAATATTCACCATATGGGTGAAAGAGCTTGTACCTGGTTCTGAGCAGCCTCACAGACACGCACACCCTCGCACACACGGACGCACACGTGTGCACGAGCACACAGATGCTTCAGCCAATACCCTGGCAGACATGGACCTAAGAGGTTATTAGTGAAGTTTCAGTGAGTGAACGGACTGTGTGCATATGTGTGAGCATTCGATATGAATAGGTGCTGTTTAGACTCTTTCTTGAGTTTCTGCCAAAATTACATTTAATTTGTCAATTAAACATATTTACAGTCTCAGCAGAACTGTCAAATTTGACTGACTCCAGTCACTCAGATTTGAGCAGGTTTTTCATCAATAATTAATCAATAATATATATAAGTACCGGGGTGGAATGGTTAATAAAATGTACGGTTTGGTTCACATCATGATTTTATGGTCATGGTTTTTGGTTCAGTTCAGTGTATTTATGCTTTTTGTGTACTTGTCAAAAACAGTTAAAAACGTTTTCTTGGCGAATTCTGGCTGAGCACATCAGGAAGTGATGCAGTGGGCAGTCACAGTTAGGTAACTTTCAGTAGCCCTGGAGGTTCACGTGTGTGTAGTCAGAGCTATGAAGACTGGTGTTGACATTTAGACTACTATTAAACTTCACAACTTCTGTTATCTTTATGAATGCACACAGTTGGTACTATCTTTAGCTGTGGATGCACACAAGCCATCATGTGGTGCTACACTCAAAGGCTCTAATTATCATCTAACACTCTACCATGAAAAACACGCTGGGTGAAATGCTGGTGGTGCAAAATTGTGGATCCTTGACGTGCTCTTCGTATGCTGTTTCCACCGTGTGTGTGTGTGTGTGTGTGTGTGTGTGTGTGTGTGTGTGTGTGTGTGTGTGAGAGAGGGAGAGAGTTAATCAAATTGAGAGGGCGGTAGTGCGAAATAGAGAGGCTAAGAGAGAGTGTGAGAGGGAGAGGGAGGGCGATATGTTTTGAGAGGCCTTTTCAAGTGGCCATTTCATCTGTGCTAATTGATAATTCTCCATGACTAACGCGCCACTGACTGGCCTTTGAGCCACGCTAGCTGGAAAATGGCATTGTATGGTGATTTCTAAAGGATCTCCGAGACAGAGCGAGGAAGGGGAGAGCGGTAAGCTCAGCTGGACGGACATAAATTCAAATTTGTGAGCCACTTGCACCAAAGAGACATCTGTAAGTAATTTCATAGGAGATTATAGCCAATAAAAGCAAACGGAATAAAAAATATTATATATATTATATAGGCTATATGTATAGCCTATATAATATAGTATGCTACGCAACATATAGTATGACACAGTGGTGCACTGGTTAGAGCAGGTGTCTCACAGTGAGAAGTAACTGGGTTCGAACGCCACTTGAGGCATACATCAGTGCCGGCGAACTCCGACCCGCTGGATCCCTGGCGTGCAGCGTGCGAGGGCCCGCATATCACTGCTTGCAGTTTTAATTATTATTGTAATTGTTATTTACTTGACCATTTTTCAACTTCTGATGTTCTGACCCTTTGTAATATCAGTGTGTACTGTAGATTTTGTTCCAATTAAACTAAGGGCATACAGCCCAAAATATAGAAGGCACTCCCGGACCACAATTACACCAAAGCTTTCATACATTGTTGCCATTAACCAGTAGTTTTTACCAAAATAGATGCTTATGTGTCATTTTGTGGAGGGTAATATCTAACAAAGGGCGACAGTACAAAAATATATTTCTCTTTTAAATAGAGGATAAGCATTTGCATTATTATGTAACTCTGCCTACTTTAAGTACCAGTTCGACTACGGCAGGGACAGGAAATGTTGTGATGCATCACATGGCATTAGATGTGTGTCATATTCAATCTGGCCGTGGTGTGAGCACACACACACTTTCTAAACACATTTTAGAGACAGTTCCCTTCACTACACTCATTAAAGTTGAATGGCTCACATTTCCTTGTCTGTCAAAGACAGAGAGAACAGATGAAGTACTTTCTATTGTTGTGTTGGAGAGCTAACTAATCAAGATGCTTTATTTTCTCCTGTTGAGTTTCTCCAAGAACCGCCTTGTGAAACAGGGCAGATGTCCTAATCATTCCCTGGATGATTAAAATGTTTGTCCCCAGTTAGATTTTGTGTTTAAATGTATGTTAAAGATGATGTAGAGGGTTCCATTTAGCACTGACAACAGTGGCAAAAGAGTGTTTGAAAATAAGACCAGAAGTCATTACTCTGTATACAGCATCTGTATGTTTGTATCTCTTTCACTGTTTTCTCTCAGACACTCTCTAGTATGTGGAAATGAGACGTCAACCTGAAAACGATGGTAATTGAACCCATTACTTTCTGTCTTACAGGTTATTCAGTGCGATCTTGGAGCAGGCAACGAAGGGGGACGGGGCCACTCCAATTGGGGGGAAGGCAGCGGGCTTTGATGTCAAGGCTCTGAGGGCCTTCAGAGTACTCAGACCCCTCAGACTGGTCTCTGGAGTACCGAGTAAGTACTGGGAGCTGTGGAAGATAAAGAGAAGGGAAGGAAATTTATCAATAAAGAAAGAAAGGATGCTCAGGGGTTCAGGTGTGAGCAGTTATTGTGTGTGTGTGTGTGTGTGTGTGTGTGTGTGTGTGTGTGTGTGTGTGTGTGTGTGTGTGTGTGTGTGTGTGTGTGTGTGTGTGTGTGTGTGTCAATAATCCAAAAGGAATCCTGACCAACATCATCGGGCTGCGTATTCAATTAGTGTCATGGCAACTGATCAGTAGCATGTTTGCTTGCTGATTAGCACATGGACTGCTTCCAGTGCCATTGTTGCTTATGTGCTATAGGATTCATTATTTATAAAGATAATAATATATATTGAACTCTGTAATGAACCAGTTTGTTCAAGGTATGTGATATAGACATCATGAAAAAAATACATCTAACAGGAGGAACACGTGTTATGTAATTAAATCCATAGATACCAACACCAATCAATGTACTGTATTCCTCAGCGACTGATGCCACATGCAGTGGCATTTACTTCATCAAATTATGTGTAAGTAATTGCGCAATAGTCTTCACTCAAAGTGAAATTAATACACATCAGCTTGCTTCACTTGAGCTGGAAGATATGCTGAGTTTCTCCTTATTTACACAGAGAAATGTAGGTGTTCTGTCCAAACACGGCACAACAAGCATTGTGTTGTCAAGATATAGTAATGTATGAAAGTCACAGCTGCTAGACTCTACAGTTGTGCATAAATGCATCTAAGTTATTGGTTACAGCTGCATACAAACATTTCATTTCGAAAAAGGAAGATGATGAAAACTTAGCTAGCAAAGATAAAACACAGTATATAAATAAATGCAAAATTCAAGGTGATCTAATCTATATGCTCCAACAAATGAGTCTGTTTGAACAAATTATTCATTTTAATAAAACCACATTCAACTGTACAGAGACACGAAACAAACTGGTTTTTTTTTTGTCTTATTAATCTGATTCAGCAGTCACGTTTTCCTTTTGCAGTTATTGGGAGTTATTAGGTATGCACAGTTCTGAGCCTTTGTCCATTAAAGCATTCAGAAAATTAGCTGGAAATGTGTATTGCTTGTGAACAAGTTCACTTTTTTCTGAAGAATTCATTGAAGTCGCTCTTTCCAACTGGATGATCACATACAGAGAGAATATTAAAGCTTCTGAGCAAATATAATAGTCTGTTTAAGTCCTTGCATGGTGATTAATTGCAGCAATTCACTTCTATGATGTACCACCAATGCTTTTAACTAGCAGTAAGTCTCCAATCATTCGAAGTATTATAACTGATTGCTTTAAAAAAATATATATATATATATATTTCAAATGTTGTTTCGACCTTCAAATGTACATTTGTATTCTGAGCAGTTGTGTGTGTGCTACAGGTTTACAGGTAGTGTTGAACTCCATAATCAAAGCCATGGTTCCTCTGCTCCATATCGCCCTGCTGGTCCTCTTCGTCATCATCATCTATGCCATCATTGGCCTGGAGCTCTTCATGGGCAAGATGCATAAGACCTGCGTTCATAACCATACAGGTACAAACATATATATATATATTTATATGTATATATATATATATATATTTATATGTATATATACATATATACATATATATATATATATATATATGTATATATATATATATATATACATATATAGGCATTGTGCACTGATGCACAGATGCAAATACAAACATGCATGATCAAACACGTACACTGGCATACCACACTTCAACGCTCAGACAGATTTTGAATCATGTATTCGACTGTGTGTGAAAGCATGCTTCAGTTAGCATATATTCACACTCAGACACACTTCAAATCCAGGAATAAATGCAAAGAACAGTATATCGCACAAACCCTTTCAAGTGACATATCGAAGTGAGCATAGCTTTACCGTCACCTCACTACCCTTTTGTTTTTAAAATACTAAATTTGACTGGTTTGTGCATTAATTTGCAGTTAGACGGAAAGAGAGCAGCTTTAAACAGTTAATGATCACTTCAATTAATTATTCAAACCATCATTTATGGTACTGAGCAGGAACAACCTTAGCAATAAGTCAAACAATAGCAGCCATTAATGATTAAAACAATTTTCAGTAAAGGGCTGAAGGTATAAATGGACTTGAGTGTTATTATGGTGATGTTATAGGTCCCATGAGAGGTATTAGCTTTGCACAGCGTAAGTGCTGGTGAAATACTCTCTGCTATCCTATACATCACCCTGGAGAGCTTATTTTATATAATTAGTGCAACACCTTTCACGTAGATTTTTTTTTTTTGTATGGCTGCTCTGTTTGGTGTTAGTGCAGGGTGTCCTTTTAACCGGTACTTTTTTTTATTTTATATAAATTATTTTTAGCTGCGTATGTACTAAAAAAAATTCTGTCCACTCCAGCTTGTTTTACAAAATATCTCCATACACACGAGAAGGAGAAAAAAAAATACACATTTTGCAAAATACCCGTATGTGTTGACACGGCTTGAATCAGTTCACCTGTGGATTCTAAATCAGTCATGAAATCAGCAGAAAAGTATTGTGAAATTTGGTAGAGATATAATTTGCACCAAAACATGAAATAAGCACAGATGATGGCTGCTCTAGGATTTTTATGTTGATGAACACTAAGAAAATGTCAAATCTAACTTTAACTCAATGAAAGTATTTTGCCTCTGACTTTTACACTGTCATCAAAGTCAAGGAAATAAAGCAGCTTCTTGCTTCCCTTTTTTTCACAGGTACCATTTCAGAGGAAAAGCCGGCACCGTGTGCGCCTGATGGAGCTTATGGTCGACACTGTATGCAGAATGGAACACAGTGCAAAGTGGGCTGGGAGGGTCCAAACGACGGCATCACAAACTTCGACAACTTTGCTTTTGCCATGCTAACAGTGTTCCAGTGTATAACCATGGAGGGCTGGACGGACGTACTGTACTGGGTGAGCCGGGCACCACAACGGTGTTTTTATGTGTGTATGTGCGTGAAAGAATGCGAGACAGCCCGGTGTGTGTGTGTGTGTGTGTGTGTGTGTGTGTGTGTGTAGCTACTGTAATGTATCTGTAACATCAGTGCCACAAGTCCGTTTGATGTGTGTGTGTGTGTGTGTGTGTGTGTGTGTGTGTGTGTGTGTGTGTGTGTGTGTGTGTGTGCGTGTGTGTGTGTGCGTGCGTGTGTGTGTGTAGCTACTGTAATGTATCTGTAACGTCAGTGCCACGAGTCCGTTTGAGAAAAGAACATAAAGCAATAACACACACATTTCTCTTAGAAAGGCAGGTATGCACACACACAAAGATTGTTCAGAGAGAGAGAGAGCGCGAGAGAGCACACACATACACACACACACACACACACACACACACACACACACACACACACACACACACACACACACACACACACACACACAGTTCTCTAATATCTCAGTTTAAATCAATGCCGACAATACACTGTGTAATTGAAGGCGTGGATTCATTGGGAACGTGTATAAAATCCCAAAGCTTGATTCAAGTGTCAAGAGAACACGCGTGTGCAAACGCACACTCACAGCAAATGAACACACCCTGATGCAGTTTTAAGATGTTCGAGTGTGTTTCATCAAACATAAACTGAAATTAACTCGTGATTATTTGCTCTCCTCTATAGTCAAGTGTTGGCTTTGTGTAAATTTGCCATGATGAGACACGTGGCATATTCCCAGCTACAGTATTACTCAGCTGGACTGTGGCTGATTATGTTAGTTACGGAAAGCTGCAGGGGAAACCACCACAACTAGAAAGCACTCATGTACATACGAGCACCCTTTTCTTTAGATTTTCAAAAGATACATTTTAAATACATTTCTATGTTAACTGTATTACAATACAGTGAATTTTGCTGGTTTCCTGCCTCTTACATGTGATAATTATATTCATGTCACAGAGCTAAGTATTTATTTCATTCATTATTCTACATATACATTTCAAATATAAATCCCTGGTTAAAAAACAGACGTATTGCCTTGCTTGTTTTATGCACTTTATTAAGTCAGAAAATAATCCAGAACAATATAGATGAGCTATAAATAAGTATAACTGCAAATAAAACAGTTCATTAAAGGTTAAAAAGTTTGTTTGTAAAAAATCTAATTCACAGTTTATGGATTGTTTTTTGTTTTTTTTTCATTCAGATGAACAGAAGAGGGTTTTTTGTTTTATTCTGTCAAAACCTTCAGATTTGTAATCGACCCTGTGGGTTTTTGAAATATCACGAGTGCATTATCTTTTAAATAAATGTTTAGCTCTGTGGCCTGAATTGAATGATAATACGTAAGAGACAGCTTGGAATATCGGTCGTTATTAGTAAATGGAAAGCACCTGTTATAACTCGTGTGATGTAATACG
Organism: Embiotoca jacksoni; assembly: GCF_022577435.1. NCBI lineage: Eukaryota > Metazoa > Chordata > Actinopteri > Embiotocidae > Embiotoca > Embiotoca jacksoni. The sequence goes on along the minus strand of NW_027185384.1, from coordinate 4,558,014 downwards.
ATTAACAGTTAAACGAGTATTGATATTTGATGAAAGGTTGTTTATTGAGACTGAAATTTGTGACAAAATGTAACTGTGTGTGTGTGTGTGTGTGTGTGTGTGTGTGTGTGTGTGTGTGTGTGTGTGTGTGTGTGTGTGCGCGTGTGCGAGTGTGAGTGTATGTATATACACATGGAGCAGATAGCTTACTAGCTCTACACCCCTTCTGCTACTTCTGCTCTGTTTACTGCAACTTCCTGTACACACGCACAAATGCAGATGCACACAGACACACACAACACTCTTAATAATGAATAGAACCTATTGTATTTCTCAAAGTTACACGGTCAAATCATTGAGAGGCTTAATGAACATTTGGTTTGCACGATTCATTAAGTTTGGGACCTGCACTTCCATAGTTTTCATAGTCACACATTTTCAGGTATATAGATGAATATCCAACATCTGCTGCTGTCATAGCAAATGAACCCTCTTTTAATCTCCTCCTTCATCTCCCTTTAATCTCTTTGTCCACAGGTCCCTATTTTAAATTATCTTTAATTGACAGAATCAGCAATTCTCAACTTTGCTCGTATTCTTCCCTTACCATCTTTAAAAAATATAAATATTTTTGAATTCACATGCAGGCCAATAATCTGACATTTCAGTTCAAATCAAACCCTGGACACCTAGACTGCAACTTTGCAGAGTGTCTAAATATGTTTACCTGTTGAGGTCCATCCAGTTTTCCATGGAAAAATGTATTCAGGGATTGTGCAGGTGTTAAGTTACATACTTTGAAATTCAGCCGAGGCTCGTCATTGAGTTGCGACAGCAGTTAAATGTTGTTTAGTGTTCTTAATTTTATGTCTTTAAGGACCTGCTCTCCAACAGGCAGATAAAAGAGCTTATATGCACAGTTAATCATACAATTCTGTCATTCTTGCTACACCAGATCTATCTGCTGCTCTTTTTAAAATTCGCTGCTCTTTTCTCTAACGCACTTTCTGTCCTGTATTTCTCTGTAATGCTCCCTCTCATTCACCCGCTCACCATCAAACTTCTCAAACCTTTTTGCTCTCAAGTTTCTCCCTCTTTCCCCATTTTTCTCATCATCCTCATCCTTCCTCCTCCCTTGTATTTCCTCTCTCCACTCTACCCTTTACCTCCTTGTTAATCCCTCCTTTTCTCCTTCTCCTCCTTTCCTCCCCCTCTTCTCTCTCTCAGATGCAGGATGCTATGGGCTATGAGCTACCATGGGTCTATTTTGTCTCTCTCGTCATCTTCGGCTCTTTTTTCGTTCTCAACCTCGTTCTGGGGGTGTTGAGCGGGTAAGAGGCTACGCTGTAGTCATGTGTGTATGTGTGTTTGTTGTGTGTGATGTGGCTGTACTTAGTGTGGTAGATGACCGTGCAACAAGACTTCCTTTATTGTTGATTTTTTTTTTTTTTTAATTGTACATTATTATTATTATTGTTGTTATTATTATTATCATTAGTATTATTATTACAGGGCATGTTCACTTTGCTTGGTGTCATAAAATGTAATATAGATAATGCTTAGTGCCACATGATGGCCGCTAAGGTGACAAATTAGTAGCATCCGTGTGCAGATTGTCTGGATTCAGTCAAGCAGTACACAGAAGAAAATAGATGCAAATAAGAGCCGTGTGATGACAGCAGTCTCACCTCAGCAGTGCAGCAGTAAAAGTGGAGCTAGACGACCGTAGTCCTCCACAGTCGAGAAAAGATGAACTGATGATCACTGGACCGAGTAAAATCTGCCACTCTCTCTCCTTTCTGTTCCACTCAATCAATCTTTTGTCACAAGCCGGAGAGAAACACGCACATGCACTCACACACATACGCCCAGAAAAAGCCGTGATGGACCCCATGTCTATCTGTTATGTTCATGTCATTCGGCCACAAGGGGCCACATCCTGTCACAACCCGTCTGTGATGGACAGGTGGACACACATACAAATCTCTCAGGCTCACTTGATTCCCCTCCTCTTTCTAAGACAGGTTTGATTACATACACAAGCAACTTTTTTTTTGTCTTGGTGTCTCATTGGTGTTTTGCATGATCCCCATCTGCACCAAACACCAAGCTGCATTTAAAGACCATTGTTGTGTGTATACATGTGTTGGTTTCCTGACTTTATGTGTTTGTCTTGTGCAAAATAACGTGCAGCGTCGGTGTATGTGCCTACAGACTGTATATGTTTGTATGAAAGCATGTGCTGCGTGTTTGTCTGTGTGCTTAGTTTCATTAAACGCTCCTCCAGCAGGCAAGCTGGGTGCTGTTTTACCCCGCTTTGCCAAGTCACACTGTTTTAGTACAAGCTCCTCCCGGCCTGTAGGGATGCACGGGGGTATAAATAATTCACCCCTCAGGTCAACCGTGGAGGTGGAACGCTAAAAAAGCTTGCACAACAGGGAAAACAAAATAAGCAAAACAAAGTTCTTCTGAGGACAGAGTGGAGTCAGGAGGAGAAATGCCATTAAAGATGGAAATTATGGGATGGAAGGCTGCACTGAACATTGAACAGAACTTTTTAAGTGTCCATTAAAGAATTTCCACATCTCCCAGATATAAATAATTTGGTTATCAGAGTGAACAAAAAATTATGATAATCATACAGAAATGATAACAATATAATAATAATGTGTTACATTAGCATTTAATGTAAAATTAAAACTTTATTTCCATGAATTTGATTACAATTTTGAGGAAGCCATTCATGGCTTTTAATGCCTGAATTCAACAACTTTGAAAGACGGTGAGAGAGAATGATTTGTCATCTGGACTGTAATTATATCCAGTTCATGGGAGTCTTGTTGCACAGTCTGTTCAACTAACTAAAATGTTGTTTTTCCACAGCATTTGAGCCTAGAATAGGCTTATTTGAGGGCAAGTAAAGTGTTTTAAACTTACGATCTTTTCTAATCCTTTTTTTTCCCAGAAATATATCTTCTCAGCTTCTTCACATGATTAATAAATTCTAAGAGGAGTTATTATGTTTATCATGTGGGCCTTTCTCTGTAACTGTCACTGTTTTTAAAAGTCCAGCTCATAATATGCCACCTAAGTCCTCCAATACAGCTCTCTCTCTTATTTATCAAATCCACATTAAATTCAGCTCCCAAAATAGTTTGTCATGTGGCACACTAAGTGACTCTGACAAATACTACTGTATGAAGGCAGCATAATCCCAGCAGGGATCCTGCCTCTATCTGTTGGGAACCTTAAGGATCTAACTCCTGTCCTTGCTCCCTTCCTCCCTCCACTTTCTCCTGCCATGCCCTCTCAACCCATCTATTTACCTTGCTTATTCCTCCCTCCATCGTTACCGTCTGTCCCATCTTCCATCCATCCTTTGTGTCTCCTCTCCTCGGCCCCACTCCTCCATCTCCTAGGTGAATGACGCTGTAGATTACAGGTGGCCCTGGGTCTATTTTGTCACCTTAATCATCATCGGATCCTTCTTTGTGCTAAACTTGGTTCTGGGGGTGTTGAGCGGGTAAGGGCAGGGTCAAAGGTCATTTGAAACTAACTCCTCTTTCTTGCTTTTTAGCCGTTGATAGTTTTGCCCCTGGTCTTTGCTGAGGAACTCTTTACGTACTTCTTTTTTCTGTTTCTTGCTGATGATGGTGTTCATGTTCAATAAGTACAAACCGTGTACAAGAATGTGTTTCTATTCGGGACCTTTTGCTGAGCCTTGAGTCCAAAGTGTTTTACATTACTATGTGTCTGATATTTGGAGCTCTTCCAACTGAGCAATGTAAACCTCACAGATTTTAACAGTGTAACTGACTGTAGTGAAATTATACTAAACCATATGTCTCTTAGATGACAGAGACCTTTTGGATTTTGCTACAAGAATACACTGCTGTTTCTGCAAAGTAGCACTATTACGATCATTAAATGGCTCTGTTCTGAGCACTGCTGTAGTGGCACAAAACACTGTCATCTCCATTTAAAACAGAGATTAATGTGCTATAAATGCAGAAACCCAGTAGACAAATAAAAGCTGTGTTTGTAGACTGCTGTAAGGACTTTAACAATAGTTTAACACATAAAACATGTAATATGCCCAAATTAAACTGCACTACAATCAATATGATTTTAAATGTTGTGAGAAATCACAGCTAATGTTTGAAAAGTTCCACATCAGTTTATCTCCTCCTTGTTGTAATGGTTTCCTTTCATGCTATAATGAACTTTGCCAGGACACAAGTTTAGGGGAGTCAAATGTCTCACCCCTGGCTGACTGACCTGAATTGGACTCGATACCTGCGGTGATGTGACAGCAGCATTGTGGGAAAAATAATAGAGCTTTATCTGGTTCAAACAGCTTGGGGGGTTTGGCTGTCTGACTCTTTGTCTGACTTCTGACTAATGATGCTGTCAGCACACTACACAGCCTGACCTTTTACCAACTGGTTCCTCTGTGGTGTGTGTGTGGGTCTCAGATTGCATAATAACTAATGGCTAAACAGGAAGAAGGAGAGCGACGGATGTAGAGACATAAACATAGGGTGTGACTCTGCTTGTCTGGATTTGATGTAATATGTAAATATAAAAGGAAAAGGAGAGACGCTGGCTTGAAAGTGAATAAGAGAGAAAAAGAGAAATGAAAAATCAAAGATGATTTAGGACAGAAAGGTGAGACTGTCAGAACGGAAAAATTAAACCTCTGAGTTTTTCACTCACACACACATACAGTACATAAATACACTGCGATATATACACATACACACACACACACACACACACACACACACACACACACACACATACACATACACATACACACACACACAGACACACAGATCGATAGGATTGGGTCTCCAGCTAATGTTCTGACAAATGAGACAATGGCAGTGTCTCCTAATGCTCATTGATCTGTTGCTGTGTTTGAGTGTGCAGTCTGTAGTTCAATCTGAGGTGCCATCATTCCTCTAAATTTCACTCAGACACTCTCACACACAGTCTCACACACCAGCCTAAAGACATACAGAAAAAGATCAATGATAATAACACATGACAGTTTGTAGAGTTTCATTATGTTTCTGCTCTCCTGCGAACAGCGGCACTTAGCGTTACAAACAATATCACTCATGTTTGATTTAAATCTTTGTGCTGATTGCATAAAATTTTATCAAAAATATTCAGATAAACCTGACTCTGAAATTTTTTTCAGACTTCCATTGCTCCAAATCCAACATGTGAATGTTCACAACCAAGATGACAAGATTTGCAAGCTGACTTGGAGGGAATCATTACCCTAAAACTTCTCACACAATATCCCAATTTAAACCAAACTTACCAAGTACCACTTACCACTCCAGACACCAACAAATGTTTTCTAGAAAATAAAATTCTCTGATTTAACTCTGCAATAGCCTCAGAGAGGATAAATAACAGCAGCATAAAATTGCTGTTTTAAAATCCATGAATGTATTTATTTACTAGACCATCCACAATAATCACTCAAAATCAGCAAATCTGTTTCTCTTTGACCTGTCAGGTCCCGCATTTTTTATTTCTTCTCACTCTTTTTGGGCATTTCAAAGTTCTCACTCGTTAAAATTTACAACTGAGGAGTCTGAATTTGTCTGTCAAGCTAACATTTGTGTTATGCAATGTCAAAGGGCCATCACGTCACCCTGAATTGCTGAGCACAAGCAAATTTGATTCCTAAAATATTAAAATGATTAACAGCTAATTTTTACGGCATTGTAATGAGATGCGTATAAAAAAAAATTGTCTGTTATAACATGAATTTAAATGACAATTTTTTGGACCTGGGCCAGTTGGAGTGGAATTGTTCGGCCTTTCAACAAGATTATCACGTACTAATGTTGGTACGCGGTCCGCAGTTTGGTAATCACTGTCCTAAAATATTCACAGTGAGGCATTCGCTGCGTTTGTTTTTCAAGGGACCTTCAAATGTAAAGTTGTACATTTTTAAAGTATAAATGTTCTCAAGCCTCCCAGCTCCTGTCAGCTCTCATCGTAATGAATTGTCTTTGTTCAAACTGTATCTTCGGTTCAAAACAGCCTTCGACCTTCCCCAAGTGCAGTGTTTAATCAAATATACCTAAATTCTCTGCTCCCTCCTGACATCTGGAAGTAATTTCACCAGGTTTCATCATAATATTTCACACTCACAGGTAACATTAGCTTTAGTTGTCATATATCATCTTTATTTTTGTTCTCATTCTCAACATCACCTCCAAAATCACCCAAATCTTGAAAAAGCATGTATTATTAAAATAAATTAGACCACTTTATAATAAGTTGCTATATGAGTTCTAGAATTTAAATAGATTATTCATGTTAATTCTGTTAATATGGTGTAAAATACTTTTTTCAGCTGGAATAAATATAAATGTCATTTGAAAAAAAACAAAAACAGCTGATGCGCACAGTACAGCTCTCAGTTTAACAATGTGTTTTCATTCAACCTATAACCAAGGGCTCTGAGTAGTGACTGAAAGAATGAGTTGGCAGGCAAAAGGTGAGGAGCTGAGTGATGCGGGACGACCTCGTTGCAGAGTCACTTCTCCAGTTTGACAAGAGCTGAGGATAATGCAGGTGATGAGGGGGCCTTCTTTGTGCCTCCGTCTTGGGTTGTACCAAGCACACTGCAGCTGGGAGGAGACCCAGGTTAGACCCAGAGCACACTTCGGGAACTCCATCTCTCAGCAGGTCAGGGAAGACCTGGGGCACGGCATCCCTGGGACAGCAACTGTACAGATAAATTAAATTAAGAATGAGAGGAACAACACTATGTTGTGGGCTGTTGCACACGTTGGGAGCTTTTAACATCCGATTACTTTTCATTGTACCTCTAATCCGTATCCCCCATGCATGCAGGCTTTTGTAGCAGATAGTTAACATAAACAGCAAGAAACTTGTGAAAAGACATCCTCTTAAATGTCAGTTTAATAGTAAGGTTTGTCCCTTAATCAGTGTTGTTTAGTCATTAGTGATGAATTCAGACTACAAGATTCCTAACTGGGCGTAAGGTTGTTCAGCAGCCATCATGTGTCCACTGTTGGTCAGTCAGTAGTGGTGTCACAGTTCACATCCCCACCACTGCACCAGCCTTAATGATGAAGCTCAAACACTTTGTATTGGGCAAAAAGTGGGCACAAATTATGGGCAAATCGTATTTAGATAATCATGTTAAATAGTAAACCACCACACACCACTCTGTGTGTAATTTCTGATTTGGATTTCCAATATTTGGTACCACAGTTTTTTTCACATTGTTTTTAATCATTGAATCATATTAGTTGTTAGCATCTTTCATGGAAACCAACCTTGCATTGTGTTGTATTGAAATGCATTGTTTGAGTAACTGAGAGCTAAGCACCTGAGGCAATGAGGTATTGAAAGGCAGATATTCTGGAAAACGTAAAGCTCCAGTTTGTCCTCTGCATTTGCACACTAACACCTTTCCTCCTCTGCAAAACTTTTCTCTTGTTTTGTTCTCTTCAGCAGGTTTACCCCCTTCCTATTCAGAAGTAAAATGTTCTCTATTATCACAACATTGTCACATGATATGTTTGGCAGACTACATTTTCAGATTCTTTTTCTCCTTCTGTTTCCTGTCTCTCTCTCTGTTGCTCTCTCTTTCCCCAACTCTGGTTCTCCCCACATCCTTCTATCCCGCTCCCCTCCTCCCAGAGAGTTTTCCAAGGAGAGGGAGAAAGCCAAAGCACGTGGTGACTTCCAGAAACTCAGAGAAAAGCAGCAACTGGAGGAAGACCTAAAGGTATATACTGTATATATTACTGTATAACACTGTAAGGCTTCCAAAAAGGAGATTGAAATTTTAAAGCTCCCAGTTCCAAGTGAATACATCTAGCATTTATATGTCTGAGAATAATGTGTCACTGCTTAATTTTTTTAATTCAAGAAAGATTACAAGATAGATAAGATGATATTGAACATCCTTCACCTAAATACCATCAGTGTAAGTGAGTAAACATCAAAAACAGAGCAAACTTTATTTATGAATCACTTTTTAAAGTTGTAACATGCTTTGCAGATAAACAAAGATATACACAGTGAATAAATCAAATGTATTCATATGTAAATTATTTAATAATAACAGTTACTGTTTTAAGTGATATAGTGTTGGGTGTATGATTGGGGTCCAGGAACACAGAGAAACAATAAAGGCTCAAATGTTTCATTCATTAAATTCCAAACAGATGTCAGATAACTGCAGTTTGTTGATTTAGAGTCTGACTGCTTTCAGTGCTGCTAGCTGATCAGTATTTCCCTGGTCCGTGTGTATTCCAAAAATGTGTGAATATAGGGCTATTTAGACTGGATCACTCAGGCTGAAGACATTGACCCAGAGAATGAAGAGGAGGGTATGGACGATGACAAACCCAGAAACCGTGAGTACTCCGTTGTGTGTGTGTGTGTGTGTGTGTGTGTGTGTGTGTGTGTGTGTGTGTGTGTTTGATATATTAATTGTTGATTGGTAGCATCGGCAGGTGCAATATTGTATATTCCGGGTACAGTAAGGCTTTGTTTGAGAAAAGCATGGTGGGAATAATTGTATCGGACTAGCTGTGCATATGTGGGGGCGCACGAATTTGTGTAACATCCAGTGTTTGGTCTATAAGTAGTGAGCTGCCTGCAGTCGCAGCAGTAGTGGCACAGTCAGTGAATGAACACCTGACTTAGTGGCAGAGTGACTGACAGACTGGAAGTACATATTAATATTGTCTGCTTGCTTTGGCTGAGAGTCCTCTGAGGTTTAAAACCTGCTTAGATATTAGTGCAATGTTTCAGACTACAGCTAAAAGCCTCTGGGCACACACACACACTCATACACACAAAAAACACACACACATGCACACTGTAGCTATGAGGTATTGGTGATTTGACAAAAATGTACACACACAAATTAACACCCTGTCCATAGAGTGGCAGCCACACATGGCCCATGTCTCCCCAGAACTGAGCTACATTTCCTGGGGAGGGAGAGTAGAGCACTGGCCTCTTTTAACCTGAAGGTTTGATCTCAGAAGGATAAATAGGACTTGAAAGAGAGACAGTCAGAGGGAAAGGCAATGATTTGACCAAATGTGTGTCTGTCCTATTTTTGTGCATGTACCGTTCAGCATGTACTGTGAACTGTTTCATAAAGACTCAGAGCTCATCTTGCTCACAATGATAATGAATGAATGGATAATGAAGGCTAAATATGCAGAGACAGATCCTGCATTCTGCATATATTCTGCACACAGCCTGCTCATCTACCACAAAGCTCTGTGGATCATTCTGAGAAACACTGACGACTGCCAAGGGAGGACGAAAGAAATATATATTTTTTTTAATGATGAGCTAATCTTTCTGTGAATCTCAAGAAATTAACATGGTCAAATGAGCAATGACCCAATTTACATGAAAATAAGGCACAGCACCCCTGCGGCTAATCCGCAACAAATCGGCTTGTTCTCACCTGTTACCGTTGTGCTCCTCCGGGCCAATCAGTCTGGCAAAAACACATTGACAGTGTCTGAGTTATTGGCACATTAACAAACAAACAAATACAGTATGTAGCCAATTTAGAAAATGTCACATCATAATATTTAGCTGCTTCTTTCCTCACAGTTTTACAAATTATGCACCAGTGTTATTATTTGCAATGTCCAGACATGCCTGATGTAGCTGTAAGGGAAAATCAGACAGATATATCCCACTTTGTCAAATGAAACAAGTCTGCCACATATGTAAGTATGACAGCTGTGTGGATCAGTCAGTTGCAAGATCCAGTTTATGACTTTTATCAGACAGTGTGACATCGGCCACTAGGTGTAGATGATGTGACAAAATGATTCATAAATATGATTAAAAATTCTCCATCAGAAGGATCAAGCAATCCTCCATTTGTAAGGTTGTAAAATCAAGTCACTTGCTCTTTCTACTGCTCTGCTTCCCTCTCCTCGAACGATGAGTCCCCCTGTGGGAAGATGAATGAGGGCAGTTTGTCCCTGCTGCCCAGCACATTTTGCACTGGCTGGTACATGCAGAACACACCTACTGTATGCATGTCCTAAGACGCAATCGGAGACTCGGAGAATAGAGAAGGCTGCAGAGAGATAGAAGGAAAACTTTACGCTGTGAAACAGAAAAAGGGATAGAAATAGAAAGTGGCGGTGTGCGTGTGCGTGTGCGTGTGCGTGTGCGTGTGCGTGTGCGCGTGCGCGTGTCTGTGGGGGGGGTGAGGGGGGCGGGGGCGGTGGGGTAGAAAAGATTTCACAACATGAACAAGTCATATTATTGGCCATGTATCTATCTTCCAGTCTTTACACAAAGACTGACAGGGGCATAACATTGATGTATGATGTAAATAGTGTTTTCATATGAAGATAAATGTTTATATTGTGTATGCTTGTCTGTGTGTTTGTTTGTGTTGATAAAAAATAGTATATGTAATTCACTACTTTTTCTTTTTTTTTTTAGTAATGTCTGATGTCTATTGATGTATACGAATGTGCAACACGGCTTTCCTCTGTACATTTGCATGTATTTCCTGTCATCTCAGGGGCATACTGTGTGTGTGTGTGTGTGTGTGTGTGTGTGTGTCTTGCATGCTCTCACACTCTACCATCTTGTCCTTGCATGCTGTCACCTTGTTTTGGCTTCCTGCCACTGCTGTCTGTGGTAGGACTGTCTCCAGCCCACCTGGGTAAGAAGACCAGTAAGCTTGCCTGGTTCAATCACTTCACTGACTTTCAGGACGGTATGTGGGCATCTGTCTGTGGTTGTGACATGTGCTTACATGTGTTAGGCATGTGTATATTTATCCCCTGAGGTCCTCTGGACTTATTTAGTAAGTTTCATTCCCAAATGTAGTCACTACCAGCTGCAAAAATGTGAAGTCAAAATCAACAACCCTGGGCTCTCTGGATCAGAGACACGCGAGAGATTTTTGAAATACAGTAAATCTCTTTATTCTTCTTACCATGCCAGAGAGAGAATTGCAATGTTTACTTCCACCTAATTAAAACTGTAAATTAGAGAGTTAATAACAGAGTTAAAACTTCTCCACTGCAGCGCTACAAAATATATTGCAAGAGAAATGAAGCACAACAAATGCGACATCCATTTTAGTCATAGTAGTGCTAGTGAATGTGTTAAACTTGGCCAGCTTCCTGCAGAGACCTCCAGGGTGGAGTTTAAAAAGGTTTCAGTCTATTGCTTTTAAAAATTACCATGGTAAATCTCAGTGATTAAGAGATACAGTCTAGAGGGCTTCTGGTCAGTACATTAGAGGGTTTATATATCCATGTCTACGCTGGGAACACATCAAGACTCCCAAATAATATCTGTAGATAAAGATAGAGCAAACTACTCTTTAGCTTCCTACCATGTCTATCAATAAGACAGAAATCTTCTCTCACTTCTAAGAATATATTTTAATGACGTCAACTTTGTTGTCTATTGCATGGTGGTAGTTATAGAGATATATCAGCGTACATGTCCAGAGTGGCTTGCATTTGGCTGCTGCTCCTAAAACCATTTTGACTGATTTGATATTTTACCTTTATGAAACTAATATATCATCAGTTTCCATTCGCTTAGCTGGAAGAAATTGTTAAATAGTCTGTTTTTCCTCTGTGTCTGCCAATGACACTCTGCTTTTCCACTGTGACATGATAAATGTGAGTTTGCCTTAAGGAAACACTTTTACTCTAAACAACTCAAACAGCAGTGTGAGTATTTTTTGGGGGGTCATCATCCCTTTTTTGTTGGCATGTGTAGCCCAGATTTGTATGTATTTTGTATGTTTATCTTTAAATATCCTGCTCCATGCTTTTCACCACAAGTATGAAACTGTTTGCAGGGGCTGTTTATGTGTGTACATGTGTGTGTGTGTGTGTGTGTGTGTGTGTGTGTGTGTGTGTGTGTGTGTGTGTGTGTGTGTGTGTGTGTGTGTGTGTGTGTGTGTTCATACTTCTGAATATGGTGTTTCATTCATCATTGAAGTCCACTTGAGTCAAAGCTTTTACAATCCAGCTGTGATTTGTTTAATTTAGATGGATATTTATATGATTGTGTACTGTGTGCATGCGTAACGTTACACACGGTAGATGTTTACATGATGTATGCTTCTTTGACTTCATGTCTCATATATGTTGATTTTCTTTTCTTTCTTTTTTTTTGCCTATGCCCAAGGGGACTCGTGAAAGAATATTATTCTGCAGTGTGACATGTTCGGGGAGTTGCATCTGAAATATAGAATTCAACAACAGAATGAGACCAGTATGGAGGAACATGTAATATACAGTGTAAGAGAAAGGGTTGAAGTGGACAATCACAGAAACCAATAGCTGTTGTGTTTGCCAAGAAGAAGGTAAAATAGGGCAACCAAATGCATTGTGTAGCGTTCAGTTAAAACAACACATATCATAATTGACTTTATTAGTTTTCTAGAATATGAATCCTTTTCATCTTTCCCTCTTTCTATTTTCTCACTCTCTGCATTTCTTCCTGTCCTGTGATGTTCTTGTGGAACTTCAGCTACGATGTCTAAATCAGGGAATCAAATACCGATTAAAAGACTAAATGGCTTGAGAGAAACACGCTGTATTGCCGTCGTTCCTGCAGTGATACGGTTCAAGTTACTGTTATTGTTGGAGTAATGAAATGAGGTGTGACTGCAAAGAGGGAAGGTCATCTTTTACAGAAGAAATCATATTTAGCCACTATACATGTGATTTAGTTTATGTGCATTTCTCTGTGTGTGATTGTGTTCAGAGCCGACTTGTGTGTACCCTTGCATACTGTATGTGTGTGTGTGTGTGTGTGTGTGTAATTGTTTGTCTTGCTGAGCCATGCTCTCTATCCCCAGGTAAGAGTCATCGTTTTCTGTCTCTGCGTGGAGCCGTGAAGAAAAACGCGGCTTTCCTTCGTAAGGCGTGTGCGTCTGTCTGCATGGTCCAGCACTAGTTTTTAAAGATTTACTGGAAGCGTGATTCTAGACATGCAAGCAGACCTCTCTGCTGTATTTTCCCCCTGTACTTTTTTTTCTTTTTCTTTTTTCTCCCCTCTCTTCCTCTCCTATTTATCCAATCCCCCTCCACTGGAGTAAGCATCTTTTTCTGCCCCCCTCCAGAGCTTCAAACCTTAAGTGATTAGCAGCTGCCTCTCAACACTGTAAAACAGTTTATTCTCGTTGTCTTCCTCACCCCTTTTGTACACCTACCTTTGAATAATAATTGAATCTTAAGGCCATATGTATTAACATTCTCTCACAGTGGAGACATGAATATTTGCCCCCAATTACTACCTGTGCTGCGGGCAAAATTGTATGCCTGTATTGCATTGAAGTCTTGACAGTGTTTCATGGCCCTCAACTTTTAATTATGAATAATAAAAAAGTTCCAAATTATCAGCACAAGAAGTAAGGAGACAAGAAGATACAACATTACTGTATTGAGATGAAACAACTTTTTTGTAGGAAAGGAAACAATTTGCATCTGCCTGACTTGTCTGAAAAAACAACAAGAGAATACTGTCATCACAGAGAATGGAGTGCTGTTTACATCCTGCACATGACGAGCAAAAAAACATTACTGATATTTGTGATGTCACAGTCCTCTCCATGTTGTTTCAGATTCCTTTCCCTAAAATCCCTATGCATCGTTACTGGCCATGCTAGCTCTGAAATTAACATTTAATGGAGAAATAGCTTTAAATTGTGAATTTCAGCCTTATTATGACTTTCACCAAGTGCTTGCCACATTGTTGAGAAGAAATATAAGGTATTGGCACTTCACAGCTTAGGTAGCATGTCCAGGGTATTCAGAGTGGAGTTTTCACATGTTAACAAGCTGTTCTGGGGTGATTTGTAATCCTAGTTTAATGCAGCAATTGTGTAATGAAAAAGACAACTCCAGACTGCAATGAAAAAAAAAATCTAATTATTATGTCAAATTGCAACAAGACGGCATGAAAAACATTGAGACAAGGATGCAAAGTTGAATTTGTGGTCTGTGTTTGACCCATTTTCAGTTTTACATTCAGTTTTTATGACGTTTTTGTGACTACTTGACAAAGGTTTTTTTAAAGACCATGACATGGACGATTAATATGTCTTTAGTATACTGACACAGACACAAATACAGATCTGTACACAAACATACACACTAAAGGCCACTAAACTGAATCATTTTATCATCTCTCACTTTTGTATATTATAGTGGAAGTCCCTTATTTTAAGAGACAGTGCTATTATTTACTGTTTTAACCCACTGACACATGCCAACACTGATTCCCTCTCTGTTGAAAAAATGTCTTTTTCAATCCCTCCTCAGTCCCTCCTTTAATTTCTGTCCCTACCATTCTCAGTGTTCCTTTTCCTCCTTCATTTCCTTCCGTGTCTCTGTGTCTCAGGTCTTTGGGGTTTACTCTAACAATAGGTATTAAACTAGTTCAGAGCTCCATTGAGGGGAAGGCACCAGGCTGCTTTTATATTTGAAAGGCTTTCAGCCTCGGGAGAGACCGGAGGGCTCTGAGTGCTTTTAACTAAGTAGCATAGCAGCAGGTGGCACGTGTCGAGGTGAGAAAACATCCAGCATGTTCACAGCAGAGGCCTCAATATTCAGAGAGACCATCCAGATCTATACACCACTGAACTTATTCATCACCAGCCATGTGTCAAAGTACACTGGCCTGATGAACTGATCACTCACTGTAGATTACTTTGGGACATTATTTTACAGTAGCTTACAAGCCATCTCATGATATATAACAGGATATTAAAACTATTGTTTTTTAAACTATTTCCTAATTTAAATTCAACAAATGCAAAAACTTCCTCTGTAATCCTGCTGACAAATTATGTTGGCCTGCGAAGATATATCTGAATACTTTATTGTCATTATCCAAATATGACCTTTAAGTAGATTTCTAGTAGATTTTTTTTTTTCAGTACGATGTTACAATTGAGGTGGAACAAGGAGTGTGTTACATTAGGATTAGTATCTTACTATATTATTGGAATTTTGGAGTCTCCTGGTTGCACATGTAAACATCTTATTCTGGTTTTAAGAACCCTGGATGTGCTACCTGGAGTACTTCAATAGAGTCCGGGATACTGTTGCATGTAAACACCTGATCCAGGTGTCTGAACATTTGCTGCTGGTGAAGAACGAAGTGGCAGAAATGTGAGAAATCAAGGCACAACTGCATATGCATGAACAAACCCCTGAATACTGTTATTTACTCATGTTCCATGTAAACACAATATCCTGAATATGATCAAAGACAGGATAAGACACAAAACCAAGATACTAATGTACATGTAAACACACACAAAAAGAGAAATGTATTCAATGAGAAGATAAAGTAGAGAACAACTACATGACAAGCCTTGTATGATAAAACAAATACCTTACTTAAGGCCAGTAACGAAGTTAAAAATGATTATTCCAGTCAAGCTTTTGATTATTTAGTGTTTGTTTTAAATACCCTCTCATCTCAAGTGCTGATCATGTTCCCTGGTTTCAAGCCAGGAGACGATTTGCACGAGTAGTTTTGCTTTTTATCAGTGGATATTTTATTCTAACGCGAGAGGCATTCATATGCAGTTTCTCACTCTGGTACCCAGAGGGTGTTACAATAAGTGTTTGAGGTGACAGTAAGGGGAACGCAACTCATTCCCGCCAGCAGGCAAAGACTGACAGAAGCAATAAAAAGCAATGTATGATTTCATATCAGTCTCTCAACCAGCCATCTACACATCTTCTCTCTCCTTCTCCCCCCCACCCATACCTCCCTCAGTGCTTTCATTACTTTCTCCCCCAATCCCACTTCACTAGTTTCAAATCCATCCTCCATTTTTTTTTCCCTCTTTAACACCTTTCCATCTCTACCTGACAATTCATATTACTCCTGTCTTTATTCTACAGCGGTTTCTCCCCATATCACTCCACTACTCGTCCTTCATGTCTCTGTACACATCATCATTCACATTTGTCCTAAAATAAAGACAAAGTGACACATTTGCACTTTTATAAACAAAGGAAGACCTTTCTAACTGTTTTCACATCTTAGAGCACAGAGTTAATTTTATCTTCTTCAAATCCTCGATTCAGGTCCAACATCCCCCACAACGCTTGCAGACTGAAATCTATATCATGTTTTTTTTTACTTCACTCTCCATGGACTATAAAAACACAAATAGGCTTTGCTAACTTTTAATTTACCCGCAGTTGAGCAATCCCTCATTTTAGAAGTTGAAATCCTCCCAAATAGCTGCTGCAGAGGTTGTGTCCCAAGATCCCCAACTTGCTAGTACGGTAACTTAGTGCGTAATTAGTTTAGGCAATCAGTGCAACATTTGGGAATGGTTTTATTGACTCCGGGGTATGTGTGTAACTGTGTGGCTTAATTAGTGGGGCTGGACAATGCTGATTTGTTAATCCGTATGTGTCAACAGTAATTTTAATTAGCTTGTATTCTGGGGCAAGATAACTTCCTAAAAGATTACTCTATAATCTTACAGAAATCAGACACTTAACTATGTCTGAACCAGTGTCCAGTGCAGCTCCTCAGTACTTATCTATCGAAGACTCCGATGCTCCGAGTAGCTTAATGTGTGTTTTTCTAGGGGTGCACGTGTAAATTTTACCTCTTGGAGTCCAAAGTGTTTTGAGTTCAAGGTTTATAATGAAAACCTGCATAGGAATGACGACAATGGATTCCTCTTTTATGTAAATTATTCTCTTTGTTTCTTTCTTTTTCTGTTTTTCTCTCCACATCTGTCGCCTGTGTTTCTCTGCTGCTGCTGCTGCTGCTCATCTCTCTCTCTCAGTGAGCATGCCAGCCAGTGAGAATGAATCCGTCAACACAGACAACGCCCCCGGGGGAGACGTGGAGGGGGAGACTTGCTGTACCCGGCTAGCGTAAGTATCTCACCCTCCCTCTCTCTCTCTCTCTCTCTTTCTCTCGCTCTCCCTCTCTCTCTCTCACACATGCGCACACACACACACACACACACACACACACACACACACACACACACACACACACACACACACACACACACACACACACACACCTCTTTTTCTCAGTTTACTCAGTCACCTTCTGCCAGTCCCAAGGATGAACTCTCTCCAGCATGTTTTCGATATTGGCACTTCAGTGTTATCCGCGGTACGAGTGGCTCAGCTCGCCTCTATCCTTCACTGATCTCACAAAGCCGGACCTGTGTCTCATCAGACTCACAGAGGTTTGTAGGCATTCATGCACTAAAGGTTGTTAGAGGAGAGGGGAGTAACAGCGGGTTGTCAGTGTATTCCATTCCGATAAAAATTTTAATAGAGTGAACCTGGATGGATCTGAAGAGACAACTCAGCAGATGTGCTCTTCCCACACGTGGTATTTTCCATTTTCACGGACAATGAAATTATGTTTTATCCAAATATCTGTCAGTCTTAGAATTAAGTCGACATTAACTGTGTGATGTAGGTTTTTGTCATCAGTGCATTGATACTGCAGCAGTCACTGACCGCTATACTTTTTTGTGCTATACTACAACTAAACAATCAGATTGAAGTCTGAAGTTAGTTCTGAGATTTCCATTTGAAAACGAATGTGAACTTGTTTTTGGGCTATTTTTTTTGTATTAATAATATATACTAAATGTTTTATTTCTATTAGGGGAACACATTTGTAAAAGTTCATTCTTCACAAATTAAGAATTATGGGTTCATTCAGTTTGAACAGTGTGTTTTTAAGTTTATCCAGTTGGGTTGTGCTTTTGTGACAGAACTTGTCTGTCAAAGTGTTCTTTACTGAAGGCAGCTCATCACCATGTTAACAGTAGAAATGGAAAACATATGTATATATATATATATATATTGCAAGGCCAAAGTACCTGCTGATGAACATGGAACAAGGAAAACCCGACCACTGTTCGGGACCTAAGAAAATGTAGAAAAGCATCTTCAGCGTATGTTAATCTTAACTACATTTAATAGTAATCCTCTTGTATTCTCTCTGTCATCTCTTTCCTCTGTTTCTGCTCTCTCCGTCTCTCTCCCCTTCATGTGTTTGCTGGTGAAGTGCTCTCCTCCTCGGTGGGAGCTCACAAACAGCTGACTCACTTGCTTCTGCTCTCCCCTCTGCTTTCATTTTTTACATTATTCAAACAAGTGCGTTGCTTTCTTTCTCAGACACAAAGCCACACAGGAGCCGTGACCCCAACGGGCCTACTTCAGTACACACAAGCAAACACACCTACATGCAAAAGTGTTCATCACTGTGCATGTGGCAGAATAAAATATGATACAGAAAGTTGCAGTATGAATTAAACCATTTTCGGACTCAATCGAAAACACTCTGGACCAGATGAACAATAAAGCCAGTAGACACACTTGGATGGCACACTGCTGTTTATCTGTACTCTCGCTGTCCATCTGTTATTTTGTCTTTGTTATGTTGTTTGTGTTTTTGTGTCCCCTGTCATACCACAACAGCTCAAAACAAAGGATAAATGATTACTGGTACCTTAAAAATCCTTTTACTTAATAGTAAATTTTCCTCACCCTTTTTTTTGACTAGGAGATGGTTAATTGTTTGATCACAACAAACTTTGAATTTATTTTCTTGTTCTGGAGCTTTTGGCTGCATTGTGATTGAGTGGGTAGGTTTTATTCATGTGCTTACTTACTGTAATTATTGAGGTTTTTTTTATTATTATTATTATTGAGTAGAGATAAAATATTTTGTAAACCAATCATAAAGGAACTATCACTACATGCTTCTAAATGATATGCTCTCTTCTTGTCTACCAATAACCTCTATGTTGTTGCACAAATTGTAATCTTTACATTTATGACTTTTTAAACAGCTGCAGATTAAATCTAATTTGGTTTGAAAATTCATATAAAGATCTAACATGAAGAGGATGGTGGATAGTATACCTTGCCAGGACTGAAAATACAGGCCTTCATTCTTTGGCAAGGGGCATTTCCACTATTGCGCAGATAAGACTTGAGACTTCCCAAGTTTGTCAGTTCTTCTTCTCATCGCTATGGAGACAGACCTCGGGGTATGAGCTACTTTGGCACTCACTGATCTCATAATCAAGACGGACACATGAAGAGATGCGATGTGTGTAGTCAGCTCCCATATCCACCCAGTCAGTCATTTCATTCTTTCCTTCAGTCAGTCGGTCAGGCAGCCGGTCGCTTCGTTCATCGGCTTTTACCAACAAAATCAGAACACAGCAACTCCATAAAAGTTTCAAGGCAACTTCATTGTTTTCATTTGGTTATAGTCTAACAATTCATGGCTCCTCAGCTGATATTCTTCCCTGCAAGTCGTTGTTTGTGATGCTAAATTTAATGTTTAACTCGTGAATTCTGCTGATTGACAGATTCATTTCTAATCTGAAGATAAATACAATTATTTCATATTTTATAGATTCAGATATCCACCACGGAAACATGTTTTCCTCTCCTCTCCTCTCCTCTCCTCTCCTCTCCTCTCCTCTCCTCTCCTCTCCTCTCCTCTCCTCTCCTCTCCTCTCCTCCCCTCTCCTCTCCTCTCCTCTCCTCTCCTCTCCTCTCTTCTCCTCTCTTCTCCTCTTCTCCTCTTCTCCTCTCCTCTTCTCTCCCATCCGATCCGATCCAATCCGATCCGATCCTATCCGATCCTCAACGTCTTCCATAATCTCTTGTCCTCAGTTTTCTTTGTTTTACCTCTTGCTGTTGCAGTGGTGAACAATCAACAGACATGTCTTTTTCTGTTCATAAATTTTGTTTTCTCACACCAGGAATGATTGAAGGAAATCCAAACTCACAGTATGTTTTCTTTTGACTGGATGCCACTGTATATGTGTTTGCTAGGGGTGATTTGTTTAAAAGAAAATGGGTGATATAAATGATGTTCATTTTCTTATATTGTACCCAAAATCTGTCCCCACTGGGTGCATAAAAATGGACAAACTGATTTTCCAGCAAAGATGTTGTTTGATCAACTTACACTTCTTTACAACCCTTGTGGTTGTATATTTCCGCCAATACTCTAAACTGGGAAATGTTTACTTTACAAGCTGATTTTATCTGAAAAGTGCAGGAAATACTGGATGCAAGTTGGTCAAAAAACACATTTGCCTTGTCATTTGTGATAAGGAGGGAAGTCATTCCCCTTTATCCTCCTCAAATCACCCCTTTCATGTGTATCTGTCTATATGT
Organism: Embiotoca jacksoni; assembly: GCF_022577435.1. Classification (NCBI taxonomy): domain Eukaryota; kingdom Metazoa; phylum Chordata; class Actinopteri; family Embiotocidae; genus Embiotoca; species Embiotoca jacksoni. The sequence goes on along the minus strand of NW_027185384.1, from coordinate 4,537,789 downwards.
GTGTTATGTGTGTATGTATAATCCATTCTGTTTTCTGTGTTCCAGAATTAGGATCTCCAAATCCAAGTTCAGGTTAGTACATGTTGTTTACCATCGCCCTTTAATTCACTTGCTCTGATGTCTCTGACACAGTGGTATTTCTTTAGTCGCTGTGCAGGTGTGCACAAGAAACGCAAAAACTCACAGCTTTCCTCTTTTATGAAACAGTTTTGGAAAATAAGTTTATGAGAGGATCAATACCTCTATCATATATTTGCAGCAATTAAAATATGAGGCAACAGTCAGCCACAAGTAGCTTAATTTATCTTAGCATAAAGCTAAAAGCCTGACTGTTCAAAGGAAGCCAAATCTGCCTACCCTCATCTCTGAAGTTCACTAATTAAGAAATTGTACCTCATTATACTTTTTTTAGTTATAGGTGAGATATATGCCATACTATTTCTGGGCCAGACACAGGGAGACCTGAAGTCTCTGCTGGTTTACAACAACGAGACTCTATTAAATTTTGGATTTTAGCTACATTCCGAATCACATACTTTTTTTTTTACTTTCATTACGTATTGCAGTACTGCTTCCTGTTTAAGTTATGTACTGTTGCATGTAGTGTGCATAAATTTGGGACATACTACTTCGTCCTAAAAATTTGACCTTCTTGATCATATGCGTCACAATCTGTAACATGACATTCGAAGGAAAAACTTTTTTTTTTTAATGTTTTTCACATATTATGTAGTGGGACATTATTAAATCTTTTTCAGGCATACTAAATTGTGATGTAGTATGGATATTGGAAATCCAAGTGGAATCAAGCTAGCTGTTGCCTGCTCTTTCCAGTCACTGAGCTAAAATAACCAGCGTGGCATCAATCTTCTCATCATCTAGCTTATGGCAAGAACACAAATAATCATTTTACCGCTTCAGTCTGTTCCTTTGAAGATATTTGGTCATTTTAAATCGAATAAAGGGGATTCTTTTTTTGAGCGGTCACACAAGTTGTTTTCCCAAATCACAACATGATAAAAATGACATGCCTTTCAGTGCAAGGATGTCCACTTGTGTTGTGTTGTGAGTTGTGTATGTAACATTTAGTGTGAGCATCTTGGCAGAAGTCCCTGTGTGCCATGTAACTGCTCTCACACTCCAAACAGAAGACAGGTGAAACATAAATATTGTATAGTTAGAGACAGAGTGAAGTGGCGTCGATCTGTTTGAACTAGACGATTGGCAGATAGTGTGGTGGACAGAAGGGTCAAGTACAGACTGTATAATGGATAGACACCCACATAAATACAGAGTGTGATACAAGGTTTATCTCAGCAGTATGAAAATGGACAGCCATCTACTTTTTTCGTTTAAGGTAGTTTGGAACTTTCAAAATTATTTTTCTTAAATATACGTTTCCACTATACTTGTAGGAGACATTTTCACCGATAGAAAAAAAGCACAAATATTAATCTCTAAAGTGAGATTCGTGCTTCACTGCTTCTCCACAGACACACAGGTTACTGCCCTCAGTTGTTTTCATGTCACTTACTCAGAGCAGGACAATTGTGAAATCACTGTTGTTAAATCATAAAAAAAAAAAAAAAGGTACGACCCTTTGAATGGAGCGTTCAACATAGATGTGACTGAGAGGTGTGAAGCTGGTAATTACCACAAACAATCATTTTAATTTTCAATCCTAGAGAGCAAGAAAAGTGCAAAAGACCTTGAGCACAGCATATTGAATTCTCTGAAAACAAAACAAAAAATGTTTGTCACACTAAAATGAACCACTTGTTCTTTTGAAGCATGCATTTCCTTTGAAGTAGGGATCAGAATATAACACATTTCACTTTAAATTTCTCCCTTCGATCATTTCGGAAGAACACGTTTAATTTTTTTAGTTTTTCCTCCAATGGTGCATATCTCATTCTGCAACAAAGCTCTTCATGCTGGCTTCTTCTGGGTGTGAAACATGTTTGAGGATGACTAACTCTGTTCTACAGCTCTGCTCACAAACAACAGACTGCCATGGGCCGAGGACTGATGTCATCACTATTCTGAAGACACACTAATTGACTCTTTCTGGTTCTTCTTCCTCCTCTGCCGTTTGTTTTTTTTTTACTCGGTTCACGTTTTTCTTTTGAACATTCTTTGTTTTTATATTTATTTTCTCATGGGACGTCACTCTTCCTCGATCTTTCTTTTCTCTCTCATCTGGCTCTCCATGTTTCATTCTCTTCCCTTGCATTATTTCTCTTTCCATCTCGCCATCCCTGCCTTCTCTTACCCTTCACTGTCTTTGACTCTCCGGCCTCTATTTCACCTTTTCCCAAACCGCCTCTCTCTCCCATCATTCCTCACATCTCAACCTCTCAACCTCTCAACCTCGTAACTTCTCAACCTCGTAACTTCTCAACCTCTCCCTCTTCCTTCCCAGTCGCTACTCTCGGAGGTGGAACAGGCTGTGTAGAAGGAAGTGCCGGGCAGCGGTTAAATCACAGGTTTTCTATTGGTTGGTCATCTTCCTGGTTTTCCTCAACACTCTGACCATCGCCTCTGAACATCATCAGCAGCCTCAGTGGCTAACCGATGTACAAGGTACATCGCACAACCTGCACACATACACACATACAATGGCACGTGTCAGATCTGGGCTTAATTATTTACCTTTCTGCAATGTTTTTTCTTTTCCAACTTCCTTTCTCTATATTTTCATTCATTTTTCTACTTCTACTTTCTTTGTTTTTTTTTTCCTCCTTTCTCACCAGACATAGCCAATAAGGTCTTGCTTGCACTCTTCACTGGCGAGATGCTCTTGAAGATGTACAGTCTGGGCCTACAGGTAGGAGGCGAATAAGACCCATGTCAAACTTCTAAAGTAGAAAATGATGGTGATTTCTAGAATAATCAGGAGAAATAAAAACTCTTATTCTGCTTTCTACTATTAACCACTTCAACTTCTCTCGCTGTTCGCAGGCGTACTTTGTTTCACTCTTCAATCGGTTCGACAGCTTTGTTGTCTGTGGAGGGATTCTCGAGACCATTCTGGTGGAAACAAAGATCATGTCTCCTCTCGGCATCTCAGTGTTACGTTGCGTACGCTTGCTCCGAATCTTCAAAATAACCAGGTTAATATAAAATGTGCATTTAACAATAATTGGCAGTTTCTTCTTTCCGTCATTCAACGCACAAACAAGCTCACACTCATACACACGTTTGAACATTACTGGATGTAAAACGGTCTGTTTGATCTTAAACTAAATAAAGAGGAAAAAGAGAATAATGTAAAACAAAGTCAACCTAGATGTGGATTTTGTTTTTGCACAGTCACACGCATTTATTTGGCCTCTCTAGACTTTATGATTCTAACTTCTCTCCCTCAGATATTGGAACTCTCTGTCCAACCTGGTGGCGTCCCTGCTAAACTCTGTTCGCTCCATCGCTTCCCTGTTGCTCCTGCTCTTCCTCTTCATCATCATCTTCTCCCTGCTGGGCATGCAGCTCTTCGGGGGAAAATTCAACTTTGACGAGACCCGGCGCAGCACCTTTGACAACTTTCCCCAGTCTCTGCTCACTGTGTTTCAGGTAACGACTCATCAACTGTTTCTGGTCCTGTGTTTGTCTTCTCTGCTTTTCGTCCCACAAATGTCTTTTCATCTTTGTACAGCACAAAAAGTTTATGTAATTTAATCAATGATGAGTCTTACAATGAAATGTAATCTATCACTGTCACAGAGGTCAGACTTCTTTCCAATAAAAATCTATTTTTTATGAGATTTTCTTTATGCAGATGAGATTTTTACACCATTAATTTCTTTCTCCGCAGATCCTAACAGGAGAGGACTGGAACTCTGTGATGTATGATGGTATCATGGCATACGGCGGTCCATCTTTTCCTGGCATGCTGGTCTGCATCTACTTCATCATCCTCTTCATCTGCGGAAACTGTATCCTTCCACAACAGAGACCTACATGACATAGCTACACAGCAATTTACATAGTGTGGACATGATGTTTTTACATGGTGGAAAGATAACAATTGACAGTCAAATTGGTTTTCTAATTCTGACAAATCCTCTCATCAAATGGATAACAGTGTCACTGATTGTGATTTCAATGAAGTCAGATCTGATTTCTAACCCCTACTTAACCCTCCTGTTGTCCTCGGGTCAAAATGACCCGCAGCTGTGTTCAACCAAGTTCTATTTTATTTCTATATTTTTATATTTTTTGAGATCATTGGTCATCATTCTTTAAAGAAACCCTCACAGCCTCCTTGTCACCAATGATCCCAAAAAATATGAAAATAAAATAGAACTTGATCGAACACAGCTGCGGGTCACTTTGACCCGAGGACAACACGAGGGTTAAGATGCAGTTGCTGGAGGGAAGAACACATTTTGCATGTGGATACTTTCCTAAAGCAGAAAACAGTGTTGGTCACTCTGCATCTCTACTCAAGCAGCTGAAACTTCAGTGTCTCCCAGATAAAGAGATAGATCAGATTAAACGATACTACCGTATTTACTCACTTAGCCTTCTACGCTTATGGTCTGATGGGTAAGCAACATCCTTAACATCACCCCTCTGAACAGACATCCTCCTGAATGTCTTCTTGGCCATCGCTGTGGACAACCTGGCCGATGCAGAGAGCCTGACATCGGCCCAGAAAGAGGAGGAAGAGGAGAAGGAGAGAAAGAAACTGGCCAGGTAAAGCAGACAATTTAAGCAGAGGCAGGGAGACAGTGAGCAATGAGAGAGAGAGCGAGAGAGAGAGAGAAGATTTTTATGTCTTGCCAATACCGAAAACAAAACGGGGCTGCAGGGCCAATCGTAACAGCACCCAGGGAGAACTATAGCTTATAGCAAGTCAATGATGCCCAGAACTATTTGAGGATGCTGATACTACAACCTTGAAATCAAACTGCTAAAATTGCTTAATAAATAAAATATGAACATATTATTTATTTTTTAAGACGGGCTAATGTTTTCCTGCTTTAGCTTTTTTCTAAACCAGCTTTATTGGCTATTTTTATTTTCTTAATACCTATAAAGGAAATTTGCCAGCAGTGATAATGTGAGATATTAGTGCAGCTGAAGAAGATCGTGTTCACAGCAGTGACACAAATCATAAAATGTCCCTTTCTTGGTTGCAACCTGTTGATTATTGACCTGAGGAGAAAATGTAATGGAGAGCAATCGCTTCTTTGCCCACTATTCTTTTGGTGATACTATTAAAGTACAGCTGCCCTCTATGACTTAAATATATCCCATCAATGCAAGTATCTACTTTTTTCCTTTTAGAGTTAAGTCATGTGTGATTCAGTGCATTTCAGTGTTTTAACATGGGGATAACACTGCCACAGACAGGAGAACAGGATAGGTACTAAAGATAAGGTATGGTTTTGTTTTTTTTTCTTCCTCCTTGTTTCTCCAGGCTCGCCAGTCCAGAGAAGCGTCATAACAACGAGAAGCCGCCTCTGGAGGAGGCAAAGAAGGAGAAGATAGAGCTGAAGTCCATTACTTCTGATGGAGAGACCAACACTGCTACCAAGGTACACATACAGTTCATGAGTGAGCAAATACAGCCTGCGTGTATATTGAAAGGAGTGAGCAAATTAATACATGTATTGCTCTTCCTTTGCAGATCAGCATGGATGACTGCTGTGGAGATGAGAGTGAAGAGAAGAACCCGTATCCTGCAAATGATTACATAGGTAACAGCCACAAAGTTCATGCATGCACTCTGAGTATGAAGTAATGAATGGGTCAATGAGTAGATGAAAACTTGTACCTTGCCAGAAACTGACAGGTCCTTGTGTCCTGGAGAAATCGTATAAAACAGTATCATGTATAATAAAGTCATTGTACAACCCACTGAACATCCCACTCATATACAACTGCACAAGTTTTGAAACAAGTCAAGCTTTCACATAATCATACCGTGCCACAATTCTTTGTCAGTATGCTTCCAGACAAACATGCACATAGCTCCACAGTATTTACTTAAAACTCCACTTTGACATCCTTTTCTCATCAATCGCCCTCCTTTTGTCTTTAACCTCCTCTCCTCTTTCCTCTCTCTTCTCTTCCTCCTTTCCATCAGGAGACGATGATGACGATGAGCCAGAGATGCCAGTGGGCCCGAGGCCTCGGCCACTCTCTGACATTCAGCTGAAGGAGAAGGCTATTCCCATGCCTGAAGCCCGTGCTTTCTTCATCTTCAGCCACACCAACAAGTAAGAGGACGCTATAGCTCAGCCTCACATATGTTTCTTTCATCATCTTCCTTATCTTCCCCCGTCTTTCTCCCTTTTCTGATCTCCTGCATTGTCCATCCTCATCCTCTTAATGCTCTGATAATTTTTTGTAATAAGACCCTTGAATATGTTTCTTCACCTTGTTTAACAGGTTCAGGGTCCTGTGCCATAAGATCGTCAACCACAACATCTTCACCAACCTCATCCTCTTCTTCATCCTGCTCAGTAGCATCAGTCTGGCAGCAGAAGACCCGGTCAAGAACGACTCCTTCAGAAACCAGGTAACACACTCAATAAAAAAAGACAGCATAAATATAGTTTATATACATATAAAACCAGATATACATTAAAGCTGCAGGCTGAAAACTTTGTAGCCATCATTAGTTGCCCACATACATTCATTCTGAACTAAATGGATTAGAGCTGACAGCAATATATACAGCAACCAAAGCTTATTGTGACTGGCCGGTTAAACTTAATGGGATTTCCTCCAGAGTACTATTAGTAACTATTATTAATTTCATGTTAAGAAGATGTGAAACGCCTTCTCAGCTTTGTTGTGTCTTTTGAACTCAAACATTTTTAGCTGGGTACTTGTACACGTACATAAATGTACTTCTCTGGTTGTATGCTGCAGTTAGTCACATTTAACCAAGAACGTTTATTTACAGTTTTATTTACACACAGCATTTACATGGTGCTTTCAAGCTCAATGTATAAAACATTCCATATATTAATTTGCATGCAATAGCAGAGACCCTATATTCAGCCTCCAGCCAAGCTCCAAAACATGTTCTGTTTGTATATGTGAATGATATATCTGCAGTTGTATACATTAACAGAGCTTCATTATATTGTTCATATATTAATATACTGTAGAGTTTATGGCTGTAAACTGAGCTTTAATCTAATGTGAAGACTGAGCTCTGTGTGTGCTTTGTCTGAAAGTGTCTGTCTTTATTTCATCTAGGTAAACAGTTTGATGTGACCTTAAACCTAAAAAATGTTATGTTGCTTCTGGTGGGCCCTCCGAAGTGGCAAGAATGCCAAGTCTGTTTTTACTGAGTTACTGTAAATTTTGAAGGTTGCTGGATTAATTTAGCCATTTTCAAGATGTTATACCTTGGTTCAGTCACAATTTTGTCATCATCCCACTGATGTTATAACATCTCTGTTTACTTTTCATTCAGAAAAGCTTGTTTTAAACCCCAGGATTGTTGTTGTATGGTATTATGTTATCTCTAAACCGAAGAAATGTTTTTTTCAGATCCTGGGCTATGCAGATCACGTCTTCACTGGACTCTTCACCATAGAGATCATTCTTAAGGTAGTATTTCATGTTTATTATAAAACATTTTGCACATGAGAGACAAATAGGAGACTTAGATTTGGCTCTTGTACCTGGCAAGAAAGATAACCGAAGAATAACTATTTTATAAAATATATGTACAGTATTATATAATATTAAAAGCTAACACCACTTAATCCAAGGTAAGCTATCCTAGCACCCTGTGACCCCACAAAGGATAAGTACAAAGCTGTGAGTGCTGTGGATGCTGAAAAATGAACTTTGACCCCTACAGATGACAGCCTATGGAGCCTTCCTCCATAAAGGTTCATTCTGTAGAAACTATTTCAACATCCTGGACTTAGTGGTGGTCAGTGTGTCCCTCATCTCCTCTGGAATACAGTAAGTACAATGCCGTGTTTTTCTGTGGCATGCTTCACACTGTCCTCCCATTTTAGTCGACACTTGATTCATTCAGTTGCTTTAGCAGTTTATTTGGCCAAATATCATCATACATGTGTGTTATTACATTTTAAAACACGAGACCAGTTAGATAAATAGTGACGATTGCAAAAGACCAATACACACAAATTTAGTTGTCAAGCAGCTAAGTGGGAAAAACATTTTGGTTTGTAACATGCCCCATGCTTCACACTTCTCTCTGTTCTCTTAACAACTTCACACTTCATTACTCCAAATCCTTTCTCCTTTTGTGATGTTTATTAAAATGTTCTCTGCTCAGCAAATAACTCCATGAATTGCTGTGATATTTTCTGATGTTTAATATGCTATACCACACTCTCTGTCTCTAATGCTTAATAGACTAGACTTCTCGACGTAAGTCCATATTAGTCCGTATTAATAACCCCTTAAACAAACCTTCACCTTACTCGTGTAAAACTGTCACTCTTTTGATTTGATGTTTCTATTGTCCTGGAGAGTTTAGTCGAAGCCTCGTCCAGAGCAAGAACAAAAGAAAATCTATAATCTGTAACGTTATCGACAGATATAGTTTCGTGGGATAGTACTGTATAGATAATAAATGATAAATGATTTGTTACTCTGAACTCTGAGTATGATTTCGGCACTAGATCCATGCCCCAAAGGCCTCTTTACAGGCAGCAGTGTAATTGTTTTTTAATCAGAAAAACGTTTTTTGTTGGCTAAATTATTCCGGGTCTTCCAATTCTCGGTACCTTTTCATGTCCGATTATTATCAATGAGTTTGTTCATCTGTTCTTTGTCATACATTTGGGGGTAGGTCAAATTCAGATCTCATATTTCCGGTTAAACAGAACTCTCCTGGGCTATAGAAATGACACCTGAATGCTAAAACTCAGTGGGTTTTGCCTGTTAAAGGTAGTGAGTGAGTGGGATTTTTCTTGAATATACCGCAGTTAAATTAATTGTGATGGTGTTGCATTTAGTAGTGCCTGCAGACTGTTCGTTTCTGTAGTTTATTCATTTGGCATACCTTATGTGTGATGCAGTTTTGCTGTTACTTTGCTGTCAGTAATTACATATTTCAAGGATCTATTTCAACACATCCCTCTTGGTATAGAAGAGCTGCAGGGGAACATAAAGCTGACACAGAATGAAAAATTTAGTCACTAACAGTATAAATTATAGGCATTCATCAAAAACTGTTTAGACATATTGTATATACACTAGTCATATGAAAGATGGCCTGTTTGTGTTGTCACCCTGAACAGTCTCATAACGTGACATGAAATATGGCTAACATCAGCAGACATGAAAGAACCATACTAACTTGGTCAATACAAAACCACATCTGATGACCCCGTGTCTACTTTTGTTTTCTAACAGATAGATAGAGCCAGTACTTCTTGTCATCAGGTGGTTATTAAATGCTGTTCTTCATCCATGTCAGCCCACTCAACTGAAGCAATATTTTAGGAGTATAATTCATTCGACATTCGTAGGGATTGTACTGTAGCTAAAAGATATCCTCACAGCTGGTTTAACTGTGATATATGATTGATAGCATCCTGCGCCACATGAACTACCTTTAACCGCCTTTAAACTTGACCTTCCTCTGTAAAAACGGGTGTTTTCTTTCCTTTCTGTTTCGACGTCAACACGGAGTAATGTTTCCCTTTATATCACTCCTTTAACCATCTAAAAAGTCACTCCCTTCAAAATATACGTTGACATTTTGGATGCACTTGTTTTTCCTTCTGCCTTCGTCACACTATTGGAAAACGTTTTTGTATTTGTTCTTCAGTTATCTGAACAACACCCACCTTTAACACATTAAAGCATACTGGATTATTAATATGTTTGATATCTGTTCACTTCATGTTGTAACAGTCACCCTGGATGGCCCAAGAGTTGTTTAGATAACAGAGGCACCAATGCTCAAGCTCTTTCCAAACACTGACTATAAAATTCAAAATGTCAAGGTATTAATTTGATTCTTTTGGTTAGTATGGAAAAAACATTCTTTTGAACCACTTCCTTCAAAAGGTCACACTGTGTGACCTTTGGCTCGTACTGACACTCTTACAGCACAATGATTCTCTGTCTGCCTGTAGATGTCTGTTTGTGTCTATCTGTCACTCTATCCGTGTTGAGTGTATGTATGTTTGGTCATTTGTGTGTATTTGTGTTATATTAAAGTCTGTTTTGGACAGTTTATGTGAAACATAGAAACAATGTTGTCTGTCCCCAATGTAAAAGTGATCTGAGATAATTGATGCTATAACTAATGACTATTTGTGACACTAATGGTGTGTAAATAATCAGTACTCTTCACATTAATGAAGGATTTTGATACAATCATTATATAATCTTCTAAGTATAGTTTGAAGTATACTTAATTGTTTTTGAGCATGCATTTGATAAAGACATTTTAATTAAAACATGTAGTCCTGACTTTGTGCAGTTTGAGCCAACCTTCACTTTTCTCTGAAGGTATATTAAGGCTTTGTTCATTTCTTTATTGTTAAAGGTATTTTTTTGGATTCTTTTTTTTATGTTTTTCTTCTTGAGTCTTATTGCACTTTTTTTTTTTTTCAGTTGTCCAGTTTATTTGTATCGAAATCATTTTAATTTCCCTGGTTTGTGTTCTCAGTTTTCTCAGTCTCCACAGTATGTGTTAAAAATACATAAACTATTCTGTGATGTGTGTTGTTCCTAACTTGCATGTAAAGGGTAAGATATGTTCAGTCTAATTGACTAGTCAATAATTTCATCTCACATGTGTTTCAGGTCCAGTGCAATTAATGTTGTGAAGATCTTGAGAGTGCTGCGAGTGTTGAGACCACTGAGGGCCATTAACAGAGCCAAAGGACTAAAGGTTAGCACACTAACACATACAGTGCAGTACAGTATAATAAAGACACATTATACACACTCACTGTCTTCTTAACAAATACGACTCACTGAAGTTTTTGGTGTGTTTTTCAGCATGTTGTGCAGTGCGTGTTTGTCGCTATCAGGACCATCGGCAACATTGTCATCGTCACCACGTTGCTCCAGTTCATGTTTGCCTGTATCGGAGTACAACTCTTTAAGGTAAAAAGGAGAGGACAGTAATTTATCAAATGCCTTCAAAGTCTTCACTACATTCTGTATATTATACGTGACAAGGACATAGATTTAAACTGCAACTTGACTGGTTGGCGGAGGCATACAACTCCAAATGTGGTAATTCTACTATTCTTTGTTTGATTCTGAGCTCTAAGTTTCCATGCCTTTCCATCAGGGCAAGTTCTTCTACTGCAGTGACACCTCGAAACAGACTTACGCAGATTGCAGGTAAGATAGTCCTCCTCCACACAGCCTGGTAACCCTTCTCTTACAGTCTTAACTACTGGAAGAACCCTATGGATATGTTTGTGTGTTTGTATTTGCAGGGGCTCCTACATCATGTATAAGGACGGAGATGTGGGGAAACCCGAAAGAGCCTCGAGAGAGTGGGAGAACAGCGACTTTAACTTTGACGATGTCCTGCAAGGCATGATGGCTCTGTTTGCAGTGTCCACCTTTGAGGGCTGGCCAGGGTGTGTGTCTACTTACAAACACAATGATCATGTATTTTTTTATATGTTTGTTGTCTGAACACTTTGTACTTGCTTTTTTATGTCCTGATATCCTATCAATTCTCACAATTAAAGATGTTTTCTGCCCTTTTTTCTGTCCTACACTCTCTACCTACCCTGCCTCCTGTCAGGTTACTGTACCGGGCCATAGACTCTCACGCTGAGGACGTCGGACCCATCTACAACTACCGCGTGGTCATCTCCATCTTCTTCATTATCTACATCATCATCATTGCCTTCTTCATGATGAACATCTTCGTTGGTTTCGTCATCGTCACATTCCAGGAGCAAGGAGAGCAAGAATATAAGAACTGTGAGCTGGACAAGAACCAGGTAGAGCTTTTGTATGTTTTACATAAAGTTATTACTGAATATATTGCACCGCATATATAAATGCACCTGTGTGTGTGTGTGTGTGTGTGTGTGTGTGTGTGTGTGTGTGTGTGTGTGTGTGTACAGTTTTAGTGTGCTTCTGTTTAGCAGCAAGTATGAGTTTTCAGGTTACAGTAGGAGACAGAGACGGACTCTGCTGTTCTGACTGAAGAGGGAAAGTCATTTTGTCATTCAGGAAGCACAAGGGAGAAAGAATGGAGGCCAGACATAGATGAATGTGGAGAGGCTGAATATGAGTTTTAGGGACAGTAGTCCAGGCAGGAGGGAGCTGCAACAGTTGAGAGTAAAGCTTAAAGAAGGAGCAAGGCAAAGTCCCTGCAGCCCTGTTCTCTGCGATGATCCATGTCTCAAAACGAGCCTGGAAATACAGACAAAAGGTTGGAAGAACAGTCCAGGATGGAGAGGGCTTGTTTAGACTGCCAAAAGACAGCTCTACAGCATTTCCTCCACTATGATCCGGGACCAGAGACATAGAGCTGAGGAGCTGGGAACTACACAAGCAGACAAATGTAAAAGGCAAATGTCAGCGCTTATGTATGCTCACCTTTGTGTTGTGTGTGTCACAGCGTCAGTGTGTGGAGTATGCCCTGAAGGCTCGTCCACTGCGTCGCTACATCCCTAAAAACCCTTATCAGTATAAGGTGTGGTATGTTGTCAACTCCACCTACTTTGAGTACCTGATGTTCACACTCATTCTTCTCAACACCATCTGCCTGGCCATGCAGGTGAGTAACACGCTCGTAAACTAATGCAAGTCCACAAACATAAAATGAGAAAATGTTACACTTAGGGCAACTCCTCTAAAACTACAATTGTTTGTGGACTTTAATGAGCTGTTTGTGGGTTTTTTGCAGCATCATGGACAGACTAAGAATTTCAATGATGCCATGAACATCCTTAACATGCTCTTCACTGGACTCTTCACCGTAGAGATGATCCTTAAACTGATCGCCTTCAAACCCAGGGTAGGTCCATTACTATTAAATACAGGATGGAATAACACAGAGAACAGTACATCATTGTAGACCAGAGAAACCTAGCACAGATAAAGGTAATTTAGATTAAGATACAAGATCATATCAAATAAATGTGCAACTCTACCGTTTCCTAGTTACAACTAATAAATAAGAATTAAAAAGACAAATACATTTTAGGCAGTAATGTGTTTTGCAGATGACTGATTAATGATGTTTTGCTGTACTGTATATTTTTAATACCTTTTGGATTTCCTCTAGATGATAATGACAATACCATGGATATAAGTGCATAGCATCATGTGATTTTTATTCTCACTGCTTCGTTGTTGCCATGCTGTTGTTGCCATGCTGTTGTTGCCATGTAGCTGCATGAGTTTATTGGTCTGGTCTTTGAACTTCCTCGTGCTAATTTAAACAGTAACAGATGGGAATACTTCCTCCTATCACCACAGGCTTAGTGGAAAATCCTCATGTACAATCAATAGCAAGACATAGTGTATTTAATATTACATTTTCCTTGTATCTCTTGTCCAGCACAGTGCAGGTTGTAAATCAAAAGGTCAATGTAAGAGCCAAGCATTTCCAGTTATCGGGGATTTTGGTGAATCTAACAACAAAGACAAAAACACATAAAGCCTTCAGCTCACTGCCTGACTTCTTTAATACACTCAAGTGGGCAGAAGATATATGAAGGTGAAATCAAACTGCCTGCTGAGTTTTTTTATGCATTCTCTCCAGGATCCTTTGCAACAGTGCCAGTGTCACCTTTTGAACAATAATGTCACTAAAATCAGCTCATTATAAAGTATCAATTCAGCCCACAATAGCTTTCAGAAATATCATAATTTCTAGTGTAGAGGAAATAATTTTGCTTCTTTTTTACTTCTTATATATATATATAATTAAAACTTAATCTCTTTTGTTTATCTGAATAACTCCAAAATCCAAATCATGTTCCTACAAAATGTGAGCTTTCATTCAAATGGATGACAGACGGTTATCTTGTAATGACTTCTGAAAATAGTCATTTCTATTTAGACCATTTAGTCTGAGTAACATAACGCATGACTTGCAGTATTTTAAGCACCCAGTTAGAATGAACAACTTGTCGGGTCTGGGAATGTACATCATGCTGTGCTGCATTATGTGCAGTCTGTAATGTTATTTAATGTTTACCTTAAGTACTGCCCAAATGAAGCATGTCATGGTTTCTCCAGTAGAGTTGTGAATCTTTATGAGATGGAAACAACATAACAAAACTGATACTTGTTTTCCTTCTGGAGTGAAGCGTGACAACACATTCCCAAACCATACTGAACATAACGTAACTTGTTTTGTATAGTTTGACTTGCCTTGATAAACTTTTGCTTTGAGCAGTCATCACACAGAGAGGACCAGCGAATTAACAGTTTTACTTCACAGGTGTCAACTAGCTTTAGCTCAAGTAATAGTAGCTCTATGGAAAAGAGTTATTTTATTTAACCAATACTTTTTAACAGGTTTCATCATCTCAGCCATGGAGCAGCAACAGTTACAAGCTCAATTCCTTGTTTTCTTTTCTTAATGTGTTGTACTGTTTTGAATATCTGAGCACATCTTTAATGAATAACATGTTTCTTTATGTGCCCAGTAATTCCTTTAAAAACCTGTTTTTGAAAGTCATGTGTAACCTATGGTATGTTTAGTTTGTCTGATTTAGTCAATCCATACATCGTACCAGTTTGGGTCACTAATATTTAACTCTGGATTAAAATTAATATCCTAAGACTTAAAACAACGTTAAATCCACATTATCCAAGGAAGGACACCTTGTGACATTTGCATAATGCCAATTTGCTGATGAATTTAGTCAAGAGGTGTTCTTGCTTTTCATGATAATACCTCAGCTGCTGATGACAGATGCTTAAAATAGATCAGTAAGACTGATCTCCTCTCAGTCTCACTCTTTGTCTGCCAATTTACTAAATGGTGAGAACAACTGAGTGGTATTTGTTGTGCCATACATACCTAAGAGCTTACAGTGTTTGTTGAAAGTTGTACAATCATTGCGTAGGATCATTGTAGTCGTCTCACTAAGCATCTCATTAAACAGCTTTCTAATTTTCCTGCTCCAACTAATAAACCATCTTTAGGCAGACAGTAACTAAAATATTGCTCCAGTGTTGCTGTATTGCATTGGTGCAAACATCTTTAGCCTTCCAAGTTCACAGTGATAAAAAAAAAAAATGAAGGTGAGGAATTGGAAAACAATCAAAAACAAGCTGAAGTAACGTAACTTTCTAAGATGTAGCTCTCTGTATTTAGAGTGTAGATGTCATTTTAGTTTTCTGACTTAATTATTCTGGCCTTACGAAATGTGAACATTTTGGATAAATACTTTCTTTGTATCGGTGCTAGTAGTGAATCGGTCACAATAAGTTAAGTAAACAGAGTATAATCAGTATAATCACTGCCACAGTTCTGCTGAATGGCCCCTAGATGCAGGTGGAAGACATAAATAACAGCGATCTAACATACCATCCTTAACAGAGCAGGAACTTCAGCTGCACTTGATGAGCAGATAACACAGTGGAAACTTCTTCTCCTTTCATGTGTTGGCTCATCTAGTGTAGCTGATTTTTTTTTTTGTTTGCTCAGTGTACTGTACGACCTCATACCACCTTAATCTGGGATGCCAAGTGGCAGCAGATGTTGTTTTCGTTCTAACCTACCTTTCTTACCCTCCTCCTCCTCCTCTTGCTCACCTCATCCTGTGTAGGGGTACTTTAGTGATCCCTGGAATGTGTTTGATTTCCTCATCGTAATTGGCAGCATAATAGACGTCATTCTCAGTGAAATCAACGTAAGTATGATGTCCCCTTTCACTCTCCTTGTCTCTCCTTCTCTGTCTCTGTCTCTGTCTCTGTCTCTGTCTCGTGTCCTCTCACCTCTGAATCTTTCAAATTCTTCTACTCTCCTTTTCTTTGTAGCTATTCTGTGTCGTGCTGTTGTCTCTCTCCATCTCTCTATCTTCCTTGTCTGCCTCCTCTTTCTCTTCTTCCTCCTCCTCCTCTCCCTTCATTCTTAAATCCAAGATGGCCTCTGCCACTCAGGGGGACACATCCCAGGCCACAAAGGTTCCTGTACAAGAACAAGCTTCTTCCTGTGTTTCACAGAGAGTAGAGGCAACAAAGGCAGGGTTTAGCTTTGAACACAAGGGGATTCTGTCTTGCGTCTTCCTCCCTTTTTCTTTTCAGTATCTCAAATGTTGTTGGGTTCTTGGTTTTTTTTCTGTCACATTGTGACATGTACCCAGGTTTGATCACCTAACTAACTGAACTAACTCACTGACCAATCACAAGCAGCCTTACACAGCTTTTCATTTTTTTAACTGCAGCAACAGGTTTTGGTTTTTTTTTAGTCGTGATTTTGTTGCAATTTGTTCTTTACTGTTGTACTTGTTGACATTTCCTCATGGACAAGCATGACCGATCGCTGCTGCTCTTCCTCTGCTGTCCATCTCTTTCAGACTGCCCCTTCTTTTCTTTTTTTGCCGTTTAATTTTGTCGATTCCTTCCCTCTCTCCTCCTACTAAAAAACGCCAATGCTCATGTATGTAATGTTTTTATCTTATTTTTCTCCTCTCTCCTTTTATTTCCGTTCTTTCCATTTTTTTAAATGTCTTATGTTCTGTCCTTTTCTTTCTGTTGTTTTCTTTTTCTTTCCACCCCTACGCAGCATTATTTTGTTGATGCATGGAACACATTTGATGCCTTGATAGTTGTGGGTAGCATTGTTGACATAGCGATCACTGAGGTTAACGTAAGTAGTCCAACTCCTCCCTCCCTTCCTGCCTGCCTGCTCTGCCATTCCCACACACACAAACAGACCGAGCGCTGATACCCATCTCGCATGCTTTCAAATGATTAGGAAACTTCAGCTGTGCAATATTTGAAGTTAAGAGATGGCTGAATAGGTCTGGCAGATAAAACAGCCAGATGTGGCACAATCAAACTGGAGAACAGTGGCCTCTGAAGGGTGTGTAATTTAATATGTATAAAAAAAACTAAAAAAAACCTGATATTTACAGTTAGGTTTCCTTCCCCTACATCTGAATAACTTTTGACATGGTCAGTTACCATTACTCTTTCAGTTTTTAATACAAATATTAATGACTATAACAACAGAGGTTTCCCCAACCACTTCTTTCCCAATGTTCTCCCTTTCTCACGCCTGCAGCGTGTCACTCAGCTTGTATGTAGCAGTGTAATAATGCTGCAAACCAAACTCTCCTTTGATATTTACTACTTAGATATTTGAAACTGCCCTCAGATAGGTATTTATGCCTCGGTCTGCTGAGCATCAACAGCATCAGAGACTATTGCATTTGTCAATAGAACCTATTGCATTTCCTCAGCACTTGGTTTGGTTACACATCGGTTTTATTTGATCTTTCATCAGTGCAACAGGGGATACTGTCCATTCCCCCGGCATGATGGACACTGTATAGCATGACAGATACAAAGGTGATATATCCAGGCCTGTTACTGTACTGTGTTTGTAGAAAAGAGCCACACATCCACATAAGGGAACAAGTGCATATTCTCTGTCTTTTGAACAATGGTGTTTTGACCCAAGGGTCAAAAAACACTCGAGAAACAATTTCTTTTATTTTTTTTAACTTTTATCCAACAATAGCAATGTGCAGATATGGGGAACAATTTGATCCATGAATGGATTTATTCAGGACCCATGAAATTTATGTAAATGTATGTATGAATTCATTTATTATCGACGTGGAAGCCGTATGGTCAGCTGTGGGGCTGAATAAGAATGAATATCCCAAACACAAGTCAAATGTCGAGTGTCTATTGTATTTACACTTTAGGGATAATTGATGTTTTACTCATGTGATATTCAAAGTGCTCTTTGGCAGGAGAATAGTTTGAGAACCATGGAAAACTGCAATTTCGGTTGGCTGACTTCCTCTTCGTATAGCCTCAGAAGAAAATTATTTCTTACCATGATCAAACTGGCCAAAGTAATGGATGCCACAAAAGCATTCTTGCTGAATAAATGAGTTTCTTTTTTTTTTTTGTAGTCAAGTATATCATTCAGATCCATTTGATGACTCACTGTCCATCTGAAAAACTTTGCATCTGCAATGAGAAGTCCTCGGGGCGGAAAGTCGCAGCTCAGTAGATGAAAGCAGTTCTCTATAAGTTTAACTTTGATGTGTTGTCTGTATGTCAGCGTAAAGACACAAATGCCATGCTTTGCTTGGACTCTAACAAGCAAATGAGCCATGCAACATCTCATCTCTCTGTGGATCACCTTTTAAATCCAGTACTTTTGTGTCAATTATAGGTTATTCTTTGCTCATGTCATTTCAGTTATAGCGGTCAAAATAAGCAAAACAAGATTGCTTCTTCTAGAAGTATAGTTTGGTTGAATGTGGTTAAATGAGCTTATTTGCAATCTTTTCAAGCATTAGAAGAGAAAACTGATGAAGAGTGAAGATTGATGCTTTCTCATATCTATTTGTTAAACATAAAACTGTAACCAAGAGATGGTTGCCTTAGCTGAAAAAAAGCTGAAACCACCACAACTACCAGTCTAGCAGTGCTGAAATAAACACTATTAAACATGGTTCACCTCATTTGTTAAATCCATGAAAAACCCAGTTAGTGTTTTACCTTTGGAAGGCTAGCTTATTCCCTTTGTGTCCAGTCTTCATGATAAGTTAAGCTAAGCTATTCATCAGATGGTTTCAGCTTCATGTTTGACCAATAAACTCGAGAGAGAGAGAGAGAGAGAGAGAGAGAGAGAGAGAGAGAGAGAGAGAGAGAGAGAGAGAGAGAGAGAGAGAGGGAGAGGTCTAAGTTTGCTTATCTAATGCTCACCAAGAAAGCAAATGAGTGTATTTTATGACTATGTCACATCAATGTTAGACAAAATTCAGTCAACTACATGTGGATGCATGCAAATTATTTACCTGAAATCCTCTCTCAATTGTTAGCTGGTTTGAGGACAAGAGACAAGATGAGAATATGCACTCAGGTACCCTGTTATGTCCCCTCATGGTTGAATGCAGTGTGTTCCATCTCAGACCATACAAATAAGGTTAGTGTA
This sequence comes from Embiotoca jacksoni, assembly GCF_022577435.1. NCBI lineage: Eukaryota > Metazoa > Chordata > Actinopteri > Embiotocidae > Embiotoca > Embiotoca jacksoni. The sequence goes on along the minus strand of NW_027185384.1, from coordinate 4,518,711 downwards.
CCCCAGGGGTGTGTGAGCATGGCACTTATTTTCATGCCGTTAGAAAGGGAATTCATTCGTCCCTATGAGAGGCTGCTCGGAAACAACTCTGGGTAATTTCTAAACTACACTTGGTGATTATATGTTTTATTCAGTTTTTCTATGTAGGTATTACAATAATTTGCTGTGAAGGGGGATCATAGGGTACCATCATGTTGCTGTGCAGGGAAATAATTTATCTGAGTCTGATGCAAGTGGCATATAATTGTTCAGAGAGACAGGAAAGTGAACAATTGATGAAGATTGTCAGTGTGAAAAAATAGTAATTGGAGATATTGCATTCTATGCAGGGAATTACCAATGTTCAATTAGCCACCTTTACACTGATGTTCACCGGGCCAGAGATATACACCTTTGTCATCTATACAAGTCACTGATGTTGCACTTAACTCTTTGGTTTGAAGTTTGCTTTTGATTGATTTGGTTAACTGGTTTGCAGTTCTTTCCGAATGTTTCATTATTTTTCTCTCTCACCTCTAACCTAAAGGCATGCCCCAAGTTTTTTTTTTTTTCTTTTTCTTCCGCCCCTCTGGTCGTTTTTGATCATTTGGGTGATGAAATGCCCGAACTACCTTTTCTTTTTTCTTTTTTTTTAAGAAACCCTCCGCACTTCAATCCTGTGAGAACTCTTGACTGTTTTGGAACTGGGACCCTGTCACGTAGGCATTTTAAATTTTAGCCTGCCACCGCATTTCATCAGTCACAGAAGCACTTAAATACTGAGCAGCAGAATTAGAAACTACGAGTAGCAGTTTGTCAACAGCTACTTCTCTTTTATTGAATTCCTCCGTGTACAGTGAAGTGCAGTAACAGGCTAGCTTTTAAAATGTTATCACTTTGCCTTTAGTAAATATTAAATGGCCAAAATATCCCATTTGAATGCACTCACTTCGCTGCGCTGTTGGGTGCCTGTTGACTTATATTAGCTGCATTTTTCGTGGTCATTTTTTGGTCATTGAAACAGAACTCAATCCTGGGTCTCCCGAGCAACCTGCGGGTGCTTCTTAAACCTTGTATAGTTTCTTTTTCGTTTCAGTTTTGGTTTGAGTAGAAGTAGTGTGAACAGATTGGTAGCTGGTTTGCTCTGAGGGGTGTCTTGCAGACGATGCCAGTATGGGCTGCATCTACTTCTCCTTTTCTTTCTCTCTCTTTGGAATGCCTTCTCTTCTCCTCATCTCTCTCCTTCTCTTTCTGAACTTTTTCAGTTCACTTAACTCTTCTTTTATGGATGTTTATCTCTCTCCTTCTCTGTCTTTTCTCCTCGTGGGTTTGCGGTGCTGCTTGCTCAATTGAAATGCAAGCTGGGTAACATGAGTCTCAACCAATTACCTGCTATATATTTAAACATCCTTTTTCATTGTAGTTTTTTTGTGTGTTTTAACACATCTTTTTGCAGCATTATGGCATACACCTTACAATATATGGATCAAAAATGAGAAACAAAAAGTGTGTTCTCATGACACACATGTTACCCACTGAACTGACTGAACTGATGAATTTTTTGCTCGAAAAAATTATGTGCAATGTGAGAAAACTGCTCAAGTTCCATTTAAATACGCTCATAAATCCAGTGACCTGAGTGACTCACATCTGCACTGTAGTCCAGCCTGAAAGGACTACTGTGTATTTGTTTTTCTACTGAATTTATTTTGGTTAAGATTGCACTTCATGTACCAAACCTCTAGGGCCACAAGTTCCCTTTAGAGTCAAGTTTATAATAAATGATAATGAGGAATTATATGAGTTTAATTTGATTCTGTGTCACTGCTTTGATTTCAATTTGAAAATGAAGCACATCCACATTTACATTGTGCTTAAATTAAACCACATGGCCCTCTTTTCATCACACTCAGACAAAAACACATCCTCTTACCTTTTAGTTTTTTACTCAGTGCACACTTCATGTGAATCAGGAAATCTTCCTTCTCTGCATCCTTCCTTCCTTCCTTCTTCCCTGCACATTTCCCCTTTATCCATCACTTTTTCCTCCCCTCCTACAGTTATCCTTACTTCCAACTTTCCTTAACAAAATAATACACCTTAGTTTTTGTCATCAGTACATACGCCCACGAACACACACGTACCCATATTCTCTCTTTGGTCTTTTTTCGGCATTGTTACATCAACAGATTATTATCATTGTTCGTGGTCTGGCTGCTGGTTATTTAGAAAAAGGGAACAGGGTAAACGCTTGTAATACTTAAGTGTATTTTTAATCAATAGGGCTTGATAAAACCTCTTACTCTGTGTACATTACTGTGTGTGATCATACAGCTGTGTGTATGGCCCTGTTAGAATCTCATTAAATGCCTCATTCCTTCCTTCCTTCCTTCTTTACTTTTTTTATTTTGTGTATTCTTGCTCTCTGAAATTCATTTCTTTCCTCTTTTGCTTTCCTTCCTCCACTCATGTTCTTAATTCTTAAATATCCCCTTTCTTTCCTATTTTGCTTCCTAAATTCTTCTTCTTTAATGCTTTCTGTCTCCCTTAATCTTACTGGCGTGGGTCCTTCTCTATTCCTTGAGAAGATAGGGAGCAATGATGCATTTATTTTGCAGTGAGATGTTCTAACAGGGCCAATCCCAATGTAGAGTGAACAGCTCCTGAGTCATAGATTGAACTTCAAGTTAATCTATCACTCTCAGCAGTCTAAAGTGTTGCAATGCCAGGGATAACCAGTGGGTGTCTCCCTACAGTATATGGTTTGTGTGCTTCTTATGTAAACACAAGTGGGCTCCAATTTCCAAAAGCATCATCTTTTTCACCAGTAAACCCAGACCTATAGCTTATCTTAGTGTCCTCTTTTAATGTGAAATTGTAAGGCTTCTTTGACCTGAAAGTAAATTAACCTCACGTCAAGGTTCAAGTCATTTAATTTCACATGGAGTTTGACTGTTGTCAGGTTATTTTGACCTGACAACAGTCAAACTCCATGTGACCTGAATAATATATGATGCATTTGGTAAACGTGGCCTGAGTTAACCACTGTTTCTACTGTAGCTGCAGCTGGCAGAAAGAAAAACAGATAGCTACCGAGGCGCCCCCCACCGCCCCATCATACACACAGATTCATGGGCTCATGTGACATCAGCCCTACATATAAGTGATGATGGCGAAAGCTGTCTCTCCATCATCTGTGTTTTGGCCCTGAAGGCACTGGACAGAAATCCTACATTTCCTATGCATTTCAGTCCTCTACTACTTTGATAAGAAGTGATGTAGCTTGATGTGGCCCTCACAGAGGATGAAGCCAGTCTCCATATGCAGTAATATCATACAGAAATCTCCCTTTTAGCTCAGATAAAATGACGTTTTGTCACCACCATGTGAGAGTTGATCAGAAAATGAACTCTCACTATACTGGTGCTTTGTTTGTCTGAGCTGGTGCCAAGATTTCCACTATTTTCCACTACTTTCCACCAAAAGCACAAACACATATAAAACACTCATATATTGTACATGCACAGTCACATAAAGCACACACACACCGAGGCGCTACTCTGGTGCTGATCTTTGTTGCCTTTCCTTAAAGCCAGCTGACTCCTCCTCGTCCTCGTCCTCCTCCTCTTCGTCCTCCTCTTCGTCCTCCTCCTCTTCTTCCTCTCACCCCCCTGTGGTAAGGCCAATGGTACGCGCCGACGGTAACCTTGTCCGCCTCCCTACCTCCTCCACCATCCCTCCATCCCTCCATCCTTCCATCCCTCCTCCTGCTATGCCATCCACGGTATGATCCAAAACTTTTGGCTTCTTGTTCACCTCGTCCTCTCCCCTTTGTCGCTCCTGCTGATATCTTCTGCAGCATGTCCAGAGCTATATTTTGTGTTGCTGTTGTTCATACTTTTACATGTTTGTATACAGTATATATATATATATGTGTATGAATGGTGAAGGGCACTGTATTGTGCAGGCCTAGTATAACTGGAGTCTTTTAACTTACTTTGAGTGGCTATTGTTGTTGCCATGGCACCCGCTATCCCCACCTCCCCCATGGCTTGCAAGTTGCGGCCCTTTCCCTTATGGGTGTGGTATCTTTTGTGCTTCGTCATCGGTACAAGCCATCATGGTCACGCTATCACTCTGTCTGTCGATCTATCTATCTATCTATCTATCTATCTATCTATCTATCTATCTATCTATCTATCTATCTATCTATCTATCTATCTATCTATCTATCTATCTATCTATCTATCTATCTATCTATCTATCTATCTATCTATCCATCTATCTATGGAACTGTCTTTCTGTCTATCTATCTATCGAACTGTCTGTCTGTCTGTCTGTCTGTCTGTCTATCTATCTATCTATCTATCTATCTATCTATCTATCTATCTATCTATCTATCTATCTATCTATCTATCTATCTATCTATCTATCTATCTATCTATCTATCTATCTATCTATCTATCTGTCTATCTATCTATCTGTCTATCTGTCTATCTGTGTCTTTCTGTTTATGAATCAGTCCAGTGTTTTGTATCTGAATAATTCAAACTATTCTTCGTCTTCAGTCTCCTTCTCTTGCTCTTTTATGCTCTTTCTCTCTCTCTCTCAGTTACACTTACTGTCACTGTACCTCTCCGTTCGCTCCTTCCTCTCTCTCAATGGTACCCACTGTGGTGCGGTTGTGGTATTACATGCAGTACAGATTTGTGACTTTCACTCCTCAGAAGGATGTGTCATTTTTTTGCATATCTGTCAGTGGAGTTTGGGACAACTTGTGTCTTGAGTTACTTGGCAACACTACATCAGAAAAATTGCTACTTTTAGAAACCTTTTTTTTTTTCCTGTTATCACAGATTTATAGAAGAATAAATATTATGTAACATTTTACAAACCAGATCATTATTACCAGATTATGTTGAAAAGTAGCAATAAATTTGACATTTGTTATCCCAAATTGCAGTCAGATGTGTGGAGAATGGCGCGTTCTCTGCAGGAGCACACTGTGTTCTCTTTGGGATTAACATAAAGAATTGATGACTTCTTGGAAAAACACAAATGGCAAAACAGACTCAGAGGTCAGAGATGCTGATGTTGTGGGGTTTTTTGATGTCACATTTATTTGTTATAGTGAAGACAGATGTAGTATGGCTCTATTCCGGTTACATTGTTGTGGTTGAAATGGCAATTGTTTTGTGGTCAAGATCATTTTGTGCATATTTGTGTGGAAATGTGTAGTTAGATGTTGATTATTAAACATTTTCTTGTTGTTCTTGTATAATTGTTAGTGTTGTTATGGCTACTTCTATGAAATGATATCCTCACCTCATTTATGTGCTGTCCGTGGTGTAAATTGAGAGTGATATCCTTAGCTGGGTCCTTAGCTACTGTATTAATTGCATCATGTGGTACACAAACCCTGATGTTGCCTTTGTTTTTCTGCCTTTTTGTCCCAGAGAACAAGCCAGAGCAGCATAAATAAATAAATCTGTATTAGAAAAGCACTCGGTGAGATGCCCTCAATATTTCATTGCGGAGTTATTTCCTGTGGATGACTACTGGCACAATAGAAAGCAGTGTCTCTTGACCTTGCACTTAAGAACTTTGCTGGGATTTGGAATAAAAAGAAAAAAGTCCAAAGCACACCAAATAATGTATTACTTAAATGCCTTGAGAGGCAAAATATTGCAGACTCTTTGCAAAAAGATTGCTGGAATGATAAACAGTTTCCTGAAGATGATAGCAAACAGACGGTACAGATAAAGAGAGATTTTTTTTTATTTTATTTTTTTTACATGGCAGTGGCTGCATGTTGCAGTAATGTCTTGCCATCTTTGGATTGTTCCTCCAGGTGGCCAGTTTCTCTGTTACAGACAAACAATTAGCCTGCATGCATGATTTACTGGAACAGGAATCAACCTGCAGGCTGGGATTTTTCTATTGTATCTGTGATTTATGGAAGTGCTTACCTCCATCAGTGGAAGACTCTCTGGGATGTGCAGTGACAAAATCCTTCAGCTCAGTTTTGATGAGTTACTTCAGGGGTCCCAAAAGTATTTTAATGCTTTTTTTTTTTGTCAAATGTCAGTGCAAGGCTGGATTAACCTGTATTAGGACAGACCCAAAAACCAAGGGTGTTTTGTTTGCCATGATAATGACAGCAATCAGATGAGATTTAAGGAAGAACAGAGGGTTTTCTAAGAACCCATAATACCAGTAAAGGCAAATCATTTAGCTGCCTTTAAAGATGGTTCATGTAACAACTGTAAAGTAACTCTGAGATGTCTGATTGCACGGTTGGATGGATCCAGTTTAAAAAGAGGAACAGAGGCTGAAGCAGGTGGATTTAGGAAACCGGCAGATGATTTGTTGATCTCTTTGTTGCCAAGTGATTTTTCCATGAAGTCACAAAAACAAGCATGACTGCCCGATTCTCTCCCAAATCTCTAGTGTCAGTTGATTTTGATGGGATTTAGTAGGACGCAGATTTCCATTTATTAACTCAGTGTGTGTGTGTGTGTGTGTGTGTGTGTGTGTGTGTGTGTGTGTGTGTGTGTGTGTGTGTGTGTGTGTGTGTGTGTTGTGTGTGGGTGGGTGGGTGGGTCGGTGTGTGTGTGTGTGTGTGTGTGTGTGTGTGTGTGTGTGTGTGTGTGGGTGGGTGTGTGGGTGCATGTTATGTATATTTACATCCATATCTATGCGTGGGTGGGAATATGCATACAAATGTTACTTGTATGTCTGCATTTCTGCACATGTCTGTGTTTGTTTATGTATGTGTGTATGTCTGTGATCATCTATACCTGTGTGTGTGTGTGTGTGTGTGTGTGTGTGTGTGTGTGTGTGTGTGTGTGTGTGTGTGTGTGTGTGTGTGTGTGTGTGTGTGTGTGTGTGTGTGTGCGCGTGTGTGCGGTGTGCGCGTGTGTGCGTGTGTATTCCCTCCCTTACCTATCTGCATGTGTTCCCATGCGTCCTGTGTTTTTTCTAAAAACATAAAAAAACACCAAACCCCACCAAAAGGGACTGCAGAACTCTGAAGAGAACGCCAGGATCTCCATCACCTTCTTCCGGCTGTTCCGCGTGATGAGGCTGGTGAAGCTGCTGTCTCGCGGGGAAGGGATTCGGACCCTGCTGTGGACCTTCATCAAATCCTTCCAAGTGAGGGGAGAACCGGACACAACATGCTAGAGTAGGGGGGTTGGGTTTACACAGGTCGGAAGTGGCAGAGGGAAAGTGGAGCTTTAACCCTAATGTGATCCCAGATTGCCCTTCTTTTGGAGACAATCGTTTTATTTAAATAGGATTCCCTTTGTTGTTAACAGATTTTACGATCCAGACTTGTGATAGTGGTTTTAAAGTTTATTTGCCAGTTGTAGGTGTTAAAATGTTATATTTAGAACAAGTTGATTATTTTACATTGTAATGTTTAAGGAATGAAAATTGTGTTGTAATTTCCGATCTGAGACACATGGGGCTAAAATATCCTTGTTCTTGTGTAAATCCAGCCTGATAGACTCTCACAAGCCACCTTTCCTTTCCTTGCCTCATTCCTCCTTCTGAACCACCTCTTACTTGTGCAGAAATTAGGGAGACGAGGAAGAAAGGGAAGAAAGAGGGATGATGTGAGGTAATGGAGACAAGGTTTAGGAGTCTCGCTGCAGAGGCAGGGAGGGAAGTCGGGACTTGAGGTTCGAAAACAGGGACAAACTCCAACAGCTTATCCAGAAATCTTCTCTTCTGTCCTCCTCTACCCTTTCTTTTCCTTCTCATCACTTCTCCTTCTATCCTTTTTACTCTCAAACACCCAACACCCTACTACTAATCCCTGAGAGCTCACCATTCCCTGTAGGCGAGTTAAGCGGTAGATAAGTTCAACGAAGCACTTCACCAAAAAATGAAATCATTTGATAGAGAGTTTTGGGGAAATTGATAAAAAAAAAAAAAATCTGATCTCTCTCTTGTGTTAGCTGAGATGGGCCACTTCATGTTGAAATTCAAAACATCGGTAGGACTGCAAAAAAACTGACTTGTGTCAAGTATTAAAATCATCAGTAATCATAAACGTATTCTTATATTTATTATTTTGAGGTTAGACGGTCCTGTTTACTTATTTATCAGTGTAATAAACACATTATCACATTTTTCATTTATTCATCATGACTTGGCCCTACTCTCCAGACACAGGGGTGATATTAGCCAGAAGCTCAGTTCTACACAGTTGACCAGGTGTATAAATACAGAAGAAATACCTGTTTGGTTAATGTATAATATGTTGGAACTGGTCTCCTGGCTAAATCCAGGGAGCAGTTTGTATTTTACTGAGGGCTTTTGCTCCGAAGTCAGATGATTTGTCTGGGATTGTTTTTGGTGTTGTGCCACACTTGACTGTAGATCCATTCACTTTCACTTCATAAAGTACGAATGAATTAAATTAGCTGCTGCTACAATGGAAAAATAATACATGCGTGAGGTTTATCAACCCTTTTAAAAACAACTTCCTACATCATTTGTGGATTCATTGGATGAGTGAGATTTGAATGAAAGTGAATGGACTCCAGCCGTGGGTGCAGGATAATAGTGCAGACGACTTGTCACTGATGTGTCTCTCCTCTCTTCAGGCTCTGCCCTACGTAGCTCTGCTTATAGTGATGCTGTTCTTCATATACGCTGTCATCGGCATGCAGGTAAGCTGTCGTTTTGTCCCCTTGTCTCCCTCCCCATGTCGTGTTGTCTTCTCTCTCCTTCTCTCCTGTAGCAAGCCTTCGTCCTGTGTCTGTCCTCCTGGAGTCTTGTCATGCCGAGTTCACGTTCGGTCACGTCTTCAGTCTCTCCTCCACTTTTCTTCCCCCTCTTCTATCTCGTTATTGTTTGTGCCTGTGCTGCCTCTCTCTGTCTCTCCTGCTGTTTCCTCTTCAAGCTGTTGTACAGTTTGTTTCACTGATGATGAGTGGGAGACACTTTGATTTGATTTGCCGGGGACGGCTGACCTTTATTTCTGATCGACTTCCTCTTGTCAATGCTGACATCATGTGCTGTGACTACCTCCTCCCCTCCCGTACAGATGTTTGGTAAGATAGCGCTGCGGGACCACACGCAGATCAACAGGAACAACAATTTCCAAACATTCCCTCAGGCAGTGCTGCTGCTCTTCAGGTGAGGAAGATTACTACACTTCTCAGCATCCCCATCATTTTCCTTGTCCCATTTCTTCTAATCTACACTTTGTTCATAGATTCAAAATAAACATCCTTTGTTTTATCAGTGGTATCATGCTCTTCTCCCTTTTCCATAATTAACTTTTGTTACTCCACGTAAACATCAATAACTTTTCTTCTTTTTGATCTCCTATGTTATATTTACAATCAAAATACATGTATATTTTAGATAATCACTGACAGTGTATGACAGCAGTGGGCTAATTAAAGGCCAGGATTTCTTTAAATGTCAAGCTGTAAATGTTTCTGACGCAGTGAGTCTACTTCTGCACAAGAGCTCAGTTTTTACTGTGAGATCATGCTACTGCCACCGTACCGCTGATCGCCATAATTTAATGGCTCGATGTTGATTTACCACAAAATATTCGAATCCACTGAGGGGCACAGCATCTTCACAGGTGTCAGAGGAGTCCACTGATAAAGCATTTTACTACCTGGACCTACACCCAGAAACCTCTCTGTCCTGTTTGATTGTGATGATGGTAAGGTTCCATACAGGGGACAAAAGCCACAGAAACTGAAAGGATAGGATCACTTTTTAAAATCAGATGGCTGCCAACTTTTTTGTATTTGGAAGCAAGTATCTTTTCTATCCGTTCATATTCTGGACAGGCCCCTAAATGGAATATATCATAGTGCTGGGCTTCCATTCAGAGAGACAGCATACTTGGATACTTCATATTTACTATTCTTAAGTGAGGAAGTCAACTATCATTCCCTTAGTTATAGTTGTTTAGATGTTTGTCATATAATATTAATCCAGCAAACACTCAAAAATTAATAGAAAAAAAATTGCAAATCCAACCAAAAATGCTCACCTGGCAAAATAACAAAAGCAGAGTTAAAAAGCTTATTTGCAGTGAAGTATTCAGAATGGAAGAACGATAGAATTTGGACAAAGTTCAATGATATCAAAACCAAAAAAAATATGTATTTATGGTTGCCTTATAAATTCAGTGTACCAGCATATTAATAACTTTTGTATAATTGTTTTTTTTATACTGCTCACAATATTACACACTAACATATGTGTTTATGTGTGTACGTGTCTCCCTCTTTTTGTCTTTGTAATTATGTGTGTGTGTGTGTGTGTGTGTGTGTGTGTGTGTGTGTGTGTGTGTGTGTGTGTGTGTGTGTGTGTGTGTGTGTGTGTGTGTGTGTGTGTGACACAACATGCTTGTATGCCTGTATGCATACATGCACACATCCGGGCTTTTGTATACATTTGTATGTGCGTCGCTTCTGTTGTGTATCTGTATATGCATGTTATCTTTGCATGCATCTGTGTCTATGTTGTGCGGTGGTCTTTGTGCGTGTGTGTGTGTGTGTGTGCGCGCGCATGCGTATATCTATCAGATGTGCAACAGGTGAGGCGTGGCAGGAGATCATGCTGGCGTGCTCACCCAATCGGCCATGTGAGAAAGGATCGACCAATGAAAACAGCTCCACCAACGAGGACTGTGGCAGCCAGTTTGCCATCATTTACTTTGTCAGCTTCTACATGCTCTGTGCCTTCCTGGTGAGTACAGAGACATAAGAACGATCTAAGTTTTGAATTTTACTGTTTTAATAGAGAGTCTTCAATATGATTATGGTAATCACAAATAATGGTTAACGTTAGGGAAAGTATTCACGCTCACAACAAGAAAACAAAGTGTCAAACTGTTCCCTTGAAAGGAATTTTAAAAATGTAATTTTAGTTATTATTGAGTAATTCACTGCATAATGTTACAGGTTATAAACAGATGATCTATAAGCAATTTCAGTTTGATACTGCAGTGACTGACTGATTCCTGATTTTCCCCAGATCATCAACCTGTTTGTGGCCGTAATCATGGACAACTTTGACTACCTGACGCGTGACTGGTCAATCCTGGGGCCGCATCACCTTGACGAATTCAAGAGGATCTGGGCTGAATATGACCCAGAAGCTAAGTAAGTCTGACGCCATCAAAATAATGGCGCTGTCATCGGCAGAGGTTGTGTGCAGTCTCTCTAATGTGACATCTGTGCTGTTTTCAGGGGGAGGATAAAACACCTCGATGTGGTGACTCTGCTCCGGAGAATCCAGCCTCCTCTCGGCTTCGGAAAGCTCTGTCCGCACAGGGTGGCTTGCAAGGTGAACACACACACACACACACACACACACACACACACAGTCCCACAAATTCCTAAACACGGTTTGAAGGTTGCAGAGCTGCAGAAAATGGAGAGAATATTTCAAGAGGCTTTTAAATTCAAGTGTTCATAATGTTATTCATTGTTTCTGGGCTGAATTAAAACTGTCTGTTTACCACGAATGATTGATTTACAAAAATTCATCATGTTTTGTATTAATGTGATGACATATGGACAACTCATAACACCTACCACAACGACTCAAATGGCTCACTGATAACAAAACGTACATGTAGAAAAGTATCTGTAAAACCTCTCTAAAGGGAAATTACAGCCCATCAAGTCAAACTACTGTCTGCTTGTTTTCAACAAACTGCAAGCTGCCAGTATCTGTTGCCAGCTCTGAAGGAAATGTACCTGGTTTTGAATTGATCATTTTATTCATCTAGAAATCTGTGATTGTGTGCCTCTGTGAATGTGTGTATGTGTGCTGTGTGTGTTCTGTCTCATGTAGCGTCTGGTGTCGATGAACATGCCTCTGAACAGCGATGGAACAGTGATGTTCAACGCCACGCTGTTTGCTCTGGTCAGAACCGCACTCAGGATCAAGACGGACGGTAACGCACACACACATGGACCAACACCCGAAAACAGCTGTAGAGGCACAAGTCACACACGTACACAATCATCACATACAGACTGAATATAGCGCATAATGTGGCTGTCAACTTTTTTTTCCCCCTTTATTTACTTGGGGAATTAAGGGATGGAATTGGGGTTCTGGTAGTGATAATGAGGAGGAAGCAATTTTCCCACCTAAATTTATTCTACTGGGATCAAAATGGTGACCTTCTCTTCACAAGCTTCTCTAATAATAGGCCTTTCGTTGTTGCCAGTATTCTCCTGATTCTGTTGCTTTTTCTCCTGAAACATATGAGTCAATTGAGGATTTTCATTGTCCGTCTCTTACCTGTACTTACATGGCTGCAACGTGAAACCAAATATTCTTTTAACATGATGATGTGTTGATTAAACCCCCAACAACACAATGTAACCCTCCGGGCACAAAGAGTCATTGTAATCCTTAGATTCAGTGTTAAATGTACAATATATTGTCTCACAGATACAAATCCAGAGGCTGCATCAAGGCTCTCCACACTGACTGGGTTGTTGTAGTGTAATGTCTACAGTGTACAGTATGAAAACTGTTGTGTTGTGTTGTGTTGTGTTGTGTGTGTAGGCAACCTGGAGCAAGCCAATGAGGAACTGAGGGCAATCGTGAAGAAGATATGGAAGAGAACCAGCATGAAGCTCTTGGATCAAGTAGTGCCCCCTGCTGGTGGTATGTATACCCTGCAACACTGCTTCACATGCACACATATAGAAAAGGTAAACACTGTCCAAAGTCATTACTCTACAGACAGTGATTTTCTTTTATTACTATGAGCAAACCTGGGCAGCATCACTTGCAGCATCTTCTCTGAAAATACTGTAAGGCGTCATTTTATTCTGATGTTTTAAAATTTCTTTCAGATGATGAGGTGACAGTCGGGAAGTTTTACGCTACCTTCCTCATCCAGGAATATTTCCGCAAGTTTAAGAAGAGGAAAGAACAAGGGTTGGTGGCCAAGGTGCCCCCCAAAACTGCCCTCTCTCTGCAGGTACACACAGAAGTTTTATTTACACTGTGACCGGGAATGTTGACAGGATGCATGAAGCTTGAGCGGGGCTATAGTCTGCATTTCATAAATGAACTATAAAAAGCAGACAACCACTGTGTCACTGTGTGAAGTAAACAGCACTTGGTGGTGTTTGGTCTGTGTGTAGGCGGGCCTGCGGACATTGCATGACATCGGTCCAGAGATTAGGAGGGCCATCTCTGGAGATCTGACGGTGGAGGAGGAGCTGGATAAAGGCCTGAAGGAGCCCGTGTCAGCGGCATCTGAGGATGATATCTTCAGGGTAAAGGTTGGATACACACACCTTCACTCACTCTCCAGAGAGCGAGAGAAAGAGAGAGTGATGATCAGCGTCAGCTTGAAGCCGTATTACCGCTCCATGCACATACACGTACACGCTTGCATGTGCTCAGAGTCAAAAAGAAATTTGAAAAGCCTCATTTTCCCCCGCATAGCTTGGCTACAAATACTGAACTGCAGTTTTAAAATTGTTCATCTTGATTTTGAATGAACTTCCAGTGACCACGAGTTGTAGAACCTATTATTTTACCAGATCAATGCATAAAATCAAACACATAATCAAATAATTGAGCACTGTAACTATAAGCCTGTCTAACACACACACACACACACATACATACATACACACACAAAGCTTCTCCTGCTCCTTTGCTGAGGGTGAGTTATGCCACTTATCAGCCATCCATTTTCACCACCATCGCAACATTCACGTGCTCTGTTTCATTTGCTGCAGAATTTTTTTTACATTTACTTATTGTATATAAATACAGATAAACTGAAATAAGTGCTTCCAAATGTCCAGAAATAAAATGAGATCACTCTTCTGATATATTGTTAATATCAAGCAATATTGACATTTTATTCAAACATTAAGTGCCTGGTTCATTCAATCTTATTTTCCTGCTTCCATATCAAGGATTTTGTCTGTTAAAAATTTTCTGATGTCTTTTTTGGGATGCATCGCAGATAATAGCTCTTGTTGGTTGGTGACAAAGGGCCTTAACTTTGCATTTCCATCATGGCTGAGAAAAGTTTTATTGCTGCTTGCGGTGAATGTGAAGTAGTAATGATCCCTCTTGACTCGTTGTGTGCAGAAAGATATTTTAATTTCAACAGTATTTTAACTCCCTTTCTTCTTTCCACTATTCTCATCTTCACGTCTCTTCATTCATTTTCTCCTCTTTTCACCATTTTCTGTCCCTACATCTTTCACGCTCTCTCCTCCCCTCTCTCTCTCTCTACAGCGTACGGGTGGGCTGTTTGGCAACCACGTCAACTATTACAACCAGAGCGATGGCCGCGGGTCCTTCCCTCAGTCCTTCACTACCCAGCGTCCCTTGCATATCAGCCAGAAAGGCTCACCTTGTGAAGGCGAGAGCCCGTCTCATGAGAAGCTCATGGACTCGACCACTTTCACCCCTTCCTCTTACTCCTCATCAGGCTCCAACGCCAACATTAACAATGCCAACAACACTGGCATGGTTGGGGTGGCCACCCAGGGCGTCAGTCGATTCCCAAGCCCGTCGATAAGCACTGTGGACGGACACACAGGGCAGCCACTCACCCCCATCCTGCTGCCAAGATCTGCATGGTGCTTTCCTCCTAAAAGGTGAGTGCAGGCTAGACAGTGTCTTTTATCTTAACCTGGTTTTCCTTTGGTCACTCTGTAATTTCTTTCTGATTTCATGTGCTCTCGAACTGAGGCAAGAATTATTCGCTTTCGTTGTTATTTCCGGGCCCTCATTAAAAATAATTTCCGAGCTTGGTAACATAATTAACAAAAAGGCTATTTTGGTATGGACATAAATGATTCCTCTCTTTGATTCCTTTTTTATTACTACTTGCTTTCTTTCCCTGTCTTTTGTTTCTGGTGCCAAGCAGGACGTGTTTTTATGACACCCTCATGCGGTATGTTGCCAGGGGATAGCGAGCGAAAGTGTGTGCGTGCGTGTGTGTGTGTGTGTGTGTGTGTGTGTGTGTATATATACTGTCAGTTCCCTGACTGTGCACAAAAACATTTCATGATGCTTAATAGCATAGCTGTCAAACTTCTATAGACACTTGTTGCTATGCACATAATGCTTTATAGTGTCTACAGCAAAGGCCAGTCTACATGCTGCCACTCTGAAATCAGCTACATAAGCCAGAGATAGACGTTTCTATCGAGGGCTTCTATTGCTGCTGTTTTATTTTATGGTGAGGCAGGTCTGGGTTAGACACAATGTCAGGTCATTCTCCTTCACCTGTATATAGATTTTAACGCCTGAAACATCTGGAAGCTCATACTTAATCCACTACTTTGAGTGTAATAGCTCACTTTACAGTGTAATTATGGAAAAAGTAGCTTAAACAGAACCCACTGGACTAACTGATATTGTCTTGTGATGGCTGCTCCTTTTTAGTTACAAACAACGGCCTCAGGTTGGCCTGTCTAATATTTGGTGTGTCTTAACACTTTGATCCAAAGAAACATCTTAACAACTACAATGTATACTTCTATGACATTTGCTTACTATGTTTTGAAATTGGCACTTGACCAATACTGTTTTCAATGACAAGGTACTGGATGGCAAGATTATTGTGGATCTGGCTGAGTACATACTGATTTTAAGCATTACGGCATGACTTCCTACTAGAACCACCTGCAGAGCGAACATTACACATTCAGTCATAGTACTGATACGTTTTTAATAATAATTAATAATTATTATTACAATCGCAAAGCCATGATCATGTTAGTTTTGTTTCATCTTCGGGGTTTAATGTAAATTGCAGTCTCTAGCACTGTAGTTAGTTTACAAATTGTGTTTGCTGGTTAAAGTTAAAGTAGAGAGTTTTACTCATTCCCTACTTAGGTGCAGTAAATTAGCCATCCAAGTGCTCCATCACAGGCAAATCAAAGTATAAACTCCCTGATGTACTATAGCTTTGGATTTGATCATTTCAGCAACATCTTAAGCTCCGCCCAGTTTTGATCAAAGTCGTCAAGAACAGTCATTCAGGTTTTAGTTAAATGATGTTCTAACCCAGAGTTTGCCGTGGAGCCCTTAAATAGCTGATTAAACGGACATCATGGCATTTTGAAATTTTTATTTTGTTTTTCTTCACCAGGCTGTTCTGAGTCAAACATTAGGTTTTTTTTGCCTGAAATAAATAAAGAATAATTGGTGTTTTTGTGAGTTTATCATAAAAAAAAATAATGGGTACTGCAACCTGCAAGCAAGGCAGTTTTTTATGACTCTTAATTTGAAACACAACCATTTAGAGATAGTTCTGAAAGCTGATATGTTGTATCTTTTAAGTGAACAATCTGGTGAGGAAGAAAAGATTAAAATTCAAATGACAGATTGTCTTCTTGAAGCTTAAGTCTGTGCTATGAAATAGATGTGACTGCTGAGACGACATCTTTGAGATGCAAAGACAATGCAACCTAATACAGAATATATGATGTGTTCAGGTATGGCTTTGCTTGAACAGACAGATTTTATGTCAAAATTGAATCCAGTATTATGCAGACAAATAAAAAAAAACACTGACAGGCTCTGATTTTATTGGCCTTCACTTGGAACGATGACAACAGCATAAGTTAAAGCACCTTCTTAATTTCCCTGTTGGCCTAAATTAAAATGCTGCTCTCTGAGGTTTAGCTAACAACATTAACTAATACAATCTTCCATTACTGTGCCCTCTTCTTTGTTTTCTAAAGATGTCTGAACTTCAGTCTTGGTATCAGTTGTCATATTCCAGGTGTTGCCTTTAATGCTATTCACCATTTTTGCTTCAACAAAATAGCTGTATTCCCGCCTGCTTCTCCTCCAACTTCTTCTTCTCCTCCTCCTTTACATGCAGTAGTTAAGCCTCTATGGGTTTCCCAGTCTCCTCCTCCTCAGCTCCTTTATTGAATTTGCTGCTAATCAGCTGCTTTTTTTTTTCTGAGTGCCACATCTGTTTGCCTATGTGTCTACCAGTTTTTACATCTGTTGTGTTTTATGTTCATTTTGTGTTTTTTGTCTGTTTGTTCGCTTGTTTGGTCGTTTTGCCTGTCCGTTTGTGTGTTTGTAGCTCGGACTCGAGTGACAGTCGTCTGCCAATCATCCAAAGAGGGGAGGGCTCGACGGAGGAGACGTACGATGAGAATTACGGCGATGACAGGGAGTACCAGGAGGATGACCACTCTCTCTCCTCTGACATGTACCGTTGAAACACACACACATCCTCAAAAACAATATTTAGTTTCTATTGATTCACAAGGTTCGTCTAACTATATCTCTGCACACTTCTTAGGCTCGTGTATCATGATGAAACATGTAAGCAGTTGACTCCCATGGAGGAAGCAGAAGGGGTAGAGGAAAGAAGAGGAGGAGGAGGAGGAGGGTGGCAGTCTCCCAGGAGAGTCTTCCTCTGTCCCACATCTCTGGGTGAGTAGACACACATGTACAGATACAAATCTTTTCTAAAACTTGTGTGTTCATGTTTTTGCCATGCCTACTTCAACTGTAATTTACACATTTTTACATTTGAATATTTGTGTTGTGGTTGTCAGGACGGAGATCGTCCTTCCATCTGGAGTGCCTCCGGAGACAGTCGAAGTCAGACGTCTCCCAGAAGACGGCTGTACCCTTACATCTTGTACATCATCAGGTAGTAGACACCCACAAAATTAAGACCAGGACACCGTATTGTACATAACCACGCTGTAAATACATTTTAAATACAGTAGGTGAGGTTCAACTCCCAGCCTCTGCTCCTTCTCTCACTGCTCTCTCCTCTTCCTCCAGGCTCTGGCAGTGGCAGGGCTGAGTCCTCTGCTCAGAAGAAGTCACTCACCTACCCTCTTCAGTCGGCTGTGCTCCACGCCTCCAGCCAGTCCCACAGGTATACCACATCCTGCTCACACATCAACAGCCAAAAAAACCGAAACATTTCCTCAGCAGGCACAATTATCCCTGCATTTAATGAGGGAGAAAACAGGTGAAACCAGAGTAGTGCATTTTGATGCACATATTGTTCTCGACATGTTGCAGCTTTGTCATTGTATTTGTTGAGATTGGTTTGTTCTCCTCACTGCTGGTTTTTGTTTTTCTAGCTCAGTGCAGTGATGCCTCCTACCAGCGAGTTCCCTCTCTGAGACTAGAGGGCTCCAACTCCCATGAAAAGCTCAACACCAGCTTGCCCTCTGTCAACTGTGGGCCCTGGTAAGACTGAATACTTTACGGAGAGCTGCTACAAGTGACAGTCGAAACCCTAATAACAGTTTAAGTGACTATAAATGACAAATGTTTTTAATAAACAAATGCTTTGCCTTTAGGTACAGCGACAGTAATGGGAACAGCCGGGTGCCCAGTCCTAGCCCTAGCATGTCAGCGTCCAATCAAAGAGCACAGCGGCCGGTGTCGCTCACAGTGCCCTCGTTGCTGGGAAAAGACTCCAGCTCGTTGTGTCACGGCAGCGCAGGCAGTTTGGTGGAGGCGGTGAGTGTGTGCTGTTTGTGCTGGTGCAAGGAGGTTACACTGTACTTGTTATTTTGCCTGTATTCAACAACACATGAAACATGAAACCTTCTTTCCCTCCCTTCTCTGTCCATTCCTCTTCCACCTGTTTCCCTCCCAAGGTGCTAATATCAGAGGGCTTGGGTCATTTCGCCCAGGACCCGTCCTTCATCGAGGCGACCAAAGTCGAGTTGGCTGATGCCTGCGACATGACCATTGAGGAGATGGAGCATGCTGCCAACAACATTCTCAATGGCAACCCCACCACAAACGCCACGTCCAGCACCTCCTCCACCTCTCAGCACAGCCCCAACGGCAACCTCCTCCCCTTCCACACAGCAGCAGCAGCAGCAGCAGCAGCAGCAACGCACAGGGACCGAGCGGTCAGCTTGACTCCCAGCGAAGGTGGGGGAGAGGCCGGAGGAAGCAGAGGCTCCGTCCACGGGCCGTCCTCTATAGAGGAGCGGCAGGAGCTGCTGGCGAGGGGGAGAGGACGAGACGAGGAGGAGGAAGAGGCAGGAGGAATGGAAGAGGGGCAACACAGAGGTTCGGTTGTGGTTGGAGGGGCGCGACAGAGGAACAGCGGGCCATTGGAGGATGAGGATATGGAGTGTGTGACGAGCTTGTAGGAGTCGGCTCAACGGGTTCAATCGGCCAACTGGCCCCTCTGACATCATCGGAGACTGACGCTTGTCAGTGCTGGCTAACAGCGCCGCGGCTGGCTCTGTCTGTCCCCTTTGCGCACACACACACACACACACACACACACACACACACACACATACACACACACACACACACACACACACTGTCGCTCTGGACAATGGCGGCCAGTGATGCAACCTTGAACACCTGTTTATGATGTTGTTGGTTTATATGAGTTAGTATGTGTGTGAATGTTTGTAGTAAAATATACCACACTATATACTATCTGAGTGTATGCTTATGTGTGTCTGTGTGATCTATGATTTCCTCTATTTGTACGTGTGTGCGTGTGTGTTCTCCACACATGTCTGAGTGTGTCTCTAAAGTGCCTCACAGTTTTCTCATGCCCTCAGAGTGTGAAGAGCAGAAAAGTAGAGACAAACAAAAACAAAGGACATTTTTAATTAAGCAAAGGTAGACAGGAAACAGCAGAGGCAGGAAGTCCTTTTATGGATTTCCTGCAGACGACATAGTATGTTTAATGTTTTCATTTCCTATGCCTACTTTGGTGTTGTGTTTGTTTGTCTGGCCGCCATGATGCCAAGTAGGGGACAGCAGACCAGCTTGTGGAGGGGTCAGTTAAGGATCACCATCTGACCACACCCATTTGAGGTCAAGGGTCAACTCCTCCTTCTTGGATCACTGATGATGAAGCGCTGTATTGAGTTAAATGGGGGCGAGAAATACCCCTGTTTGAAATCTCATTTTTCCTCCTCTTCCAAAGCTAAGGAACCTTGGAGCACAGCCCTGCCAGCCCGGGGGTGGGATGAACATGACGCACCACCCCCAGCCAAGGGGGGGAAGGATTTGAGGGATGGTCCAACAGCCACAACAGGGCTGCTATAGGGGGCCACAGGCAGAGAGAGACACTCTCCGGCCAACAGAAAGCTAGCCAGCTCTTTTTTTCTGCTGGTCAGTGAGACTCCAGCGAGAGACAAACTCACCTCGCCTGTCACCTTGATCTGGCTCCGCCTCCTTTTCCTCATTTGGCCACACCCACTTGCTGCCCCAAACAGGAAATGGAAGGAGCAAGCAGAGACAGAGAGCCCCCTTTTCTGCCTCATACTTCGCCATTCCTCACTCCTTCCTCTATCCTTCCTCCCTCCTCTTTGGTTATTATACCATCCCTCTCCCTCCATTGCTGAGTTTTTTGGTTTTTCAGCCCTCGGGGAGGCGTGTGTTTGTCGAACAGGGCAACAGAGATGGCAGGGTGGAGGAGAGGCTTGGAGTGACCGATTGAAAAGAAAACAAACTCTGGGCATGGATCCACGCAGGATCTGCTGTCAATCAACCTCACTTCCCTCTCCGAGACCCTCCTCTTCCTCTCAGCGTGGAATCCTATTGGATTTGCTGCCACACACTCTTTCTACAGACCACGCCCACTATGTATTTAACAGTTCAATATTGTGCAAAACTGGCTAGCCATGACTATTTTGTTTTATATTCATGATGTTATTGGTTTAATTTATCCTTGATTTGTTTGCACAATCGGGGTGCTGGTCTTATAAATGTATTTTTGCTCGGTTTATTTTAAGAGAATTTTAAGAGGTTTTAAGTATCGAAGCAGGGCGTAGTGTTTGCGTACGAGTGTATAACTATATTTGTGCGTGCGGATGTGTGTTTGCGTTTTAGTACAGGATGTATGAGTGCGTGAGATAGCGTGTGTATCTAAAAGGGGGGTCTTTCTCTCTATCAGTATGCACCTTTTACAGATTGTATCTATTTATTTATTTATTTTTCCCAGAAGAGAAAAAAAAATGTGTGAGAATGTGCGCGTGTTCGAGTGGTTACTTATGTACTCTAAAAAGCTGATTTTAAGCCTAGACAGTAAATTAAGGTAGCATTACAAGTATGGTGTGTGTGTGTGTGTGTGTGTGTGTGTGAGTGTGTCTGTGTGAGTGTGTGTGTGTGTGTGTGTGTGTGTGTGTGTGTGTGTGTGTGTGTGTGTGTGTGTGTGATAATGGGCCTCCTTAACACAGGGTTACCATGGACAGGCATGCTTCCAAAGCTTTGTGATTTCTTTAGCACGGTTTTTACTTTTTAGCCAAGGTGCAGTCAGAAGTCACTCTGTGTTTGAAAACTAGTCATTGCATAATTTCTTCTTTATTTTTCCGTTCAGAGGTAGACAGGCGTCAGGTCTCCAGCGAGGTCAGAGTGAAGGATGCATGTACAGAGAGGATGAGTTTGGGCTGCTTTTCTTATCCACGGTGGAGGGGGTGGCTCTGAAAGGTAGAAGCACCAAATTCATACTGCCACAGTGACGCCTTGTGAATTAACTGGGGGAGGGGGGGTCGGTGCCCTGATCGCTCGGCTGTAACACACCCATATCACATCATTTGATCCAAGTTTAAACTCCAAATGAACTATTAGGGCTGGTGTACAGATGCTGCAAGACTTCTGAATCACGTCTCTTTGCCTGAGGCTCATATCACGAAACATTATCATTTATTAGCACTCTTAGTGATGAACTAATTTCCTGGCTGTGATATAATTTACTGCTTAAATTAATAGCTGGAAAATTATAATGCAAGCAGGAAATTCACTGATCATTGATAAGATAAATGTTTGTTTTATGAGATAAATTATCACAATACTGTCAACTCGGAGGGAAGTTGCATCCCAGATGATCTCCTGTGATTTTTGTTTTGTTTTTTTCCAACGGCTTATAGGTAGCAGCCTGACATTTTTTTAATTGACTATTTTTAGTTTGTTCCTTGATTATAGTTTGGATTCACTTGAGATAAGGTACGGCCATAGCTAGGTATGGTATTCCAGCCTCAGTACGTCACACAGGGCACTTCTCACTTTGATATTGTATCTTCTCCCAAAAAAAAAAAAAAATCATTCCTGTCATCACCATTTCATCACGGTACCAAGTGCCACATTTATTAGTTGTATTATGTTAACAACATCTTATTATTTAGAACTGAAGTATTTCCATTCAGCTCTCTAAAATGTATGCAAGCCACTGAAAATCTGGAAAAACATAGTTACTGTTAGCACCACAAGCCCAATGCAAAGTCAACTAGAGAAAGTATTAAAAGCCACCGAACGGTGCTCACATGTAAATACATCTTGGTTTATGTAGTTAAAAAAGCAGAAAAAGATCCTGTAGGAAAGTCAATTTTCATGTTTGGGTGAAGACATTAATAACAGCAGTTTAAAACTTAAGATCACTTTTTAGTTCTGAAGAAAACTTAAATATGTTGCAAGAAGCATTGCTGATTTAATGACACAGTATTTAAGATTTATCTCTAAAAATCTCATTTTAAAACACAACAAATGCCCACGCAGAGAAATTGTCTCATGCCAATCAATGATCATTAGTTTTCTTTTTAGTTTACCATCAAGAACTTACTGTTGAGCTCTAATTCCTACTTTTTAAGCAGAGCAGTTTTGTGGCAGGGAAGGGTATGCATGAACACACTGCCATACACTGCATCCTGTGCCAGTAACAGACCTCTGTCATTATTATGCAATCTAAATGTGAATGTTGAATACTTTTTAGTGGCCGTGCTATTGTTGTTTTGTGGTTATGATCATACTGCAAAGTCTGAAGAAGACTGTGTTGTCTAAAGGAATATTCTCCCAAACGTAATCATTGGCTTCTTAAAAATATATTCAGCATTTCTTTCAGTTATTCAAAAATCACTCCATTAAAATAGGGACTATTCTATCTTAGAATAATTAGGGAACATAAGCTGGCAGGCTACTTTCTGGCTAGTGGCTGTTTCTTAGTTTTTTTTTTCAAAAGTCTGAAAGGAAGAAAGGCAGGTTTGGTTATGTGTGCAGTGCAGGATCCGGCTAAACACAATCTCACTTTGTGCTTTTGTTTTTGTTTCCGCTCTTTGTTGGACTATGAATTTGAGAGACAGTAGGTGATATACTTGATAGACCTGATGACTATTAGGCTTAAATTCTCAATGATAAATGTAACCAGCAGGCGTCTGAATTGCAGTTTTTATATCCAAGCTGCTACAGGGGAGCCAGTGAAGCTATCCGCTTTCCATTTTATCAGCTAGTTTAGCAACAGGCATGAATGTTACTCTCTCAAAGCAGATTAGAAACCATGTAGTGGAGGACTGTAGTTACCAGGAATTGTCCGACACAGAACCACACTCAGACCTGGCCGAGATAAATAAAATACACAAATAATAAATAAACTAGATTCAGTTTGAACCCTTTGCTTTTCGGTTCCTAATAAATTTCCATTTTTATATAATGGATACACACACAAAAGTAACCCGGCATCTCAGGTGCAAAACCAGTCTTTGTTGTGTGTTGAAAGGCTTGTAGGTGAGGGAGATTCAAAGACATGTGGTGCCCCCATGTGGCGTGGAGCAGTATTGCAGTTTTTTTATGTTCTACATAGGTTAGCATGAGCTATGAAGTGTCTTGTTGCAGTATAGTGGTATGAGTGGTTGTAATCCTGCAACCCACAAGATATGCAAAAACAATGCAATAACTATGACTGTATACAAGGTTCCCGAAGTAAATATGTTCGTGGAAGTTGGGGGGGAAAAATCTATATCATGATGTATTATTTTCTGTTTGTTATATGTTTAAGTAAACTCAGTGGTTTCCATGCCAGAAAGACCTAACATACTTGAAATCAGGTGCATTGCAGTGAAGTATAGTAAAGATGTATTTATTTATCTCTCTCGTGCCGGGGTGTTGGTCAAAAATCGCAATTGAGACGGTGACCTGAAATCTGTGTTTTGCTCGTGGATTAAGAAACAGCCAATGATGACACAGTAAAAAAGTGATTATTTAATTTGGTGATTCAGCAGCAAAACCAACTAACTTCATCTCCCTGACTCAATGCTTTTTTTTGACTGCATCCCTTTATCTTATTTATTTCCAGTTCTAGCTTTTAAATGGTTGGAGCTCCATGGGTGTGCCATCAGTATTGCATGAGTTTCACATGTTGAGCGTTCCAAGTTTTGCAGTTATTTTGTTTCAATCAGGTTAAGTAACATATCACATTATGACAGAGTAGCTTTTTCTATTTTGTGTACATAACAGTGATTAAAGTCAATATTTCTTCTGTAGATCAATACTTTGACTGGGTGACAGCATAGAGGGACTTTGAAGGTGATTTTGCATATCTTGTGTCTTATGGGCTCTTAGTTTATATTCGGATTCGTAACCCTGAGAAGGACAGAGATATGATTATCAAAACATGAGACAATAAGTAAACTAAAGTTCAGACAGGTGTCGCTAAAATATACGTAAGTGTTGCCTTAGTGTCTTGTCACCTCGTCTTCAACACTTTACTCTGCTAACATTTCAAACAGACCAGTGAGAATAATTTTAATGAAAAGACGAAATTACTCTAAACTGTCGTTTGGCTCCTGAAACAGTCAAAATGAAATCCAGGTTCATGACTCACAGGACACACACACACACACACACACACACACACACACACTATTACTTCATTGTATTTGGCCATGAAATGAAAAATACACAGGAAAAGGTTACCTGAAGCTGTGTCCCAACACCACATTAATTCTAAGTAGCAAACTCTGGGCATAGAGAGTATAGTTTTAGTGTTTAGTATTCAAGCCCAGTCTGCTGTTAATATAACCATCACACTTGCGGTCTTCCATGCAGTCCTCACTGTGAGCAACCTGACCTGCCGTGTGTGTGTAAAATCTCTGGAGTGGTCTTTTAGAATTTATTACAGCTGGTGATGAAACAAGAGTAAAATAGTGTCTTTATGACGTTTAAATGACGTCCTTTTAAAGACAGTTTCATTGTTTCATTGACTTTGGACAATGCATTATACCCTATTTAAAATGCTAAAGTATGCCAATTTATCATATACCAACAGCTAAAACATAAACTACTAAGATTGGTATTACTCTATACAGGAAGTGTGTAAAACGGTAAAGGACCACAGCAGGAGTTATTGTCCTATTAAACAGCTGATTTGACTAATTAACATGAAAATCACAGGCGTAATTAATAACTTTGATCATAGTGTTTTACATTGTCACAATCTAAGTCTATACTCTGTGTGTGTGTGTGTGTGTGTGTGTACCTGTGGTGTCTGCCTCAGTGTAGTTAGAAGCTAGCGGATGAGGCCAACGATCTGCAGCTGTGTGTGCTGCCTCCCTGGATCTCCACCTACAACCAGTTCAACTCAAACCACACCCCTCTGCCAGTGAGGGCACGGTTCAAATTCAGTGAACTTCCTCGAGTGAAAACGGAGATAGAGAGAATGAAAGGCTCGTTTTCTGATAGACGGATGACAATCTATTTGGCGGTTGATGACAATGGGAAGATGTGGGCGTCGGGGCTGAGTAAGGATGTCAGATGGAGCGTATTTTGGTGGGATTGTTGAAGGTTTTACTTCACCATGTTTGGATTTCAGGGTGGTCCAAGTTCTAACATGGTGAATTATACACTCGAGTAATGTTTTATGTGCATGGGTTTCTCTCTCTAAGGATATAAAGTATTGGTCCTATGTGAATGATGATATCTTTTGTCTCACCATTAGCCAATGATTGTATATTTTTATATACCACATATAGCAAGATATATATGAATATATAATATTTAATCACCAGAATGTTAGCATAAGGAACAGGCAGGAGTCTTTATTTGAGAATGTAGTCAGTAAAATGTTGGAAATGTATTATATAGGCCTACTGACAGAAGGTCAGTATGAATTTATTGAACAAAGTCCCACTTTATTGACTGTATTTTTAACCAAAAGGAAACAGCAGGGAAGGATGTAATTACTGGAAAAAAAAAAAAAGTCATTGTATGTTTAAGCTGATGGAAAATATACAGTGGGCTTTTAATGACAGGCTTGAATGATGTCCAGATTGTTGGCTTTTCAGTCCATATAAATATAGCTTAATATAAAGATCGTAGCTGAAATATCAGACAGGCTACTTCACAATTCAAATTTTTAACAATGCTCGCTGCAGCCTCCCGGATATCTATCCATCACCAGTGACCAGAGTGTTGAAATACTTTTCTCCAGACAAATTTCTTCTTTAAGCAACAGACAGATTTGAAATCTAACATGCTTTTTGCTTGTGTTTGCTGTATGTCCTGTGAAGAGGTCTGAAACGTGTCAACCTACCAGCAACCCGTCAGTGCAGGGGGTCAGAGTCTGGTCATACTCCTACTGTAGCACTTGGAGATGCGTCTCTCAAGAACTAGTCCTACATCAGCAAAACACACACATATACACTGTACACTTTTGAAAACACATGAGCAACTAAAGACGTAACCAAAAATTCCACCGATCAAGGACTCGATTTCTGTATGTTTTGAGCCATTAAAATTGTGTAGCTCTTATATATATTTTTTTTTTATCCTCCAAGATAGAATTTGGAGGACTTGAAACTACATGTTTGTAGATAAACTAATTAATCTGCATTGTATGCAGACCAGGAAGTAAAGAGGTAGTTTAGCTGACTAATTTGTGCATCACTGAGATGTGATGTTGAGTTATGGCTGCGTTTACAATAAAAGCTCCAGATTTACATCCAGTAATTTGACCATTCATCTCCAGAGTGTTGAATGGAATATCATGTTTATGCAGCAACAACATTATCTGTTGGATTTAGCCTGGAAAATAAACATTTCATCAAATTTGTTGGTCCTATTTTGCATGCTATCTTGACAGTGAGGAACCACAAATGGAAGAAAGGGGAGATTTTATGATTGA
Source organism: Embiotoca jacksoni (assembly GCF_022577435.1). Lineage (NCBI taxonomy): Eukaryota > Metazoa > Chordata > Actinopteri > Embiotocidae > Embiotoca > Embiotoca jacksoni. Next base: position 4,491,818 of record NW_027185384.1, on the reverse strand, counting down.
TTAGAAGAGCTGCTGTACATGATTTAAACTGCTCAGTGTAGAATAATGAAAAAAAAAATAGTCTTTTACACACATATGCCATTTAAAAGTATAAGAGATGAGTGTTTTATCCTAAAACTCAACACAGATGTGTGTTACTTTGCCATTTCAGAGCGAGTGAGGCTGGAGAGCAGAAGTCTTGTTATTTTTCCGGTCTTGGTCACTCAGATCTCCTCATGTAGATCTTACCGCTGTCACCACAGAAGCACGTTATATTTTCTCGTAAATCAAAGTGTTTGTTGATCATTGTTTGATCCTGACAAAAAAAATATTTTAAGATGACTATTTTGAATATAAATTTTATTTTATTTTCTATCTAACGTTAGCATAGCCTGTTCTGGAGAAACGAGGGCAAATCAGCTCTTCGTTTCTCTGCTGTATGGATGTTATTTTGACGCTGATGCTGACAAACGTTTTGGGAAAGAGGGCAGAAAGTCCAAGAGACTATTTTAGATATTAAATAATTATAAAGTTATATCTAAATGATAAGATACTAAATGAGAGTTTGGAGCAGGATATTGCCATCTATAGGAGGATTAAAAGAACCCTTTGTTATTTAAGAAAAGAAAAATTAGGTTTTCAGGTGCCAAACATGCTGGCATTTTCTATATTTGACCAAGAGGAAAAATATCTCATTGGTTTGACCATCAAGTAGAGGTTTCCATTAGGATTATAAATAATCACTGATAAGTTTCCTTTGTGTAAAGATTTGCTTTGTCCGTTTGTTAATAAACATCATAGATCCAGTAAGATTACAATTGCACGATTAAAGCGACAGTGGTGCATTTCATTCAATCAGGGATCAGGAATTGGACTGGGACGTTTTTTGAGAGTTATCACTATTGGCACCAACACAACACACATTCTGTTTGTTGAAAAAATTGGATCCATTAGATTTAATTAATCTGGTAGACTCCATGAGATTGTTCACGGTAAGACTCAACCAGCAGAATGTTTTTTCTAAGGATACTCGCCCTGTCATAGAAGCATGTTAAGTCTCCACCGACCTCGTTAAAATTTGATTTGCTGAAGAGCTTGTTGGTGAGGACCGACCCTCTTTCTTGTTTTGGGGGCTGGTGAGCCCTGAAATGAACCTGATAGATAAGATTTGCCTGCCCACTAGGTTTAGAAATAACATATAGAATATTTATAACTCACTCATTGTGTAGCAGCACCTACAGCAGCAACTTTATGCGAATATTTAGGACGACTGTTTTGCTCAGACTTTGAAAGCCTCGCGTTTATCCCTCATTGTTATGCACACATTAACTTTAAATCATAGAGATCCCCGTCTGAGACCAAGCTTGCTCTTTTATTTCACTTTTTCGGGGAAGAACGCTGCACCCACAGCCCGTTGATTGACGGAGAAGAGTTTTCTGTACCATCGAGTGACTTTCTTTGGGATATTACTTTAGCTCTAGAGGTGAAAGGCAGCAGCTTTACAATGTAGACTTAACTGTCAACAGTTCTGGTCTTAAAACAGCTCATCAGAACCACGAATGTCTCTGCTTCTCCTTTTTGATTTTACAGATAAGAGCTACTAAACATCGCACCACGAATGATAACTACTTCATCCCTTGAATGTAGGACGCAGAGATGTTCTTACTTGAGGTCTGAAAAACTCGCATTTAGAATTTGGTTTGCGTTTGGATAGTTTCCTTTTTAACAGCCAGAGACATGAAAGGTCTGGATTTAACTCCTCGCGGACACATAGGATCTCTACCAGCTTGGATTCAACATGCTTTGTCCTTCTTTAGAGTTAGACACAAGTAGGTCTTGTATGTCTGTGTGTGTAAATGCAGCTTTAAAGAGTGAGTTGGCCCGTCTGAGCGCATCAGCAGTGTCATGTACATGGTGAAGTGTTTTCTTCCATGAGTTATTTCCTGCTGCTGTGGAAGCACCTCTTTAACAGTATGTAGGTGTTTACTAAGTCGGGGCGTTCCCTGGCTTTTGCCAGCCTGATGATTCAGTGGCACGGGATCCACAGCTCCGTAGTGTTTAACGAAGGCTTTTCTGTTCCTTATTTTCTGGGTAAATGTCAGGGCTGTGTGGTTCTGTTCTCCACCGGTCAGTAGTGTCTTATGATCTCGTTTGTCGTCTTAGGTCATCACTCATGCAAGCTGTTTAAGGGCCTTCGGCAGGACTGAGCTGTTTGTTTTTGTTCTTCTCCGCCGGAGAGAATGCTGTTATTAATCTTTATTTCTTGGAGAGAGGTGTTCACACAGAGACCAATTTGTTGTAATATTAGTAGTGACGCTACTGTTAAATGTAGTATTTAATAACAGCACTATTTATGGTCAAAAAAAATGAACTAGAGTGTGTCCTTGTGCTTGCGGTAGCTTTGGAGGCAGGTGGCCGTTTTGTAACTGAGTTCTTTAACATAAGCCACTCCCCCTTCGACTGTGGGAGGGATTTCATTGGTTCTGAGGTTGCTAAGTGACACTGGCCCAACATCATTTGGTTTCCTCAGCTGCCATTTGTCTCCTTGTTGACGACTGCATGGTCTCACAGTTGACACACCCTTTTGTTTTCTTCTTCTTCTCTTTCTTTTTTCTAAAGGAGAGTTCTTGATTTTGTTTTCATTCATTTCATTTTACATTTTAGAAAGGGAAAGAATAGAAATGAAATAAATCAGAATATTAATTCAATCACTTTTTCTACTCCTATTTTCAATAAAAAGTGAACCGAAAAAACCAAACAAAAAGTTGATTTGTAAATAAGTAATGTACAGTTTGTATCTGTAACTTGTCAGTCTGTCATTGGTGACAGAGTCTGTCTTGCTTATAACGCACGCTACCAGTAAATAAAAAAGGAAAAAGTATATTTAGACTGTATGGTCCCTTGAAAGCAAGTTTTAAATTAATATCTGATGTATATTCCTGTAACATTGCATTTTTATCTGAGGAATGATGTTATTAAAAAATTGCAAAGAAATTGCATTTCCTACAGCTGTGTTTTTCACAGGTCTTTTTCCTCACACTTTATTTGGGTAGACCGATGCTGATACTCGTATGAATTTACGACAACCCTCCAAAAATAAATGCACCAAATGTGACAGTTAATTAAATGAGAGATTTCTGTATGTGTGTTGTTGTCCTTGGTTTTCTCATTTCTCAGCCCATTTAATTTCAGGCCTCCAGCAGACAAGGTAAGCAGATTTGCTATATTCAGCTCAAAGGGAAGACTGCAGGTACGGAAATACAATACTTTTCATGTTTATCCAGAACTGAAAACCTGAGAGCTTTAAATATTCAACTGTAATACACATAGGATTTTGCATCTGAAAGAATCATCATACACAAAGTAATTGTCTTGTTTGTGCACGCAGCTTCACTAATGCAGCTGTGTGTCAGGGGATTTACGCAGCAGTTTCACTCACAATTATGATCCGCAGACAAATTTAGAGTGCAGAATATGAAGGAATACCACAAGAGACTCAAAATAGGAGCCTGCAACAAAAGAATGAAATCCTGGTGTTTGCAAGCAGCAGCAGCTAAAATGCGTCAAGAGTGGTGACTGGATATAATGAAGAAACCAAACACGCACTGCTCGTGACTTTACGTGGGGAATGTTTCCGAGCACTTTATGTAAGGATTTGTTACAGAGGTTCGTACCCACGCGTTGAAAGGTAACATTTGCGACTAAACTCTTGATTCCTGTCGACACCGACACGTCACGTGTCGGGTTTATGAGTTGCCAGATGCCTCTTCAGATTCCCCTGCTGGGAGAATTCTCTCTCACAGTTCGGACACTTGAATGGTTTCTCCCCGTTGTGGCTGAGCGTGTGTCTCTTCAGGCAGTTCAGCGTGAGGAAACGCTTCGGGCACTCTGAGCAGAGATACGGACGTTCCCCCGTGTGAGAGCGCGTGTGGACGTTTAGGTGACTCTTGCTGGAGAAGCCCTTCCCGCAGTGGACGCAGGTGTACGGTGTCTCGCCCGTGTGAGTCCGCGTGTGCAGCAGCAGCTCCCCCGAAGACAGAAAGGACTTCCCGCAGGTGGTGCACAGGTAATTCTTCTCCCCCCTGTGCATCTGCATGTGTCTTGTAAAGCCCGCTTTGCTGAAGTTTTTCCCGCAGATGCTGCAGAAGTTGGCGGGACCGTCGTGCAGCCGCTCGTGCTGCTTGAGTGAATAATTGCACAGGAATCCCTTGTTGCACTGCTTACAGATGAATATTCGTCCCCTCCTATGAAGTCTCTGGTGCTGATAATACCCCGACGGGCTCGTGAATCCCTTCTCGCACTGGCTGCAGCGGTACCGAAAGCTGTGGAGCTTCATGTGGGTCTTCAGTTGATTTGGATGTTCAAAGACTTTTTCACACGTCCGACATTTGGTTTCCTCCTCTGTGAAGTTTTTGTTCGCAGGTCGCGTGCTCAGAAACCTTTTGTCTTCCCCCGTGGGCTCTTTCCATCTACGTCCTTCCTTGTTTTCCAGGTTGTCCTTTTTCTGCTTACGTTCCCCCTTTTTGTCAACGCCATCTTTTTGTTTGCGTTTCCTCTTTTTCCCCGAGTTGCCTTCCACTTTATTTTTAGCAGCGTTCAAGTCTTCGCTTTTCTGCTGATTCTTTCCCGTGGCTTTTTTCACCGATTTCTTTTTCTGAATGGGAGCCGTTAGTTGGTGCTCACTCTGGATGTGCTCCTGGACTTTCCTCTTTATGCGGTGTGTGAATGAACACTGAGGGCAGATGAATAAACGAGACAGAGGACCTGAAAACAGGCATAAAGCATGGTAGGTGAGTGAAACAGGACTGATTCAAGATTAATTCTGGTCTGTTACTGCTAATAATTTTGTCTGACCTGATTTCTTTTTTGGCAGCCAATCATCTACATTGACATCTGATCTTTGACTTGAGTCTTCCTCTGAATCCTCCAATGCCAGTGTACCTTCCTCGTTGTCATAACCATCATCATCATCCTCCTCCTCCTCACTGTACGGCTCAGTGAATCTCTCGACACCAGTTTGAGAAGGGAGGGCCAGTGTGGACAGAATTATATCCTCCTCCTCACTGCCTGACCAAGCTGTAAGAGAGGAAGACCTTTAACATTTTACTCATAAGAATCACTTATTGACACATCTGGAAATTGAGATATTGAGAAAGACAGACTTGAAGAACGTAAAAAAAACAAGCAAGACGTCGGAAAAGTCTTTACGCCACACTTTAGTCTTTTAAACAGATATGATAAAGACACTCTCAAGAATTCTTTGTTGAAGGCTGAAGCGATCTCTGTTCTCACCTGAGCTGAGAGTCTTCAACTGTCTGTGATGAAGCAGCAGAGTCTTCAGGGCTAAGGGTTCAGAAAGATGGTGGCCCAATTCTTCTGACACAAACGGCTCAATGAGCCAAGCTGCTGTCTGAGACGGAGAGTGAAGGCCACAGAAAAGCAGGCTGGTAAGTGAAACGCACTCACAGGCCTCAAAGCAACAGCCAGTGACAGTTGTTGATCTTGTTGCACCAACGTCTCTTTGTGTTTGATGTGAAATACCAATTAAGTATCATCTTCTGATATCTCGCATCCCGAAAAAGCACTTCATCGTGTAAAATATAAAATGATTTCCATTAAGTCAAAATTATATAATTTGTCAAAAACTGCTGACAGTTCTTTGCTAAACAGCTCATTTTCTGACAGTCTACATGGTCGATCAGTGTTCAGTCTCCAGATGTGTGACCTGCTGTAGTACCTGTTGAAGGTTTGGTACAGGCAGCAGCTGTTCCAGTCTGGACAGGAACACAGACACAAGCTGCTGGATCCTTTGGTTGTAGGCAGAGCCGTAGTTTGCAGGAAAAACCTCCTGCAATATCCAGAGCATCAGATTGAAACTATCAGCACAGGTTGCCATGATACGGAGAACTTAAACATTTCGATTTATAAGCCACTCTGACATGCACAGCTCATTAATTTATTGTTAAAAGTCTGCTGTGTCACTGTGGAATTCACTTACTTGCTTTTAAGACATTAATTTTTCAAAGGCAGACTCACTTGGAAAAAGAAGTCCTTCTCAAAAGGAACATTCAAAATGTTCTGAACCAGGCTGGCAAAGTTGCTGTAAGAGGTCTTCAGGATATCAGCACTGGCCTATCAACAGGTGGACACAATAAAGTTGAAAACTACTTTGTATTATAATTTTATGAAGCTTCTGATGCTCTCTTTATCTCAGGCATTTATTCAAATGAAGTCACATTAGTTACATAAGATTTTTAGTTTTAGTTTTGTGGCTGAAGCAGCTCTGAACCCACCATCTGATCACTGGAGCTCAGTTCAGCGCTGCAGGTGTGGATTTTATCCAGGTGGCTCTGGATGGTCTGCAGGTTGGCAACACTATCACCACGACACAGCTCCAGAACCAGCTGCAACAAAACAGAGGTGGCAGACAGGTCAGTTGAAAGAGCACGACACCGCTTTAAAAAAAAAAAAAAAAGCTGAAAAAGATTAATTTCCATTGTGAGCATTCTTGACTCGTTTGATAAGATCAAACAGCTAGTGAGTTGACCTTGTTATTAGATTGTTTTCGTCAACTGTAGAGATCATTTTGATGGGTAAAATATATTATTAGAACTATTTTCGCCTTGCAAAATCAATTCAGATGTTACCCCTATCAAAATTAACTTCAAATACTACTACTTTATTTCACCACACAAGAAGTTTTCAGGTCTGTTAATATCATCCTAAACTGTTGCTTTTTCTTGTGGTGTGCCCCAGGGCTCTGTGTTGGGTCTTATATTATTTGTGTTGTATATACTTCCCTTATGTCGTATGATAAGTGAATTGAAAGGTATTTCATATACCCGGTGTGCTGATGACTTTCAGCCGTATGTCCTTTTCTCCTTAGAACCTGATAACAAAGACGAACTGTATGATCGCTAACAACTTATCAAAGGAAAATGCAGATAAGAAGGAGGTCCTATTCATGGTTTCTGACAGTAAAGCTTCCCGAGGTAGCACAGCGTTTATGGGGTCCCTCTCTTCGGCACAGTCTAATTGTAAAACTATAGGTGCTATATTCATTATGCTTCAATAAACATATACGATTTTAAACACGTGCATGTTTTAGATCATTTAAGAAACATTGACAAGCTCAGATCTGTTATAGCCTAACCCAAGTTAGAGATGATCGTTCACGCTTTCATACCATCCCGGCCAGGACCGCTCAAATTGCCTTCGCACTTGCCTCGGCGAGTCGTCCCTGGACCGTCTGCAAATGGTCAAGAAAGCCTGCTCACCCTTGCTCTCAAGCCCAGGAGGAGCTGAGCCTTCTGATCGGGACTCAGGAGCTCCGGGACGATCTCTGTGGCCAAACTGATGAAGTCCGCCAGCTTGTCATACTGCAGCACACTGTGCTGCTGCACCACCTGCCACATGAAGGCAGACATCAGCCTCACCGGAGGGACGAGGAGCTGAAGGGAGGCTGGAGGAAGAGCGGAGCCTGCAAACCACGAGTGTTTTGCAATGAATGAATGCAGTACATTTGAACTGCGGAGCAAACACTGTATAGGTAATTGGTCAACAACCCCGGTTCCCAAGACAGAGCATTAGTAAACGGTAGCTTTACCGCTCAGCTGCTTTAATAACCTCCTTTAGCAGATCATACTTCTCTAAAAGCGGCTGACTATTAATACTTGCAGAAAAATAGATATAAATAAATCGCACAAACCTTTGCCCTTCCACGCCATTTTCGCAGTTTAATGTTCAAACCAGAGAACTAAATTCCCCTTTTGCATTTCTCAACATAAATATAACTTCCGGGTAAAACGGAGGTTGCGTAGTAAAGGGTGTATTGTCCTTCATAATAAAAGCTGAGATGTTCAGTTCTAATAAAATGTAATTAGAAAAGCGAGACAAGTGGAGAGGAAGCAAATTATCCGCACACAAGTGGTACGGTGTGTGTATATTTGTTATGTATATTTCCAGTAGCATGTTGTTGTTGTTTTTTTTTACCCTTGAGTAAAATATATACTATTCCATCCAATACAGCTATAATCTCCTGATCTTTACTGTAATTTAGTAGTGTATTTAATTGTCGTTCCCACTTAGTGAAAGAACAGCTCAGGATGAGTGAAAATGTATAAACATTTAAGGTTATTTTTCATCATTACAAAAGACGACATTTCACAGTAGAAAAACTAGGCCTACAGGTGTAACTTTTGAAATTATTAATGGTTGAATTCCTTGTAACATGCACATTCAGGGTCCAGTTCATGTTGGCTCACTGTAACTATCGTGGCTCACAGGGTGACAGAGCAACTGTCTTTATTATTTAGGAACATCTGTGCTTTCGCCAGTCTGACAGCAAGTCTCTAATATATTTTTGGTATAAACAAATACAAAAATGTAACAAATGTAGCGACTATTAGCGTTTCACTTAAATGACAAAAACACCTGGCCATTAGTATGTATTGATTTACATTCAAAATGAGTCTCACCAGCTTTACAGTAAATGTAAGCAAAACCACAAAGCACGTGAAAGTACTGGATGGACAATAGAACACTAAAAACAAATAAACTATCTTAAATATTTATAATCTTGCAGGAATACAAAAAATCTTTCACCTGAAAAGAAAGCAGCAGACTGAACATCGACAGGGTCAATCATGGGACCATGTTACGTTCAGGAGTCTCCAGGTGATCGGCGGTAAAGACGTGACATGAATCGGTAACACCCTGTTTTTACGCACCCAGTCAGTATCAGACTGCTGGAACGACTCACTTCCACTGTAGGTGTTGGCTGTTACAGAAAACCAGCAGCTCCTCGTCGTCATCATCATCATGCTGACCAGTCTTAAGTTTGACTTGGAGTAATACGTTTTTTTTCATCTTATTGCTCATTTGTGCGCAAACGTAGATAAGACGCTTTCATTTCACACTTTGTGGCCATGGGAGGAAGACGCAGAGGCGCACCTGGATCTGACTACACATTTGTCAGTCCGGTAGTGAAGTACCTGCTGTTCATTTTTAATCTTATATTTTGGGTGAGTGATCACGAGCTGTTAAACTCACTGATCAGTAAGATCGAAGCGTGGTAACCTTAACTTCCCTCTCTCGTGTGCGTGTTAATCATTTGTGTTTCTTAACAAGCCAGACTTACTTTGTAGTTCACTAAAGTATATTTCATTAACAAAATTAACGACTTAAAGACATTTTCTTTTGGTTTCAGTTATTCCAACCATTCCAGGGACTGATTCTGTTTATTTGGTCTGAATTTAGCTGCGAACATCACTTTGTTTGATTTGGTTATTCTTTAACTTTGGTGTTCAGTGAAACTGTTGTCGAAAGAGGAAGTTATACATATACACACACTCACACAAACCAGGTGTTTTCAGCTTAGTCATTTGACAGGGAGTTACATTTTTACTTTTCAAATTAGGAATCATGTAACATGAGAACTTTGAGGCGCAATCATTTTGTTGTCATCATGCTCACTCTGTAAACAAAGCTGCGGTTTGTTTCTGGCGTACACTTAACCAGTCCACTTATACTGGTTCTGTTGTTGAAATACTGGACTTGCCAAGGAGCACAATTTTTTAGTTTCATCAGTTCATATGCTGATGGGGCCATGCAGATGTGCATGAGAAGCAGGTCCCTACTTCACATCTGTCTGTTAATTGAGAGCAGCGTGGCTACTGTGGCAGATTCCACAGTGCGGGATACTTTTGCATTTCAAATAAATAATATCAGTGTTATTATATTCCTACACGGCCTCTCTGTGGCGTTAGTTTGGTCTCCCGCAATAAGTGTGCAACTTTTATCATTTAAATTTGGTTCAAAGTAGCAGCGAAGCTCAGCAGTGGGTTGTAAATAAAGCAAAGTTCAGTATCAGGTGACTGTAACATAAGGAGATTTCTTGCAGCATTTTTAGAGCTGATCTGTTGCTGCAGATTAAACGTGCTCAGGTTTTAGAGCAGTGCGAGGAGACTTTCCTGTGGTGGAGCTAAAAATATTTAAAAGAGAAATGCTGTCTAAGCTCCTGAAAGCCAGGTCTGATCAAAAAGTTTCAGGTTTACTCAGGTGTGCTTTCTTAATATCTCAGAAATCATCGTGTCTTTAGAGATTTTCTTTGCGTATTCACTTTTTAGTGATGTCTTGAAACAAACCTATGAGTGGTGTGTCAGCCGTGCATGACTTGTGGCCATGTACAAACAGGATAAGGCTGTGTAAAAACTTGAAACTCTTCCGTGTGGAATGTGTTGTTGTCATTTCTGTGGCCTCTGGCTACAATGGGCTCGGTGAAACACGTCAAAGATTACTGCAAGTTTGTGGTTCTTTTCCAGTCCAGGATGTAATGTTCAGATGTAATGTGATAATCCCAGAAATAAATAATAAAATGAATTGAACCTCTGTTGGATTCGGGCACTGACAGACTCCTACAATAACCTTTTTTTTTTTTTTTTTTTTTTTTTTTAAAGCCACCTGTTTGCCTCAGGTGTCATGTCTGCTGTATTCACAGTGAAACTAAACCTTTACAGAAAGAGGCAGATGAAGCTAGCTCTTCCCTCCTGCCCCATGGAGGTACAGTGTCTGTGGTAACTGGAGCCATTTCATTCATTCAGGGTGAGAAGAGTATTTCTGAGGCCTCTCTATTATTCTATTGAGGCTCAGAGAGGAGTGCTGAGTGAAAGGCTCTTTATTTTTAAGGGAAGGTTACAGATTGCTGTCAGGTTAGTTTATTCAAATGGAAGCAGAGTGCATGGAAGAATCTCCTAATTTAAATTACTGGCCCTTTTTAAGATGAATGTTGTGGTCCTCTGGTTTAACACTGGACTCACTTTGATTGCATTTTTAGACATTTTAGTCCACTTAAATCAGTACAACCTTATCTATGATTCATTTGTACCTCTTGTACATCTTTCTTATTATGGTGATTAAGTGTTCTGGTGAATGGTGCCACTCCCTGGACAAGTGGAAACATAGAAGAAATGGGTTTTCCACATACTGTACTGTGCATGATTCCCACTTATTGGGGCCTGTTTATAATATTTTGAAGTATAAAGAAATCTTTTCTGTCCTCAGATAATATCCCTGGTGATGATGTCCATCGGGGTGTACGCCCGCATGATGAAACACGCAGGTAAATGATCCTCCATGTATAGACCATGCAGTGTGATCACATGACAGGACAGTGTTTTTGCTTTCATGAGGCTTCATTAGTCAGGCTCATGCATCAAACAACACAGAAGGAAAACTGACAAGATCTTCTGAAATATATAAAATGATACATGAATACGTTTCCTGCTTCTGTTTGAGCGGAATATCACTGTCTGTCTCTGTCTACATCAGCCTTTGAACCCCATCCTTTCCTCTTCTCCCTTTCAGAAGCAGCATTGGCGTGTCTGGCAGTGGACCCCGCTATCATGCTGATGGTCGTTGGGGTCCTCATGTTCATTCTCACCTTCTGTGGCTGTGTGGGCTCCCTCCGAGAAAACATTTGCCTCCTGCAGACAGTGAGTGAGGATTTCTTTTTTGTCAAGTCTGCATGGAGAACACCGAAGCTTTGTTCTGTAAAAACCAACTGATTTTACACTGCCGTAACCATCCCTCTCTCTTCTCCTCCCAGTTCTGTATCTGTCTCACAGTGATCTTCTTGCTGCAGCTGTCTGCTGGTATCCTGGGCTTCATCTTTGCAGATAAGGTAACCAAACGACGAGGAGGATTTTCTCTGTCATATTAATGTCAGTATAAATGTCTTCATTAGAACTGTTTTATAAGATGTTATTCACTTTACCGACTTATTGAAACATTTTAAAAGAGTGTGAATACAAACTGTGTTTTAAGTTGCTCTTATTGGATTCAATGGATGAGGCTGTAATGCTTTTTTGTTTTGTGTTGTTTTGGTTGTTAGTTTTTAACTTAATCCCTCTGGGTGCTGTTTATAAAATAGATTATTGGGATGTATATCAGTACTAGATATCTGTTAGTGGGTAAAGTTTTATACTACTATTAATGTAAGTTGCACTTTGTCTGTAACTGATTCAACATTTTAATACACTCTTCAATGAAACAGCAGTTTGCTCATAAGCAGGGTTGTAAACTATGATTTTGTTTGTTTATGGCATGAGAAGGAGGTTAAAGATAATTTGGATGATGTGTTTGTTTCATCCACAAATTCCTTTTTAATACTCTTTCAAGGCACGGAATAAAGTGACTGAAATCATCAACAATGCCATCGTCCACTACAGAGAAGATATTGATCTGCAGAACTTGATAGACTTTGGTCAGAAAGAGGTAAGGGATTAGTCTTCATGTCACTGCAGGTAATTCGATTTTTTTTTTTTTCATTATTAATACCAGGATGAAAACAGTCTTAACAACATTTGCAGCTATATGTCTTTTAATCTCTTCCATCTCCTCAGTTTGGCTGCTGTGGTGGCGTGGCGTACACCGACTGGTCCCACAACATGTACTTCAACTGCAGCAAGGACAACCCCGGCAGAGAGCACTGTTCTGTTCCCTTTTCCTGTTGTATCATATCTAAAGACAAGGTCGCCTTCTTTTAGGAGTCTCAGCTGATCACGTTTTGGTTTGTTACTGTTGTGTTTTTCATGTGCTTTACCTGAATGTGTCCATGTGCGTGCAGGTGGTGATCAACACCATGTGTGGCCAGGGCATGCAGGAACTGGAGTTCGTTGAAGCTGGAGCGCACATCCACACCAACGGCTGCATAGACAAGATGGTCAACTGGATCCACAGCAACCTCTTCTTACTAGGAGGCGTTGCACTGGGACTGGCCATACCACAGGTAGAATAGGGTGCAAACCACACATAAACAGCACACGAGTCAAGCTTGTAAGACTACACCAATCACTTTGGTCAGATGTTGAGCCTCCTGTCGTGTTTTCTCTTTTGCAGCTGGTTGGCATCCTTTTGTCTCAGATTCTGATAAACCAGATCAAAGACCAGATTGAGCTGCAGAACTACAATTTAAAGCACCAATCTGACCCGTGGAACTGATCCAGGAGAGACCCGAGCAGATTCATGACGGATGGCGACACCGTCAGTAAGACAGTAAAATCACTTACAGCCGTTCAACGGAGTCCTCTGGCTGGTGTGAGTATTTACTGTCACGACTCTCGGACAACACTTTTATATTCTGGAAGCACATGGACAGAACAAAGACTGTGTTTTCAAATCCTTTGCTCAAGAGGAAACGGGAAGAAATAAAACTCTGCTCCCATCTGCTGGACATATTCCGCATTTACATTTACCAAAACTGAAGTGAGTAAAACTCAAGCAGGTGACGAGGTGGTGCTCAGGATAATATTAACTTTAATTAAGAGCTGCAGTCAGTCTTATCTGCAACAGGTCATTTTTTTATCATTCATTTGTTGTCAAAGGGGCCTTTTTTTTTAACTTTTTTGTTTCAAATACTATGACAAATGGTAACTAACTAAAAAGGGAATTGCATTTTGAACATCTATTTTGTAGACTTTAATAAAATTAAAGCATGTCAGACAGATTGGTTTCCGTAAACTCAGTAATGACGCTTATTGTTACAACCATCTGTTAATCCGATACTTAATATTTGATGGAATTTACTGTTATTATTTGTATTCATGTTTTAGTAATGTATATCCTATAATATGTATATTTTAACTTTGACTTTGAAATCTTTGTCTAAACCAAGGACACTTTGTGTCTTTACTTTCCCAAGCTTGTCTGGGCCCTAGAAAAGTTCAAGGAATATTGTCCCGTTTCTTAAACATTTTTTATTTGAATTAAATGTGTTTTATGTGACAAATGTGGCCATGTGAGGTTGCTTGGTCATCCTGCCAAGACCTCATTCTATACATAATGTCATTACTTCCTCTGCTCTTAGCCACCTGACAGCCTGCACGGCTGCAGAGCCACCAGGTTGTGTAGGTTGTATGCCATGCCATTACAAATAAATGTTTGCCACACACACTATGCACACAGTTTATGTTCTGTACATGATGCGATTTATATCCTGTATGTCGTTTGAATCCGTCCATGCTCTCACCTCTTATTCTTACGTTTGTCTTCTGTAACAGTTTTTAATTGAAGCCAAAGGAGGACAAAAATAGTGTAATTGCCTATAGTACTGTAGAGTTTAGTGCTTTTTATGTCTGTAAAATACATCCTTAGCTGTAAGTTTCAGCATTCCATCTATTTTCCTGGAATAATTTGACAGAAATCTTGTGTTTCTTTTAACTGGAAGAGCTGCTATTCGACTGGCACGATGTTCGCTCATTACCCAGCGAAGCTCCGGCCAAAAGTCGAATGTAATTGTGAAGAAGCATAAACCGACACATCTTCTCTATCGCCACCCTGTTTGTCTGCCTGGCGAATGAAAACCTGAGTTGTGAGAGATTCTCAGCCTGAAACCTGATGCCTGTAATCTTTGGGAGCAGAAACAGTCCTGCCTGCATGTGTAACCACAACCTGTGACGCAAGTCTTTAATCTAAACATGACATTTCTGTGTTAGCTTACAGCTGCAGTAACTCCACACACTGATTTTGTTACACACCACAATCTGCTGGGTCGCAAATCTGATGGCACAAAGGAGTGAAAGCACTTTATAGAGATGTGACATTTAATGATTTAGTAGAAGAAACTGAAGGAAAAGTGACAGTTCAAACCAAAGTGCACGGCTCTGTAGGAGTCTCATTGTAGAGAGTGTGTGTGTGTGTGTGTGTGTGTGTGTGTGTGTGTGTGTGTTGGCCTTGGCTCCAGGGGCTCTGTGTGTGGTCCCTGGTTTTTTTCCCTCTGACTCACTCAGGCAGCCATGTTGCTGTGGGTTTTAAGGAGGCCCAGACGCACACACACACACACACACACACACACACACACACACACACACACACACACACACACACACATGCGTGATCAGAACAGAGCAGAGTTAACCCAGTTTTACTCCCTGAACACCAGAGGAGAAACAAAGCATCAGCAGTCATGCAAATACCACAAGTGCACTTTCCAATTAATCTAATAACAACAGCAGCGTGGTGAAGATTTGACCTGTTAAAAACTTGTTTTTTACATTTTTTTTACTTTTCAAAATCACAAAGTGAACAAAATTTGATCAGTGTAAAATAAAGTGACTGTATGACTTTTGTATTTCATGTATGTATGTTCATATTTTGTATTTTTTTTAGCAGCAGATTTATGCAGCCACCTTAACCAGGAGAGAGGAAGCTCGGGCTATTATGAATATGTCCCAAAGGAGACTAATTTAATGTAGTTTTGAGTTATTAACTATGTACCTCCCTCCCACACAGACACTCGCATGCACTTACTGCCATGTACCCTTACGTCACAACATGTAAATTCATTATATATGATTATTGATAAAGGCTGAGACAGTCTCACAATCATCATCTTAAGGCAGATAACCAGTAATATTGATACTTTTTTTTTTTTTTTTAAATCATCTTACATTTGTTTGATTGTATCTTTGATGTATAGTATTCAGTCTTATGTAATGTCTAACAGAAGGGTGCATTCTGGTCTCTGTAGGGGGTGAAGTGAGTTTACTTTTGGCTTCATAAATGTCCCTAGAAACAAACACTATCAGTGCACATTAGGCCACATCTATATTCCTCTCTCATGCTCCTCTTTCGTAATCTTGTTATTATTTCAAAATAATACTGCTAATGCTTTTTTTTTTAATGTATATTTGCTATTCATACTCATATCTACAGTGTAATACATGTAACACCTGTGGCTGCAGTGGTACCAGATGTCTGGATTTCTTTTGCATTAACAGTTGTATTTTTTTTTTAATGCTGTAATGCGTACAGTTTATCATTTGTATTTATTTCATTAAAATCCTCCTTAGCTGTACCCTGCAAATCCTTATCTTATTCAAAGATGATGGAAAACTCATTAAATGAGGGGCTGTTAGATCTTAATGTACATCAGTGAGACCCTTGTGGAATTAGTTTGTAAGATACAAGTTTGAGAGCACATTAGGGCTGCAATTAGCAATTATTGTCATTATTGATTTATCTGTTGATCAGTTGTTTGGTCTTTAAAATGTCGGTGAACCATGGTGAAAAATGTTGGCTGGTGTTTACCAAAGCCAACCAGAGCTGCCAGAAATGTCTTGTTTTATCCCGACCAACAACCCACGACCAAATCATATTTGGTTTATTGTCATGAAGGACTAAAGGAACCAAAAAAAAAAAAAAAAAAATCACAATTAGGAAGCTGGAATCAGAAAATCTGAGGGTTTTTTCCCAAAAAAATTGACTTCAATTGATAAATAGATTATCAAAATATTTAATAATAGTTCAATAGTTTTCTGCCGATCAAGTAAACGATGCAGCTCTTGTACACGTAGTTTAAATATTTCTAAGAGGCCTTATTATCGTCCATTTGCATTGTTTTTGGTAGTTCTCGGAAGGTCTGAGGACCACCCGGGGGTCTTTAAGGGGCTTCATAAAACTGCTAACATGTCATCTTCACTCCCTTTAAGTTGACACAGAGGACATAGGATCATACGGGTGCATGATTCAGCACAAACTAGAAACAACTTTTCACATGAGAGTAAACCTGTCAGATGGGGGTCTGTATTATTTTGGTGGGGGTCCTTGAGATGACTTGGAAAACTTGGAAAAGGGCTGCCATAAGGCACATTCTTCCACTTGCAGAGGGGGATGGGAAGGGAGGTTTTGTTGCTCTGTCTCTCCCCCACCATGTGCATACCAGAGACAAAAAAAAAAAAAAAAAAAAAAAAACAGCCAGACATTGAGCTGCAACTCAGAGGAGCACAACAAAGACTCAGAAAGCTCTCATCAGAAACTTCACCCGGAGACAAATCGCTTCTTGGGATGCGTACAGAAACAGGAGAACTGATCATCTTATTTTTCTGCCTGTATCAAAAAAGGGGAGGCTGTGGAGAAGGGGTGGTGCATGTGAGCTGGAGATCCTGTTACAGAGATCCCGACTTTTTTATGGCAAGTTTTTTTTGGAAGTGGGGGAGGGCGAATCTTCAACTTTCTCGCATATGTCCTTTTCGTATTCAGCCTAAACGACTCCAATGAATACTTTATATGGTTTTAAAGTGATCGTCCGCTTTTTCTCCACTTGAGGACAGTTTTCGTGGCTGCGGGGAGTTTGGATAATGAAGGCATTCAGGCCGATCCAGCAAGGATCGGACGAGAAGTGCAGAGTAAAAAAGTTTGGGAGGACTGCGAGAAAACTTTGAAGCGTCCTGCAGCTTTTCTTCATCATGCCGCGTTTGGAAACAAAGTCTCATGAAGAAAACTTGCCCTCCGGGTTTCTTTGGAAACTGGATTACTAAAACACAAGAACACAAAGTGATCTCGGTTGTAAAAAGTTGAATCTCTTCCCTCCCCAAGATGTCTTCCCAGGGTTGGAGCCCCATTGTTGGATTTTACGGGTTGCTTTGCGTCTGGACTGCCTGTCTCTCAGGTTCCGGGGCAGTGTTGTCTCCAAACGGGACAATATTTGAGGACAACTGCAAGAAAACCACAACTTGCGAGGCCCTTAAATACAACACATGTTTGGGATCGCCTTTACCTTACACGCATACTTCTCTGATCCTGGCGGAGGACTCCAACACCCAGGAGGAGGCTTTTGAGAAGTTGACCATGTGGTCTGGTAAGACTTAACGGGATCAGAACTTGAATATGCTTCATCAAATGTTATAATCAATAATTTAATAACATCCTATAGTTTAAAACAGTAGTGAGATATAATATTTTCCAGTATATCAAAAGGAGAATAGAACTGCAATAAGATCCTGCCCTGTGAATCCCTGTAGAAATAGTATGAATAATACATAATAATAGCTTGTTATAAATTCATCATGAATAGCATTACTACATTAGGAGTGGTGTTTGAATCTTCTGGTTTATTTTCGGCATCAAATATATTTAAGAACTTGGCTTTCCTTCTTTAAATTTGTAGTAGCAATTAAATGATACATCTACACATTAATAATAAATAGATTGATTGATCTCATAAAATACTGCTTTTTATATATCACTACACAGAAATATTCATTATGCTGGTTTTAATGTGCTAAGACGTTCACTGGTATGATAATGGCCTGTGATGAGAATGCCTCAAGTGCTCAGGGGACAGAGGATGGAGGAGAGCTTCACAGGAAATGAAGGGTTAAAAGCCATAAAAGGCAACAAAACATCTTCAAAGGTGTGTGTGAGGAAACAATTTAAGACTCAAAGGTTTTTAGATATTCTGCAACAAACACTCACATTCATGAGAGCTCACTAATGAGCTGTCAGGCCATATAGTTTTCAAAGACTGTTTCAAGAGCCTCGTGTATTTTGTTATAATATACTGTACATGACTCCTGTGTAATTTACAGCATCTTTTGTTTGCTATAAATCTGCTTTGGGTTACATAAAAAATGTCCAGGGAAATATTGTTTTCAACTGCACTGATACAAAATTTCCTGCTGGACCTGGAATCCTCAGGGATGTATTATAATTAATTTCATATTCTCAAATTCGTTTTCCAATCTTTGCTTTCTGTCTTTTACAGACACTTACAGCTGTTCAGAAATATGGCAGCAGCTGCATGTTTAATTTTTATTATCAGTTAATCTGGTGGCTATTGTCTCAGTTTGTCTAGAAATTGTCCGAAAATGCTGATCATCATTCGTGTGATGTCTTTAGATTACTTGTTTTTCCTGATCAGCAGTCAAACCCTGAAAAATATTCTGCTCACTTGAGCAGTTTGACTCGGCAAATGTTTGGCCTTTTTCCTGATTAGTTCGAATTGTCTGTTCATTGGCTTCTTGATGGATCGATTAATTGCTATCACACAAATAGATTATACAAATGATCTATTTTCTTATCCCTGTCCTAACTTTTGGAAATATGATCATAATGATGATCACCATCACCACCATCAGTCTGATAAATGCAGCAAGTGATGTGCTAATCTTTATTCTTGTATCTCATGTGTAACTTGAATGTTATTGGGAGTTTTAATGCTGTTTTTCTGTCCCAGGTTTGCGGAACGCTCCTCGCTGTTGGACAGTCATCCAACCGTTGCTCTGCGCCGTCTACATGCCCAAATGCGAGAACGGCTGTGTCGAGCTGCCCAGTCAGAGCCTGTGTCTGGCTACACGTCGGCCGTGTAGCATCGTGGATCAGGAGAGAGGCTGGCCCGGCTTCCTCAAATGTGACAAATTCCCCTTGGGCTGTTCGGTATGCTTCACTGTCATGTAATGTCCTGTGGTAGCACAAAGTCTCCTTTCTGTGCCTGTTTCCAACAAATTCAGAGGTGAGGGTCAAACTAGAAATTGATTACTTTGGGCTGTCCATCAGGAATGCCCTTTCAGTGTTTAGTCAATAAGCAGAATTGATTCCAACTGGGTAAGTAAAACCACCGAACACTTCTTTTTTCATCATGAAGCTTTAAATTCTGTAATATCTGCAGGGAGGTGTTGAGAACGACTTCCTGACCTTTACTGTACACAAGCTGATATATCACTCAATGTTACCTGGGGTGGCTAATCAATTAAAAGTTCTCCTTTTCCTTTACACCCTTTGTGTGCAGAACGAGGTGCAGAAGCTGAAGTTCAACACGTCGGGCCAGTGTGAAGCTCCCTTGGTGAAGACGGACATTCAGTCGAGTTGGTACAAAGACGTAGAGGGCTGCGGCATCCAGTGTGACAACCCCCTTTTCACTGAGGAGGAGCACGATGACATGCACGCTTACATCGCTTACTTTGGCACCATCACCCTCCTCTGCACCTTCTTCACCCTGGTGAGACATGAATATAATCCACTTCCTCTAATCCAGTTTAACGTCTTTAGGTATACATGATCCATTATTTTGATGTTACGAGTGTCAACCATCGTCTCACTTGTGCAATTTCTGTTTTCAGGCCACATTTCTCGCTGACTGGAAAAACTCCAACCGCTACCCGGCTGTCATTCTCTTCTACATCAACGCCTGCTTCTTTGTTGGCAGTATCGGTTGGCTGGCCCAGTTCCTGGATGGAGCGCGCGAAGAGATTGTGTGCAAAAGCGACAACACCATGCGACTGGGGGAGCCCTCGTAAGTGGAAAGGTTAAAACCATCGGCCATGAAACCGAATTTCATTCAGTCTGATTCTTTTCCAGTAACACTCATATGTCCCTCTCTGCAGGTCTTCAGAAACGCTGTCATGCGTCACCATCTTTATCATCGTCTACTACTCCCTTATGTCGGGTGTGATATGGTTTGTCATGCTGACCTATGCCTGGCACACATCCTTCAAAGCCCTGGGCACCACTCAACAGCCGCTGTCTGGTCGAACCTCCTACTTCCACATGGTCACCTGGTCCATCCCCTTCGTCCTCACCGTGGCCATCCTCGCTATCGCCGAGGTCTGTGTGAGGCCGTCTGCTTTAAAAAGTCTCATACTTTGTGTTGTGTCGAGTGCCACTTTTCTGACATCTCTTGTCTTTTGTCACGTCTGGCGGTATGAAGGTGGACGGAGACTCAGTGAGTGGGATCTGCTTTGTGGGCTACAAGAACTACAAATACCGCGCTGGGTTTGTGCTGGCACCCATCGGAGTGGTGCTTGTTGTCGGTGGCTACTTCCTCATTCGGGGTGAGTTCACTTATTTACATCAGCAGAATAGTTTGGTCATGTTTTATCAAATCAAGTGGCTCAAATTTCAACACGTACATCAAGAGTAAATGATTGTAATACACGAGAAGTTCCCCTGAAATATTTGTTGACCACCTCCCAGACATTGATTGATTTGAGTGCATTCCTCATTTTTTTAGGTGTCATGACATTATTTTCCATCAAGAGTAACCACCCAGGACTGTTGAGTGAGAAAGCAGCCAGCAAAATCAATGAGACGATGCTGAGACTTGGTAAGTCATCAGCAACCTTCCTCTTCAGAGTGAAAACTTTAGTTTAACTATGTGTTTTTCACAGAAATCAGATGCTTTAATTGTCTGGTAGCAGGATGTTGTTGGACACAGTGATCCAAGAATGTAAACACAGTATGTGATGAAACTATATGATATGCCCACCGAGGGGAAATTCCTGTTAACATTAATTTGAAATGTGAAAATAAGCAAGAAAAGCAAGTCCCTCTAATATCCTACAATAATTTCACTCACTGTTTAACCTTTGCTGGGAGGCTTTTTATAATCTATGAAGGCCCTTTATTTACATTTAGTTTCAATGTAGTAGGTGTTTTTATCCTGGACATCTTCTCTGCATTGTCTTACCTACTATAATCATTCAAAAATCCATTTACAGGGTCATATGGCTATTTGCCCCTACTGTAGATTTGGACTGTGCAAATAGATGTATTGTTATATTTCTTCGATGGCATGTCAACGTTTCATCTACTGTATGAATTGTGTTGGATGTGTCATGTAATTTGCTGTTTTGTTTCTTAACATTAGGTATTTTTGGATTCCTTGCTTTCGGCTTTGTTTTCATCACCTTCGGCTGCCACTTTTATGACTTCTTCAACCAGGCTGAATGGGAAAGGAGCTTCAGAGAATACGTGTTGTAAGTTTTTATTTGGCACAAATCCCACACAGTTACTTAAGGTTTAAGGTTTACACCTGCTTGCTTCTATACTACTCAGTACTTCCATTAGAGCCACCTCTTCAGGTCACCCTCTGCATCCACATTGAAATCCACAAACTGATGCTGTTGAGACACCAAACCGCCGTTCAACCGCTCAGCGTGCAGCAGTGAATGTAGCCCTATTTTCCCACACTGTTGACACTGGCTGGATGGGAATTCATTTAGCCTCAAAAATGTAAACCACTCTCTCCCACCCTAACATGTAAAAGGACCTTCTTATTTACCGGACCCAGCTTTTGAATGTGCCTCAGTCATATGGCTTGAAGGTGTGGGAGGCACATACTGTCAGAGACACAGACTGATCACAGCTCTGTAATACGTTCAACAGGTGTGAAGCCAACGTGACGATCGCCTCTCAGACCAACAAGCCGATCCCGGAGTGTACCATCAAGAACCGTCCCAGCCTGATGGTGGAGAAAATCAACCTGTTCTCCATGTTTGGGACGGGAATCGCCATGAGCACCTGGGTCTGGACCAAAGCTACCATCCTCATCTGGAAACGCACCTGGTGCAAGTAGGCAAACATCAAGTGAACATTGTATTGGACTGTGTCGTTTCTGCCCTTTAAATATTACTTTCCAATCTCTATATATATCAGTCTACTCTCATTTCCTGTGTTCATCATCATGGCTACATGCCCGTCCACATCCATATATGGTTTTAAAGATATGATGAGAGTGTGGGAGAAGGCTTCTTTCCGTGCAACCGGACTTGTACTAAGTAAGCAGAGTTTCTCAGCCACAGGTCTGCATAAATTTTGGATTTTACCCTGATCATTTCAAAGTATGGAGGCGTACATTTAGCCTTGCTGTGTGTCCCCTGTGTGTGCATTTTGGTTTGCAGTGTTATTCCTTGGTTTTAGAAGTGTTCACAAAGGACTCACTGTGACTTGGATTTTACTCACTGGAATTTGTAAAAAAATATACATATAAAAATCAGCTTCGGTTTTCAGTTTGGGTTTAAGGCTTTCTTATCAAGTGTTTTCCAAAGCCACACAAAGTGAGAGAACTTGTAGGATATAAGCATCTTGTCTGAAGTCACATGGCAGCTGCTGGAGTTAAATATGGGATCTTTCAGGTTCTTGAAAATTTCTAACCATTAGGTCCAAGTCTCTTGTTATTTATGGATCAGGACTAAATAATTATGAAATAGATCAACTTTTTTTTTTCACAGTACAGGAAAGAACATTTTATCTGCAGCTTGTTACTCCTCCTGTGCTTTTTTTAACATACTTTACGCCCCTCTTGACAGGATTATTGGCCGTAGTGACAATGAACCTAAGAGGATAAAGAAGAGCAAGATGATTGCCAAGGCGTTCGCAATGAGGAAGGAGCTCCACAAAGACCCAGAGAAGGAGCTGTCCTTCAGCATGCACACTGTATCTCATGATGGACCAGTGGGTGAGTGTTTCAGTGAAATCATTCAAAATCATTCCGATAATTACTCCTGAGGAAGCTTAAACTGATCATTCATGATGAAACACAGTGCAGTGTATTTTTTATATGGACTAATAAATGGAGAAATAGTAGCAGACATGTCTGGATTGCATACTTCCATCTTGTGGTAAAGGACTGAAACTGCAAGGTGTCTTATTGAGATTGTCCACACCTCTTGTTAATGTGATTATTGCATAGGTATAATTCATAATATGCTCCCTATTTCACCCATGTAGTAAAGGGTTGTTTCACCCAAACTACGAAAACATTTTATCTCAAGTTATTTTGGATTTAGTTGGAGGAGCTATTTCTTTGGTACAATGCAGTTCTAAGTTCAAACTTTCTGGAAAGAAACCTTAAACAATTTTTTTCAAAACAAACAAAATGCCATGCAGGTCTGTTGTATTGGGTTGGCTTGGCTAATTAAGGGTTATCAAACGTGCGTACAATAAAACAAAACTGCTTGGCTAGTTACCATCAGAGGTCACTGATCAGTTATGTTTTTCGTAATTTAGGTGATACAACTCTCTGAGTTGTGTTGTGTTCAGTTACATTATGTCAAAAAATCCACTGCATGTTATTTTTTTATTAAATGTGCCTTTTTGTGTGATAGAGGCTCCTTGGTCAGAGGCAACTGTGTCTTATGTCTGTAGTTGACAACTGAATGACTCATGTAAACTGAGGTTGCTGTGGCTGACATGCTTATTTCCAGTATTTCAGCCAGCCAGCACTATTTTGGATTCAAAGCTGTCCTTATCTGACTCTAAATGAAAACATTGTGGTTTATTTGTTTGTTTTTTTCTTTCGTAGCTGGAATAAATTTTGACCTAAATGAGCCATCTAATGACATGTCGTCAGCGTGGGCGCAGCATGTGACGAAGATTGTGGCCAGGCGAGGTGCCATCCTGCCTCAGGACATTTCTGTTACTCCCACTGGTACACCAGGTGAGATCTGGAGGCCATGATTCAGACATTACACCTACTGCAACAGAGATACAAAGCATTTCAAGCCACATGTTCCCTTGTCACCCACTCCATCGTTGTCAGGATGCCTCTGCGCAGGCAACAGCAGTGACCGGAGGGATTGTGTTTTGGGGTTGTTCGCCTGTACGTACGTTACATCCTGTGCGATATCTCGGGAACGCCTAAAGGAGATGTGTTTAAATTTGGCATGAACGTTCACTTGGACTCAAGGATGAACTGATGATTTGATGGTGAAAGGTCACTGTGACCTCACAAAACATGTGGTCATAACTCAAGCATTCGTACGGTAATTATGATAACATTTCATGCAAATATGTGATCAAATGAAATGCAGAAGTTATGATATTTACACCCAAATTTACTGTGACATCACAATCTGCAAAATCAGTTTTGTGGCCAATATTCAACCCTGTAATTCAAGAACAGAAGGTGAGAGTGTGACCGTATTTCATGTTTGGTCAGATACTGAATTAGTGACACTGATCTGGGGTGTCCACCTTGAAACTTTGCTGATTGTATAGATCTTCTATGCTGTCTTTTTAAAGATGTGTGTGAAGCATCCACATTTCAGAATTTATTTGCAAATCATGGATGTGAGCTGCAACTTAACTGATACGAAGCGGTAATTTTCTGTTTTTCCTCATCTCCTGAAATCTTTTTTTCAAATTTTCAAATTTTCCCTTCCATCCTTTGAAAAAAAAAAATATCATTATTTTGTGTTATTTTTTCACAGTGCCCCCTCCAGAGGAGAGGAACAGGCTGTGGATGGTGGAGGCAGAGATTTCACCAGAGATGATTAAGAGGAAAAAGAAGAAGAAGAAGAGGAAGAAGGAGGTGCGTCCGGTCGAGGAGGTGGTGGACCACCAGGCTTATCACCAGCGTGAGTTCGGCCGCAGCTCGGTGCCACGTCTGCCCAAACTGCCCAATCATCCGAGCCTGGTAGCCAATCTGCGGGAGCAGCAGAGGCAACAACAGCAGATGGAGGAGGAAGTCCTGCCAGGTTCTTACCCGGACTTCCAACCCTCACACCGTCTGTCCTATGAGGAGAGGTATCCCTACCTGCAATACCAGAGCAGCCGGAACAGCTATGGCCACAGCCTGCTGTCCAACCCTCTGACCGTCGACGATTGTCCAGAGGATCTGGGCCTCGGGCCGCGCATCCTCCCCTCTGCCTCCAACTGGCAGCCCAGTCGATCTTCACACTACCCTGGACAGAGGGATCACACGAACGGGCTTTCGGAGAGAATGGCCCATGTGGCACGAGTACCGACAGGCCGGAGTGTCGGCTATGGACCCATCCACTCCAGGACCAATTTAATGGAGGCGGAGCTTATAGATGCTGACTCTGACTTCTAAAGTCATATCTCCAACATACCAGTTTGTGATACACGCAATAAGCTAGAAAAAGTGCTGGATACTTTCACAGATTCTTACTAAAATGCACAGAAATCCCACTGCCTGGTGGACACGATGGAACAAAGCTGGTCAGTTTTTGCTTCATTTTTATTTTTTGTTGTTTTGTTTTTGTAGAAAAAGGAAAGGGATGAAATGAAAAAAAAAAATCTATGTTGTGAATAAGTTAATAAAAAAAATAATATTTTTTTATACTTTATTGTGTCCAGTAAAATTTCAAAGGCAACTCCGTGTTGACAAAACAAATAAGGCAGCTAAACTGTACATGGCTTGAAACAACACATATCTTTGACCTGAAACTCCAATACATTCATTAACTTGTGTCAGCTCAAACCTGCTGGTGACAACATTACACTCTGTAACACAGCGGGGGCAGTCTTATGGTGTCTTGTCAAGGTTGGATTACTAATTGACTCAGTCTGCTTGTTCTTGGAGGACATTTTAAAGAAATTGAGAAATTCTAAAAAAAAATTATTTTAAAGTCAATCGTATTTGTAATATTTGGTTGACGGATTATGTCATTAGTATTTCAACACTCCTAGGGCAGAATCGACCTCTGACAGAATACTGTACAGATAAAAAAGCTACAGATTACTCTCAAATACTGTTTAACCCAAGTCTTCTCTTGTATTATATTTCAATGTTTTAAGACATTGCTTTCTCTTTCTACTACTATAGAGTCACTAATTACTTTTGTTTATGTACAGTTAACTTTAGGTACTAAACGTTATCTCCTTCACCATGTTAATACTAACATCACGGAAATAATCCCAAAATGGTCAAACGGAATTTGTAATACACAAATAAGCATCTTAAAGAGAAGCCAGGAAGTACTGAAAGAACAGTGAAGATTGGTTTTAAGTCAAACACATTGGTTTCACAGCTTCACAATGTGATCATTTCAACTGATTTACTCAAATTATTACGTTGTCCTTACTTTTCATCTTCTTTTGACATCCTCAAATACATATTAAAATGATTTTGTTAAGCAGCTGCTGTTGCTGAGAGTTAAAGTAAATATTACTTGTTTGTATTCCCTCTGTTGCCTGGTGCAATAATTCAACACTTTGTTAGTTTTTTTGCTTTGAGAAAAACGTATTGCAGTTATGCTGTATTGATTTGAATAGAATGCCCATCTTTTTCTTCGTTCTCCTTGTACAGTAATGCATTTTTTTAAAAGGGTTATTTCTTTTACAGCTCTGTGTCTACTTTTGTTAATCTATTATATATTCAGTTTAAACTGGGCTTCATAACCTATGTGTGTCCTCTTAAGTCCAGTAAAACAACAACTATTGGATGATGTATTCTGCACCACAGCAGTTTTTTACCCTGAATCTTTTTCCGAATCTGAAAAAGATGCTCATATTTTGCAGTCTCTCGCTTTCTAAATGTGTTTCTCAATGTGTGTACTGTATATAGGCTGTTTATAGATTTCTCAATATGGATATTATTTGTACAAATTAATAAATCACTCAATTCTTCTGCTGAGATGATAAATAAAAAGGGAAGAGTCCAGTGTTCTGTAAAAATCTGCCACTGTACTCGTGCTGTAACCAAAATGTCTCCATAGAATTAACTGTGTTAGATCGCTTCTTAGCTAACACAAATAAGTTTTGTCGATTGTGTCCAGCATTTCATGAGAGATGTGTATGAGAGTGGATTATTTATGTTAATAGTAGACACAACACTGCTATGAATTCAACAAGGCGATGACTTTTTGACAACAAAAATGAAGCGCATAGCTAATGTTGATCTAAATTACTTTGTATGCCTTGACATGTAATAATATTTGTTTTTGTATGCTGTCAGAAGATTTACTGTACTGTTGCTTTCTGTGTTTATTGTGTAAAAAAAAAACCATTTACTGTCACTTTTCCTGTGCAGCTGTACTTTTTTTTGTTTTTGTTTTTTATATGTAAATAAAAGTAATCCCACACTTATTTGTGATTGTTCTGCCTGTGGTCACCAGTTCTGGTAAATAACTTTACATTTAACATATGCTGTCGTACAATTTTGAAGTGGCATACTTGAGCTTTGGGCCACTTCCATTTGATGCGACTTGCCACGGCAACAGAGAGCAGCTGAAAAAGAGGGGAAATTAATGAGCTGGTCAAAAAAATAATTCCGTGGGGAACTTTCCGCAAACGTTCCACGGGGAACCTTTGCGAACAGTCGTTATTGAAAATTCCGCGAATGTTTTTTTTTTTTTTTTGGCGAACATTTCCTTAATATTCTATTAAAAGCCGTTATATGATATGCAATTTATATATCTATTGAAAGTATTTATAAAAGGCTCACCGAGATAATTAGTCTCGCCGTGTGCCCCCCCCCTCCCACACTCCCCTACTCCATCCCTCACCCGCTCTTGTTGCGTGACTGCAGCGGTGACCGGCGGTCGTTGCACGGCTTGACTTTATAAAAAGGAGGGACGAAGCCACTGGACGGTCAGACAGGAGTACCAACACTTTGGGGGGGTTAAACGGACAAAACGTCCCACAGAGCTATTCACCGATGCCGGGTGATGTGGAGAACCTGCGGAAAAGGTCCACGGTTGAATCAATAGGTGAGACCCAAACTATGTTCAAATGAAATGTAATGTAATGTAATGTTCAGCCTCTCCTGCTCTCGTTGCAACTTCCTTTCAGTAAGTTACCACCTGTGTTTGATACTTAACGACGGCTTAAATACAAATTAAAAAAAACATAAAAAAGGTGTTGAGTTTTGCGTCATAAGTTTAGCTTTGTCTCCTCATTAAGGTCACCTGTGTTGCATTTCAGCTGAAATTTGAACTTTTTTTTTTCTAGTTTAAACACTTACTATAACTTCCAATCTCCTAATAAGTTTTTTTTTTTTATGCACAAAGGAATTATTTAATTTAGGAATTATTTTAAGCATCATTTAGGGCGCTGTTTTAATCAAAACTCAAATGTTTGCTCACAATGCTACTATGGTGGTGGGTTAAAAAAAAAAAAAAAAGAAGTTCCCTACAGGTAACAGACAACAATGAACATTAGCTTTCTGTGGATTTGAAAGGCATTATATCTTAATCACCAAATGTGAGTTATTGCCCTCTACCTGCCTCCAAAATCTAACTTTTTAAATTATCAATTTTTTTTTTACAGGACATCAATCAGAATTTAGGAGACATTCAGATCCACCAAATTTGTATATTCACAAAGATGTGAAGTAAGCTAAGTTTTCTTATCTGTATGTGTTGCAATGCATTAATAATGTGATCGGTCTCGGCAGACAGCAGTTGACCGCCTGGATTAGAGGGGACACTGCATGACTCTCAGGAGGTTTTTATTAGTCACGCACATTTCCATTGGACGGCGTTAGTCCTGGATATCCGTCAACCTCCACACCTTTAATACAAATGACACGCTGTGCATTTTTAAATGTGTAACTCTGTTTTCCCTTTTATTTCCTTTATGCAGAGAGCTATGTCGAACCTGAACAACATCACCGGTTTCCACAGCGACAGTCCCAAACTGAAAGGGTTGGGCCTCAGCACCCTGAACTAGGTGGAGTGGAGACACCTTCCCCAGATGCTTCTGCACGCCACTTCTGCCCCTATCCACCAAAATGTTTACTCGCTGTCCACAAAGGTAAATAAGATGTCAGCTGAAACTAGAATGAATTATTTAAACAACCAGATCTCTTAACTTGACTTTAAGACTCTAAATGGCTGGTTCTATAACCAATATTCCCTTTCCCAGCATGGGAGATGTTCAAATTTAAATGGGTATAAACTGAAAACGATGAGACAACTCTTGCTGTGAAGAGTTTTCTCACGGCGCTGATCTGCACAGGAGGACACGGTACCTCAGCCCGGTCTACTCCATCACACTTTGGAGAAGAGGGGTGGCATGAAGGCACGACGAAGACCACGATCAGAGTTGAGAATGAGGTGGAGGCGCACAGGGAGGCCAACAACTACAAGGTGGGTCAAGACAACAATGTCACTCCAAATACACCTAATCAGTCTCTACTTTTGCCACTTTTACTCATAAGAGGTAAAAAAAAAAAAAAAAATGTGTTTTGAAAATGCAGCTGTAGAAAGGATTTGTTAAACAGCTTTCATGGTGAATACAGTGTTTGTCAAAATGTGTGGCAGTCTTCCTTGGGGGCGTAAGGGACACTGAAGGAGGTACCTGCATGACTGAAGGGCTTTAAATTATGCTGCAAATGTTTGGTGCTGACTTCTTTTTGTTTTTTACTTCCATAGTTTGGCTTCAGAAAGTGGAAGGGCAATGTAACAGAGAGGCCCATTGAAGACAGATCAGAAGTCATCAAAGAGCTGTACTCTGACCTTGTCACTGTTAAGCCTCAAGAAGGTCTTTTTTTTTGGTCTTTGTATTTTAAATCTGTGTAACACGACCGACATACTCATACAGACAAATAAAGGGTTGTTATATTAACCTGTACTTAATTTCTCCCATGTTTTCAGGCTCGGTGATCACCTTTGGGAACTTAAGTTATACATTTTTATTTGGATGGTGGATATCATTATTCTACATCCTCATCTGTCTTCTCATGTTTCTAACAATCTTTGGTGCCCCTTATGGTACGTATACTTTAAACCGCACCATCACTCAATGTATATTTAATTTTTCCTTAAATGTGAAACATGATGCCAGTTTGTTTGTTGCTTGCTTTCAGGTAAAGTTTGTTTTAGGATGGCGTGGTACTTGATATGGCCGTTTGGGAAGTCGATAGAGAAGGTAGTATGATTTGTAGTGTCCCATCTTTTCAATTAATGTCTTGGAACTTCTAAAATACTCTGAAGCTGGGGTTGTTATTTTGGGTTAAATAATCAGGAACTTCTTTATCACCTCTACAGGACAGTTGTGATGAATATTTTTTTCAAAAGTAAATTTACAATTTAGTTTTTTTTCAGACCGATGATGTAGTTAGTAGATCCACTATGAGGCCTCCGAAGCTTGAGGTCATTCCTCCAGGCACGGACAGTGATGATCTTGTCAGGGACAGTGATGATCTTGTCAGAGACAAGGACTCTGAACCCCTCCTGGTGTCCTCCCCAATTGCTACTGAGATCCCCGTCCCAGAACTGCCAACTAGGAAAACGTCAAAGTACTGGGTAGGAAAGTCAGAATGACTTTTATCACTTTTTGCAATGTAAAGTTTACATTACATATGTTATTCATGCTTCTTTCTCTGCTCTACAGTGTCGCATCAGCACTTATATTTGGTTGTTACTCGGTTACCCTGTCCTGGCTGTGGTCCACTCACTTGCCTGTGTGCTTTCCTGGCTGCTGGTCTTCACCCTCCCAATAGCCAAAATGAACGCTCGCATACTGACCACCGTCCTCCTCATGGCACCAGAGAATTTTCAGATCAAAAGACCAGAAAAGGTACATGGTTGTTTTCTGAATCAGTTAAATGAAGTCGGTATCAAGGCAGGATATTTATTTGCCTTGAACACCATATCGGAAATGCATTTCAACAAGATTGAACTATCTGCAAAGCCGGGCACCACTAGAACTAATAATGGATTCTTACTGATTCTTTAAACTTGAACCATTTATTGGTTCATCACATCATATTTAACTTCCATGTTCTCTCTTGCAGACACCTGGGTGTGAGACCAGAGTCATCTTATGCTGTTACCGAGCTTTCAGTATTTATTACTACAAATACACTGTCCAAGGAATCAACATTTTCGCTCTAAGTATCCTTTTTAGGTTGTTCGAGGTGAAGTCGGGCTCATAATAAAAATACAATTGTGAGGCAGTGGTAAGCAGGAGACCGCCAAGTTGTATTTCACATTTCAAACTGGCATCAATCAGGATGCCTTGCATTGTATTTACATTGTGAACTCCTTAATTACTGCTGATCTGTCTGCTGTGCGTTTGTTCTCCTTAAGTCTATGTTCCCTGCAGATCTGCTGCCCCTAGTGTTGATCACTTTGATTATTGGCTATGCTGACCATGATCACAAGTACTTCA
This sequence comes from Embiotoca jacksoni, assembly GCF_022577435.1. Classification (NCBI taxonomy): domain Eukaryota; kingdom Metazoa; phylum Chordata; class Actinopteri; family Embiotocidae; genus Embiotoca; species Embiotoca jacksoni. The sequence goes on along the minus strand of NW_027185384.1, from coordinate 4,460,426 downwards.
GTGCAGAGACCAAGTTTGCCACAGCCATCACTTCCATCATTCCCCTATCCTACTATATTGGCATGGGGATAGCCAGGTAAAGTGCTGACATGATGAATGGGAAGAAAAAAAAACACAAACTACTTAAGCCCACTGAATCTCCAGGAATATTTTTTAGAAACATGTAACTACGTATAGTGGTTCATGTTTTGATTGTTTTTAATGGTATCCGTGAACATTCCCCAAAGCATTTCTGCACAGAGTAACTTTGCTGTGGGAGCGGTGGTGAATGCGACTTTTGGCTCCATCACGGAGATGACGTTCTACATCACAGCTCTGCTGCAGGGGCATCGCGCCGCCACCAAATGTTACGAGGAGATTGTCAAAGCTGCACTCACTGGAACACTGCTGGGGTGCATCCTGTTCATACCTGTAAGTTTCCGAGGAGGACAGACAAACACATTTACCCGTTTGTTAACGTGGTCCTTTTTGATGAAGCACGCATTCTTGGGCTGCATCCTTTTCACAATGAGTCTGACGGAGGACTCGCGCTGACTGTCTGCGTTTGTCACCTGCACAGGGTATCTGTATGATCATCGGTGGCATTAAACACCGCGAGCAGCGATTTAACGTTCGTTCAGCTGGCGTGAGCTCGGCATTGCTCTTTATATCCATTGGAGGTGAGGATGGCAGTTCCACGTATAATAATTCCTCAACCAGCCGATTCATAACCTCTAAACTTGACCTTCATGCTTCAATATTGTCTCCAGGTGTGTTTGCTCCTACCCTCTTCTCCAAGACCTTCGGTAATCTGGTGTGCGAAAGCTGCACCAATGTTCCAGGCAACATCAGCGTGCCCTTCATCTGCAAGGACTGTCACTACGACACGGTGGGCGGCAGCCTCTTCTAACGGTCCCATGACTTCCCCTTTTTCTTGATGTAATTTCAGAGCGTGTTATTGTTGTAGATCAGCTCGAGTAAGAAACCAGCCTTGAACAAATGTGAAATTCACTCGGTTTCAGTAAGGACCCTTTGAATCGACTTGCAGGGATTTACTCGTGCATTTTTTTATTTTATTTTTTCTCCGTTTCATTTCTTTTGATGAATGCATTTAATCACTTCTACCATGAAAATTCAGTTTTTGTGGGTCACAAAGCTGCAAAACTGTGTCTATTGCCTTTTGTTCTATATTTAAAGCTTATATAATTTTAATTTTTGCCATCCTTCTTTGTCCCCAACAGACTCAAACTGACCCACAATTGATTCTTTCGCATATTGAGTAAGTCCACGCGTTAGACAAACTCTTCTAGTGTAACCAGCTCTGTGGTGTTTTGGTGAATTATGAATGTAAAATTGTGTTTTCCAGGCCACTAGTGTACTCCATTGCTGTCCTGCTTCCTGCTGCATATCTGATTGGTCTCATCTTCACACTGAAGACTCATTCCCACATCTATGATATCCATATCAGCGATGGCCACGGGGCTAATGCACATGGTCAGTATGCACAGGAGGGCACCAGCGCCTACAGCCCCACTGGTGAGGTCACCACTGGCCATCTACTAGCCAACAACTCGTGTATTAATGGCAGCATTATTGCCACCTGCCATGTCGCGTCAGGTGTGTTGTCTGCATGCAGTTCTTTAGTCTTCTGGTTTAAAGGACCATGAAATGATTGTTATGCATGCATTGCCTGTTGCCTGCCTTATTAACCAGTATGTGCATGGGACTCACACACCTGTTTACCTTGCAGTGAGGTGGAGTTGTGCTTGCACATCCCAAAACTCTAAATCAAGTAAGAATGAGGAGACTGAATGTGGGAGAAGAGTTTGATATATTTGAGTTTATATATACAGTGGGGCAAAAAAGTATTTAGTCAGCCACCAATTGTGCAAGTTCTCCCACTTAAAAAGATGAGAGACGCCTGTAATTTTCATCATAGGTACACTTCAACTATGAGAGACAGAATGGGGGGAAAGAATCCAGGAAATCACATTGTAGGATTTTTAATGAATTAATTGGTAAATTCCTCGGTAAAATAAGTATTTGGTCACCTACAAACAAGCAAGATTTCTGGCTCTCACAGACCTGTAACTTCTTCTTTAAGAGGCTCCTCTGTCCTCCACTCGTTACCTGTATTAATGGCACCTGTTTGAACTTGTTATCAGTATAAAAGACACCTGTCCACAACCTCAAACAGTCACACTCCAAACTCCACTATGGCCAAGACCAAAGAGCTGTCAAAGGACACCAGAAACAAAATTGTAGACCTGCACCAGGCTGGGAAGACTGAATCTGCAATAGGTAAGCAGCTTGGTGTGAAGAAATCAACTGTGGGAGCAATTATCAGAAAATGGAAGACATACAAGACCACTGATAATCTCCCTCGATCTGGGGCTCCACGCAAGATCTCACCCCGTGGGGCCAAAATGATCACAAGAACGGTGAACAAAAATCCCAGAACCACACGGGGGGGATCTGGTGAGTGACCTGCAGAGAGCTGGGACCAAAGTAACAAAGGCTACCATCAGTAACACACTACGCCGCCAGGGACTCAAATCCTGCAGTGCCAGACGTGTCCCCCTGCTTAAGCCAGTACATGTCCAGGCCCGCCTGAAGTTTGCTAGAGAGCATTTGGATGATCCAGAAGAGGATTGGGAGAATGTCATATGGTCAGATGAAACCAAAATATAACTTTTTGGTAAAAACTCAACTCGTCGTGTTTGGAGGAGAAAGAATGCCGAGTTGCATCCAAAGAACACCATACCTACTGTGAAGCATGGGGGTGGAAACCTCATGCTTTGGGGCTGTTTTTCTGCAAGGGGACCAGGACGACTGATCCGTGTAAAGGAAAGAATGAATGGGGCCATGTATCGTGAGATTTTGAGTGAAAACCTCCTTCCATCAGCAAGGGCATTGAAGATGAAACGTGGCTGGGTCTTTCAGCATGACAATGATCCCAAACACACCGCCCGGGCAACGAAGGAGTGGCTTCGTAAGAAGCATTTCAAGGTCCTGGAGTGGCCTAGCCAGTCTCCAGATCTCAACCCCATAGAAAATCTGTGGAGGGAGTTGAAAGTCCGTGTTGCCCAGCGACAGCCCCAAAACATCACTGCTCTAGAGGAGATCTGCATGGAGGAATGGGCCAAAATACCAGCAACAGTGTGTGAAAAACTTGTGAAGACTTACAGAAAACGTTTGACCTCTGTCATTGCCAACAAAGGGTATATAACAAAGTATTGAGATGAACTTTTGTTATTGACCAAATACTTATTGTCCACCATAATTTGCAAATATATTCTTTAAAAATCAGACAATGTGATTTTCAGGAATTTTTTTTCTCATTTTGTCTCTCATAGTTGAAGTGTACCTATGATGAAAATTACAGGCGTCTCTCATCTTTTTAAGTGGGAGAACTTGCACAATTGGTGGCTGACTAAATACTTTTTTGCCCCACTGTATATATATCAGTTCAGCTGTTGAATAAGGTAGGCCTTTGATATTAAACTTAGAGCTGTTGGTAAGCTTACAGTGTGTTTGTCACCAGCAGGTCATCATGTTGTCCACTGGTCACGCTGGAGAGCTCTTGGAGTGCTGATTGTTGCCACGCTGCTGATGGCGTGTTGTGCTGATCTCAGCACTTTGAACATCGAGCCCATACTGACCCATTCCTCCATCTCTCAGGTATTCACAATGCATTATTTATGAAGAGGAACATTTCTGATTCTAAGCTTTATGGAACTTTCGTTTACGAGTTGATGTTTAGCATAGCAGGAGCTGTTGAACTGAGATGTATCCTCTCGTCTTGCAGTACTTCATTGGTGTTACAGTGTTGGCCATGGTGCCAGAGATTCCGGAGCTTGTCAACGGGATCCAGTTTGCTCTGCAAAACAACATCAGCTTAAGGTTTGAATGCATTGTGCTGTTATGTTATCATTTTAAGGTTACTTTTACAAAGCACCTGAACATTGCAAAAGCCCTACTATAAGTTTGAACAATGGAAAATACGACGAGCACACATAGTGGAAACATTTCCATAAAGTATTTGAGCAACATAAGAATCCATTTAAGTGTTTGTTTAGTCAAACCAGGCCATGTTAATGAAGAGTGTTACTAACATTTTAATTTGTATGATTTATCTGTTTGCAGCCTTGAAGTGGGGAGTTGTATTGCTGTGCAGGTCTGCATGATTCAGATTCCACTGCTCATCCTCTTCAATGCATTTTATGTAAGGTAATTTTTTTTTTTTGGGGTGGGTGGGGGGGGGGGTATTTGTTTCAACAATGACTTTGCAACCTTTTTTTTCCCCAGGATGTTGGCTTTGTGCTTGTGTTCAGTGATATTCATCTTTGGGCCAGCATCTTTAGTGTCATTCTGGTCAACTACATCTTCATGGATGGAAAATGTGACTATTTTCAGGGTGAGTCATTTTGAGTGTTTTTTTCTTACCAACATCGGAAATAAACATCACACTTTGTGGGAATCAACACATTTTTTTTTTGCAAAAAGTGTAATATAAACAGTCATATCTGAACTTGTTCATCTAAACCATGTTAATTAATGATGGATGGAATGATGATTTGTGGCTGATTTATTTCCTGCTGTCAAAAACGGTTAAAGCTGAAATAATAGCTCTACTATAATCCACTTCATTTTGTCTGCAGGCACGGCTCTAGTGGTGGTTTACCTCATCCTTTTGGCCCTTTACTTCTTCGCCCCGTCTCCACGCTCCTGTTAATCTGCATGCCAAGAAAACTACAGATGCTCCAGAATGTTAGGCCACTAAAAGGTCACTAATCCTTCGTCTCCGGGTGGTGTGTGGGTTCAGAGGCACGAAATGTGGAAAACTGCTTGAATTGCAAGCTGTAAGTGCCTTTTGTAAATATGATACTGAATGGCGTTTTGTGTGCTTGAACATTTGTTCTAGTTTATAAAAAACTTGCGACCTTATTTGGTTTGTGAAACACATTTTCTTTTCCTGACAACCACGAAGTAACCATTTTATAAGAGATTTTCATTTCTCCATTGTACTTTGTTCAGTACGCTCAACGAACAGGACATACGAATGCACGTTATTACCTTCATCTGGTGTGCATTTTCAGAATCTGAGTGTAGCGGCAGTTCATGCAAAGAAGTCTACAAGTAGAATATTAAAAAAAACGGTTTTATTACTGGTATGCACCGTGCTAATCATTAGTCAAGCAAATGAAATTGGTGGAACAAAGATATATTTACAGAACACTTTTATTGACACAACTCAAACACAACATTCATACAAGCCCACTGTACAACATTTTAGAGGTCACCTGTAAAACTATATCCCGAACTAAAGATTTAATGTTGCGATTAAAAAGCAGGTGAAGACATCATGCACCAAGTATTTCGGAAGGCTGAGCAGAAATAAAAGGAGCAAGGTAAAGAAGTGCAGGCAGATTCATGCATTTGTGGGCATCAAAGAGTCTGGAAAAGTCTCATCCTGACCCAAGTCCTCGTTATAGACACACTTCGAAAGTGCAGCGTTGTTTGGCATCAGATAAATATGAACATATTACCTTGAAATACTTGGGTGCTTTTGGGACTTGTAACCAGCTCAAGTCTTTTCTGCTCATTTATAGGAAAAGAATACAGAGTCTTCAACATTTAAGACGAGATATGAAATCAAACATCTGGCCAGCGACTTGTAGTGATTATATGTAATGATTGGATTGTTAGAAGCAGTTAAAACATTAACTTAAAATGTAAAAATGTTGTCTATACATGCAAAGATCTTAAACTGCCGGTATGTGTAAAATGTCAACCTTAGTAGTTTGAAAAAGGCACTGCAGTATTAACACGTTTGTAACCGCCTGCTACCGGAGCAACTCCTGTGATAAAACCATTGTCATGTCGTCAACAAAGAGGGAGTAGAAGTTGAAACAATTAAGTCTTTATTGGAATAAAAGCATTTTAAATAAATTTTTTAAAGAGCACCAAATTCACAGTGATGGTGTAGCATGGTTTGGTTTACAAATGAAAGCTGCAGGCAAACACGATGGAAAATAAATTATCTTGAAGATACCCACCTTCCTTCTGCCTTTCCAGCAGAGGATTTTTGTAACATAATTGAGAAAACTAGAAATAGACGGGTCCAGATAACAACAGAGGCAGCAGTCAAACTTATCTTTACATGCTAATTAAGAGCGCGCAGTGTTTCTGCGCGTTTTAGGCAATTTACCACAAATAACGTGACCATTTTCAAGGCATTAAAGTTTTTAATGTTTTCCTTCTTTCCAGGCAGACGGTACGTGTGTGTAAATATAGAAATCGTTTGGAGAGATTGGAAACTTAAGGTTGGTAAACCATTACAGTGAGCTCCATGTCTGCTTTTATTAAAATCAAACTTGTGCAAAGGAAACAAAACTTTCAAAATAAAAGCAGACATTAAAATCAGTGTATAAGATTACTTAATTCACCCAACTTTTGGTTTTGAGGTGTTTGATTTTTACACCTTAGGGAGGAAACAAATAAAAAGTCTGTCAAGAAAGTCACAAAAAAGTTTGTTTAAAAAAAACTAAAACCCTACAAGTCAGCAGTAATGGAAATTGTATATGACAACTGTATTCAATTGGCTAAAATGTGCAAAAAACACTAGTTCTTGAGCAAAACCACTGTCTACCACCTTTTATAGACTGAAACCATTACTGTCATCACTTCTGTCTGTATGATCTATTTTAAAAAAAAATTAAAAGAAAAGGATATGCCTCCAAAATCTGCAGGATGAAATTTGCAAACAGCAATATCCGTTTATGTGAATACCCCCAGAACAAGTGATTTAGTCCTTCAACTAAAGAGACATGCATTCTTCCTTCGCACAGAGTTTTTAAAATTACTAGAGAGCAGATTTTTTTTCTTTAAAAAAATGCAAGTGGACAGTGTTTGACTTCATGACATGGCAAAATGACTTATTTCCAGCTGTCACAGTTTGGAGGATGGGAACAAAGAATTCATACTTAGCTTGACACAAAGGCATCATGTAAAGAACAGTGGTGGGGAAAGGGGTCGAGTAAAATCCATAAAACATTCCACATATATTTTCTTAATCATCACTGGAACTACAAAAAAAAAAAAAAAAAAAAAAAAGGAACGAAAACAACGAAAAAAGGCATCCCATTGTTTTTGGTTTTAAGGCGGGGCTACGTTAGGCAGGGGAGGGAGAGACTTGCCGTTAATTTAAATCTGTGCTCTGTTGGACCGCTGTCTCGTTGTCTCCTCGCTGTCCGGCCCAGCCCTTCCATTCCTCCGTTCGTGCTCCACCGTGCCTATTTCAAGCGTTCAATGAGTTCCTGCGTGAGGCCCAGGTTGAGCAGCTGCATGGTGGGGAGTGAAGTCAGGTGGGGAAAGGCCTTGAGGAGCTTCTCCCAGCATAGCTCCAGCAGGCTGGGCACAGCCAGCCAGATCTTGAACAGAGAGCCAGTTCTCTTGTTCTCGTGGATGTTCACAACGCCACCGTGGATGTACATGCAGCCAGCCTGGGGACAAAGAGAAGGATGAAGGCTTGAGCTTCCAAGCAACCCCTACAGTCCATCACGGCTGACTGGTGGAACAAAATCTCGACAGCGTGTTTCTAGGCATGTCGGAGTTTCTAGAGCTACCAGCAGCTTTGGAGAAGTGGGTGCCATGGAGTCAAAGATATTTAAAAAAAAAAAATTCCAACCCCAACATGTAACCTTTGTTCAACAAGTTTTCAATATGCATCAACTGTCCACAAAATGGACAAAAATACCATCCAATAAAAACACAAAAAAAAGTAGATCAGTAGGGAAATACAAATTATTTGATCTGGTAGATATTTTATCTTCCCTTAATTTGCCTTGGAACAAACAATATGACCAGGATCCTAACAATTTCAATTAATATGTAATTTAGTTGCTGTATGCATATTATTTATATATAAACAGCTTACATTAGCAATTGAACCGAGACAAACAAATAGAGAGGCTTAGACAAGAGTGTTGTACTGACTGGAGTGACAGCAGCACAGTGAAAGTAGGCTGGCTCAGGCATCACTGCTGGTAGTTTACTCCACTGGAAAGTGTGCAGGTTGATCTTCCACAGATCGGCTAATATCAGCTCCCCGTTGTAGCCGCCACAGATAAATACATCTGCAATAGAGAAAAATAAATAACAGATACCATTACATTATTGAGGTGAGCTTGAATCAATTTTAAATCCTACACCAAAATAAGAGGATGAATAGAAATAATCTGAAAAGTATTCTTATCTAATGATATTGTCTGTGCAGCAGTGCTTTCTTTGGTTCTCACCATTGCGTATTTGCACGCAGCTGTGGCATCGTCGGGGAGCAGGATACCCTGTCAAAGGACGTACACTATTAAATAGTGCGCATGAGAACAAAAGGGGCTTGTGCTAATCATGAGGTGCAGGATACAGACCTATTTTTTCATGAGGTTTCGTGCTGATCTCCTCCCAGGAATTGGTCTCCAAATTGTAAGCATGAATCTATTTCAAAAAACAAAAAAACAAAAACATGATACATATTTACCTTGAGCCTAAATGACAGTTTTCAGTAGTGATTAAGATGGATTTGTCTTGTGTTCAAGAAAGAAATCTGGAACAAAAACTATAATTGACATTTGTTTACATAGTAACAAAGATGAGATGTTTAAAAAAAAAAAAAAAAACTGTCAACCTAACCTTCAGCATTTTACTGCATCTTACTGTATAGAAGTATAGAATTTAATTGTAGCCTTTGAGTTTGTATTTATGTGCATTATCGGCAGTATGCAGATATTTTTCGCTTTTCTACAACTACAGTATTGTTCCCTATAGAAATGTTCTTTTATCTTCCTCAGCACAGTACTCGGTACCAAGTGTGCGAGGGAGGAAAAGTAGACCAGACCTTGAGAAAATATGATGAACCAGAAAATGCTTCAGCTGCCTGTTCAGACATTTCTCATTAAAACATTTGAAGTTTTTGCTGACAGGTTAAATGCGTTTGACGAGTGTACCCTGAGTGGCGTCGTACCTTATCCAGAGGATAAGATGTCCAGGAAGTCCCTCCTCCCAGAATATAGATCCTCTGTCCGTCATGTGCTATTTCATGCCTATACCTGTGACACAGACATACACACTGTGACACCAAGCCATGTCCAGGGGTTTTGACACACTGGAAGGATTCCTAGCATGGTTAGATCCTGTGGTGCCTTCATGAATCACAGCAGCGTACCGTTCCTCGGGCAGGTCGTCAGGAGGGTTGTTGGGCTTGAGGTGGATCCACTCCCTGGTGGTCAGGTCCAGCCTGTGCAGGTCTGTGCTGTAGATGTAACCTGTCGTCCCTCCAAACACGTACAGGAAGCCGTTTATAATGACCATAGCCTGGAGGAGGAAAAGTCATGACATTGCAGCCCAATGAAGAGGTAACTACTCAATCAAAAGGCAGAAATCCTTCTTTTAAAGCAAATGACCCTTATCTATTAAGGACACTGTACACTTCTCTGATATGAACATGGTTCGAGAAAAAGCTGAGGATTGTTCTCGTATGTCTACCTGTCCATAGATTCTGTTGGGCTTCTTCCCCCGACAGTTGAGCAGCGACCATCGCTTGTACTTCACATTACAAACGTGAACATCATTGCCATTATTTTCTCCAAAGGGGATCCCAGTGCCGCCGAACACCAGGAGGTTGTTGCCGTGCAAGACAGCTGAAGAAACAAACGCAGTTTTCGTACTTAAATGTTGTTGCCGAGTGCTACTAAGTATCTTAAATGTTCAAGACGTGCTATGCTTCACCTGACATAGATGCCAGCTCTGTGGGCATGTAGCCCTCTGTTCGGATCTGCTGCCAGCAGCCTGTGGCGAAGTGGTACCTCCAAAGCTCCCTGAACAGCGGATAGTCTTCATTCTCTGAGCCTCCGGACTCGTCATAGTCAGGGTTGTACCCTCCAAACACGTACAGGTTAGTGTTGTCAGCGACGCAGCGATGCCCGCTGCGGGCGGGGGGAGTACGATGACCTGGAAAGACACAGAACAGATGTTAGAACTGGACCAATGAGAAACACCAACTTGTGCACTTATTGCACACACAAAAATAGCTACAACTACAGGTAAATAAAAATATGAAATCAGATCAACCATAGTCCTAAAATATCTCCATCTATGTTTTCTTCACTGTGATAATCTGACTGAGCCTGCATGTTTCTGTGGGATTCCTCAGAATAATAAACTCCTGATATTTCTTTATGTATCAGGGTCGCGCAGTCAGTCAGTCACTCATGTGTCATAACACATGACAACTGTTCTACTCCCCAGTCAAATTTCGGCTTTGCACATTTGACCATGACACCACGCACACTCCACACTGTTCAAGGTGTGAGGCTGCAGCACTATTATTGAGCCACCCTGAGTAAAACTTAAGTAATTAATTTAAAAGTAGTCACACACTTAGCTGGGACATTAGCGCTGTGTTAACACCCAGCTGAATCTCAGTTTAATGCACGTGCTCGGAGTCAATAAACTGAAGAAAAAAAAAAGCTTAATTCAGGTTCCTCCGCCTCTTTCTCTGCAGTGCACTCTAAATTAAATGACACTTTAAAGAAATCTATTTATATCATACAGTGCTGTAGCTAAAACACAGAAGCTGGCACCTCCAGTATTGTATCATCATGTAGACCATTCGTTAAGATGCACAACATTATCTGGAATAAAGGAAAAGTGTGCAAATGGCAGAAAAGTAAACACCACTATTTCTGCTACTGAGATATCCGGCCGGAGGGATCAGCAGATTCCTATCAGTAAGTGCATGATGAACACAGGGTAAATGAGGTCTAATAATGTCCCTCTGTTTAATACAAAGAATAGCACTGAGGCCCACCTACAACTGTGATGCTTCAGTCAATGATCAGGATGAAAAGGAGGAAAGTAACGAGACCACACATCCACTCTGATACAAATCTGATGCCAGTAACAACACAAGTCTTTTTTTTTTGGTCATAATTACCAAGAATCTCAGAATCACGACAGAAAACTGGCACACACTTCTGTCTCTGCCCTTCTGTCAGGACCACATTGTTTAACCTGACATTAAACATCTTTCATTTACCTCTCACGTGAGACATGAATGCCCAAAATCCTACTAGCATGACTGTAAGCAAGGATAAAAGCATTATCTAAAGTATTTAGTACAGTAACAGCTGAGTTCTTAAAGTTAATGATATATTTTTTTTTTAATTTAAAAAAAAAAAAGCAAATTAAATCTTTTATGTATTTCTGTATGATGACTATCAGACATCTCGGTCATATTTCTTTGCATCTGCATGTCAACATTGGCTGAGTGACCAAGGCTGGACTGTGAACTATAGATTACTGGGTTGTAGACGGGGTTTGCCAGCTGTTAAGACTGCATTTGTGACACACACACACACACACACACACACACAAAAGGACCAGGATCTAACACCAACAGGAAATAGTTAGACATCAAACAGGAGTCTATCATTGCCCAATGTCCCCCACAGCTGAGGTAGAGCAGCACTAAAACTAAAATGTGCAATGAACCAAAAGTGGTTCAGCCAAATTCACACACGAGATTTCTTAGCACACGTTGCAAAGTGTTGACACCTGTAGCCACAAACGTTTAATTTGCAATACACCATCTTGGTCTTGTTGGTACCACTCTCCCTGAATCATTAGGAGCTACTCGAAGTCTCTGTCACCTCGCTTTTCTGTAGATTTCCCACAAATGTGCAGCGTCGAGCGCTGCATCTTCACCGACTCTCACGTTTAAGGAATCGAGTCCGCGGCAAAACATTTGTTTTCACATACTTTCAAATGGGAAGCACACCAGATAACGATGCAATTCACATCGACCCGAATTTGGTCAAATATGAATAAAAGCTTTATAAATTGATATCGAGGGGGTTTGCAGCTCAGTAAAACCTCGTAATCAGTGTGAAATCCGGCTGTACACTAGAACCGCTGCACATCTGCACAGCTAAAAAAAAAAAAAGGGAATTATTATTTTTTTTTTCGAATGATGCAAAAGTCAAATGAGCAGGTATTTAATTTTATTTTGCACATTAGCTTTGATATGACCCCTAACAAGATATATATATATATATAATACCAAAAAAAAAAAAAAAAAGAAGCCAGTCACATAGGATTACGGAATGTTGCTAACCCGGTTGTAATGTTTACAGCAAGGTCACGAGTAAATCTTAAATTGATGACAAGCGAAGGTGACACAGACGCGGAGCAGGTTGGGTCCGACCCGCAGCACCGGTTCGCCGGGCTGCCGTGAAAAGCGGTAAGTCGCGTTAAAACGTAGCCTCGTTAGCATGCCGTGCTAATGTTGTTGACCGACCTGCTAACGTCACACCGTGCGGCGGCCTGCCTGTCAGTTTCTCGAATCTATTCAGCTGCTCTCGACTGCGAGCGCCGTCAGGGTCCGACATCGTTTCCCCCTTTTTTTACAATCCAGTCCTGAAGGATGTCACGTCGAATAAAAACAACATCTGCCAAAGTGCTGGTAAACCATTTCACATTTCAGTCAGCTCCGAAAAGCCATTCACAAATTTTTTTTTTTTTTTTTTTTTTACACCCCCCCACCCCCCCTCCGGGCCCGTGAGACACTTGACCAATCACAGGGCTTGTTATTAGGACGTCGCGTCATCAGAGGTGGGCGGGACTGCGCGTGTCTGTTCGTCTCCACAACAGTGTTGTTGTTGTTGTTTTTTCTACCCGAGTGCTGTTGAACCTCCAGGGCTGGGTGGTTAATGTGGGCAAAGTTTCACACTGTGAACTACTGAAAATAAGAAGAGAGCTTTGTTAGGATTTTAGAAAGAGAACCTACCGAGATTACTCCCCAGCTTAACTTTACCAGCTCAACTCCAAGAATTCATTGACTTAAGTTTTTAAAGAGTCACAAAACAAATGTCTTTTGTGACACTTGATTGTTGTGCACCACTACCAAGACAACTCCTTGGCAGTAAATCAGTTTCTGAAATAATCAGTTGTGTCTAACTATATATCAGAACAACATTGGAAAAACAACCCGTGAATATTTCTGTAAATATGTAATGTAAACATGTTGGGGAACAAGTAAATCATGTGAATTACTAGAAATAAATATGCCTAAAGAGGACGTCATCTCAGTGTCCTCAATCCTCACGCTGACACTCCAACTTAAATAACCTAATGATCCCATAATAAGAATCTCTCAGAGGTACTTTGATGAGGAATCTTTCTCTTGATACCAGTCCCTCCTGGTTATTCGCAGGTTGTTGATCACGCTTTTTGATCAGAGCCCCTGCACTATATAATTCTGTGCCTTATGAACTCAGACACACCGGTTCTCCAGCTTCTTTTAAATCTCATATATGTTTGTATTTACACTGTTTATATTCTTATCATATGTATAATTATAATGCATTTCAACGTCTACCTTTTTATTGTCTTGTACATTCTATTGTTTTTGTTTCTGTTGTATTATTAACTTTATTAGCCTGTATTTTTTATTATCCTATTAGTTTTATTATATTACTTCTCTTATTTAGGACAGATACAGGAGATCATTCCTGCCCACTGCAATAAGACTGTACAATAACGCACCTCTGGCAAAATCCATCACAGTACAATAACACTGTTGACTGTGTTTCTTGGTTTGTTTGTATATAATATATATAGATATATAATGTACTGTATATACTGTGCATTTTATATTTTATATTTTTTTACTGCTATTTACTGCTATTTTATTGCTTTTCTATTATTCTATTCTATTCTATTCTATTCTATTATTTTATTCTATTATTTCTATTATTATCTTATTGCTTCTGTATGCTGCTGTAGCGAAAAAATTTCCCCTCAGGGATTAATAAAGTAAATACCTACCTACCTACCTTATGATCAGGTCATATTTCATTATTGTAAAGCCCTTTACAACATTGTCAAGAACACGCAGATACAGTTTCTTGTTTATTACCATACTTTTGTACTTTCTGGAGAGAAAGATATCATTGGTGTCTTCTCTAATAAAAAAAATAAAATAAAAAAAATAGTTCCTACTAGATAAATAAGCCAAAAGGAGTCCTATCGGTTTATCTTCAAACTGTGAAAGTCTTTGGGTCTCACAGGGCGGAACCTTTGTTTTCTGGGTGTATTTTCCGGGGGACCTCGCTCAGAGCCGATCATGGCGACTCTCGGCGGCAGTCGTGGGGATCGTCTCGGCAATCCCAATCAGCTCAAGTCTTCTCTTGCTTCTCCGGAGAAAGTTCGCGAACTCCTCAACGAGGGGGTGTCGTCGACAAACGTCGCTCCCAGAAGGTACAAATGCAATCCAAAAAATACGTTCAATGAAATGGGACGAAAGAAGAAGTTTACGCGAGCTAGGCGGTTAGCCACTTAGCCCGGCAGCTCTGTTTTAGCCGCTTTCACGTCGGGTGTAATTTGAAGAGACGAGTCTCTCTCTGCATGTTTGGGAGCATGTCAGCCGGCGTCGGGAGTACGTTTGATGTATTTCATTGCGCTTATTGGTATGTTCGTGCACCGGGCGCGTGTTTTTGTTGTGGTAGCTGCTGTGTTGTGCAGAGAGGTGGGTGAGGACCGAAAAGTTTTTTTTTTTTTTTTAGAGATACAGAACAGAAAAGATAAAAAAAATAATAATAATAATAATAAAAAAATGCATCGCTCCAAGTTAAGTTAAGTTCTATAAAGTAGTTAAAATGACTAAAATGCACGTGGAGTCCACAGAGATATTGATCCAAAACATCGTGTACAGTAAAGCAGACAGGAATAAGTTTGTCCCGTCTGTACATTGTGTCCTTTCAGTTTTTATATTTTAAGCACGTTTTGCTTAAAATACTAACGTACTTTTACTCGTGTAGGTTTTGAACGTAAGTGATTAGGAATCTTACAATGTGCCGTACGTAGAAATTTAATCACTGGTATCCATTTTTTTTTTTTTTTTTTTTTTTTTTTTTTTTTTTTTTTTTTAATCCATCAAAGTGTGTGGAAACTGAAGATCTGTTTGTTTCAGTGGGCAAGGACATTTTGAAGCCGTGGAAGTAAAAAGCAACACTCAGTCGCCTTGCGAAGCAACGAACAAAGAAGCTTTTTTCTCAAGGGTGGAATCATATTCAATATCCTTTTTCCGCATATCGGTCCAGTATGAGCCATCCAAACCTTCATTTCATTATACAACCTTCCCGTCACCTAATAAACGCAGCACTGGGCGAGCTATATTTTTGATAAGTCTGTAGTTCACGTTTTGATGAAATCGTATATAAAATGCAAAGATATCTACTTTTATTAACAGAAGTAATGTGTTCAAGTAACATTTTCCTTAGCGCGGCACTGCTTGAAATGGGCAGGCAAACCTCGTGTCCTGTCCCCTCTGATGTGCGCCAGGTATGGCTGGATGAACGTCGGCTGCGATATGCTCAAGTGCTCCAGCTGCCAGGCTTTCCTCTGTGCATCCCTACAACCAACTTTAGACTTTCTAAAATGTAAGCATGAGAAAAAGACAATGTCAGAAGCAGGGCACACGCTATTTTGGCAAGGTTGGGCTGATGTTGCCAGCCTGCCAAAAATAAAAGGTCAAGCAATTTTCTTCTTTTTTTTTTTTTAATAGATGAAACCCGCATTGCAGAGATATCGCGGCAGCTCCAGACGCAGCATGAGAAGTTTTGTCCTTGGCCTGACTTTCCATGTCCAGGTTAGAGCAATCATTTTGCACAGCATTGAGTATGATTATACCTGAGTTATTCACATGGTGGTCATTGTAAGTGTTGCATTTGTTTCAGAGCGGTTCTGGTTGGTTCCAGCTGCGGAACCATCAACACTTCTTACTGGCTTTTTGGAGCGCTTCCAGAGCGCCTGTCTCCTTGCACAGCAGCTGCCAGCCATGAAGCCAGAGCAGCTGAAATCTATGGTGAGGCAGCGAAGAAGTATTCGCCTTTTAGTTCAAAACATAATGAACATTATTCTTTTTACAGAAAAGGCTTAGAGGAGTGCATCACTGCGATTGTGGAAAGGACAGTCAGATTTATTTTAGAAACATGTAAACTCGACGTGAAGATGAATGTGATTAATCTACACTGTTTCCTTTCAGTCTTTGACAGAGGATGTTATCAGTGTTATACTGCAGCTGATTGAGGAAGAACAAAAAAGAAAGGGAGGCACTCCGTGTTCTGAACCTTTAGCTGTCCAGGTGGCTGCCTGCATTGTTTCTGTCTGTGGTTGGGCCGCAAGGTGAGATGAAACCCTAAACTTCCTCTCGTACGCAGACATTTATGTTGCCATCTGTTGATGCTGAAAAAAAACCCCGGAAGACCATTTGGAGCCATGCGACCAAAAAAAGTGTTTTCCTTCATCTTAGCCCAGCTCTACACGCCATGAACCTGCCCATCCTCACCTGCTCCTACTGTATGCGCAAGGTGGGCTTGTGGAACTTCTACCAGATGGAGGGCATGGGAGGTGAAGGAGACGCCTTACCAAACACCCCAAGCCCCAATGTTCAGGCACCAGGTCCTACCTCAGCAGCCACCCATGAGAGCCAGGGAGACCGTTCTACATCTGCCTCACCCACCCCTGTTACAGTTACAACTCCAAGCCGCATGAAGCTGAGAAGCCAGGACTCCACCCGCTCTGAACAGGCAAGCTTTAAAGAGGTTGACCAGCTAAATACGCGAAGCCTATGTGCACACGTTCACTTTCATTAGAACTACTTCCCTCCATGAGTGGTGTTGGTAAATGCAATCCTCAAAACACACCCGGCTGCTGCTTCACCTTGTTTTGATGTATGCTACAGGGTGAGGGCACCTCCTCCCCGGTGGCCTTGCGTGCCCGAAGCAGAGACTCAACCAGCCCCAGTGAAGATCTGCCAAGCCCTTTGACCAGGGGCAAGAGGTCCGCAACTCGCAGCAGAGGACAGGGAGACGGCTCTGGGACTGAAGGCGCTGCCAGCCTGCACCCACCCAAACGCCTGTGCCTCTCATCAGCTGGTGGTCCTGTAAGAACCGACATCACTGCTGATTTCATACCCCAGACCTCAGTGTTGTTTAATAACTAGTAACACAATGCTACCTGGTCATTAAGGCAATGAGAGTTATTTCAATGCTGTTAACACTTGTGTTTAAGATTCATTGGGTTTTACATTTTGAATTTGCCATTACAAACAAACCTCTGTTTTTTTCAGGATGGACCTCTTCACAAGAATGCATTTGACCCCCTCGCCCAGCACAGGGACTGGTGTCCCTGGATCTCTGTGGGAAAGGAGAATGTGAATCCGGGGGCCATCTCCTTTTTAGATGGAGGCTCTGCACTTCATCAGCAGGGCTGGAAAGCTGCTCTCGACCTCCTCATGCCCACAAAGAATAACTCTAACACAGAGGGAGGCAGTCCAGCACAGGTAAGTCAAGAGTCCTGACCTTTACATTTTATAACAAAGTCATCAAACATGATCCTGATTTCTAATCGTCCTTATATTTGACTTGTTGTTTTTTTTCCTCATTCCTCGCAGGACCCTCGTGACAAGTCTAAAAGGGTGTTTGCTATATTCCGTCAGTGGCAGGTATCCTCCTCTCCATCTCAGTAGACTGTTTGTATACAAACAGTATTGCAACACTGAATAGACGAACTGACCTGCCCTCTTTTTGTGGTACAGAATCCATATTGCCGATGACAGTGTCATATCTTTTTTATGTAAGCCATCCCGTAAAGTCGTGTTTACAGTCAAAAGGGTTTCTGGAGGGAAATGAAGCTCATCGTGTCGTCTCTGTGAACAGTAAAAAATGTGAAAGATGCCTGTGGGTTTTTTTAACATTTGTATTCTGCTGCAAAAGATTTGGGGTGTGCAACTACCGGGGTCCTTCAGAGGCTTTGCATCATGCGTGTACATAAGTAGTCGTCAAGGAATAGAACACATCTCGGTATATAAATGGGCCATAAGGAAGGCATGTACGATCAGCCTCACATGCTGCGGTAGTTTTTAATGGCATCATGCTGGTCTGAAATTTCTGTGGAACATAAGAGTCCAGAAATCGTGAGAAAGAGCCAAATGGCTCTACACTGGAAAGACGATATTTACCCTCACTGGATGTTGAGTCATTTGAAGGAGCGGTAAACATTAACCTCAGATTAGCAAAAAAACAAAAAACAAACTGTGAGGAAGTTATTTTTGAGCGTGTACTTGTTTTTCTCAAAAGCAAGGTGGATGCGAGTTCACTTTGAAGAAAACTGAATCATTTTGGTGTGGTTAAATCTTTGTTTTTATTTAGTCAGTGCTAAAAAAAAAAATCCTGATTGTCGCAGGCAGGTCGGACCGCGTGACACAAATTTTAGGATGCCTGAGCTTCCTTTGCCTTCTTGTGACATTTCATCGCCCTTACCATCCTGCATGTGATTTTATCTTCGTAGACTTTCCTGAAAGGGTTTAATAAAATGCTCTTCTGATTGTTTGATTTTGCATGTCATTCTTCTGGGAAAATACAAGGAAAATAGATTTCGGTATTACTCTTACAAATATTTTAAGGCCCACCGTCGCAGCATACACAGTGACCAAAGCTTGTCGGTAATTGATGTAACTGAGAAGCTGCTCATCTAGTTGCTGTGGTATGTTATCCTTCAACGCTCACACACCGGCAGCCATTTTGTAGCCTGTACACAACTTAACCTCTTTAATGTGTCGCGGTGGCAGTTACACGAACACAGTATGTTCCTTAGAATTATCTGCATATAAATTACTAAACTTGGTAATTAGTGAGGTCATATGATATCCTTGGGGTTATTTTCAGCTCTAAAAGATTCCCCTTGATTACGTTTTTATTTGTATCCTACAATACTGTATATTTTCGACTTTCAGATAAGTCTGGCCAAAATTCTGTGACTTAATTCATGTGCTCTCAAAAATATTTTAAAAGATGAATGGGCGCCCAGCTGTTCACAGCGGAGAGGAACTGCTCTTCAAAACGACTTGTCAGCTGGGGCCAGACATTTTGGGGGTGCATATGGTGACAGCCCACAAGTGTGGGTGACACCTAATCTGGTGGAGAACATGGAAGACGGCCAGCTCAGTGCTACAACAATGAGGATAACAATAATTACAAAATACTGGAGAATATTAATAACAGGAGTTCTTCTTCTTTTTAAAATTTTTTTTTTTTTTTTTTTTTTTAATTGTAAATCCCTAAATAGAAAACACCAGTGTAAGTAGTGTCAACTGTTGCTGTAACATGAAATTAAACTTACATAAAAAAAAAATAATAATAATAATAATAATTAGATAAACTACAAAGATGGCCATTTATGGTGACGTTTTGGTCGCACATATATGACGCGGGACGGCGGAGGGATCCCTGCTTGTCAGAGCCATGGTCAGGGCGCTGAGAGGCGGTGAACGGCGGAGGTCTAACGTTAGCTCATTAGGATAGAGACACACGCTCAACTGGGAAGACGTTTTCGCTTGTGACCATTTCTGGAAGCAAATGGTAACTTCTGGATAGCACCGTCTTTGCTAGACTTGTCTAGCGTTTCGAGGCGGCGGAAAGGGGGGTGGTGGTTGGTTGGTTGGTGGTGGCGGCGGCGGCGGCGGTGTGCTAGCTTTCAGCTGACTTACTGGTGTCCTGCGGTGGAAATAGCAAAAATGTCGTCTCCAAGTCCGGGTAAAAGGCGAATGGATACCGACGTGGTGAAACTGTATCCTTTCCTGAAACATAAACAACAAGTCTCTCGAATCGCTTGTCTTCGTCCTAATCTGCACGGAAACGTAATATTATTACGCTGACTCTTTTATTATTATTATTATTATTATTATTATTTATATATATTTATTTATCTAATGTGTGCTGCTTGTTTTCCTCGGTTGACCCAAAGCGGAGTGCGAGAGGTGCTTTTCTCTGTGAATGACTGGTGGGTTTTTTTTTTTTTTTTTTTTTTTGTGTAAACAACATTTTTTTTTTTTTTTTTTTTTTTTTTTTTTGGCTAGCAAAGCCAAGTGTTAGCTATTTCTGTCCTGCGAACCTCCAGTCGGTCTCTTATCGGGACATCTGTATTTGTATTTAACATAATCAGATCGGCCACAGCTCCTTTCGAGCATTTTTTTTTTATATATATCTTAATATCATCTGTAACAAACGCTAGCTGTCCCAGCTTTGCTCGTCTGTACAGTATTTGAAAATTACTGCACCATCCGACCACACGCTAACGTTATTCTCCCCTTTCTTTTTTTTGTATTTTATTTTATTTTATTATTTTTCTCCAGGAATGTCTTTTTCATCTTGTTGCACCGACCAATAGATCTGGCAGCGGTAGATTATATCAAAACACCTTGTGGCAATTTTTGGTTTCTTTGTCCAGAGTGCTGTCTTTTCTTGTCTTGTCTTTTCTTTTCTTGTCTTTTCTTTTTCTTTTTCTGGAGGGTGAGAGTTAAGTCAAAGTGCCCCCCCCCCCCTCCCCCTTTTCCTTCACACGTTGACACGGGAGCTTGTTTACATAACGTAACAGAAAAATGCTGCTGTCTTTTGTTCTGCCCTTTAAAAAAAAAAAAAAAAAAAAATAGAAAAATCGCTGGCGTTATTGCAGCGTGTTGTAGCTCTCTGGGTCTGCTTCGCTTTGCAAACCCCTACCACTGGGTTTTTTTTTTTTTTTTTTTTTTTTTTTTTTTTGTAATTGTGTTACTGCATCTGCCACTTGGAAATGTTTTGCCTTGTAACGCTGCTGAGCTGGCTGGTTAATTTCAACATCAAAATGGCCACCTGATCACTGTGTCTCACTGTACTTCAGTGTCTGCAGGCGAATATATGCAAGCCTAACTTGTATCACGGTTATGAGTGTTGGTCATCTTGTTGTTGTTGTTGTTTTTTGTTTTTTTTTGTGTGGAAATACCGGATCTAGAAGTTTAGTGGTACAGCAGGTGTCATGTGCCTGCAGTCGTTTTCACTGGAGAATGCTGAAAACTTTTAGGCAGCATCTAGTGTGTTCTGTTTTTCCCCAAGTCAGTTGTCACCAGTGTTTGCTGTTTGTCCTGCTTGATGTATTTGTTCAGCTCCACTTGGCAGAGTGAGTTGTTGTAAAAGTGAACCGCAACAACACAAAATACCATGTTCTGGAAGAACAGTATGAACTGGTAGCTTTGTTTTTGTCCCAGCTCAGTGGGAACCAGCTTAATGATTGGGTAGCCTGTTACCACCCGGAAACCAGGAGAGGGAGGGACTTAAAACAGCTGATGGGGAAGGCTGTGAAGCTTATTCAAATATGGGGTTAGAAGTGGGCCGGTCAAAATTAACCCAAAAACAAGGGGAGCTGCCCCAACAGGTTCTGTATAATTGTTTAAAAGGAAAAGTTTGAAACTCTTCTTGTTTGGTTTCCCCCAGCTTTTTAATTAGTTTGAAGAATTGTTGTGTTCTGAGTTACTTTGACTTATTTACACATATTATGCCCGACATATTGTCAGACATAACGTGTGTAAATAAGTCTAAAATAAATACTAATTCTGCATTTCATTGTACATCCGGCATCATACCATCCCATTGGAGTTACATATTACAAGCATGTACGTTTGAAACCGCATGTGGCTGCAATATGTGGATTCACATTTACAAAGTTATGTTGAAGCTACATATCTTTCTGTCACTTTGGCCGTATGCCTGAGGCATTCTGTTACGTTTGCGAGCTAGAAACCGTGCTTGTTTAAGCAAGTGTATGCATCCCCCACTCGACACCACTTGTGCGTCGGCTATGGGAGCCGGGACAGAGCGATGAAACAGACAGAACAACAGTTTTTAAGGATTGCAGCGCACACACACACACACATAAATAGCCCTGCGGCAGTAGAAGTACACCTCCTCTCTTTCTTGGTCTACCGGGCTGATGAGCAAGAGCGGTTTGCTGCACGCCACCTGCTCAGTTCTGTACAATGACCTGCGTGTGTTTCACTGGCACCATGCAAGACCAGTGGCCAACAAGTGTTGTAGAAGACCGCCGTGTGTGTTGATGTGTATTCCACAGAGTTGGGTTACATAGAACACGGGTTCACTGCTGACGAGGCAGTGAAGTGACGTGCACCGTCCTGTCCTTCTGTTTGTGTCGTCAGAGGAAAAGCGAGCGGTAAAAGCGTCTTTCTGTGCTCCCTGTGCTTTGCGTCTCCCCCCCCCTGGTGAAACCAAAGCCTGAAACTCACACTGCCTTTGAGACGGGAGGAGAGGCCTCTCGCATTAATTTGCTGTGGTCACCGGAGAGCTGAGGATCTGGAGCGGAGGCCGTGAGGGAATTTGTGAAAATGAATGTCAGAATGACCTCAACATGTAGTATCCCTGGGTTTAAGCTTTGTCCTAAACCAGCTGCTGGATTGTTGCCTGCTTTTAGCGCAAATTGCACATCCTTTGTGTTTACATGCCAGTGTAGCCTCAACTCTTTGTACAGTTTAGTGAAATAGTCACGGAGAAGACATCAAGTATGTTGGTTTACACTGACTTGGCGCTGTATTGTAATGTGTTTCTATTCTTTAACCCCCCCCCCCCCCCCCCTCCTATACAAATGTATAGTCTTGAAGGGAAAGAGATGACATTTATTGTCCAGTTCTTGACCAGACTGAATTCTTCAACCTTAACTTTTTATTATTACCAATGACCGGTGTAACTCTTGACCATTTGGTATTCTGTCTTGCTCCTGGACATGTTCCTTTCATTATGAAACATGATGTTCCCGAACAAGGATCTTAGCATGTGATTATGCCATTTCAAAGAGCTTTACATTCAGCTTGTTGTGTGGGATTGACTGCACATACTGTGTAGGAAGTTGTGCTGTTTGCATGTATTCATCACTGGTCTACTCGCTTTACAAATGCTTCCAAGCAGAAAGCAGCTGGAATTTAAGCACAGGTTAAAAAAAAAAAAAAAAAAAAGTCAAAGCCCGATACGAATGCCAGCACAAGCTCTTGTGGTGTCTGGACTTTGGATTTTAATACAGAGAATGGGACAGAAGAGAAATCCTAGTGATTAATCAGTACAACAGTTTTTGTGTTGTCAAGAGAACCTGAAGAACATAAGAACTCTTTTTTTTAAACCGGGTTTTTGTATAATTTTGATTGATGTTAGTTACTGTTGAGACAATTGTTCTCATTAAGTCTTTAGAATAGCATGAGTCCAAAGACTTGAGATGTATATTTGTTCATATATGCAGTCTCATTGCATCAGAAGGAGTGTTGGGACATTTAATGTCCTTGAAATGGCCTCTTAGTCGTACTTTCCAACCTTTCCGCTGCTGAAAGGCCTGACAGTGACTGGATAACAGTCCTCTGAAGCATGGCCACTGGTAATTTATATTCAAGACAGTTGGGAGTTGTTGAGAGGGGTGTCGCATGCTTAATCTGCCCCTGTATTCATCATGCTACCTGGCACCAATGCTGTACTGTTTTTTTTGTTGTTTTTTTTTAACCCACATATCAGCTGAATCACATTATTAAGGCATTTTGTGTGCTATGTTTGTGGCTCATCTCTCATGAGGTTGGGTTTTCAGAACTTTAGTTTGTCTTAAAGTGAGTGTTGAGGCAGCCTTAAGTAATCCTGATTTATTCAGTTGTCCACAATCACTGGGAAGGCTTGTAAGGGCAGGGTTCACCTCCTCCCTCCCTCCTTTTTTTTTTTCTGTTTTTTTTCTGACTGTCCTGCCTATCACATCCCTCCACCCTCCCTAAGTGGAATACCAATCCTGAGCTTTATCTGCTCTACGCTCAGTATTTTGGCCCCATTGTGCCCTTGTGTCATGACATCCGGATGGCATCAGCGAGCAGATTCTTTTGTATTACCCATTTACAGGAGCCCCTGTGACCTCCACCTCCTGATGCCGTGTCAGACCATGTCACACAGTCACGGGCAGCTAATCTGCACCATTATTGCGGCACTGAACAAACTAGACGCAGTTTACTGTGGGGAAGGAGCCAGCAGTTTACTGCCCTTTGCTAACTGAGAGATTGATGAAATGAATGGAAGTACGGGGAACGCTCTGGTCCGGTTATAACGGTGCATAAGCTAACATGCTTTGTTATTGTGGTGAAATAAACCTTACAGTAGTAGACACAAAGAAGCTAAGAAGGTTGCAGAAAACCTGGGAGGCTAGAGGACCATTTTGCATTATGCTGACGATCGCATTTGGATGTACTGTATGTGTACATAACAAACACAAAACACATGCTGCAGGTTATTCGCAGTCAAAGGATATCTTGTTTGCAGGGGACTCTCCATCATATCTGGTGATGGGCGGTCACCTCAGCCAAGTTGTTTTTTTTCCTCTGCTTGCTTCTGTTAGAAACCAGACTGTTAACCCTAAAGCCCAGTTATCGTTCGTCATCCACGTTCATTGTGGCTCAGGTTTAATATGGAATTAAGGCCGTCAAGATCAAGCTGTGGAAAAGCTGAAACCATGACACTTAAGATTCATTTGGTTTTGTATACAGCCAAATATAGTGCTTGTGCATATTTGTGCAAGATTTATGTGTTGTGGTTCTTGGGCAGTGGGCAAGCTGATATTCATGAAAAGAATGTAATTGTAGGATAAAAAAAAAAAAAAAAATTATTCTCCAACTAAATTACTATAGTCTACAGAAAAGAAAACTGGCTTTCGCAGACACTCTTTTGTGCATCTAACTTTTACTGATGTGGAGTTAGTGCGTCTTTTGTTTAGTCACAATCTCAAGGATCTCTTACTGCCGGTCTGAAAGCTTAAATTTACGACAGTCTCTGTGCTCTTTATGTGGAGTTGGTGTATTTATGCCTTTGTTTGTGTCCGTGCAGGTGTTTTTAAAAAAATATGATACGTCACTGAACCAAAATCCTGCTCTTTGTTATTTTGAGTTCTTTGTGAGTGAACATAAGGTTACCTAATGTAATTGTGGCTGAGGCCCCTTTTAGTAGTCAAGGGGGGGGGGGGGGGGGGGGGGGGGCGCCACCTTGATTGACAGCCCTGTTTTGGGGGTCCAGGAGCAAGGCATCGCTGACAGTAGGAGATTTGAGGCCCTCACTGTTAATCCCAGAGTGCAAACAGCGAAGCTTCCTGCACGCATGGTTGAGTTCCCTTAGAAAAACAGATGGACTGAAGTTCCTCTCTTTGTTTCGGCATGCATTTCTTTTTTTTTTTTTTTCTTTTTTTTCCTTTCTGGCACTGGGGAGATCAGCCTGCCTCTGCCACTCACGTGCACCGGTCCTTTTAATGTGGAAAATCGAAGGAGTGACCATCGGGTAACTACGTGTTTGGTCACATGAGCCGGTGACACTGAATCCTCTCGTCTAAATGTTGACGTAAAAGTGACTCAACGCTCTGTTTCCACTAAAATAACCGACGTATAAAGTAAAAGGACCTTGTACAAAAAAAAGTGGAACCTCTTCTACCCGCACCCTGTACTTGACTCTATCTGCTCATCTGCTGCTGTGCATTTATGGTCTGTGTCCAGTTGATAAAATTCGCCTGGCATCTTTCTCTGACTGTGCTGAATTTCAGGTTAGCTCATCATGTCTGTTGAAATTACATTTTTTTTTTTTTCCCCCTCCCCTGTCTACACAACTGAAAGCAAATCTTGTCTGTTAGATCTGCTCATTAGGCTCCAGCCTCAGATTCAGGCCATTGTTTCTCCTGCCCTGGCTCAGTTTCATGTTCATTAATGATCTTATCTTTTGTACGGACATGCATGCAGCTCAAACACACACACACACACACACACACACACACACACACACACACACAGCCTCTGTGCTGTTTCTGTAAATAGACTGTTGATTTAGTGAAGGGCTGAGAAGGAGGAGCAGCTGAAGGATTCACATTTGATTGCAGTGGGTGGGCTCTCATCTCTCACCACCGAAGACAAAGAACTTCGCCTGTGCATTTCTGTGCAGCTTCGGCTCTCACACCGCGAGGCAACCATCAATATATTGAGGCTCGCTTCTAATAGAAACCAAATCTGCATTCCAAAGTAATTTAATATTTTGGGTTAACTGTTTAAACATTGAGCTATCTTTTGTGTTGTCTTTTTTGAGGTCAATCTTTTTTCTTTTTTCTTTACAAGGATAGCTTTTACATTTTGGTGATTATTTTTTTATTTTTAAAAGTCTTTTGTTTTTTTCTGAAAAGTAGCTGCCACAACCACAGCTGGTGACATACCGGAGGTATTTGTCGTATCGTATGTTGAATGTGCAAACAAATTATGGATATTAACCTTTTGATTTTAAAAGCAGAAATGAAACCGATTTATTCATAGAATTAATTTACTTCCCATTCACCTTCCCGTGAGTGCCTCTACCAGATGTCTACTGGTAGATTCCAGTGAGTCTGGCTTTTTAAGGCCATACGTCCATTGATATGTAAAACCTGCTGCAAAGGTTTTCTTTTGCGCAGACCGCACACGCTGGTCCTCCATCAGCATTTAGACTCTTAATGTGTCAGAAGGAGCTGTACTCTTGGACAACAGGCAGTTTAAGCCCAGCTTTGCTCACTAACACTGACACTTGGGATGTTGAAAGGATACCAATTTAGATTCAGCATTTTGAGCATGTACTAGTTTTCAGTGGTTTAAGGAGAATGCATCTTTTTTTCTTTCTTTTTTTTTTTTCTGAATCGCAACTAGACCTGTTTAAAGTACAACCTGGCATCAGTCTTTTGCACCGTTTTGCTCTTCAAACTTGAGCGACTGTTGGGAAAGCACCTGATGTGGAGATGTGATTCCAAGCGGGAGGCTAACCTGCTTGATAAATGATCCCGTATGTAGTTTGTTAGTAGTTTCGTGAACGAAACAACAACAACAACAACAACAACAAACCGCAAGCGGCTGGTAAAGACAAGGAATTATCAGTGACGTGGCGGCACGAAAGCGTCATCCATTTTACTCATAGCATAGGCCTTTCTCACCTCCTTGGTTTGGGCAAAATGACAGAAAAGGTTTTTTTTAGCTGCTGTCCAGCTCCTTTGCCGCAACGGTTTGTCAGGCATAACTAACGGCAAGCGCAGCATTACCTTAAACTGCCGTGATAATTCACCTCTTTTCAGCAGTAAGTTTGTCAAGATTTCCTCTTTTTATAAACTTTATGAAAATAGATATCTGAGCTTCTGTGGTTATAATGTTTTACAAACAGTACTGTTTCTCCCACAGTGTTTGTTACTATTTTTGTCAAATATATCTAGTTAACGTCATTTAAAACGGTTGGTTAAGTTTGATGCCACTTTGTAGAATCCCTACAGAATCCGCATTGAATTATCTCATCCAATGTGTGGCATATTTTTTTTTTTAAAAAGTGTCATTTTAATTACAGCTTGCTGGATGTAGAAAAATGAAGATGCCTACTGTCATAATTAGGGGTGTGCCATATCGGATCTTTCGCAACGATATCGTAACATTTTCTGATGATGGATAATATTCATATCGGGGGTCGCAACAGTATTCCGACTTGCTAACATAATGTCACGCTGTCGCTCAGTGAAAAGGTGCCTCATGATGTACGGTACGTTATTGCACACGGTAACAACCAGCATGGCTGAAAGGCGGCTCTGCAGTGGAGGAGTTGGTTTCGGCAAAGGGAGCGACTTCAGTGGCATGACAATAGTTTGGTTACAAAAGATCAGATGTTCAACAAACCACAGCGATGTTAATTTTTAACAGAACATTTGAAGGCCAACAGTTGACATTCGTTTTGCTGTATAAACCTCTTGACATTTTGTTGCAACTGCGTATGATCTTGAAATACATCATAACATCTTTTTCAGTATTGTGTCTTTTTGCAGAAATACCCCGAAACATTTAGTCAATTCACTCTAGTAAATAAAAGATTTGTCTCGAGCCGGCTGTAGTTTGGATGAATGGCATCTGCTGGCTCCTCGTCTTCATTCTCATTTTCGTTCCCCTTCAGCTCACCATGTATTCTCTGGATTATCTGCCCACAGAGTCAATGAGCTGCGTTTTTTATTTTTTTTTTTAAATTTTTTTAGAAATGGTTCAGTCAGGCTCCAAATCAAACATTTTGAGTTTTCCTTAAAGTGCGCTAAAGGGAAGGAACCAGCCTGGTGGACAATGCTTTGACCTCAGTATAGAGAGTGGGGGAGTGGTTCAGTGAGGTTGGCTGGTGACGACTGCGGGGGAGAACGGTATTTGTTTTGCTGTTGAGTTGATTAAATCACACTCGCACAGCAACACCCTGCCTATCACTCGCTCTGCCTGCTGTGGTCGGATGGTTGCTGCGCTACACTGGCTGCCTCGGTTTTCAGACGGCAGAGTGTCGTGGAGGTCACAGTAATCCCGCTCGGCTCAGTGCGGCGCACTAATACATGCAAAATTGAATGCACAAACATAGGATTGGACTTTAAGAGGAACAGTGCACATTGTATAGATAAAGGTGCGTGTTGGCTGAGATTTCAAACAGGCAAACCTTCTTAAACTCGTAGTCTCGTGCATGATTTTTTTTTTTTTTTTTTTTTTTTTTTTTATTATTCCTCAGGTTGTCTCAGCGAGGCCCTGTATCTCAGAACCCATATTGGAAGAAAGAACAGAGTTTTTGTTGGTGAAATGCTGGCATTTAATTCATCGTCCGTTTCATAATTGTTGCATATGGCTACTCACTGTTGCTCTGTTTTGTAAAATAGAGCTTGCCGTCTTTGAAACGAACCGCTGTGTCTTTTGTAGTTAATAGATATTTTAGCGTTTCTTTTGCAAGTTATATTTGGGTGTCATGGTGGAGGAAACCTACCCGTTGCGTACACCCTGAGGACAGCTGCATTTCCTGCCTTTCATCTGCAAGGCCTTTGATTATACGTTGTTGCTACAATTTGTGTGCAAGGGAGAGAAAGTGAAAGAGAGGTCGATGCCTCAGAGTTCCTCATCTCTGAATGTGCTCCTTGCTGTGGTAGTCTCGGTGAAAGTTAGTGTTTCTTCTTCCTTTTAGAAATAACAGAACTGACAAGTTAACTTCATCTAAGCATGCTATACAACCTGTCACTGCTGAATTACTGCAAGAGCACCAATCAGTTCAATTTTCACCGCGTTCGGCACAAACCCGCCGTTCAAAGGAAGAGTCTCCATGCTAATGTTGACATATCGGTCACCTTGGAATCTGGATTGATTCTCTCAAACCAGTAGAGCATAAATCCTCTTCTTTAGGTCAAAAATCATCGTCATTCTTGGCCTGCAGTATCGTCCACGGCAACAATGCTATTCGCATCCACAGATCTGCCTTCAAGGCTGAATCGGCATTCTACAAGTTGAAGTCTCATTTCCTTTTCTTCGCTATCTTTCTGCCTCTCTCTCTCTCTCTCTCTCTCTCTCTCTCTCTCTCTCTCTCTCTCTCTCTCTCTCTCTCTCTCTCTCATGTGTTTCTTTCACATTTAAGTAACTCTTGTGATTGTCCTATCTTGCCCTTTTGTCCCCTGTTTCAACCCATTGCTCTGTTGGCTGTTCTTATTCTTTCTTTTTTATGTTCAGGTTCCCTGCTGGCTTTTTCGGGGGTTGTGGGATATCGGTGCCTTTCAGGCAGAGTCTCATCTTTGCCTTTTCCTTCTGAAATCCAAGCAGTCTCCTTCGCTGGTCAGTGCCATTAATAACTGGAAATTTGTCATGGGGTCCCTTCTGTAATTCATTAACCCATTGCTTTCCTGTGTCTTAAAAGGATTACTTGAATCTGGAGGTGTCAGCATGTGGTCAGAGTATTGTATGTTGACATGTCAATAGTCTAACATGACTTGTACAGTCACTTTGATTGTTTTTGATAATATTTATCAAAGTCATAAAGATGTAAGGTTTTACTCGGGTAATATTACTGAACATTTAGTGTTTCAGAAACTGAAAATATACAAAAATGAGAAAGAAAATAAATAGTTAATATTGCATTCTAAACATGTATTACATCTTTCTGAGATAATACACGAAGCGATGGTCCGTGTCACCAGATCAACAACTTCTGTCTCTGAGAGGGAAATGTTTGAGCTTGTTTGACAGAGGGATGTTTATGATTCTCCATCACGTTTCATTTTCCATACTTGGATGGGATATTTTGATCCCTTGGTCAGACACGGACAGTTGCCCGAAGGAACCAGAAGGAAAACAAGACATGTCTACACCACAACCGTAAATGCTATTTACTGTATATTTTTATGTACTTTATAAAGTTAAAATAAAAATAAATAAAAAAAATTAAAAAAGGATCAGGATAACATTGACCTTAATCCTGGAGTAAACTTTATGAGTATAATTGCTGGTCTGAAAGTGGCCTTTTTAGACCTTTTTTTTTTCCTTCTTCTTCTTCTTCTTCTTCTACACAGTGTTTTCACTTGTGAGCGTGTGTTTTGGAGTCAGAGTGCCCTCATATGAAGAAACGGTGTTGACACAGGAGGCACGGCTGCTGTGGCAGTTCAGGACTTTGTGGGTTGTTGCGAGGATGTACGTATGTATGTTCTTCTGCTTTGATTGGGCCCTGTGTATCAGATTATATGTGTGCATACAAGGATACTGACCCGGTGCTACCCACAGATTATGATTTATCTTTACTAATCCAAGGTAGGGGGATGGACAGATCGTCATTATACTATGACTGGGCAACAAGTAAATACGGAACCTTGATCAAAACGCTGTTGTTTTTGTTGAAACCATTTAATCCTTGTTGAGTGACAATGACTGGGTTGAAAAGCACATTATAATACGTAATATAAAACATCCTATCGAGATACAGATGTGCTTTAATGTTTGTGAATTGTTAATATTTCTGCAAGTGCGACCTAAAAACACCGTCGTATTTTCACACAAGTACTAAAATTAGACGAGGAGAACCCAGTTAAACAATCGTGATAAAAAAATATTAAGCAAAATGATCCAGTATTACACATCTGTGAGGTATGTGAACGTCCGGGATTAGCGGATGATTTAAAGGTAAAATTATTGTCTGGTGTGAGTCAGCGCCATATTTTACTCGTAGAAAGCGGATCTATCAAAGTCTGACCTTTTTTATAACGGGTTTGTGGAAATGTATCGTGGCATGAACAGAGGAGATTTCTCTCTTTGACATTGACTAATATTAATGTCCACGAGGACAGTCAACAGCAAAGGTGTGCCCGGCAGGGTTAGGAGGAGAAAATAATTTAACTGGAATTACACATGGAAGCGAGGCGTGCACCATATCTTAAAGTTTACAATAATATAAATAAATACAAAAAAAAATTGTATAATGTTTTTTTTTTTTTTTAAATCTTGGTGATAATGGCAGGGGTCAGACTTGTTGATACAATGACGTCATGCTTAAGTAACGCCATAACGTGTGTAATAGAAGCACATAAACACAACATTTAAGTGCTTCAAATATAAATGTATTATGCATTCAAGCACCTTTTTTATATAACCCAATTCTTGATTAAATGCCAACTATTAAGGGAAATTCAAGTTTCCTTTCCTGTGTCATGTCACCATTCTATTAAAACACCAAAGAAACGGCGGGTGGAGCTGATAGTTAATTGGTATGTGCTGTGTATGCTGCATGTACCCTGCCTATCCAGTTCTGTGACAGTCCACTTGGCCGCCTCTCAACTAAACTAAACTCTCAACCTGTCTTCCACTCCATCAGACAGTTGAATTTACGCGCTCTACCAGGAGCTTCCCCTTTCCAGTGTGAGGGAGCTGTTGGTGGGAGATTGTACTTGTCTTGTGATGATTTTTGACAGATCAATCGGAGCAACGTGAGCTACTCCTTCTCCCCCAACTCCTCCTCCTCTCACATGATCTCGATACGTGGATGCTTCCACGTCATTGAGGCCTCTGACCTTTACATTTGTACTCGCTTGTCATTTTTTTGGTGTCTCGTGAACGTGAACTCGCCCTGCTATCACAGCATTCTGTAAACGTCTCCTCTTAACCGAATGTCTGGATGTTGTATGTAAAAACTTCATGTGGCACAAACGAGATCGGTTCCTCTCCATCAGTATGGCCAATGTCAATTAGCCCACAGCAATAATCGGTGTCGATTCAACTCCGTTAATAGCTTGGCCCCGACCACGCCTCACTGCTGCCATTCCATAACATAACACACACACACACACACACACACACATACACATGCACATGCACATACACAGTCCATACCATCCCCCTCTTTTGCACTGCTGCGCTCCCTCATGTAGTTGTACACACATCTACTCACACGCCAGTGGCTGTACTCTCAGTTAGGTGCATAGATGTCCTTAGATGAAGGGCAAAGCAGGATGAGCTGCAGAATGTAAACACCGCGCACGCAATGTGGCGTAGAAGGAGCGTTTGTTTAAGCACGGGGCTGGTTGTTGTTTTTGTAAGTGAGCTTCAGATGACTGTCGGATTCTGTGGTTATTCATTCTGACTTGCACGTTGCATCAAGGAGCCTCACAGCGGCTCCTTGACTCGAACACGAGAAGTCAGAACAGAGAGGTTCCTCTTCTGTCTGACAATGACACATTTCCTTGCCGAAGCCAGAGATTCAGTCTGCTCTTAGCAGACTCAACCAGAGCCTAAAATAACCTCCAGTTTGATTTAACCCTTTGGGGTCAGTGCTACTGCTAATGGGACACGCACTCGATCAGGATTGACAAGCCAGCTGCTGCTCTGAGGCACGGAAAACTGATTTTTTTTTTTTTTTTATCCCATCTTTTGTCTGTAATATGCTCCGCCGGTCTTTCACTCTCAATTTGTAACATTTTTCTGCTTTTTCTTTTCTACATGTTATTTACTCGTTCAGTCTCTCTGCTTTATTTCCCACAGTTCGACCCGCTGTTGACATTAATGGGAAATGAGTGATTTTGTTTTTTTGTAGGTGTAATGTTTGATTTGCCATGTGACACACTGGATAAATATAAGGTGCTATTCTTTAGGGTTTGTTATTGTTGTAACTGGAGTAGCAGAGGAAAACACTGATTTCCTTCACTAACAATCATAAACGTCTCCTGTGGTTTGGGTAAATACAGGCTTTGTAAATCTTAGCTGTTGGGGTTTGGAGAAAGATTAAATCAGGCACCTAAACACTTTAAATGTTCACAGAATATACATTATTTGCTGTCTGTTGCATGGAGATGGTTAGATTCAGTTAATTTCGAGAGCACAAATGAAATGGTCAGAAATCTATAACGCGTCACACAACTACTAAAGGAGACCAACGTGAGTCTGAAGTCTGCATTTCGGATGTTTTCGACACTTTATTTTGCTCTTGTGCAAAGGCTCCCTAACACAACAGTTTAATAGTGCTGGTTGCACAAACGAAGTTGTTTGTCATACTGAGATCCTCTTTTCACTCTGATGCTCAAACAGGCTCCACGCAGTGAGCACGTTGGGTTTCGTCAGCAGTTATGGGTCGTAACATTAAACTTGTAGAAGTCCAAGAGGCTATTAGACAGAGGCTTAGTGACAGATGGAAAGTGTCACGCACGGGTGGCCAGATGAAGGATGGGTGAACACTTCACGTTCAGTACGGGATATTAATGAATTGTGCAGCAGGACAACTAGGCATGAAGCTATCAATTGTCATTGAGAGTAAGTCCCCAGGACTCCGAGTCAGAACAGAATCCAAGTGTAATGTCCCTGCATTGATTTGTTTTCATTATCTGTCAGAAGCTATCGTTTCTCTCTTTCGTCTTCATAACTCTGTGCTGTAAAAAAAAAAAAAAAAAAAAAAAATGTTGGGTAGAGGAGAGAGAAAAGGTCAAACTCTTATGTCTTTGCCTTCCTCGCAGCAAAGCATGTGATGATGAGTTGCACTGAGAACAACCGCAGCTAATTATTATTTCCCAGAGAAGCCAAATTGTGACCCTGATTATTATTCAAAAATATCCCCTCATGTTTGTTTTAGCTTGTGTGTGTGCGCAGTCGTGAAGCCATTCTCCTTGACAGCCTTACAGCATCGAGAGCAAGCATGAAGTCACCATCCTCAGCGGACTCAATGAATTTGTAGTGAAGTTTTTCGGACCACAAGGAAGTAAGTGTTTGTCTTTTCTGATCTACCACATTTTTTTTTTTTTTTTTTTTTTTTTTTTTACGAAAACCTTGTTCTTTCTCATTAATGTGTTCTATAAAGTCGATGTTATATTTAGGATTTGTTTTCATTTAGTTTTCTGGGAATTTTAAACAAATACACGTGTGTGTGTGTGTGTGTGTGTGTGTGTGTGTGTGTGTGTGTGTGTGTGTGTGCTTCTGGCACTGCTGTCCCATAAACATCACTATCAGCTAAACATCACTATCAGGTTTTGTTTTTTTTAACAGTGATGATTAGCTGAACTCCAAACAGAGCAATGAAGTGACGATGATTGTCCGACGTGGGGACAGACGGTGCTTAAATATCAGTCATCCTCTTGTTTGAAACATGAAGACAAGTTCTTCACACCAGACCAGGAACGCAAAACGGATTGAAACCAGGCCTGAGGCCACAAAGACTAAAACGGAGGGGAGCCGGGCTTGAAGGGAATTTTGGACGATGAGTGGCCTCATCAGCAGGAAATAACTTCTTTCATATGCTGTTCGCAACATCTGTAGCATTAAAACCACTGCCACTTATGCATCAGTGACGGGAGGAAGTGGGTGTTTATGATGCCTCGAAAAGATGTCACATAAAATGGTGCTGCTGCTGTGTGTGTGTGTGTGTGTGTGTGTGTGTGTGTGTGTGTGTGTGTGTGTGTGTGTGTGTGTGTGTGTGTGTGTGTGCGTGCGCTGTTCAGTTTCAGTGCAGCACATGAGGGTCCTGTTACACACGGCTATTCTGGGAGAGCACCGCACACTCACTGAATCTCAGCCTCTTCCTCTTTTGATGTCAGTGTATTATTTGGAAGTAAAGAATTCTCCTGAGCTGAAATACACGACTGCATGAAATGGTAGAGAGAAATGAGGAGTGTGGCTCGCGTGCAGCGGAGGAAATTGATATTACTGTGCAGCGACTAAATCCCTTTAGGTGCACGAAGGATGGAATAAAATGTTCCGGGGGGGGGAGAGTCCATCCTCTGCTCAACAGTGTTCTTTTTTTAAAAATTATTATTATTTATTTATCGTGTCCTCTCGTTACTCTGTTCAGCGCCGTACGAGGGAGGTGTTTGGAAAGTGCGAGTAGATCTTCCTGATAAATACCCCTTCAAATCGCCATCGATAGGTAAGAGCTCCACGCTGTCACGCAGAATTACAAGATCGTGTTTTAGGTTGTGGGTTTATTTTTTTTACACCGTCCTCATTTCTGCCTTATGTTTTTCAGGATTCATGAACAAGATTTTTCATCCCAACATTGATGAAGCGTAAGTTGATTTCAGTCATTTGTGTTTTGTTTTTTTCTGGGTTTTGCTCACTTTAAGTCTACTATGGCATTATTGATACTGGAACTTAACACTCGAATAGAAAAACCTCGTGTATTGAAGCTCATGAAGTGATATTCGCATGTTATGTCATGCCTGTCTCCATGTAAACCATAAACAATGTTTGAATCAATTTTCTACTGCTTTTTTTTTATATAGCTTCTTTATAGCTAGTTTTTGGCTCTGAAAATGTTTTAAAAAAAAAAGAAAAGAAAAAAAGACAATCTTGTGTTGTGACCTGCTCCTGGTGAACCACTTTGTTTTTCTGGTCCCATTAATCCACTGCTAAGAGGCCGCACATTCCTCAAGCGTGGGTCCCTGGGAGGACCTGACGGACAGGCCGAACTTGTGCCTCCTCCCCAAATGTGACAGTTTGGCCCCAGAAAGGCCAAAAACAATAGAAACGACCTACATAATGTGAATGCTACTGGTAAACTGTGGCAAGTTCAATTACACCTATATTATTAAAGTAACATGTTAACACTTAAGGCCTGATGAAAAACAGCCAAATAGTGTGAAATGTGTGTAGTAAATATAGTTATGTAACTTCAATTTCTCAATGAAGACCTGTGGTTGACGGTAGGAACCGACTCGGGGGTTTATGTCTGTCTTAAATGACTGAAGCTTCATATAAACTTCCTCACTGGCCTGCTTTAAGTCATATATGCCAGTGACAGACCAGTCTGGTCACGTGACCTTTCACAGCTTTCTGATTTGACAAGAACTGTACAGTTAGACCGCATTTAATTTATTAGAACAGCTGTTGCTAATTTCTGTATATCGCTGCCACGTGTGAAGCCCCGCTTGACGTGGGACTGTTGAGAAAACTTCGAGTCACACAGCGACACAAATGGACTCCGTCTTACCTCGGTTTTGCCTTTGACCCACTACTTCTGTTCTCTTCTCGGGTTCCCAGGTCAGGGACGGTGTGCTTAGATGTCATCAACCAGACATGGACAGCCCTTTATGGTGAGTGGCCACGCGCTCTCTCTCTCTCTCTCTCTCTGTGTGTGTGTGTGTGTGTGTGTGTGTGTGTGTGTGTGTGTGAAGTTCCCCCTGCTGAGGGTTCTGTGAATATGTGTGAAGCTCTTGACACGATGCCATCAGCAAAAGAACAAAAACAAAAAAAACGAAGAAAAAAAAAAAACACGCCCGGCGGTCCCACGCTCACATCTGACCGTGGTGCGCCGTTGCCCCTAATCTACTTACTTACCGTGGGGGAAAAAGTGAGCACTAATGAGGTAATACCTTCACCCAGCAAGGTCAGACAACAGTCACCTTCGACAGGAGTGATTTACTGTCTGTCAGCTGTGAGAACAATACTCGCATGCTCTCGATGGCGGCGATTCTACTTTGCTTTTCTCACTGTCACCGTGTCCCTGCTGCTCTCCATCTCCATGTCCCCGTACCCGTTTCTCTGTACATTTCCCCATTCATTTCTCATTACATCCCCTCTACAGGGCGAAAACAGCTCTCGAGCAGTTTAAAATGACTTTACAGTAATGTACCTAGCAGATGTTTTAGCATCCCTCACTATTTATTTGAACTGGTGTTCTGACTCAGGGGAATGTCAGGGCCCTAAATGGTATTTACACAACTTGATTACAAGATTTTTTTTTTTTTTTTTTTTTTTTTTTTATAGATTCCTAGATTATTATTATCGTCTTCCTTTTTTCTGTCAGGTCAGCCTTCCTGTAGAATCACAGTATTTTTGTTCTTGTGTAAAATGCTGCAGGTTGTGTTTTGTTGAGGTTTTTTTGTTAAACGGGAATCAGATTGGACAAACATGGAAAGAACAGGCCAATCAGCCGAGCATTGTGGGTAGAGAAAAAGCAACTGATTTAATCTCATAAACATCACAATCCTACACAATGGACTTGGAAAGTGTTTGCTTTTCCAACTTGACTGGACCCAACAGTGACACCTAGGAGACGAGAGGAGAATTGCAGGGTTTCCAGCAGGCCTCGGCTCTGAGTAACAGCTGAGGCAGAGAGCTAGTGAAAGGAGATTAGTGAGGTTGTAACCTCCATGAAGCTGTCGGGCTGAGGGTTTTAAATCTGTGGTCCGTTACCGTGCATCTTTTTGTTTCGTCATCACCGTCTCTGAATGTGACTCATTAATAACTGAGTCACCAGTTTTATACAAGATGCATCACTGGCAAAGTATTGGCTGATGCTCAGATTTGGAAGAAGCCTGAAGGTAACTTTCATGAAATAATCACAATCATATCAATATTAGACCATTTAACTCTTTTTTTTTTTTCTTTTTTTTTTCTCTCTCTCTCTCTCTGCGTGTTGTCTTCTTCTTTTCCAGATCTGACCAATATCTTTGAGTCGTTCCTGCCCCAACTGCTGGCTTACCCAAACCCCATCGATCCCCTGAATGGAGATGCAGCTGCCATGTACCTTCATCGGCCAGAGGAGTACAAGCAGAAAATCAAAGGTTCAACCTAATAAAACACGTCGGGTGTCGATCAGATTATTAGATTACATTGCACGCCGGGAAAAATGGAATTTCCCACGTTTATAATCCAGCAAAAATGTCATAAACGATCCCGAGTTTTGTCCCTGTTGCGGCCGCGCGACTTCCTCTCCTCTGAAGTCTGTCCTCTTGTCTTTCTTTCCCTCCGCAGAGTACATCCAGAAATATGCAACAGAGGAGGCTCTCAAGGAGCAGGAAGAGGGGGCAGGCGACTCTTCATCTGAAAGCTCCATGTCTGATTTCTCAGAAGACGAGGCCCAGGACATGGAGTTGTAGTAATAGGAGGGCTCCCCCATCCCGCCCCCCTCCTTTAACCCCCCTCCCCCCCTCCCTCCCCCCACAGAGACTATATTTGATTTCCTAACCATGAGAAAGCAGACTTATAATATTCATATTTAAGCAAGTTGATTTTTTTATTATTATTATTATTATTATTATTATTATTATTATTATTATTACTACTAAACAAGGATTTTTATGGATATCTAGCCTTTGGTGTGTTTGACAGACACCCCTCCCGTTCTGTAGCTGTTTCTCCCTACACGGATGTTGCGATTGCGTTCACACCCTCCGCCTGTCACTTCCACATTTATTTGGTGCGTCATGTAGGAAGTTTCCCTGTGAACGTCTGATTTCTCTACTCAAATTTCACTTTATGAAATATAACCTTCCAGTTTGATCTGAATCGTAGTTTTTTTTTCTTCTTCTTCTTCTTCCTTTCTTTTCTTTTCTGTTTCCACAATGCTAAATGACTCTGACCGCTACGGAGCTGCTGAGGTCTCGCTTGTCCCCCGGTGTGCATCGCCACGGCGATATTCTGTTGTAAAGACGGTAATTTAAAGGCCCACAATCCCTCGTGGGGGGGGGGGGGGTCTGAGCACACCTTACATAAAGCGCGGTGCCGTCGGACATTCGTAAATCAACCGGGAAATACTTCCTAAGCATATCTTTTTTAACATATTGAAAGACATGAGACATGCCAGTAAGAAATACTGTCTTTTCTTTCTGCTTCGGTTTGGCTGTTACATTACGTTTTGTTACTCTTTGTTGATCTTCTGCGGCGCCCGCCTGTGCAGTGGAAAATACACGCTGGACACGGTCAGGTCTCGGAAAAATAAATAGACTTTTAATGCATGTCTCCTTACAGGGTGAGTGACAATGTGATGACAAAGACATGTTGTAGGATGTTTTCAATGGATTCGTTGAATGCACGCTCGCTGCGTAGACTCCATGTAAGATTGGTGCACGCGGGCAGTGAGGACGGAAGTGGCTCCACCGTAAGGTCTTTGTAGACATTCTGGTCAGACTCATTTGGTATTATGGGAACTGAAAAGAGGCCAGAGCTGCCCTTTTAACCATCTGACCGTATGAATTTCGTAACTGGTGTCGGGGGGGGGGGGGGGGGGGGCATCGCATAACACGCGAGCGCCAAACATTCTCACTGTGCAGGATGCTTCGGTATTACAATTTGTATTCCTGTTTCCAAATTTCTGTTGGTGTTATTGGTCAAAAAAACAATTTTCCCCCGGCAGAAGGAGTATTGGTTAATTCTCACCTTCTCTGCCGTGTCTGGAAAACCAGCAGCAAAGTCAGTTTGAATCAGAAGAAAGAAACTTAAATGGTCATATGGTTACTGGGGGGGGTGGGGGGGGGGGGGGGTGTGTGAATGAAACTGGAGTGATGTGTGACTACATGCAGCTCAGTGTTGTTTCAGTCCTCCTCACGTTCCACTGTTACTCGGAATCTGCTCCAATGCATGCCCTTCATGTTGGTCTGACCTGTGGTATGTACGTCGACTGGACTCCCCGCACTTTTGTCTGCTCACCGCAATCTCCGTTTGGATCACTAGTCTGAAGATTATAAAATACGAGCCCCGATACATGCCATTAAGACTAGTAGCATTTTTTTTTTCATTGATGGGAATTCATTTCATATGTGTAGATTTGACTTCAAAAAAAGAAAAGGAAAAAAAAACGTGGCGGGTGAAGGTGTAAATCCATGATGCGTGGACCGAAATTACAATCGCCGCTTTAAGTTTTGACTTGTCTTTTCCCTACTTTTATTTCTTCACCTGTTTTTTTTTTTTTTTTTTTTTCTTGATCGGGGGGAGGGAGGCGGAGGGTGTCGACACATTAGAATTTGTCATTTTATTTTAATTTTTGTGTACAGCATATACCTTTTTTACAGTGATAAGACACCCTCAGTAGCCTCACAAATATTCAGTGTTGCAGCCGAAGCGCTGACCTAGTGTTGCTCGTCGAGGCCGACGGGGCAGTCGGAACCACCCGGAAAACGTTGAAACGCGTTCGCTTGGCAGATCCCAGTGAGGATCGCCGGTTGCTTTGCGGCAGATTGTGGATCCCGAGTGCAGGATTTCAAAGGCCGAATCTTACTCGGGAGTTCGCCTCATCACCTCCGGTCGCAACTCCCCTCTTCTGTGCCTCATCGCAACAGGAACATGACCGTCGGAAGAACTCCACAAAAACCACGTTTCCAAAAAGCCATGATAACTTCCAGAAAGTAGAAATGCACATCGTTTTCACTCTTATCCTACTTTCGCTCCCCTCGTCCTGCGAGTTGATCCTGTGCAATTTGCGATTTGACATCTAAATTTTCACCGTTTTTTTTTACGCGAGGGAGTTACACTGGGCCGAGGTTTACTTTGAGCTAACGTAGGGTCGTTGGGCTTTTTACGGCTCGGGTTTGAAATGCAATTCGGTCGTGTCTTGCGCAGTGATTTAACATTTTCACCCAGAAGGTATTGAACGGATGGAAATCATGCTCACATTTGATAGAACTGTGTTTTTTGACATGTCAGGATAGTTAGTTTTGCTGGGTGGTGACTTCAACTAAACATTTGCTATATGGTTGTATTACAGATAGAGTTAGGTAGTTTGGTATACTTAACCTGATAAAGCATTCATCAGATTTTTTTTTTTAGTCTGTTTCGTGGTTATATGTGAGATACCCCATAGACATGCCTGCTTGTCCTCTCCTTTCAGATTCAGAGTTGTACAGATGAGTGTGAGTGATTTCAAACTAGGATGATGTAGTGAGCCCGATAGATCGACCTGTACAGAAATCCAAAGTGTGGTCCAAGCCCGTTCAGATTGGATTTCTTCCATAAGCATGATTTCTAAACGCAGTTCTGTGTTCACGAATGTCACCACGTTCGAATGCAGAAGTAAACGACGTGCTTCTCGGTTTTGTTTTTAATTTCCGATATTTATCAGAAGAGTCTGATTAGTTTTACGCTGTGGGATAAAGATTTCTCTCATCCGGCCTGAGGAAGTTTTGAATGTCGGCTCGGGGTAGCTTTCAGCAGGACGCAGCCATTTTAACTGTTGCAGAGCTCACCTTTTGTAATGGTCAACGACCAAGGCAGTATGAAGCTACGTGAATGTTTTACATGTATTTGTGGTGAGGTTTGAGATGGACATCCTCTAACAGAACAAACCTTCCCCATTTGCACAATTGGCTTTTGTTTTCTTTTTGTCTTCCCTCCATGCTGCCTATAAAATTGTGTTTATTCATACAGTGACCCCCTTTTTATTTTTTTAAAATCTTGGTCATCAAGCGACAATTATCACACTGATGAGAATTTTTTTTTTTTTTTTCTTTTGTAATTTACTTTACATTTTTGCAGTATTCTACCTTAGTGCTGAAAATATAGTACATCTGAGTTAAGAATTGTAATAATATAGCACATTATGATGCAGTGGTGCAACAGGAAACACGTGATAGTCTTTTTCCAAAAACAGAAAAAGGACCCCTTGTGTTTGGGTAAAATCATAACTCTGGTTTTCAGCATTTATTTGATCTGCTGAGCAATAAATGGATGATGTAGTCAGCTGTGGCCTGGTGTTGCTCTGGAAAACCATCTGATCTTTTCAGTGGCCTCCATTGTTTTTTTGGTTTTTTTATATTATTTTATTTACTCCCGACACTTGCTTATTCGGTGTTATAAAACCTGATTACTGCCTTTACATAATTTCAGTTAAATTTAACTCAAGAACTAAAGAAAATGTCCTCAAGCCAGTGAATGATAAAAAAAAAAAAAAAAAACATGTTTACTGTGCTTTTAATTAGTTTCCTTTTGGCTTCCCCCCCTCCCCCTCCTACTGCTTTAAGACCACAGACCTGCAGGTAATGTTTTTACTAACCACGGTTTTAAACAGCGACTGTTGGGGCCTCAAAGTCCTGACTGCGAACCTGCAGAGGAACCCCAGCACATAGCCATAGCCCCCCACACGCATTCCCCACGCTCCCTGCTGGATGTAATAAGGATGAAGGGCTTGAGCTCAGCGAATGGACTGGTCTATCATTAATCCATAGGCGAGATGTCCAAGGCCCGTTCTCTGTTTTATCAGCACAGAGAGTGCCAGCACCCCGGTCCTGTAAAGTCACCTCCCTCCCCCGTGGGTTGACTTGTGTCTCCTCAGGCAGTTGCATGCTTCTGGTGTGGAGTCGAGGCTCGCTTGGTGCACACCTCCCATTCTGTCTTGTGCTTGTGTGGATTCGTACCCTGTGCTGGCTGGCTGACTGCTGCCATCAGGGGATTTAGCAGCAGGCACAAACAGCATGGAAAATGGCAGTTTTTTTGTTTTGTTTTTTTTTTCTTTTCAAAAATAGAAACTATGTATTTGGTACCTAGTGTGTGATACATGAGGGTTTAAAAAGTCAAAAGGTTTATTTTTGTTTTGAAAAGTCCATTCTTGGTCTTATTTTTATCACCTTCTTTGCCCTCCTCTTGTTTTGTTTTTTTCTTTGCATTGTGAAGTGGGCATGCTTGTCAGAAAGACAAATGCTCTCTATTAATAGGCTTATAACCTCATAAATAGTTGTGTATAAAACAAACTGTTATAACTTCTTTTTTAATAAAACATTCAATGTGTATAGATGGTCTGTCCAAGGCTCGTTGTCTTTGTATGTTTGTAGCTGTGCATTTCTTTCTACTAAGAGGAACCTTGTGTACTTCAACATCCTGTATAGATACCCTGTATGTTCTGCTTTTAAATCTCCTTAATGAAAGAGATTAGCACTTTCAATACTATTTAAATTTGACAAAAGAATTTTTAAAAAGCTTCCACCTTTTCTAAAACTAATTTCTTCTTTTCATATTATTTATGATGTTCTCCATCTTAAGCGAAACATCATATTGTTTTTGGCTTTACAATAAATACCGACATATTCATTAGCATTGAATAATTATGATTTAAAACAAGTGATTTTTCCTCACAATTTCTTAGTACATCTTGCATCAAATTATTTTCATAATATTTTCAGTACACCTGCGTATGTTGGCCTCCAAACACCTGAAAGTCAATATGTCACTTTGCTTATTCCTCTGGAAGATGAGACGCTTTCCATATTTGAAATTGAAATAACCACTTGCAACTTTTACCTGTGAAACCAGCTTGACCGCAAGGTGTCAGTGTGGCTCTGCACGTCACTCCGTTGTCTCCGCTGCCCACCTCATCTCGGCAGCTTGTACAATAAGGGCCCAGTGTCTGGCATGGTCCCCGAG
The DNA here is from genome assembly GCF_022577435.1 of Embiotoca jacksoni. Taxonomy (NCBI): domain Eukaryota; kingdom Metazoa; phylum Chordata; class Actinopteri; family Embiotocidae; genus Embiotoca; species Embiotoca jacksoni. The sequence continues at coordinate 4,417,141 of NW_027185384.1, read as the reverse complement.
AGTACTGTGAAACTTGAGAATCACATTAGTACCCCAGTCTGCCAGTCTTGAAACGGTGGTGTTGAATGACCACAGCCATCCAAAGACACGGTGCTGACTGCTGACTTTTCCTCCAAAGCTAGCATTTTGCAGGTTTAAGAATGCTATTTTTTTTTTTTGTTTTTTTTTTTTTAGTTGTGGTCCTTCGTATATCTATGAAGTGAAAAGAGTCCGTTGCAGCAAGTGTGGTAACTCTTCAAAGCTCCGCTTGGGTGTGTGTATAGCTTTGCCTAAGTCTTGTATACTCCAGTGATCTGTGCCAAATCTGCTAAGCATCTGAGGTAGCAACTGGGGTTTTATTTTGAAGGGGATATTGGACTGCGTGAGATTAACCTTGCTGTGAGGGCAGCCTCCACATGCAATGACGGATGCAGTTCGACCAACGGACCAGAGGGGGGCGCCGCCTTCTCCGTCCCGTGCCCTGAGCTGAAACCCCCCCCCTCTGCATAATCACAGCAGGAGAAAATAAATGCTGTGACATAAGGCTGTTTAATCCTCTCTCCTCTGAAAAAATGTATTTTGTCACGCAGCAATCTGCTCTGTCTTCCTGTCCGTCTCCATCGCGGCGCTGAGACATGAAATTCCTCTCCACGTTGATATTTCTCAGATGTTCGGTGTTTGTTACTTTTTGTTAGGACTTATTGTGTTGGGTTTTTTCTCTCTCTCTCTCTCTCTCTCTCTCTCTCTCTCGCTCTGTGTCATATAAAGACAAAAAAAAAAATGAAGGAGGAAGAACGCCTTGAAAGGAAATGGTCCGTATTCCTGCGCACTTCTATCTCCGTACTGTATATCCTGTGCTGGGCCACATGCTCCAGCGTGTCCACATCAGAGCCCCAGAGGGTCTTCATCCCGGCCAAGAATGTCAGTCAGGTGATCGACACGTGTCTGTGTGCCAACAAAGGCCCTACAAAACGAGAAGACGATTCTGCTGAGCGGAGGTTGCCACTGCATCTGCTGAGTGTTCTCGCACTGAATCGTCATGCGGTGGGTGCAAATTAAGGAGCACTCCGGCCATTTGGGAATGCACATCCATGAAGTCAATGTAGTTTATAATAAATGGATTATTATAAGAAAGACTGGACGGAATCAAAGCAGCAGAGACATCCTGACTTGAGCTTCAAAAACATTGGGTCCTACAGTTTCCATTGCGCAACTGAATCACGCCTTTCATTTGACCCTCTCCGGCCTTATAAAAGACCTTATCTGACAACCTCCACTCCCCCAGTTTGTTATGCCGGCTTTGTGTCAAAAAAATCTCCCAAGATCACATCATCAAGGTCATTTTCTACCCATAGAAGCCAGTAGGTGTAAAATGAATGGTGCACCCCTTTAACTGGGTGAGAGGTGCGCATGTTTCCTGTGACACCTTGCGTTTTGAAGTAGTATTTTATGAATACCCTTTTGAGGAGATACAAGTCAGAGAAGCATTTTAGAAATACGTAAAATCAGCAGCTGATGACTTGCTGTGACAACCTGAGTGTCCCTCGCTTCGTTTCAATGGCAGAGGACTATTGTTCATAACAGACTCTTTCTAAAGCCCAACCCTCTGTTTTCACCCTGCTTCTCCTTCTCCTGCATCAGAAGAGGATGGAGGGAGGGAGGGAGGGAGGGAAGGGAGGAGAGGATGAGGCTATCTGTCTCTTCACAGTCCTGACCTCCAGAAGTCCAGCAACCCGAGATCCTCAATGAAATATTTAAAGCTTCTGTTTTATCCGCAGTGCGTTGGTCAAGACAAAACTGCGGGCCTCCATGACGTAATGCCGAAGCCACGCACCGGCTGTCTGATTGGTCCACGTGCTTGAACGGGGTGGTCAGGTGTCTTGTGCCGCTGCGGCCTTTTAAGGCATTACGATGCCCCGAGGCTCCACATTAGGCTCACGAGCTGTCTGCTGCACGTTATGATCAATCACTGTTTGCTGCGGTATTTCCCACAGTGAAGCTTTTAGCAGTAAATCTGCCCCGCGTGTACATTCTTTAATGACGGCTAAAGGAGCTCAGGTTATACTCATTTGCTCCTGAAAGAGAGAGCGCAACTGTTGAAATGTTTTCTGCCGAGGCCTCCGCTGATCCAGTCGATGTTTTCATAAAGGCACAGTCAATGAGTAGCAGAAATGCGTATTTGAAGTCAAATTGTGGCGTAATACGACGTCAATTTGTGCTGGGTTTCATACGTGACCAAAAAAAAAATATACCTGAAATATGTTGCCACATTTGCTTCCCTGCTAATTCCCCCCCCCCCCCCCCCCCCCCCCCCCTCCCCGTATACCTGGCTGCTGGTGAGCTGACAGCCCGTCGAGCAGTCGAGGTGAGCCGTCACCAACAGTCAGCGTGGTGTTGGGTTTCTCAGGCCGGGGTTGGGTGGCGGGCGATGGGCTCTCTCGGGTTACGAGCTCCGTTTCAGTGGCACAGTTGGAGGGGGCGTATGAGGCGGTGCAACAGCGGCGAGAAGCACAATGATCCCTGGGTCTTTACTAATAGATGATTTGCCATGCCCCCACCCATCCACCCATCCACCACCACCACCACCACCACCAGCAGCAGCAGCCTCCAACCGCCCCAGCCTTTTACTGCAAAAGGAGCAGACACACAGTGCTGGTGGCAGGAGACACTGAAGAAGGACACGGACATGAGTGAAAGACAAACAGAGACATGCGGGAGATGACAAGCAGACAAAAAGCAGTTGTCATGATCAGTAAATATAATAATATGACTAAAAAGCTGGTTTGTTTTTCTTTCGTCGGATCTGTTTTTTCAACATGGTTATTGTCGGCCTTAATTCATTGGTCACGTTTCATTTCCCTCAGTGATTATATAATTCCCATTTTCCCCAGTAGACACGAATCATCATCAAAGTTACCCTGTTAAATTTATAGTATTTAAATCATGTATTTTTCCAATATTTATGTCATTTTAGTTGCTTTTAGGTTGGGACTGGTAGTTTAGAAAAGCCTAAAACCGGCTCAATAATTTCAATTACTGCATCAGATGTGTATGTGTCTGTAGAGCTATGATGGAACTATAAAATTTAGCGTGTTCTCCTACAGTACAATCTGAGCTTGTAAAGTACACGGGGATGACTTAACTTTACGCGATCTCATATTCTGTATTAGTTTTTTTTAAGGATGGGATACTTTCTCTTGTCTCTTTCCTGTTTCTGAAGCGCTGCACTGCTTCACTAATAAAGCGTTATTATCGCCTATTGTTTCCATTTAGTTTTTTTTCTTTTGAAGCAAACAAGACTGCATCTTGCCGCATTATTATTTCATCCAGCGGTCCGGCGTGGCCTGAATCCCAGCGTCCATCCGATCCCTCTGCTGGCACCTGCTTCATCATGGCTCCGGCACCGCACCGCACCACAGCACAGAAACCAAATGAGTATTTGAAATATTCATCGAGGGCTGCTCATCTCCTATACACGCCGGCCTCTCTCACACGCACACACGATCCGCAGCTCCTGTTTCAGTATTTCCAGGTGGAAACCACGTCGAGGCGCGCAGCGGCTCCGGGATGCAGCTACCCGACGCTGTGCAGCCGCGACGGGCCGCCGCGGATTGATTTCGCTTGTCTCCCCTGTTCGCTCTGAAAGGAGTGTAACCAAACCCACCCAGTCACCTCTAAATATTAGACGAGTTGTGTGCACCTAGTTATCTGCCTAATTATCAACAGCAGGTAAATGGACTCTGACCGGCCATCCGAGAGGAGCAATGGGCAGGCACTCGCCCTCATATATTAGGGGATCCAAAAGTGAACTGGCGACATAGTCCAGACTCACTCCAGCACGGCCCCCTCTGGTGGTGTGCAGCTCCACGTGAAGCCTGGGAGGAAGGATGAGGAGCAACACCGAGGCCCCCCCACCCCCCACCCCCCGCCCTCCCCGGGTAAAGGCCCAGGGGCCGCTTCCTGACAGGACACCAGGCCTCCCTCCATCAGGTCCGCACCAGGTTGTATGGTTTTTGACTAGAGGGCGACAGATTAATAAGCAAAGAGACGAACATCAACCGTGGTATATGATAACAAAATATTATGACGGGCACCAAATATTCCTACTTTAGCAAAGGCATCTTCCTTGCTGTCCCCGGACAGGAAATGGTATGCAATCCGCAGCGCTAGTGCAGGTTTTAAATGCAGTGTTTGATAATCATTAGCCATCTGGACGTAGTCATTTGATCCTGCAGCATCTTGACCCGAGAACTGCAGCCTCAACAGCATCCGTCGACTAAAACTAATCCCGGGATGGGGGCTGGGAAGATGTGCCAGATAGTCTATTTGATGCATGCTTGGTTTAATATTGGAACATGCACTGCAAGCCATGTTGTTCTGATCATTAATGAGTCTTCTGTTCACTTCAGCAAACAGGCTGTACAATATAGTCTGTTTATTGTCCTATTTTTTTTTTTTTTTTTTTATATATATATATAATTGAATATTAAAATAAGGGTTGTTTTAACAATGCATTTTCTTCAACAGTCTTTCTCTCTCCTCACAGAGAAAACACTGTGGTCTGCAGGTGCTGCTCGGCTAGACGGCGCACTAAAGATCTGCACATAAACCGGAGGCCTACAGGCCGCAATACCAGGCTTCAGGCATCTTGAGGACACTGTAATTTATTTAATAATAACAGCAACTTTTCAGACATAAAGGAGAACCTTATTTAGATTACGATGTATTATAATGCAGCCGGAGCAGACTAAAATCCTTCAGCTATAAATGTGTCCATTAATGTTGCAGAAATATAGGCCTACCGAAAGTCTGAAAATGTTTCTCCTTTAAACCTAATATAAGGATGCCTTCTTCTTTTTTTAATTCCCATTTAAAAAAAAAAAAAAAAAAAAATTAATTGGCCAAATATAAATTAAGGTCCTCAAATCCATGCAGGCTGTAGGGTATCCATAAAAAAAAAAAAAAAAAAAATAGAGTGATCTGGCTGCCACAACTGGAGAACAGCGTCTGACGTTTCTCGGGTTGGGTCAGTCTACAGAGGGGGTTGGTCCAAATTATTTATCTGGAAATCGTTTAATCCCGAGAGACAAAACCAATCCTCATCCCGCCCAGACTGCTGCAGTCCCCGAGTTAAAACAGACCCGCTTTTAAGGTCTCCTCGCCTCCAGTCCAGGGAGAGATCCATTTTAAAGAGACCGTAGAGCCCGCGTACTCGAAGGAGGCCAACAAAGAAAAAACAACAACAAAAAAACCCGCAGCGCAACAGGAGAGATACAGGCTGGTTGGATTATTGGTTTGAAACAGGGGAGACATGCTTAAAAATGTGTCTTTATGTTGTTCTTTTTTTTTTTTTTTTTTCCCCCCCACCGGGTAAATCTCCTGGACTCGCAGCCTTTGAAGCAGGTGGAGGGAGACTGGATGGGAGCTGTTTGGATCCCGCTTCTAGACAAACGTCCCCTGTTATGAATCTAGGTACAGCGGTGCGTTTTGCACCCTTAGTCCCCCCCCCTCCTCCTCCCCCGAGAACATACCATTTAAAGGGAAGGAGTGCAATGCAATGTGTCACACTGCACACTTTGCACACACAGCTGTAAAATGTTCTGTGAAAATCTGAAACGATTTTTTTTTTTTTTTTTTTAAAGAATAGGAAAATGTTTGTAGTACATTTTAGGGGCTGGCGTTTTATTCGCTTTTTTGTTTTGTTTTTTTTTACCTGTCGTTGCGCTTTTGTGTGTCTGCGCCTTTAAAAAGGTAGCGCGGAGCACCTTTCTTTCTGCCAGTGTGCAGTCTGGACGCGCAGGTAAAAAAAAAAAAAAAAGAAAAAAAGGGAGGAGGTTGAGTTTGGAGAGAGAGAGAGAGAGAGAGAGAGAGGGAGCCAGTAGGAGAGAGACAGAGGAGAGAGGAGAGGAGAGAGGAGGAGAGGAGGAGAGGAGCGGAGCACAGGGCTGAAAAGTGACATTTGATACTCAGGAAGTTCAGGACTCCGCTTGGATTTCTTTTGTTTCATTGTAATTCTGCGGCGGCGCTGCGGGGCAACGCGGACCGGAGGCTTCTGTCACTTCCAACACAAAGTTGATAGCGGAAAAAAAAAGAAAATCCTTCAACGGTAATGATAGGTTGACGAGTTCAAAATGTGCGTCGGGTCCGAATTCAGAGCAGTTTGTGGCCTCAGAAATGACGCACAACGGTGGACGCCGAGAAAGGTATGAACTGTATTTTATATATATATATGTACATTTTTTTTTTTTCTTCTCCAGTTTTAGCTCCAGTTAGACTGTTAATTATAGCGCTAAGCAGTTTGTAAACGATCTCATTGGAAGTCAGGAAAAGTTAGGAATTAAAAAAAAAAAAAAAGAGAGAAAAGATGGGCGGTGAAATGTCATCAAAAAGAGGCCGTGGAACTTGGGCAAAATAAACCGATTTGCCTGTGATACTCGATGCCGTAGCTCATTCATCCTGGAAAAACCAGCCTACCCCGTAGTTCTGTGGATTTGTCCAATTCAGCGTCTGCAATCAAATGACAATTAAATCCAGGTGTGACTTTTTTTTTTTTTTTTCATCGTTAGGCTAAATATTTCCAAAAATTAAAATAATAATAATAATAATAAAAAAAAACAATCGCAGAATTACGAAATTCAGTTGCCCGACGTCATTATTTAAATAAATGAAATGCTATTTAACTATTTATTTTCGCTAAAGCCCAAAGCTTACGTCGCTTTAATCACGTTGCACCTGCTTTTATTTCCGTTTGAATACCAGGGAAATAAAGTCGAAGCACGCTGGTGCTGGCAGCTTAATCCCGTGGATTAATACGAAATTGAATTTACTGTGTAATAAATATGAAAGAGGGCAGCGGTTATCAAATATTTCATAAATGGGCTACAACAACGTACGGCCTCGTAAAAAAAATATTTTCAAAATAAAGGTCGCATTATGCGCTGCTACCTGCAGGTCGTGTAATAATGACATGTGAATGGGATTTCCATTTTGTTTGAAGGCCTCCTACTTTTATAAACCGGATTTACGGTTAACTGATCCAGGTGGCATGTGTGACAGTGGATCGAGATCTTGCTGCGGGACTTAGAGGAGTGATAAATCCTCCTGAAATAACCGTGAAGTTGAGGACTTGTAGACTCCCTATGCAGACAAATGCGATTAACTGAAGGGGCTTTGGAGCAGCTCTGAGGTTAAATTAACGATGGCATGGGACAGAGTGAGGTCCGGGCTGTGCAATGTTAACATTTCAATATTACTGGTCAAATTCACATGCTGCTTAAAGATGAGGAAATTGCGAGTCGTTTCTTCAACCGTCTTATTCTTTATAACCTTAAACCTCACTCGGTATTCTGGTCTAAACTTGTGCTTTTAATTGGCTGGTTTGTGTTTTTCAGAGTATAATTTAAGATATATTATAGGCTAGTGTTTTTGCATCATTTATCAAACAATATAAAGTAGGAAATAAAAAATAAAAAAAAGTCTTTAGTCAGAAAAGCTAAATAATTACCGAAAATTGAATCTAAAACATTTTCACAAGAATCCTGTCAGTTTGTAAATGATTATCGTGGAAAAAAAAAGGAGTTTTTTCTTTTTCTTTTTTTCCAGCTTATATAAGCTTTGACAGCTGGCCTTGATGACACATCAAACCAAGAAGGCCTTGTCTGTCATTGATTCAGCACGTGATTAAACAAACAGAATTTATATTTACAGAGGGTCTACATGCCCAGACTTTGAAATTATAAGAACATATTCTCTCAGAATAAATTAATGACTAAAACCGCTTTAGTAATAAGTGCGCCAAAATTTCATTCAGGAAATAATGTTCTTTTTTTTTTTTTCTTTCTGTTCTGAGACTCTTATGTAATAACGTATTACAAAAATCCCATGAACCTCCTTTTTAAATAATCGAGGTATGAAAAAAAACAAAAACAAGACATGGGCAAAGCTTTAAAGGAGATAGTTTTTTTTTTTTTTCCGACTTGGCTTTTTAGCTGTATTGATTTCTCCAGGAAATGGCAATAGGAGTCTTGCTCAGGGAGCCATTTGGGCGTCTGAGGAATCACTTAGTACATGGTTTGATCGCTGGAATCAATGGGAGCTCTGCGCACTGCAGGACCCGGGGTGAGGCAGCTAATGGCTGAATCAAGGGTGGGGCGTCTGGGCCCTGCCAGGACAGAGCTGCGGACCGCTAGCCTCTCGGATTCTGATTACCTGCAGCGCAGAGATGCTTTTGACAACACACCCAAGGTCAGGCGGGAGATTTGAAGGTTAACGCTCAGCTGCCGGGTGGTGTGTCGTCGTTTATATTCGTAACGTTTGTCTGAACTAGATGGGGAAAAAGTGGCAGAGTTACATTTTCTTGCAAGAAAAGCCTTGCACGCTTTTCAGAGAGACTTTTTTTTTGGCAATAGTGGCTGAGTCTAAATCCACATCTGACTGCAGCCATTTTCAGGGATTTGTGGTTTGTATAGGAAACAAATTGCCTGTCAACTGCAGTCTGTTCCTCATGACGGAGACATAGTGGCACATTTTAACTCCGCTTTTTCTGAGCTCACACTTTTGTGGACAATACAAATTCATTTCACTTGTGAAGTTACATTTGATAGCTTGCTATAGATCGTAACAGTGACGAGATTATTCTTTTTTTTTTTTTCAATTCTCCTTCCATTTGTACTGTAAATTGTATGCAGAAAAGCATTGATAGGTCAATGTAACGACGCTAATCTAAAAGAGCCAATTGATGGGTCATTTTAAAGGTGTCACCCGTTAAGACAAACTGGGGGTGTCGGCCGAGGGCAGGGCCCGCAAGAGATGAATAATACGATTTATTGATTTGTACCAACCTCATTTTAGAACATTGGTGGGTTTAATAACAGGGCATTCATTTTCAGTTTAACAATGTTCGTTTCCTTGTTTTTATTTTTTATTTTTTAGCAAAATAGTCATTTTGAATGTAGATTCGTTGAGATGTAATTTCAGTCGCATTGCGTGTTTGCTCGCAGATATTCAATTTGAGTCGTGTGTTAATAATAATAAAAAAAAAAAAAGGCATTTATTCCCGTTTTCTTATGGCTGCCGTTAGGTTTTTGGTCCCAAGTTGCAATGTAAATAATAAAAGGAAGAAGCTGTGCTGGTTAAAATCATCACATGTCGTTTTGTTTGAGGACGTGTGGTCAAGACTTTTTTTGGATTCACAGTTTGTATTGTGGAACAACCTTGGGATTTGTCCTTCCTTTGTTGTAAGTGCTTCAAACAAAACAACAGTGGTGTTGTACAAGGTCCATTAAGTGAGGATTTTAACCCTGTTAGCTATTTAGGTTCATCAGCTATCAAATTTAACTCTCCTTTCCTAGAAACCTAAAGATGGCAGAGCGGGTGATTAGCAGTGGACAGCTAGATGAGGGTGTTTACTCACTCCTAGGATTGACTGGACTTATATTTAGTTGCCCACATTGAGACACTGTCGCCTTTTGACCTGTTACTCAACGTGCGGATCAATCCTCTGCAGTGCAGTTCATCTTCAGTCGAGCTGCGTCACTGCAACGCCGGATCTATCGAAGGCTGTGGACGTCCCCCTTCCTGTTTGACATCATTTCTTCACTCCGTCTCTGTCTCTTTTTCTCTCTGTCCTCTTGCTTTCTCTCTCTCCAGGCTGTTGTTTCTGCTCTGCCCGTGTGGGTCGGTGGTCTGGTTTGCATAGCTTTGCTTTGGCTGGGCTGACTATCCTCACAGGCTTGACTGGCTGGCCGAGGTGTTGGGGGTGATAATGACTCCTGTTCTGTGTATGGCACTGGTAGAATTCACTGTGAGAGCTCACTATCAGTGAATTACCATAGGGCCATAAACAGAGCAGAGAAAGAACCACTTGATGATGCCCATCCATAACGGCTTACACTTTCTGTCGCTGTCCTCTCCTGCGCTTTGTGGGTGGGGTGATTGTGATGTAATTCCTCCGGTGCGGCTGCGTTAGCTGTGCTGCGCACATCTCTCTGGGTACGGCGGCGGCGTCGTCTTCCGGTCCCGATGTGTCTCTATAACAGCAGCTGCTTGCATTTGGATACCCCGGCCACTCGTCTTCTTTGCCCATTTTGGCACTAGCACATTTTTGCTTCTGCATACATACTTTGAGCAATTATGTGTAGTGCCAATATAGGACAAGACAGACTTCCGTCGCTTTCGCACAATCGTGGATTGTAATCTTCTGGGGCATTTTGGAATCCCGTATCTCTTCTAACCTCGCTGTCCTGTCATTTCAACCTGTTGTCATTCACAGGGCATCAAATACTGCCGTTCTGTTACAGCCCGTTAGCATCTCAGAGATCTGCCCAAAGAACCCTTTGCCATGTCATGCATAGACAATGTTCCTTGCACCAAACAACAAATGGGTTAGGATTAGAAATACATCATGGTTTGATTTGAATTTAAATTGAATAAAGGCGTTTCATTTTTTTTTGGCAGGAGTGCCCTGTACTTTTCCTTGGCTAGGGTTAGCCTTTGGGACAACAGCAATATAATAATAATAATCTAATCTTTGTGGGTTCCTCTGTGTTTGCGACTTACACGTGCTGAAGAACCCCAGCTGCTCTCCGGTGGTGTTTGGCAATGGTAGAACTCACACTGGTGAGGTAGATGGATCCGGTGGTTCTAGACTTGCCAACTACTGCTTGAGAGCATCCACCTGCTGAGAACGACTCAGAGACAAAACCAGCCTTTCAATCTCGATTGGAGAAACATCTAAGGAACATTTTTTTTTTTAAGTCCGAGTCAGTGGCTGATGGTGATGAAGGGTGGGGTGAGACTCTGTTCCTCCCCTGCACACCCCGGCCTCAAAGCTCCAGTGACTCTTTTAAGGACAGTCTGTCTGTCTGTCTGTCTTTTTTTTTTTTTTTTTTTTTTTTTAAATTTTTTTTACTTTTAGGAGCAATATTCTGGAACAATCTGGATGACGTGAATTCAAGTAGAAACCTCAAGCCCTTTGCCTTCTATAATTATAAGAGGACATAAAGGTGGAAATATGAGGAAATGTATTTGGAGCTGTGGAAGGAGTTTTAACCTATGAGCTAACTGAAGTGTGGGTTACCCAAAGGACTGAGACTCAAAAACAACACATTAACTGACACTTAGTTAATTCTGTGTAAATCTGATACGGTACCTGTTTGGAATGTTTTGGTAAATCAATTGTACAAATGAGCTGTAGAAGAGGGGTAACGCCTCTAAAAGCAAGAAAGGCAGCGAAACCTGAAGTCAAAAATCAATTGAAGCGTTTCGTGAAACAAGAGATTTCAATAACAATCAATTCGAAAACGTCCATCAGGATACCCCAAAACATTTCCCTCTAACGCCACCTCTTCAGATGAGGCTGCTACTTCGAGCCCGAACCAAGTCGCCATATAGTGTCGCTGCTCGAGCTTTTTCAACAATTACTCAGCTGAGTATTGCGTGTCAACTAGTTTTGAGAGTCAGTTAATTCTCAAAATTATTGAAAGCCGTTTCCAGATGTGAGGATTTGCTGCTGTTCTCTGCTTCGTATCTAAACCTTCGGGGTTAGTCAGACTAAACGACATGTGTGTATGATTGCATGCTGACATTCGTGAGAACAAGTAATGGCTCCCTCTGTTCATCGGTCAGTCTTCAGTTTGGATCAAGCGAGTGCGACTCTGCGGGTATGAGGGACGCTGCGATCGACTTTATGGACAGAGGAGGGTTTGGCTGCTCCGCCTTCAGCCGACCATCAGGAGGGGGTTCCTCTCTTAGCTCCGTGGCATAATTGGGAAACGGCGCGGTGTCGTCTTACCCTTCTCTTTCAATGCGGCCTTTTTCCCTCCTCCCTTCCCGAGCGAAAAAGGGTGGAGAGCATGGGAGTCTTACTCGGATGCTGGTTTGGTTTGCTGCAGCAGTCCGTTGACAGTTTGGCTCAAAAAGCAGCTACATACTGAGCTTCATATATCTGGGTCAGGGTCTGCTAATGTAGGTGACGGGGGGATTAAAACCTCTTTATCTGCCTTTGCATAAATCCTGCTTTATAGCCTACACTTCAGCTTTAGCTAATATGATTTGTATTGTCACTGGTTTGCCTGCAGGCTAGCTATATTTGATCTACGTGGATGTCGGCAGTGGGCCTTTGCGGAGGCTCTTTTGTGCGGGTCGGCCTTTAAAACAGCCGGAGTGGGTAAGTGCTTGGATTGTGGTGATGCATATTCGAGTCGACATAAAAGACCTCGACTCGGGCTGTTGCTCACTAATTCGGGTTAACTGTTGTTGTGTCTCATGTTACAGGACATATCATGCACATATGACGTACAGTGTGTGCATGTAAGGACACGGTCTGCGCTTTGATAATGCAGCATGAATGTAACGAGTCAACATGTTCTCCGTGTGTGTGTGTGTGTGTGTGTGTGTGTGTGTGTGTGTGTGTGTGCACACCTGCTGATTCATCCCCGAGATGACATATTGTTTTTTGTTTTTTTTTAACATAAAAATTCCCTTAAATGTGATGCAAATAAACACTTTGAAAAGACTGAGCCATTGTGTCAGACTCCCTCTAACAATCTTCTCTGCAGCAAAGTGCATTGTGGGATAACCCTTGTCAATGTGAGGCCTTCTCCAGATGGACCGAGCAGCTCAGGTTACACCGCATTTTTCAGTGCCCCCTCTATCCCACAGCCCCCCTGGCCCCTTTCTCCCTCTCTATTGCTAACACACACACACACACACACACACACACACACACACACACACCGACCGTTTCCTGGGTGGGTAGAGTTGAGCTGAGACAGTGCTTCGCCTGTGTTCTAATGCAGGCTACAGAGCATTAGTGAAATGAGATTATCGTCGTTCTTACGCAGTGTCTGGGATGGAGGTGGACAGAGGTGTGAGTTGGGAAGGTGAGGAGGCCATTATTAGACTATTAGACTACATTACGGGGGAAGACGCTTCATCAGCAACATGTCTGCACGAGGCCCAGATGAATAAAGAATGCATTTATTCCATTATTTGACTTGTTTTTCCTGCATTTCCTTAGATGAGAAAACGTTTTTCCGCCTAACGCTGGAGGGACAAACGGGTCAAAAGCAGGCTGGGATTTAAAAAAAATTTTTTTTCAGAGGAACACCTCGAATTGTTCAGCTTCCAGAGTCCATTTCCTTGTATGCGAGGGATGCTTTCTCAAGTTATTGCCCGACCCTATGCTCAGGACGAGGGGCAGGAGATTATGTCTTGTTAGAGCAAGTGGGGGTTTGGACTGCAAGCAGTTTGCCCGCGTGCGCGTGTGTGCGTGCAAAGGGTGTAGGACCCGGGATGCACGTATTAAGAAACGATTAGTGGAGATTAAAGCTCTGCCCTAGAGTCTGCTTGCACAACTCCAGGCAACAAGAATGACCAACCCCTCCCTTGTCACCCCGCAGTGCCCCCTGTGGAGCCGGGGCGCCGAGTCCACCGGCTGGGGAGGATCAATAGCGCTGCCCGCCTCTCTTCCCAGTGATCTTCCACCACTAAACATATTGCCCCCAGGACAGAGCGCAAAGCACTCGCGCTGCAGCCCAGCCGCCTAGATTGGATGTATTTAATGACATCCCATCAGATTCGAAGTAAGTTGATGGATCTGTTGATTGGAAGAGTGCACCGTGGTGTCGGGATGATGTAACTTCTGTCCCAAACAATGCAGAACTATCTCTTTTCATATAAAAGCACGGCTTTGAGGCCTTTGTGGTACCAGTACAAGTCAACGAATACATATTTGGTCATGCAGAACAATCTCTCCTAAAGGACATATTCAACCAAAGTTTTTAGTCAATAATAATCCTACAAAAATGTGTTACAAAAGAAGACTACTGAAAATTTGGCATTGAGCAAATAAAGGTTACATTGGTGAAGGTCTTTTATGTACAAGGAAAGCCAATGAAGTTGATTGAAGTAATTCTACAGAAATAAATATTTACCTGGAAGAATACCAAATTGTCAAATTTTGAAGGTCTTATTTTGAAATTAAATGCCTTAAGGAGCTTCATTTCACACTTTAAAATTGGTGTACTTTTGGAGCAAACTGATAGCCGACTGATCAGGGTGCATTTCACGTGGGAACACTGTCAGCAGTGAGTCTCTGGTTCGATTCGCAGACCGTCATTCCCCTGCTCTTTGTCCCCATGTTTCCTGTCTGTCTCTGCAGCTTCTACAGTATCTAATAAATGCAACAACAAAAAAAAACCCCATAAATAAACAATCATTTAATGAAAATGTAATATATAAAATTGTAGTGTTTTTTTCCCCCCCATTTTAAATTTGGTAAGTTTAGGGCCAACGTTAGAAGACAGTTGGATGACGACGTTATTTTTGTTCTGTACTGTTTTGAACCTGCGCCATTTTATACCCAAGTTGTGTTCGGCTTTAATCACATAGTTGAAAATGCACTCTGTATAAGTGTAGCCGAGTGCCCGGACGGTGCGGAGACGGACTGAGATGGAGGAGGGAGAGGGGGAAAAAAAAAAAAAAAAAAAAGGTAGCATGAGGCGAGGCCCCGTTTCCAACAAAGCATTGTTAATAAGGCCTCTAATCTGCGGCGACAGTTTGCGTGCGCGTCACACCTACAACGGCTCAAATATTACTACATACATTACGACTTGCAAACATACGTTTTCTCCTGCCCGCTCGGACCGACGTCGCGCGCCTGAGCGCACCGACGGGTCGATCTGAAATGACAAGACGAGAGAGTAAAACGGACGAGAAAGAAAATGGGATCTTTTCATCTGTGTGGATGCAACCTGGTTCAGCTTTAATCTGGAGGAAGAGCGGGATATACACACTGACGCCTGATAGATTAAGGCCTGAATGCTTCTCTCTCTGTTCTGCTCTGCAACAGAAGGGGCCTGCTAGCAAATCCCAGGCTTTAAAGCAGAGGAGGTTCGGGCAGCTTATGATGTAATCAAGGCCCTGTCTGTCACGGCGGGAAAGGTGGGGGGTGGTGTTGTAGAGGAGAGCGTGGAGGTTATTGGGTTTTGCGGCAAGCGCACCATGATGGGCACAGCGTAGACAAATGGGGGTATTCCTTAACAAGAGGGGTAAGAAATGAGGTTGCAAAGCTGTCATCTGAGAATACAGGAAGGTTATAACGTAAAGCGAGCGTCTGGAGTGTCTAGCAGGTGCTAAACAAATCAGCATATAGTCAAAGGTTAATGTGGCGAACACACTTTTAAAGTCACAACAATATCAATAAAGGAATAATTCAAATATCAAGATCATACTTTTAACAATTTTAGCGGGGGGCGAGAGTCGGGGTTTCGCTTTTCGGCAGATCACACGGTAGACCGTACATGCAACGACGTCTGGACTGACAGGTAATTATTTACGGTCTGGACCGCTGAATTAATCGGATTCCGTCGGATAGGTCCAATTAACATAGTGGAATTTTATCAGCTTCGATTTTCAATTCTGCCACCGTGTCATTCAAAGCGAAAAGTCTTAAATGAAGATTAAAGTCTCTCTGACTTTCTCGGCTACTCAGCTCGTCGGATCGAATTCTGCTGGACCCGAGTCCGCACACCTCTGCTGTGGGATTTTCAGACAAATTACAGTTTCAAAACTGTTCCGACGCCAAAATCCTTAAAGCTGCGTTGATCAGTTTTTAGCCCCCAATGAGCAGAAAAACACATTAACAAGCTGACATGTACAGTACGCAGCCAAGACTGTATCACTGGCCTTTAAAGGCAATGCTGCAGCTAATATACTGTAACATGTTGCCGGTACGTAGTTGTTTTTAAGCCCACCCGATAAATGGCAGTCAAATATTAGCGTTCCAGGAAACTGTTTAGTCGGTGCCAGACTTCAGTTTTGTCTTTGCGTCTCTGTTCCGTTAAGCTTTTTTTTTTTTGCTAAATATGGCTGCCCTACATGACCTGATGTGAGTCGTATGTAACTGAACTGAATAATGAGTTCAAAGGTGCAAGGTTTGATAGAGCACGTGTGGAATCTTTACGCACCCATTGATAGTTACGCTTTCAGATGAGCAGTGTAATGAAAGTCGAGAGAGGGAACCGTTTGAGTGGTGAACAGCAGCCATTTTATTGGACTTTATTTGTTTTTAAATACACAAGTTTGGTGAGAGTTAAACCGACTGTTACAGCTGCATCCAACTTCGTAGACTCTGGACAAGTGATTCTTTAGTTGCAAATGTTTTTGTGCGTTACAAATACTGCAGCTTCTGTCCAAGTAAGACCGACTTCCTGTAAATATACAAAGCGACGCCGACCACCAAGTCCTAAGTGACATACAGTACAAAGGTCACATATACGTGTTAAAAATAACATACCAAGGGGGGGGGGGGGGGGGGAGGGGGGGAGAGGGGAGGGGGGTGCTCCTCTTATCCATGCAATGTACAGAAACAGATTTGGTAGACAAAAAGAAGACCGCTTCAAGAAGTCAACTCGGCAATCCAGCAGTAAAAAAAACGCGTTGACGTTGTGTCCTGAGTCTTCGCAAATTTTGGCATGTGCGTGGACTACAGTGGAAGAAGAAGAAGGGAGACGCACGCGACACGACGATATTCCAACGTAATATTTCATCATCTAACGTAAGAAAAATGTCTGGAAGCGTCTCCAGCTCGGACGCTGTTCGACCCAGGGAGGGTTTTTTTTTTTAGGTGAGCGGAGGTGGAAGAGAGGGAAACTCGGGACAAGTGATTGGGGGACAAGGGGGCAACGGAGAGGAGTGATTTCTGACTATGGCACTGGACTCTAAATGCATCTCAAAAAAACATAATAGTGCAGCACGTAGAGGGAAGGGAAAATGACAGTGAACACTCTTGAGTGAAGCAGTGGTGGCTTTCCTCCCGGGCTTTTTGGTTCATCTTCGTTTTTATGTAATGGTTAATTGTAAAGAAATAAATACTAAATAATTAACATCACAGAGCTAAAAAAACAAAAAAAAACAAAAACAAACCATGGAGCTAAATGGGGGAAAAAAAATGACACCAACAAAAGCAATATCTTTACATGGTAAACACAATGCATTGATAATTCATTTTTTTTTTTTTTTACTTCCCCTGCAGATGTACATTAAAAAATATATTTGACATTGTACACAGCGTGACGTCCTGGAAAACACGAGAGATAAACAGATCTCCGACGGTGGGCGTTCGGCGGCTTCCTTCTACGCCTACCACGGTGCTAATTGTCACTGCTCCAGAGTCACGACTTCCACCGCCTGGCCGTCCAGCGTGACAGTGTTGTCTATGCGCGTGGTGACGGGTGCCATGGCAACCTGGACGGGCCGGTTGCCCTGCGCGAGGCTCGTCACTACAGTCTGATACATGCTGACCGGGATCTGGACCAGACCTAGAAGGAAGAGAAGTGGGACACGTTTGGACCGTCTCTCTCCTTTAGTTTGAACTCTGCAGATGCTGTAATTAATTGCGGCTCCGTAAAATAACGAACAAACACTGCTTCGTGGCAGTCTTCGGCCCGGGGAAGTCTTGTTGAGAGAGTTTGTGTTTTACGCCGCTCGGGGAGGGCCGTCCAGCGAAGGTAGTTGTGTGTGACAGGAGGAGGCCGCCATGTTACACAGAAGGCATTTCTGAACAATGGTCCGATTGAACGTCCTCTGCTTGCTTCCCCCATTCCCAGCTGTGTGTGTGTGTGTGTGTGTGTGTGTGTGTGTGTGTGTGTCTCTCTCTCTGCCTGCAGGGATTATTGCAGTCACGTGGGCCTCTGCCCCACCCTACAAGCTGTCACCGTGTCACAGGCGGGCAGGAAGGTCGGTGTCGGGGATGGCAGCGGCTCATGCCCACCTCCGCCGCCCCCCCCCCCCCCCCCCAATTACCGAGAGCTTAGACGCAACAAGTTACACGTCACACGTGAATCCGTGTAAATACATAACTGAGGGCCGCATCCGAATCTATTTAAGGACAGAATATTTCAAGATTTTGAAAAAGAAAAAAAAAAAGAAAAAAGGAATGCGTTTTGCGGGGCTCCCAAAATAAATTTGTCCGTTCAGCTCGTTAATCGCCGGTCCTCTTTGTGGACTCTCGCTAAGCCCCCTTGCCAATGATTTGTGACAATGTTAAGTTGTGCTGATGCAGGTAATTGTGCTGGCAGTGATTACGGAGGAGGGCTTAAGGCGGCGGGGCTTTAGCCTGGCACAGTGACGTATGGACGCAGCACCAGTTACCAACTGAAGTGCCTCACTTGGCCGCTCCGACATTGTCACTTGGACATTAAGGGCTCGGTGTAGCTTGTGTTAATGCACATGTGTGCGTCTCTCCGTGGCCTTTCTCAGTGAAGGGGTCAGGTCACAAGCCAATCAGCTGTGTGTCTGGGCCGGTGCACTTCAAACGGCACCCTTCACTGCTGTGTAGCACTACAGTGATTAGCTAAGGTCAATAGTGGGGAGAAGGACTGGCTTTGGCAGCTCCATTAGTCGCTTAAGTGAGCTATTGCAGCCAAATGACTCCTTAAGGTTTAGGAAGCAAAATGTCAAACAACAAAGGCTGTTAAGATTTAAGTAACCTGAATTTACACTAGTGCACAAATGTGCAAATGCGGACAGGCACATTGTAGGTATTTTTGCATTTGCATTTTTTTGTTTTGTTTTACCGAGTGATATCTGTTATTATTAGCTAAATACTTAAGGGTTAATCTTTTATTTAAGTGCTTTATGTCATTTTGTCAGCCAAAATCGAATTGTACTCAGACTCACTCAAGTTTATAGACAATTGAATAGAACCAGCTCATAAAAAAAAAAAAAAAAAAAAAAAAAAAAAAAAAAATCAGTTTTGCGATCAGATTTCTGTTCATCGTAACACCCTCATTTTCTTTTTGTGTCTAATCTTAACGATAATTGCTGCGACGGAAAAGCTCCCCTTCCAAGAGAAAGCAATAACTTCACGATGACACATTTTTCCCAGCCTTCTTGCGACAATCAGAATCACTTGTTTAAATATCTGAACAAGCGCTGAAGTGTATAAACTGGGTGCTAAAACTCGAGGGCTGTTTTTGGTAAAAAAATAAATAAAAATAAATAATAATAAAAAAAAAAAAGCATCCAGAGATTTAAAGATATTTGAAATATGTTTCATTTCTGTAATTGTGGACGCAATGCTAATATAATCAGCTCTTGTGCTTCTGTTTTTATTGATGCAGTTTATGGACAGTAAGAGGTGGATACAGGGTCACATAAATACCTATTGTAAATTTAAATTCAGAAGGGCCGATATTCATGTAGAAAGTGACATTGCGTGTGTGTGTGTGAGTACGACTATATATAAAGACAAGCAAGAGAACCTGGGGGGGGGGGTGCTGACAGCTGGTCCAGTGATTAGACCATGGACTGATAATGGAGTGGATCAAAGCTCTTTAGGAGGGCCCCTGAGGGACCTGTTCATGCCCCTGGACTAGTGTACTTTGTGTGTGTGTGTGTGTGTGTGTGTGTGTGTGTGTGTGTGTGTGTGGTACTGATTAGATGACATGGTGAATGAAGAAACGATCTACAGCTTGCAAGATTTGTTTGTAGCTCAGTCTACACAGGGCTTCCCGTTGTATTTGTTAGTGACCTTCACGTTTATTAGCATAACAAATTGGATGTAATAATTGAGTTGTTGAATCATTGCATTGATTGTAAATTACGAGGATTGAATGCGTCAAAGTCATGACTGCAGTGATGATGCGTACGTAACCTGCGGGTCTGCATCAAATTGTGGCTTCAAAATCAAAGTCGCAAGGAAAACAAACTGCTCTTCAAGTTGCTCTTGAACTGCTAATTTGTTTAAGCAAATACTTCAGACAAGGGCTTTCTGTCCACCATATGGACACGTAGAGTATATGTACTCATTTACATACTAGTTACAGTAATAAAGTTCAGATTACTAGCTGTGCTCTTGACGTCACTCATTGACAAGCAGCAGCTTTACATTTGAACCCCGAGGCTACTGACTGAACACACGCTGGAGATGGTTGTTAAAGCAATCCCAACGAGGATGTGAGGCTGTCACTCCAAACTGGTTCAGTCCCAGCAGAATACATCGGAACAGCAGTGTGCGTAGTATTTAAGGAGGATCAACCTTTTCGGCGACGTATCATTTAAAGAAAGGAGTATTACTACAAGATGCACACAAAAAAAAACAAAAAAAAAACCACACCATCTGTCCCATCAGCACGGAGTAGATTAGAACGAGGGTGCTTTTCTGCTGGTAGGAAGCTTATAGCTAATCAGAAATGCCTTCGGCTGGGGAACACGCATAAAAAAAAAAAAACAATTAGGGATGGCGTGACGGCAGACGATTCTCGACAAAAGAACGAACCTCCGTTCTTTGATTTAGATTTTCTTGTACATTGATTTATTGAGGAGAGCTGTGCGTTCAACAGCTAAATAAGCTGAACAATTTTGAATACAACGTTTAGAGATCACACTGGTAGTTTATTTTTTTTTTGTTGCTGATTTCAGAGCTGTGCGTAACTAATGAAGTCGCAACTTTATGAGCTTCAACGTCTGCCGACTTAGCCCGCTGTAGTCACATAGTTTGACGCTAAATACCTGCGTGTCACATAAAAAGAAAAAAAAAAAAAAAAAAAAAAAAAAAGGCTCTTCTGTACCTTAAGAACGAGATGACGTAAATACCGTAAGGTGTGTTTTTGCGTGTTGCCTCAAGTGTTTGCGGTGTGGGTGATAATATGCGGGGTGGGACGGGGTACCTGTGGCATCTTGAACCCCTGCCAGGGCCCCAACAGCAGCTGCGGTCTCTGCCAGGACAATCTGCCCTCCTCCTTGTAGAGTGGCCTCCGCCAACGTCGCTACAGCGTGGGCTGCTGCCTCACTGTAACACACACGCATAACGTATACATGTAAAAAAAAAAACAATTGTTTGTGCGCGCATTTTTGAAGAAAGATCTATCCGCACAAGATGCAGATGGAGATATTGGGACTTCCAGATACAATCTTTTGATACAAAGCCTTAAAATTCACACACACACACACACATCTCATACAACACACACACACACAGTCTGCTCGCAAAGGCAAGGGTTATTAGAGAGATGTGGGGTGAAGAGGTCGGAGTGTATGAGCTGTAAGAGGCTTTTCTAGTCTGGACTTATGGAGAATCTGTCACATCTCCCCCCAAGGCCAGGTGCTATGGGGCCTAACGAAGCAGTTTTATTAACCAGATCTATCCAGTCGAATTACCACGAGCTTATTACCACACCAGCTTCGTTATGAACCAAATGGAACCGTTCACAGCTTGGTTGATAATCACATCTGAGATAGAAATGCAGATGGACACGAAGGAGGAGGAGGAGGAGGAGGAGCTGCCAGGGTAGAGACAGTAGATGTGCGATGCTCCTCAATAAGTCAACACAATCAAGCCTTAATGACAGATGTTGAATTGTGACCAGTTATGCCATAAATTGTTGCAGCAAAGACAAACTGTGTATGAACTTGGTCTGGCTTTTTCGGTTTGGTGATAAAAAAAATGTGTGGCGTGAACAAAATGTTTATTACAACAATACAGATTAAAGGTTCCAAGCTTGGCAGCGGTTTTGTCGTTTACGATAGCTGATAAATGTCGCCGCGTGATGAGGTGACATTTTTGGTCAGTGACAGAAAGAAGCTCCAGTCCCCTTAAGGAGCTGGAAAACAGAGACAAAATGTTCCAGAGCCTGTGGAGCAAAGAGCTCAGCGCAGGTAAACAGCAGGAGGCGAGGGGGAGGGAGGACTCAGGTGGGAGCAGGTAACAAGCCCCGATGGGACATACCCATATACATCTGAAATGATTGCCTTGACAGTGGTGCAGTGAAAAATCCAGCAAACATCTCAGTATCTAGGGGAGTTCGGCTGATGAATTCAGCATTTTGATTACCTTTAATGAAGTGGAAGATCTTGAAAATAAGGAAGTGACTAGCTAAAGGTCAGTCCGTTTTAACTGCCACTAAAGATCACAGCCAAATCATTTTGAGCGGGCTGTGTTCTTGTGTTGTAACAGGTTCTGCAGTGCCTCCATGAGACATGGTTAAAGATCCTTTTGTAGATCCCATCTAAATATGAGTTGTCGGTGTGCTGTTTTTCTGCCACACTGATTTCCCTCCAGAAAAACAGCACACCGACAACAACCCCAGCACAGACTCAATTGCAACAGTTCATATTTATAACAGGGAGTCCATAATATGGCTGAAAACATTGTGTAGAAGTTATACTATTACAGGTTATTGCTGATTGTATGTCAAACTTTTACTGACTTTGTCTCACTGCTAATAATCATGCATTAATCATCTGCACTCATATTATTGAATAAGCAAACTGTAACTGAGCCGTTGGCACTCAAAACATGTGACTTAACAAATCAATTTAATGGTTTTGCACCTTTGCACGCTGCTGATATAAAGACTGAAGGCTAATTAATTAGTTGCTAGGATGAGGAATAGTTGGCTCTCATCTCCAGGGGACCCCAGTGAACATGCCCGGACAGTTGTCCCATTTTCATCCAGTTGTTAGAGCTGCCGGTGCGACTTTATGGAGTCTTTGCTGGCTCCACTGCCAGTCACTGAACATCGCAGTGAACACTAAACATAAAATAATACAGTATCATTACATTTCCTGTTAAAACACCTCTTCTTTTCAACCTGTTTCTTGCTCTATTTACCAACAAATTTTAAGCTTAGAGGTGTAACATTATTTATCTGAGTATTCTCGCCATAAATGCAAGTATGATTTTGTAAATGAAAATAAAACACAGTTTCTGTAATTACAAATACTATGAAAATTGCCCCCCCCCACCCCTCTGGTCTAATTCTATAGCGCTTAATTGCTTATGTGGCCTCCCTCTAATGTCTAAGGTTAAAGATCTACTTGAAACACTAATCTGCTGTTAAATATTTCCCCCAAAATTCTGCACAATGTGATATTAATTTCCATCAGTATCACCTGTTGAGGGCCATTGTGACCGTGGCTCCGGACTGGATCTCGTGACTGGCAGCGACAGCAGCTTCAGCCAGGGATGCTACTGCCTGTGTGGCTTCTGACGTTGTGGTTTGGATTGTCATCTCCCCGCCCTGCAGGGTGGCCCAGTTTTGCTCCACCTGGAGAATAAATAAATTAAATAAAATACAGTTTTATACAGAAAAAAAAAACCCCTGACCATCAGTAATTGGGTATTACAGATTGTGCGGATATTGCTGTTGTTGTGTGTGTGTGTTTTGATTTTGTGGTGCTGAACGGACAGCTCCCATTGAATGCACTTGACAAAATTCACGTAATTGAATTTGCATATTGTTGATATTTTTTTTTTGTTATTGTCATTTTAATTATTAGTAGCAACTTTCTTGAGCTCCGATTAATACAACCAATGTGCTTATGAAAGTTAAGCAAGGGGTTGATTTTGAGTTTATTGGTACATCAGGAAGAGAGGAGTACACGCTTCTTCTTTCTATGTTATATTATTGTAGATATGAGAGGTCAGAATATGTTACATGTGAAAAAAAAAATGGTTGGGAGGAATAAGTGTGTGTGTGTGTGTGTGTGTGTGTGTGTGTGTGTGTGTGTGTGTGTATATGCGTGCTACCTCTCCATCAGTCACAGTTGAGTAGTTGACTTGTGCCACTGTCACACCAGGCAGCTCTGAGGCATCTGCCAGAGTGGCAACTGTGTGTCCCGTGCCAACCTGAGAGCAATGTGAATGTGGAGTTAAACTTTAGAAAAATGAAATGAGGATTGCATTAAAAAAAAAAAAAAAAAAAAGGAAAAAAAAGAAAGGCCCTCTGAGGAGTGGGATGACCACACAGGGAGTAAAACGCACCTGGATAAGCGAGACTGTTCCGTCAGGGTTGTTGATGGTCTGCACCACAGTCTGCGAGGGCACAAGGTGAGCTATGCTCTGTGCTGTGGTCAGGTGGTGGTGGTGGTGGTGCTGCGTGGTGGTTGCCGAGGTTACCTGATGGTCTTCGAAAGCGTATAACAGATCCTCACGGCCATGCTGCTTGTAGCAGTTCTTCACGATGGTCCGCAGCGCCTGCGTCCAAGACACCTGAGGCAGCGCAGACGCGGGTCAATGTGTGCAATAATTCGAAAGATACCTCAAGACAGTGAACGCCACATTACAAATAGAAATGATGTAGAATCGGATCAATGACATAAATTCCAAGACAGTTAACCTCAAGTAAATAATGGACTAGGGTGTAAACTGCTATCCTGGCTCCGTAACAGGCAAAAACAATTTGCCTACCCGCACCTCTGAAGCTCATCAAGGCATCTTGCATCTTTTTTAGGTTTAATAGATTCTGGCTGTCGCCTCATATTTACAGAACTGGTATGAGAGTGGTAACAATCTCTTCAACTAGTAAAATCAGGGGTCAGTGGCCTGTTTGTATGTTCGCAAATGAGGCTTCTGAATGAATAAACGTCAGTTGCTTTGTATTTTTGAACAAGATACAGAATCTGTAGGCTCCAAGTGCAGTCACGTTGGAAGGAATCCCGACCTTGCGGTATTTACCTGCAAAATATTACACGAGTATTTGTCTTACTCTCTGTTTCTGCTCCTCTGTGCGGACATCGCTGCGGACGTTGGCCCAGGGGATGTCCTCGGGCCACCACACTGGCTTGCAGCTCTCCTTTCCCCAGCCAGGCTTCCCTCTGCCTGTTGAGTACTTCAGCATCTCCGGGATGAACGCTCGCAGCTGGGCCTAAAAAAAAACAACACATTCGTGGAGAAAAGAGATGATCCAGACACCAAAACTCTAAAGTGGAGAGCTGCAGCATCTCTTCCACACACACACACACACACACACACATATGAGCGTACACGCCCTTGAACAGGCAGCAGGAGACGTGTATTGATCAGGTGCTGAGCTACGAGGGCCTGTAAATAGAAACGGGCTTTCTAAAAGGAGAACAATGCGCTCGTGTTTATCAACAGACCAATCTATGGCGGTGGCTCCAGCCTGACGTGTCAGACTGACACCATGAGAACATCAGGGGTTATCCAGCCGAGCTGAGCAGTCGGAGTCGGTCTGTCCCAGCAAAGGCTCACAGCACACTCCGTGTGGGTATTAATGAGGGCAAACGGGTCAATAGTGTTAAAAAGGAAAATGAATGTCGAACTAAAACATTAGATTAAGTTTGATGACTCATGATTCCTGATATCATATGGACTGAAGTCATAATTTCGTTATTGTGGGCCGACTTTATCAGCGAGTTCCCGTCCACTACATTTGAGCGTGTCATTTACACACAATGAAGTCAGATGACCAAGCCTCTGTGCTGCAGGCCGTTGCAACTAAAAGAGGAACTGTGGTTGTGGGCGGATTGTTTTGTCCTTTAGTGAAGAGACCGGCACTTAAATAGCATAACAATGATTTTTTCTGTTGCACAGGTAGTCTCAAGATTTTATTAATATTTGGTTAAATTGAATAATAAAAACTAGAGTGGAAAAAAACTATGGTTAAAATCAGAATTTCAAAAATAAAAGGTTTCTTGTATATGATGTATATTTTGTTTGTGATTGGCTGCTGAAATTCAAGAGCACTTTATAAAAGTAGTTATACTGTATTGCAAATATATGTAGGTTGTAGGCATAACTATATACAACTTCATGAAGGTCACACTGTTCAATTAGTCTTTTCAACAGTCTACCACGTCTAACATAAATATGGCTACCTACTTTTTGCAGTTTTAATGAAGCCAGAGAAGAGCAAAGAGAACTGACCCGGCACTGAATCTATTTTTAACTCTTAATTTTGATTTGTGTGCTTTCTTTCCTCTGCTTTTGTCTTCGTCATGTTGCATGAGAAGCCTCCAGAGGGTTTGCATTGCATCCCGAAGCAGGGAGAGGGAACGTGTGGCGGTCTTCATCTATTTTGACTTGCTTGCGTCCATACTTCATGTGAACCGGTGAGTGTTGCCCATATTCACATCAACACTTCTTCGAACAGTCGCACACTCACATTCACTGACATGCTGTGGTGGGGTTTAGTGCCAATGTCCTCAGTGTCCCGGTAATATGCAAGCATCACCGAGGGATTATATTGCACAATGAGGCACTGCAGCGTCTGCCTGCCTTGACATCACGGGCTAAATTTGGTTCCGGGAGAAATAAATCCCTCCCTCCTCCCCATTAGACCCCCTTTTCTATCTCGCGCACACACCACCTATACACCGCTTCTAAGTGCATCACTCAAAGGCATATGATAAAATGGATCTGGATAGAAAATGGAGGGTCAATGCTTTATCACAACGGCTTTTGAAAAACAGAGACTGCATCTGGGCGCAGCAGTACCTCAGCTGACACCGCGAATGAAAACCAGGATTAGTCCAGGAAGAGGACTTGGGAGCAAAAATATTTTTACATTTCCACCTGTGGATGATGTGGATGTATGTGTGCAAGGCCAGATGGCCTAATTACAGTGGCGTGTGAGTTAAGTGGCATGTTGCCATCACACCCACCACCCTACCCCCAATCATAATCCTCCAAGCAGTGGTCCAATCAGAATTTAGGAAGGCAGCTATGTTGCCGGGTCCCTGAACCCAACAAGGCTGGGGGATAATTATGGGCTCAGGCTAGACCCAGGATCACCTGCTACAGATGCTCCATATATCTGACGGGTAAGGGCTTCTGTCTGTATCACTAAACTCTACTTGGGAATACTTTAGCAGCACAAAATCTGCTGCAGATAGAAGACATTGAGGCCTTCCTCCTATCAATCAGGAGAAATCTGAATTAGCACCCTTTCACTTTCATGTGTGCCATTTCTAAGGTTCATCAATCGTTCCCACAGGGCAACATCCCGTTTCCAACACACGGCGCACACATACAGCTCTAAAAACATCCACCCCCACACCTTTCCACCTGCCTTGGCCAAACTGAGTGAGGCAACAGGTTATACTCATGATAATCTCATCCCACAACCTCCAGAAAAACAAGTTCTAACTAACACCTGGCCTCCGAGGATTCGTCTGGCCCTGGGATTGGCTGCCGCGCTCCCAGACCTGAGCACCGTCTCTGCGGGCCGCTGCCATGAGGCCTGCGCTGACGATGATCCAGAGAATGCATCAGCAGCACTGGGATGGCGGAGTAAACAAGCCGGGTTCCCTTGGGTGAGTAGAGGCTGCCAGCGGTGCTAATGCTGCACTGCGAGGCCTACCGAGAGCAGTCTATTCTGTACTTCCTCCTGCTGCCTATCAAACAGACGAGGTGTAGCTTGTTTTTAAAATGCAGACACCACCTACGCATCAGGGGTATGCCCGAATTACAACTTCTTCTCATGTCCGCACGGTAACAACTTTTAGAGGTGTAATTGCTGATTATATGTGGATGGATGAAATACACCAAAAGATGCTGGGGGACACACCAAAACGGCTACAAGTGAGCGTTTGACCTTGATGCATATAGTTAGCTAAGCTCCAGCTCATCCTAGATATAAGACACATTTTTCATTCATCTGTTTGTTGGCAGCTGGTGCCCTCTGCTGGGAACATGTTTTGAATCCGTCCATTTCTGCAAAGGGACGTCTGTTTGATACCGGACACACACGGATGATGACTTCCAAAGTTTCCTGCTTAGCGTAGAAGCAGCGACAGCGACTACAGCCTCACCTGGGTCATCTTATCCACAGAGACAGGGATGCCATCGATGGTGAGGGGGGGCAGCTCGGAGGCCAGCTCTCCACCAGGAGGGGCGTGTTCAGCCAGGGCGTTCTCCAGGTCCTCCAACATCATGCTCTTATACTTCCTCACCTAGAAGACAGGAGAGATGCATCACAGTGCTTCGGTGAGCTTTTCAACAAATTATCAGTTAAATTAAAATCAAATAAATGAAGCCCCTTATTAAATAAACGCACCAAACATTTACTAATGAATTCTTCACAATGGCAAAGAATTACTTGCCTTTCCCTGTTTATATCACTATAAATATGATATCATTTTCTTTTACAATTTTAAGTTTAAGACTTTGGATGGACTTCTATCAGTATTTTTGACATACAGAGTAAATGACTATAAGGTAAAAAGACATGTGAACTTCATAAAGAGAGAAAATGAAAATCCCGATCAATAATGAAATAATAATTTGCTCTAAGTGGTGTCTTGAGGTGTGAATGATTTCCTTGCAATTAGAGTAGAACGAAATAGTAAATAACAAAGCACCTGCAGTACATTGAAAATGTATGGTTCAGTTTACATTTAAGGTTCAAAGAGCCTCCCTACGAGTGGAGAAACACCGTATAGGCATTTTTAGCGCGAGTCGACTTGATATTTTCTCTAAATGAAGTGATGAATTTCAACACTCACCACATTCTCCAGGGGAGCAGCGCCAAACACCTTGAACACAGGGTTGGGTTTGGAGGGAGAGATACACAACACTATGGCCTGCTGGCCCACTCTGGTCGTATACTCATCCAGTGTGGCTCGTAGTTTCCTGTAAACACATACCGTCCTTTAGCTCTTTGCTCAGGTTAAAAAAAAACAAAAAACACATCAACTCTGCCTCTCATGCGTGAACTGAAATGTTTGCCACTGTAACTGGTGAGACAAACTATGTGGTAAAAGTTTGCTTCTCTGTGTTTTAGGCTCACCTCAGCAGACGGGTCTGCTGTCTCTTGCGGATGGAGGGGTTGGATTCAAAGATATGGGGCCTTTTTCTCTTCTTACCGGTTGCTACAGCAGCAGCGGCTGCCATGCCTACTGGCCCTGAGAGACCGAGACAGAGCAGGTTAGTAAAAGTGAAGGAGAGTAATTAAAACTGATCACATTCTGTTAAGTGCTGTCTCTTCCTCTCTGAGCCAAACTTTCATTATACATCTTGAATATGCAGCTAATGCGGGTGTTATTGAAAGGAAAATGACAAAACAAAGTTAAAATCTTGTCAGACGGCAACACGGTAGAGTGGCCATGCCTGCACACACGGTCCACTGGCTCCACCTGTTGTTCACTTGACAGCATTACACTGCACTCAGGGGGCTTCAGGTATTCCCTGGGACAAGATACAACTCATCAGAAATGTAAGATAAGAACATCAGCGAAGAGTAAAAAAAAAAAAGACAGAGGGTGTTGTTTGTTTTGATGAACTTATCTGCAACTTTGACTAACTCACTCTAACTGATTACAAAAATCCACACAGCCACAGAGAACTTTTGAATGGAAGTTTTACTTGTCAAATAAATCCCACTTTTGCTACTTCAGAACCACTGAGTGTGGAGTTTCTCTGGACTAAGTGGAGTTTGGACTCACCTGCAGCAGCCAGGTGGGCGGTGATCTCATCAGTGCCGGCCGAGTTGAGGATGTCGGTGTCATCATAAGGATCGTCATCCGGCGAGGACGTCGAATCCTCCTCAGCGCTCATCATGGAGGTTTCAGTAAAAGTGGCCACGTGTACCTACACACAGCGGACGAAACGTGACACGTGAATAACAGAACGGAGAAGGAAGGCTGTCTGTTCATCCTTCATTGTTTCCATTGTTTTTGATTATTGTCACGAGTGCACTTGATGGACCTGGCTGACGGCGCTGGCCTCGATGGTGGTCATGTGCTCCGTCTGGTGAATGGTGTGCTCCTCCATTATCCGTCTCCTGGTCTACACCGCTGGGTCCACGGTACAATTCCTGAGGAAAGAAGAGAGGAGGCAAAAGATAAAGATAAGAATTTACACAAAATGGTACCTGAGTAAACTCCACCTACTCAATATAATAACACGGAGGCAATTCCTTCATATACAGCTCAGGAGATGCATAGTACTGCGTATACACAAGCGACGCAACATGAACCACCAGCTGCCCTCAAAATCGACGATATAACGTGCTTTTAACCACATGCTTCATAGCTATGTTAAATTAATCACGAACAAACGTGATAAAAATACATGTGCACTTAGAC
Source organism: Embiotoca jacksoni (assembly GCF_022577435.1). Taxonomy (NCBI): domain Eukaryota; kingdom Metazoa; phylum Chordata; class Actinopteri; family Embiotocidae; genus Embiotoca; species Embiotoca jacksoni. The sequence goes on along the minus strand of NW_027185384.1, from coordinate 4,387,330 downwards.
ACACACTGTGACCTTGCACAGCTGCCACTGTTGTTTATTTAGTAGGCTCTGGTACATTGGTGCACAATGGTTGTTATTGACCGAACTGCTGCCAAAAATGCTGTGTATTGACCATGTAAAGACGCTGCAGGTATGTTTATTGTTTTTGGTTGTACTTCACTGAATGCACCACTGCTCTTCTGCCTCTAGAGAGCTTCATTCACAGGAAGTTTCATTGAGAATAACAATAAGGTCTGAAAGTCATGTTTTATTTTGCCATTTAGTAGGCGCTTCCTGTCTTAGTGCAATGACGGCACCACTGCTGCTCTGCCTATGTAGTGCATTTATTATGTGTTAAATTACAGGTGCCATCCCAAATTAGATGGGAATCCATCTGAGTGAAGTTCTGACGGTGAAAAAAAAAAGTTATATATCAGTAATTGAGTTCAAAATGCCGTCATGGTTGGGACACATTCAGTGTATTTGTGACGCGGCTCTGCGTGTGCGCAGAGTGCAGTTGGGGGCGAAGATCAAGTTCGAGGAAACATTTATAATTTACACATACAATATGCTTTTGTTTTGATTTATGATGTAGCTATGTAGTGTCTGTGAAGTTTTGAAAAAAAATAATAAATGAAGGGGGCCAGTTTAATGGGGAGAACCTGCTTACTTATAACACAATAATTATAATATTTTGGTTTGATGTATTTATTAGAGCTGGGCAATATGAATATAATAAATAGAAAAAAATGAACATATTTCCACCAAAATACCTCGATAATCGATATTGTGCGGATGAATGTTGGTGCTTACAATTTATTTATTTATTTTTATTATAAATAATCATCAGTAATATGAATATAATGACCATGTGGGTAAAGCCAAATTAAAGAACAGCTGTTAATTTAAAAAAAAAAGGACATCACTTTGCTGTAATGCAGCTTTTAAAACCAGGAAACGACAACATCGATGTCACATTATGAAATCACGATATCCAAAATCAAAGATGATATTTAGTGTTATATTACGATATAAAACACCAATATATCGCCCAGGCTTTAGTGGGCGATATCTACTATATCCGTAGATATATCTACAATGTTTTCTCTACGAACGAGGCCGTGACGGGGACATTATTACCGTCAACAAAATAAATAATAACAACAATAACAACAAGACAATACGACACGTTGCCATTCATTACAAGAGCTCACAGTACATCTAAACAACGATCGGATCAATAAGACGCACGACTCCGATTGTAATTATGAATAACGCCGTCGGTGATCTGATATAAAAGGGTTTGTTTTTTGTTTTTGTTTTTTTTCCCCCACAACAGTATCGTAATTCATCCTCATCGTGTAAAAAAAACAACGTTTTAACCGATCCGCCGGTTGACTTGTCAACGGCTGCCCCAGCTGAGCTAAGCTAGCACCGTCCTACATTTGGCTAATTAGCTCCGGAGCTAACCCCCCCCCCCCCTTTTTTTTTTTTTCTTTCTTTATTTCTTTCTCCTCGCTCGGTGTAACGTTCATTTAAAAAAAAAAAAAAAAATACAAATAAAAAAAAAATGAACTTAAAAAAAACAAAAACTCTCGATCCGGAGAAGAACAAAAGCATTTTCAAAGCCAAAAGATATTTCGAGGTGTTTTGTTTACGCCCGTTAAAGCGGCGCAGCGCGAGCTTTAGCACGAAAACCGCGCAATATGAAACACAAAAACAACAAGACGGCTCCGTCGGGCCCAGCGGCCTGCTGCGTCCCGTCCTCCGCTCTTCTACCCTCTCCCGGCGTCTCTACGACACGATTCTCCGCATAAAAAAACAAAATAAAATATATATAACGTCGCGTAAATCCCAGCTGCAAAGTCAACCCCTAAACAATCTTGATTGTCTTTCACCCCCCCGACGCTGCCGGGTTCGGTGATGCGGCTGCGCCGGGGCTGAAATGGATGGAGATTGCGCGGTAGGGCACTAACCTCAGAGCGGCTGCGCTACTTCGGGCCTGCGCCGTACGAGCGGGGATGGAGACGAAGCTTTTAATGGAGGACGAGAAGGGGAGCCGGCGGAAAACACAACACCGGAGCTCCGCACAAGTGGTGCCTTCAGGGGCCCGTCCCGACTTTCTAAATCCGACCGTGTTGTAGTCAAAAACTACAAAAAAAAAAAAAAAAAAAAAAAAAAAAAAAAAAAAGCACACAAAATATGCTTGTTGGATAAATTCGCTGCTGGATTTCATTTAAAACAAAACGACACGATTGAAGAAGCAGAAATGTAAACCGTATTTTAATTTCTTAATTCCTCGTATTTCAAACTTCAAAAGCCGATTTTAATTGTTTTTTTTACTCTAAATTTTGCAAACACGGTATACACTTATTATGATCGATTATTTGTGGTTGTTGCTAAACCAGTAGAATATGCATTACGCATAAAGGGTAAACAATACACGAACTTAAATAGAAAGACAACACCGAAATATGAACCACAAATAAAAGTCAGCCAAGGCGAGGCAAGTCATTATTTGTATAACTAATGTTTTATAAACAAAAGACACCAATAACTTCACTTCATTTAAACATAAAGAAAACTTGGGTGTAATAAACTGTGACACTGCATTGAGTTTAGATCGGTCAGTTGATAATATTTCCCATAGTCAGTGAACGCCACATTAGACCTGGTAAACCACGCCTCTTCCCACTTTTAAACTGGATTCAGCTGCTGCAGACGTTGTTTGACCGCCGATGTTTTAACACAAATCTGCAAAGTCGACAAAAAACACAAAGCCAAAACAGCTTTTTTTTTTAAAAAAAATAAAAAAAATAAATAAAAATGCAGTGTTAATAAAAGCGCGTTTTAATCTCGGAACCGCTTCACTGCCAAGAAAAAAAAAAACAAAAAACACGTCACTTTCAGACCGAAACGAGTTTTCCAAGTTATTCCAGTTTGCAACCCCCTGGTGTCATGCAGGCACGCCCGAACCGCTCTCCACATTGCGTTGCAGCGTCTAACGTTGTTTTCCTCTTGACAGGTTAGTTGATCACTTGCTACCTGCAGACTTTGTTGAATTCATTTCACAATATCACACAAACATTTTTGCAAAACCTTGCAATGAAGGGTCACGGGGGAGCATTTTTTTTTTTTTTTTTTTTCCCCCAAGACTACTTTTGCGTTCCCTCGCAATAAACCATTAAAAACGAACGTGTCCGTAATCAGCTTCTTCAAAGTCAGCTTCTCATTCGTAGCTTTCAAATCAGCGTTTAAGGGGACAGGTTAAGGGAAATGACTTTGAGCTCCGAGCTACACAGGTTTATGATAATCTAGTTCAAGTTTTGACCTGGACCAATGTGGTCTAGATATGCAAGAAGCAGTGAAATGTCCCTCTGCAGCATTTTCCCAAATATAATTTGGTTTCAACCTGACTTTCAGCTCTGCGTGATTGAAACAGTTTATTTTGCACTTCTTAATGCTGAAAAGGTGTCTTAGACATTTCGGATTAAGCCCTAATAACTCTGTGTGGAGTGTATTTTCAAACGTGTAAATCCTTTATTTTTCATTATTTGGGAAAGAGACATTTTCACTGCGTTTTACACATCTGGGCCACCGTGGTCCTGGTCCACACACACACACACACACACTGCCATAGAAGCATCGCCAATGCAAATAGTAACACGTAGAAATATGCATAACAATACAAGAAACAATAGCCAATATAACCCCAGTTTCACCCACAACAGACAGAGCAGCTGCAGCTCTGCTCACAGCAGGAACCTGAATACCTTCGGGGATCGGCCTTTTAAAGTCAATGAGCACTAAATGCACAACTTGTCACATCATCCCCCTTAGTATCTGTTGTAGCTGACGTGAACCAACACGCTACTGTTCATGAGGACCAGAGCAGCTGGATGCAAACAAACACATGGCTCAGAGCGACAGGTTAAAGGGAAGTATTGCGAGGGCACGCAAAACTAGTCCTGAAAGAAATCCTCCTCCGTGACCCTTTAGGGGGCTCCGTCATAAGGAGTGCCAAGAAAAGAAGGAACAATCGATTTTTAGCACGTACTGCCAAATAATACGGGTTCTCTCCTAATGTAATGTTTTCCTCTGCCTCCCATTGCTTGTTAGATTTCCCCCAGACTTCATCCATTTTTTTTTGTCAGTATTGGTACAAACGGCAGTATAAAACTTAACCGGATTCCCCTGTTGCGGTAAACCTGACCAAGTTTGTCCTCCAAAAAAAGGTTTGAAGGACATAAGATGCGACGCGGACCTGCTGGTGATCTGATAAGGCGCGGGTTGCACGGACAAGTGGACTGAAGGGATAACAAGATTTCTCCAACTTTATAAACTTCACAATGAGTCCTCAAGAGGGCAGCGTTGCATTACAAATCTCAGTTGGAGATCAGCCCCTCAAGTTTGTTGTAACAGGAGATGGCAGTAGGACATCGTTGATGTGGCTCTCAGCAGGTGCCCTGGCGTGTATTCAAGATGATGGATGTTTTACATTAGTGCGTGATGACAGCAGCTTATGTTTGTGTGTCACTAAATGTCAGCAAGTATCATGTTCAAAAATCTGGCAGGAGAGCTGCAGAGTGTGATTGCACATTTTGCAGCTTCCATACTGTGTAACTGACCTTCATCCCACTCTGTCTCACTGTCATCCCTCTGACTGTCTCTCCGTGCTTTCAGCATGTGCAGGCAGGATGCAGCGTTATCATTGTCTCGAGTGCTACATGATGGACAGACGATAGTCAGGAACAGATGGGCTCACTTTACTCCGTTGCTTACAGAGCCATGATGAGAGTTTGAAATGACTTTGTTGGTCCTGTCTTTTATTCAGCTTTCTGACTTTGGAGATCATTTAAGGATTGCATTTGTCAGTAGCTAACTTGGCCTGGAGAACATTCCCCGCTGAGTCATAACTTCTTAGGGGGTGCCATTTTTTCCCACATTATTTCCATTTGTTTTTCAAGGGCACTGCAGTGTAAAACTGTTCCTGTTAGGCAGGTGATAGTGTGACATAGATGGAGTGAAAAGCTGCAGAGTGTTAACGAACCAGGTTCCTATTATTTAGTCCTATTCTGCTTTCTCTTCTGTGGGCTGTGGTTAGGTACAGATAAGGCTTGCAGCCTTGGGGTCTGGAATCAATAATGGATGTAATTGGTGAGCTGGAAGTGAGGATAATTGAAGGTAATTGTGTGGACCGTCACAAGCCTGGGAGAGAGGTCATGAGAAGTAGAAGGCGGAGGGGATGGGAATGACTGCCATTGTACCGTGTCTATACCTACTGTACATTACATGAAAACAACCCAGGAGTTATGTTGACTTGTTTACTTGTTAAAGCTGAAACTTGACCTTATCCAACTAAATCACAAAATACAACTCCAGCAAATTAAGTGTTTGTCTTCCCATAGACACCACGAAGTTATTAAAGTGGTTTAGGTAAATCAATGGCCTGGTGTGAAATAACATCTTGTGCCTCTCCTGGCCTTTTGATTTAAAGCGGCGTAGCATAGATCTGCTGCGTTGGTAAACACAAACGTGTGTGCAGTATTTCTTTTACCTTTATTCTTTTGCCTTTTATCTTTTGTATTTATTGCGATTGTGCAGTGTAGAGACACTACGCGTCGGCATTTTTGCACCCATGTCGATTGAGTCCTAACCACTTAGCTGTGGCGTAGCCCTGGATGCAGTTTACGGGTGTTGCGTTACATGATTTCTGAATTTGAATGTGCACCCTTCACAAACTAGTTGCCACCATTTGGGGCAGCAGGTGTTGCCTTTTGCCACAGGAATTCAAAATCAACGGTTGTAGTTTGCAATGAACTCTCCCGGGGTCTTAAAGGTGAAATCTTTCTCATGGTCAATAGGGGGCACTGGCGTAACATGCATTCACCCCAAACTCAACCTGCTGTGGAAACTTGGAGCACTGCAGAGTCATGGCCACTGAATGATCTGACACGTTCATTCATATTTCACTCTGAGAACATTCAGTTTATTTCCATCTTGTAGCTTGGAGTAAAATTAATCCAAGATCTATGCTGTGTTATCTTTCTCTAGATTATATCTAATTTAGCAGTGGATTTTGCAGTTCAATTACCTCTCTTCTGCAGAAAATAAATGTGTTTTGTGTTAGCATTAGGGATAGATAATTGAAGGCATGTATCGAGCGTAACCATGAAAGTACAAAATACATTGTGGCGGTGCACATCAGAGTAACAGCATTTGCAATTCCACAGCTTTTACAGCGCACAGTATGGACGTGCTGTTAAACATGTTTTTCCTCGCCCCACTTAAAAAGGGGATACAGGATGTTAAATTAGACTCTTGAGTAAAGACTGGAGTGCTGTTTTAGATTGTTGTGTAACAGTACCAAAAGTTTTTACAGTTTGGGTTTTTAGGGCTGACACCAAACCTTTGGAAAAAATGGGTCCCTTCAGTTTTTTTTTTTTTTTTTTTGCTTAGGTTAACTTTTAAATACTAATATATACTAGAGAGAGAACATTTTACAGTTGAACAGTACATTTTGTATTTGTAAGCCCTATTTGCATAGGTTTAATTGGCTACCTTATGAATTTACTTGCTTCAGAACTGCATAAACAAAGGTCTGCTGCACAAACTATGTAGCGATTAAACTGTTTTCTAATTACCTTAAGTACTTCCTATAGCATAAGGAGATCTATGCAATTGGTTTAATTTAAATTATTTATTTTTTCTTCCAGTAAACAGTTGCTGAATATTTGCAACCTATTATGGTCCTCTGGTACTCTAGTACTTTTCTCTGAGTTTTTTTTTAATTTTAATTTTTTAAATGTGACACAGCCTAAAGAGTAAACATTTCAATAGGGACCCCATAGGTCAGTGGGAGCAGGGGTTGGATCGACAAATCAAAACGTGTAACATTTTAGATGCATTTATACAGCATCAATCATCCACTTTGTTGTTGCAGCCAAAGGTTTCCAGGTGATCACACAACTTCACAGCTCTCCTGTCACCGGCAGGCTCAGAGGTAGCTGCTCTGCCATTCCTCCTTGTAGATCCCACTCCCCGGAGGATCCACTGAGAGATTTTGTCATTGATGAATACCCTTTGTAATCTAAGGGGATATTAGATCGGAGGTGCTCCTGTTATTTCTCTGCAGCTCACTGTTCAGCTTGGAGGAGAACAGAACGTGAATAGAGGGAGAGCATTTAGAGTATGGAAACCAGCGAGGCTCGTATTGTTTGCGTATTTTGTCTAGTTTTCGTGTTTATCTGCTTCATATTTCAATGTTGCTCCAACCATCTGCTCCTCCTCTGTCCTCCACTCCCCCTCGGTCCTTTCTTGTATTATCTGTACACGTGTTTTTTGAGATGTATAAGCCGAATACAGTGGTTCAAAACAGAGTTATTTCATGATTTTGAAAGAGAGCAAGTAGACGAGTGTATAACTTTGAAGAGAGGAAGGGACAGATTTTTTTACAGAAAATAATCAAGCCAAGCTTTTGCCTTTATTCCCCAAGCACAGCCTGTTGTCAATAGAAACAGGAGTGTAGAGAGGATCATAATCACGGGCAAGAAAAACAGGATAAAGGTAAAACCAAGCAGGAAGTGTAACACACCCATCAGTGAGCTGTCTCTCAATCGTCTGTTTCTTCCTTCTTCCATGATGTGTTCCCATGCCTAATTGGAAATATAGTGCGCATAATGAACCTGCTTGTCGACTCATTACAATATTCAGCATTAGCAGGACAAAAGCTGTGGAGAGGAGAGATTAAAAAGGAGAAGAAGGAATACATGAAGAAGGAAAATTCATAAGAGTGAAAAATATCATTGTCACCAATCTGCATATTTTGAGATGAAAAGATACATCACAGGTGTACTTTGATATCTTATCACACTTGCTGATTGTTGCGACCAAGATAATTGGGAACCTGTCAGCTTGCATTTTGCAGTGTATGCTTGTTTTAACAGCTGACAAACAGGGGTGTACAGCCAGGCGAGTGTACATCTTGCAAGTTCACTTTTTTTTTTATTGCAAGATTGAAAAAAAAGCAGAACTCCTGGGAGGGTGTTGACTAGCAGGACACCTTTATAAGAAATAAGCACCAGTGCAGGTGAAATTGATCCACAACGAGAAGAAATATGCGTGACCCAATGTCAGGGTTCATGACCACTCACTACAGACTGCTGTTCTGAGCTGAGTGTGTATGGGGAGTTATAGGGTCAGTTTATCTTCATGGTGATGTTCTATTATCATTATTGTTATTTCAGCACCCGTGGTGCTTGGAGACCCATGTCTCTAGCAAAAAGAAACTAGCGACAGAAACAAAATGCTTTCAACTGTAAAAAAAAAAAGAAAAAAAGAGTTTGTCTTTATCATATCTAGTGGTCATTGAAAAAGTATATCCATAAGTAACTAGATATTAAAGCTCAAAGAGTGGTATGTTTGGGATGCCATTTGGCAGTTACTGTCTACCGGACACTGATTCGTGTTGCCTAGCATCACATCAACATTATCATAAGAGGCTCCCTAACTTCAGCACTATATCGGTCCCACCCAGCCAGTTAAATGTTTCTCTTGCTGCATCAGTCTGCTAAGCCCAGTTGAAATCCCATTTACATTCTAAATATTTAACGACATTCCATTAGTTACAAATTGAGCACCGACACCAGGACCTTAATTCTTGTCAAGATGTACTACAAAACATGGTAATATATTCACCTGCCATTTCCTATTTTAACTCCAAAAAAATACAAGGTTTAAATGCTTGGGATAGGTGCATATTTTGACGCTAGTGACTCACTCTGTAATACTTAATGGCCTAATGTTTTCTCTTTGACATAATGAGCTTCATTAAGTTGTGACTCACTAGTCATCTGAGTTTTGCTTTTTTCCCCCTCCAATGCTATTTAACTGCTTTTCTCATGCTCTGTGTTTTTAGAGTAAAACGTTGTCATAAAGCATGATTTTAGTCCACAGTAAAGGCTGGTTATCTTGCATATCTTACTTAATGTGACGCATTTCAGAGCTTTACTGCTCACTTACTTGACAGAACAACTTTTGCTATCAAAATAGTCTTCTTTGTGTGTATAGTATCTCCCAAACCATTTGTCCTGAGAGTCTAGTCTGCTTCACACCACAACCGAGATTCCCTGATGCTGATTCATTTGAAGCCAGGGAAAAAGAGCTGACGAGGGATGAAAAGTAACTCTTATTTTTTTAAAGGCCAGCCACTTTGACTGTTTGTATGTGTGTGTGTGTGTGTGTCTGTGTGTGCACTTGTGCTGTCCTTGCTCTAATTGACCAGCTGTGGGTACGTGTCCCGCCTCCTTAAAACCCCCATTGATCCCATGGCCGCCTCACAACAGGCCTTATTGCTTTGCTTGTACCCTCTGTTCCAGGCGACTCTAACGCCTCTGAAGGAGGAGAGAAGGAAACTCTGGCGACTGTGATTGCAGAGCGAGCGGGAACAGAATAATTGCGGCGATAGATTGAAGTAGAGGAGAGGAAGAAAACAGTGAGGTATTGAGTTGCACCAGGGGATGATTGTGAAGATGGGTGTGTTTTCTCACGTTATGAATTCTAAATCCCACTCTTTGAGTCAATGAAAACAATTTATATTACAGATTAAATGCGACATTATATAGACCAAAACCCGCTTCAGTAACCAACTTGATACAGTGTGCGCAAATCAATAAAATGATACCAGCACTAATGAATTCCTAAAGATTTCCAATGATAAAAGCAGCAAGCAGAAAAATGTTCCGCTGTTTAGAGTTATTAAAATGTAAATCTTCCCACATTTCTTCAATGTCAGATTCAGTGACAGTAATTAAGGGGAGAACATTAATGTGTTCTCATTTAAAATATATAATTGTAGGGCTAAATGGGTGTTAAGTATCCTGAAATGCATGCCGCATAACCTCGAGGTCTGAGTTTGCTCTGGCCAGGAAGCATTTGCCACCCTTCTCGCTCTCTCCTCCTGTGTGCCTTATGAAAGCAAAAACCTTTAAAAACAAATAGAATTGTAATTGCCTTTAGCTGTGGGCTAAGGTCACAGAGTGCGGTACTTTCAAACTTGGCTGGTTTTGAATGCAAGTTCAAGCACATTTTCAAGGAGAGAAACTTGGGAAAGTGTTGGTTAACAGAATTCCATCCGTTTTATAGTCGATGCAAAGATGGAGCTCTGCCAAACGCCCCACTCGTATGAGCTCCTCTTGCTCCGTAATATTATACAAACTTTGACCTTTCTCCCCCCAGGACTGTTCTTCAGGGTTGCGGGCCGGGGTCAAGGCCATTAAACCTGGCTTAATAAGCTGCTCACCCCCGTCCTTCCCCTCCCCACCGGTCCATGTGAGGCCTGAAGGGTTCGAGTCAGCAAAGTCAAAATCCAGTCCTGTCAGCAACCTTCAGAGATGGTTTGAACCGTTTGTCTCTGTGGTACCTTTATCCTCATCATGAATGATACTTACTCATACATGCTGACCCCTCTTAATGTGTAGTCTTACTAATAAAGCAATATTTTCTTGGCCACCTTTCGGGAATCCTCAGATGTCTAATATTTATTTACACATTAGCAGAAAACCCTCTTACTTGAATTTTATAGCCATTGACGTGTGTGAACGTGAGACATTAAAGGAAGTGGCTCATGCACCACATTGATAGTAAAAACAGAAAAGTATTACGGCTGAGGAATTGCTAATGGAAACATGGTGGATACTGCTTACAGGCATATCAGCACATCCATGGACTCATAATATCATGTATTCCTCATGGTGGGAGACCCATTGGGAGTTTATCTTCTCTGACAACACGAGCAATTTTGCACTCAGGCATTCTAATGAGTCTCATTGCATTTAAGATAAACAAATGCGTATAACTTATGTTTGACCATTTTGAGTTTTGGTTTTTCAGTTATCTTTTTCTTCTCGCCTCTCTTTTCCAGTCACACCACTTTGCGTTTCTCACAGACAGCTTTTTGGCTGAATTATGTAAATCAGTCACCGATATCAAATACAAACCTGCTTATTGTATCATCATTAATTTACTGAGAAATGTTTTTTATTATGGCGTGGTTCAGAGATTGTTTTATTTCACCCAGTCCTACCTGTAAGCCAGATAAGCGTTAGAGGATTGAAAATAATTGGTTGGTGAAATTGCTTTGGTGCAGACTTTGGTGGTTTTTTTTTTTTTTTCATGACAAGTATGTTTCTTGCATGTGTGTCAGTGTGACATTTAAAATGTGCAGCCTAACTTCCAAACCTTTAAAAACTTCTGGGTGAGTTCTTCTTTTTATTTTTTGGTGTGAGGCCATATTGCTGCAGAGAACATACTCTCTTCTTTTGCATCTGCACGTTGACCTAAATAAAGTGCCCTTTGTACAACTACCTGAATTCATGGAGCAGTATTTCAATTTAAAGAAATATTGTTTGGCTTAATGCCGTAGTCATACTAAGTCATTTGGATTCATACTGTAGGTCGGACTCAGGTATATTATTCACCGTAAATATTAATGTCACCTGTGTTCTGAAAGCACTTGATCCAAATTAGCAATGTAAATCACAAATAAACTAATGCATTGATCCCCCTCCTATATGTTTAGCACTGCAGTTTGTTCTACAGTGTCTTACTCTTGTGAGTCAATGCATTTTTAATGTGGACTTATTTTCAGCTGAATAATTTAGTGCATGGTCAGCAGCAGGGGTGATCCAGAATCCATCTGATGGGAAGAAGGAGCACAGGGGGTACATCTAGCTCAGGAAGTTTGAGTGGGCAAAATACACTATATGTACTGTGGGTCGGGTCTGTAGGAAGTCATGTTTGTAGATGTTTGAGTCTTACCATGTCGCAAAATTTATGGCAGGAGGTCAGTTGAAGAAGTACAAAAGCGATCCAAGCCGGGAGGTCGGTTGGATTGATCAAACACAGGACTTTCACCCAGGAGAGCAGTGGTCGAGATTTCTTTAAAGAAATCTTTTCTTAAACCTAACCAAGTGGTTTTTGGTGCCTAAACTTAAGGCAGCTTACTTTTCACACCTAAGCGAGGCCAAACGTGACACTCATTCTGTAGTTGTGGACTGATGGGTGTGTTACTTGCTTTGGTGTGATGCCAGGTAGCAGTGTGTTTACCATGATTGCTGTAGCGTGATAATTTTTTTTTCCTAACGTGACCACAATGATTAATTACTGCTTCCAGTCAATAGCAAACATTCTTCAAGTCAGTGGTTAGAAATGTTTCAATAAAATGACAATTGGATGTGTTGGGATTTTAGGGTATTCAGAGATTTTAAAAATGCAACGCTGAATTACCTGCACTGAAGACAGAACGCGTCATTCAGACTGTTCTATAGTGATGGTGTTAGTAGGTTTTGATACATGTAACACATGGTTCACTGTTAGTAGTCTGTGGAGCTTACCATTAAGCGCCCATAATACCATATAATGTTTTTTTGAACAACAATGGAGCTCTAGCATAGAGGAGTAAGTCAGTATCAGCCTTTTGGTAGGGCTGGTTCCTCCCCTAGTTCTTCTTATCCACACTGGTCCTTGTCCTTGGGCAAGACACTGAACCCCTAAGTTGCTCCAAACGGCAGCATTGCACCATTGGTGTATGTGTGTTGTAAAGGCCTTTGTAGACAGCTAAGGTAAAAAAAAAAAAAATGCTAAGCAAGTGCAGACCATTTACCTTTTATTTAGGCTAGAAAATGCCTTTTCATTTGGTACCAAATTTTGAGACCCATGCTACATTTACACTAATGTTTCTATTTTAAATCATGCGATTTGTAGACTATATGAAATATAGAGAAGAACAACATTATCTTTTAAAAGCTTAACACGGTTACTGCAGTGGTTGATGCAGGTTTGGTGTGATGCTTCACTCATTTCAAAACTAATAATGTTTACATCATATAGTTGTATGGGAAGCATTGAATTTGCAGCTGCAATGTACAAATAGTGTGCGCTGATCTAGTTTCTCTGACCTAGCCCCCCACCCGGCACACAGACAGAACTCTGTTCATCTGTTTTATTGCATTAGAGCATTATGTAAATATGTATATTGCCAGTCTCTGGAGTGCAAGTGTGCCGATGGGGCTGAATAGAGCATCCGAAGAGGGCAATTTAAAAGCCAGCGATGAATGCCCTGTAACATATGTCAGCTTGTCACACACACAAGTGGACATCAACATCATCATGCAAGAGAGCGGGTAGACCCATCTGTGGCAAGGGGTAGACCCGGGCATCCGGGGGGCTCCGTCTCTTTCATTTACCACGGCTGGGCGCCGAGTATGAACGCGAGCTTCGTGAATGGCCTGTTAATGAGGCCTCATTTGGTGCAAGCAGACACCCTGGGCTGCTGCTTAGTGGCATGCCCTCAGCCGATGTGAATAACAAAAGGCAGAGTGGGATCATTAGGCCCCTGGACGCCCGAGGGGTCCGCCACTTTAATCACGTTTGCGTAATGAATGCAGCTGCGGTGAATCACCGCTTACTCATAATGTCGAAAAAATACAGTTGTAATGTGGTATTAATGCTGCTGCTGCCCTGCCAGAGGTGGTGTGTCTGTGTGCATGTAATTTAAGGAACTGAGTTGGTGTCAGTTTTTATTACTCATTTGGGGCTCCTGTGTTGGTTGGATGCTGTGACAATGTTATGACAAGACCCAGGGTCATGTTAGATCGATCATCACCCTGGGATTTCCTCATTCTGCCCTCATGAGTATGCATGATGAGAATTCACAAGCTCCTAAAGCATCAGGGACTAAAATGTTGGGATAGACTGTGACATGTTTGGATACGACTGTAGTGTATGACAGAGTAAGGTATAGTTTGGTGACTTCCAGATATGTCTCTCGTTATTCTGTAGAATTCTCCAGAATCTTGTGTGATTGTCAACTTGCTCATTCTGAGAGTAATTTCTGTTTCCAGACACGGTGGTAAAGTCTTCATGTTTTCTGCAGAGACAGCAAAGTCTATTTAAATGAATCCTACCTCTTGAAAGTATGATAGACTTCATGATTAGAGATTTGATTTTGCTCACTAAAACTTGAAGGGTGTTCCTGTAAATAGCCCCCCCACACCCCTTTCTTCTTTTGGACATTAGTGCCGGTGTTTGGGAGCTGTGCATCTAACACAGCACATGTACCTCGTGACAAATGCTAAGATTTGTATCCTAATGTGCAGAACCGTTTTGTTTCATGTGACATCCATGAAACATGTGTGATCAGGTGCAAAAATGAGTGACCTTTTCCCATTTGTCCTCCTCTGAGGGGGAAGCCATGCCAGCTCAGGGCCTTCTCCCCAGCTGCTGGGCTTAAAAAAGTGCCACTAGCAAAACAGCATGTCACTCTCATCTTTTTGATGTTCTCACTACGCCTTTGTACCTAGTCAAAGCGTCAGTGAGTGTCTCCAATGTAAATTCGAATGGGTGATCTTGTTAGTAGGCCAGTCCTGGACTATGATTACTTGAATGCATCTGTCTCTTAGCCTCTCTTTTTCTTTCTTTTTATGGTTATGAGTGGAGAGAAATGGTGTCAAAGGGGTTTTGAACAATCGTGTGCAGCCTTTCAACAATGTACATTCATTTTTGGAGTATAGTGTTAATCAATGTCTCCTTTGAGGCCATTGTAAGTCTGCTTTCTGTCTATGCCAAGGCATCTGCCGTCTCACTATTGCAAGTTAGAATAAATCCCAAGAAGGAGGCTCAGTCCTAAATACATCAGAGTCCTGTTTGGTTTGAGTCCCAAAGTACATCTGGACTGTCTAAAGGAAAGAGAGCAAAGGCCGCTGTCTCAAATCCCACCTTTTGTAAACCTCTCGGCCTGTGCCATGCGGACAGTATGCAAGCGTAAAGGCGCCTGCTGCATTTTTATCTAGATTTCTATTTGCATATGCATAGGGTGAATCATTGTTGTCATTTTAATGAAGAGGAAAAACTCCCTCACAGGCAAATACCACAAAAAGAGACCATTTTGATGGCTGACATGCCTTCATGATCAGCTTTAATAGGCTATTTTGCTGGGGAGCCGCATCGAAATGGAGCACATTAAGAAACCGCTTAAAGTGGCTCATAAACTGCTTGAATCCTCCAATGTTCGCCGTCATCATCATCCCTGACAGACAAAAAGCATTCCATTTTGAGTATTTTCTGCCCTCGTCGTCTCCCCTCACCCCTCCTCATCCAACCATTTGAGATTTCTCAAGTGAGCATCTGAGTGATGCTAATGTGGTTAGAATGTTAACAAATCGATGCGCTTTTTGTCCGGTTTTGCTTTAAGAAACGGTGCCTTTGAGAGACTAGCCAACGAACACACAAGAGTTGTAGACTGTTGAACCTTAAAGAGCACTGTGAGTCACCCACTCCTTAAGTAATTTACATCTGGAAATTCTACAAATTGTAAAGTATAATAAATAAGGCTGCAGAAATATTCGTTCATAGTGTTCTGTTAGAGCAACGAAACCTTTTGTGAGCAAATGCTTTTTTCAAAGAGCTCTACACCAATGAGCCAAAACAGCTCATAACGTTGATAATGCTGTTGCGCTAGTGCATATAAGGGTTTGGGATAATTAGATGGGCCAAATTAGGAGGGCCAAATCATTATGGCCCGATGACAAGGATAATGAATCTTTGAATTTAGCAAGGATTGAGGGGTACTTTACAGAACACCTGGAACAGTCTGGTAAGTTCAGAAAATGACATCGCTTTACTGTAATGCAGCGTTCAAAACCGGGACAAGACAACAATTATGCCACATTATTATATCCAAAATATAATATGATACCTAGTCTCACATCTTGATATCAATGTAATATTGATGTATTTGCCCAGGCCTAAAGTGTTGCTCTGCGAATGGGGCAAATTCAAGTTAACAGAGTATTGAACTTTCTTAATGCACTGTAAATGGTCAGGCTGAACAAATATGTTGCGTTATAAAAATGTGTAGATATGCCACAGCTGAAGCTTCCGCATTTGTTCCAGGTATGTGTACAGGTAGATTACGCATGATGTGTAAGGAAAAATATGAGCAAATGGAGGAAATGACATATTATTTGTTCTTTTTCCTCCAAAAATAGACCTTACCATCTGCTGTCCCTTTGGAATGAGTCTCCGTGTTCAGTGTTTCGTTTATAAATATCATCAGCCAGGAGAAGGTGCTTTGTTCACTTTCTAATCTGATTGTTGTTAACTAGTAACCAAACCAAATGAAAGACTTGACCTTTGTTTAAACCCTTGTGCTGGTACAGTACATGCACGCATGCCGCACGGAGTGTGTGTCGAATGAGACATGAGAAAATGACGCCGGCGTACAGGAGAGCCTGAGATGAGGAGAAATGGAGGGAATAGGCAACTTCCCACTTGGCCCTCATCCAGCCTGCATATCAGCTGTCTGTTGAGCTTTTTCAAAGGCAATTTATTTTTAGATATTTCAAAAACTCATTTGACGGCGATTTTCACTGTATGGCTGCAGCCCTTGCCTTCAGCCTCCTCCCTCTGCGCCAGTCTTACCCCCCTCTCATGTGGCACCCGATGTGTCGCAGAGCCCATTCCTTGGCAGTCAGCACAGTTTTGATTTAATTCTGAGGGCCATCTGTAATCCCCTGCAGGACACAGAGGCCCGTAGCCCCGCACACCACACCTCTATATCTCACTCTATCTCCCTTTCTTTGCCGCCGCTCTCTCAGGACCCTACCTTTTCTTTATTCTTCACTATCAGCAGCCCACCCCCCCACCCCCCCCATCCACCCACTTACCCCCCGGCTCTTTCACCCCCTCTGTGGGACTGTCAACACATCTCATACATGCAGGGATAATGGGATTTCAGAGCAGCAAAGACTTACTGCAGGTATTCACAGAAGCAGATATGAAGCTGAGAGCAATAACGACAGTACACGACTCTGATTTTCACCATTGTTGTTTGTATTTAAGTAACAGGTCATGTTTCATTGAACACTTCAAGAGTCATTTTTGTGTAATACAAATGCACGCAATCGCTTAGCTGTATCATTACGGAGGCAGTGTTTCCCATGTTTTACATTTATTTAGGTGGCCCACCTAATGTGTTTCTTTAAAACACAAAGTCTGTGTATTTGAAAGTATTTCCCATCTGAAAAGTTATCTGAGGTACTTTCCATGAATCTGCAATGCTGCAGGTTTAGCTTGAGGGACCAATCACAAACATTCTCTAAAGTTAAGAATAAGGATGAGACAGGAAGTCTAAAATACAAAAAGACATCCAGACAATAAAAAGTTTACAAGTACCAACAGCAAGCACTTTTGTCTCGTCCTGTGTATTGATTTTGCATGTCACTGAATCAAAAAATATTTTTTATACAGCAGCACCTAAAATGTGAGCCTTGCAGTTGACTTGTGTTGTGGAAAAACTGCTTTACACTTCAATACTTAAAGAAAAACACAAAACACCTCCTGTGGTTGTCCAGAATTCATTACACAAGCTCACAAACTTTAGACAGAAATGCATTTATGCTTCTATAGCACCAAAACTTCTCATTCTAATGAAATCAAAATGTTCTTAGCCATCCACAGATAATTGTGAAACAGAAATTTTACAGTAAGGAACAAAGAGAGAATTGTTTCAAAATGTACAACCTCGACCTTTGACTTTTGACATCTTATCCAAGTTCATGTGACACATACAGACACATGTTCACTCACCTGCATTGAATCACCTTGGTTTTAAAGATACTCTGACACCATTTTTAGTCTCCTTTTATTCAGCAACCATTACTAAAAGAAAATGATTATGAATAAATGATGAGCATATGAATAATGATAAACCATTAGAAAATAACTGAGTTTGCTTTTATACTTGCCACAGGAAGTTTCTGTGCCCATGTGAAGATGGATTTCACAAAGTGCTGCTGTCCCAATTCCTCTGAAGCATTTGGAGCCCTTGCACCCTCTTGTCCCTGCACTGATTACACAATTTAAGTCTGTGCAGGTCAGTGCTGAGATTGGACAGCTGGACTGGGCCATTACCTCTCCTCCTGTCTCTTATAACTCTGCAGCTAGAACAGATTACAATATTATTGATCAAATAAAGAAGCTGTGGCCATCCAAAGGCTATAGAGTTAAATATTTTTGAGTCATGATGTTTGACAGCCAATGTGTCATCTCTCTGTCTTCTGGCACTATTGTTACCTGAAGAAATAGTTGAATTAGAAGCTCTCAGTGCTTGAAACATAAATGTCAGTGTTCTCAACTCACGTGGAACCCTCACAGAAGTTTAGAAAGCACATATTTACCACTGAAAAGGTACACTAGCTTGGTAGAAATATCTTTCCTGGACATTGCTCTTCACAGGCTGATTGGAACTTCCTCTGTGAGTGTCTGGCTGTCAGGGTAAAGCAGTTTGGCGGCCGGGTGACTCTGTAAGCTCTGGTCAGAGATAAGCACCTGGCTGGAGAGCTTTTCCATTTCCTCCCAAAGCACCCAATCAAGTAGTGGCTGCAACTCAGCACTAAAGAGACCTAAATAGTCCCCGCTCTTCCTGTCCCCCTTTCCCCTGTGTAAGTCCTACTGACTTACCTTCTGTCTGTCTTCCGAGTTCTTTCATACTCTCTTGAAACTCTTACTCCAAACTACTCTGTCCCTCTCCTGCCCCAAAGAGCTTCAGTTAGCCTGAATCCTTCCTGTGCCTTTTTAAAGGTCACAGTCAAATATTTTATCATTTCACCAACACTCGACTTTCCAGTACCTTTTTAGTGGTCAGGAAATATTGAGTTTATGACAAGGCAGGCCAATTTAATCCCACTTGTGGAGGCTGGATCTCCTTTGGCTCACTGTGGAAGTGGTATCTAGGGGTTGTGACACTGCAATGTGTGTTAATTAGGACGATCCAAGGGCCACGGTGCCTTTAATCCTTCATAACCAGATTCAGGAAGACATGCCTGGCTTATTCTTTTGGGTTTAAGCCCTTATTGTAGTTCTGCTCCTGTGTAGTGATAGTTTATTTTACTTGAAAAAGATGTTTGTCAAGTGGATGTTGATCACCAATGACCTCGTATAGCCTGAGAGTTATCAATTGTAACTTCTCCAGATAAAGAGCAGATGAGTTAGAGGAGGATTTTGAGGCTTTGGTAATTGAGATATGGATTATGCAGAAGCTGCTCTTGCTCGCTATCAGTCGGATGCCCTGTGTTTGAAAATTGAGTGTGAAATGCCATCTGATTGTTTGTAAGATCTGTTTGGCCTTTAGAGGTAATTGCACTGAATGGCCTGGCAAATGGGAAGGCATCTTTGGGGGGAAATTGCCCCCTATCTTTTATTTTTTCATTTTTCATTATTTATCTGCCTATGAAGCAAATATGCCTACTAAACCAAAAAGGTGTCTCAGGTTAGAGTCAGGATGTTTTATTTTTGATGCCATGTTAGAAGTCTTACAGTGGGTACGGAAAGTATTCAGACCCCTTTAAATTTTTCACTCTTTGTTTCATTGCAGCCATTTACTAAAATCAAAAAAGTTAATTTTATTTCTCATTAATGTACACTCAGCACCCCATCTTGACAGAAAAAAACAGAAATGTAGAAATTTGTGTAAATTTATTAAAAAAGAAAAACTGAAATATCACATGGTCATAAGTATTCAGACCCTTTGCTGTGACACTCATATTTAACTCACATGCTGTCCATTTCTTCTGATCCTCCTTGAGATGGTTCTACTCCTTCATTGGAGTCCAGCTGTGTTTAATTAAACTGATTGGACTTGATTAGGAAAGGCACACACCTGTCTATATAAGACCTTACAGCTCACAGTGCATGTCAGAGCAAATGAGAATCATGAGGTCGAAGGAACTGTCCAAGGAGCTCAGAGACAGAATTGTGGCAAGGCACAGATCTGGCCAAGGTTACAAAATAATTTCTGCAGCACTCAAGGTTCCTAAGAGCACAGTGGCCTCCATAATCCTTAAATGGAAGAAGTTTGGGACGACCAGAACTCTTCCTAGACCTGGCCGTCCAGCCAAACTGAGCAATCGTGGGAGAAGAGCCTTGGTGAGAGAGGTAAAGAAGAACCCAAAGATCACTGTGGCTGAGCTCCAGAGATGCAGTAGGGAGATGGGAGAAAGTTCCACAAAGTCAACTATCACTGCAGCCCTCCACCAGTCGGGGCTTTATGGCAGAGTGGCCCGACGGAAGCCTCTCCTCAGTGCAAGACATATGAAAGCCCGCATAGAGTTTGCCAAAAAACACATGAAGGACTCCCAGACTATGAGAAATAAGATTCTCTGGTCTGATGAGACCAAGATTGAACTTTTTGGCGTTAATTCTAAGTGGTATGTGTGGAGAAAACCAGGCACTGCTCATCACCTGCCCAATACAATCCCAACAGTGAAACATGGTGGTGGCAGCATCATGCTATGGGGGTGTTTTTCAGCTGCGGGGACAGGACGACTGGTTGCAATTGAAGGAAAGATGAATGCGGCCAAGTACAGAGATATCCTGGAAGAAAACCTCTTCCAGAGTGCTCTGGACCTCAGACTGGGCCGAAGGTTCACCTTCCAACAAGACAATGACCCTAAGCACACAGCTAAAATAACAAAGGAGTGGCTTCGGAACAACTCTGTGACCATTCTTGACTGGCCCAGCCAGAGCCCTGACCTAAACCCAATTGAGCATCTCTGGAGAGACCTGAAAATGGCTGTCCACCAACGTTCACCATCCAACCTGATGGAACTGGAGAGGATCTGCAAGGAAGAATGGCAGAGGATCCCCAAATCCAGGTGTGAAAAGCTTGTTGCATCATTCCCAAGAAGACTCATGGCTGTACTAGCTCAAAAGGGTGCTTCTACTTAATACTGAGCAAAGGGTCTGAATACTTGTGACCATGTGATATTTCAGTTTTTCTTTTTTAATAAATTTGCACAAATTTCTACATTTCTGTTTTTTTCTGTCAAGATGGGGTGCTGAGTGTACATTAATGAGAAATAAAATTAACTTTTTTGATTTTAGCAAATGGCTGCAATGAAACAAAGAGTGAAAAATGTAAAGGGGTCTGAATACTTTCTGTACCCACTGTATACTTCTGCCTTGTGGGTGGCATAACAAGTCCAGTTCAGGCTCATGATGTCAAGATATTGACCACTCAATAACAGACACATAACCTATTTTCAAGAAGAATACATTCACATGATATTTACAATATTACAAAAATCTGTTACAATGCATCAGATCGTTGTTCTCTGCCTGCACATCCCTCTGTCTTGTCATCTTTGACTTCTTTTTTGGTAATTTTCTTTTTCCACCATCAGCAGGTGATGCCTGTGGAAGTGCTGAGTCAGCTGTGGCAATGATAGGCTGGCTGATACTTTGTCTTGCCTGTGACCTTTGCTGCTCCTCTGATGTCCATAACAAATTGCCTCAGGGTATCAGCATGATCATGCAGTGGCAACACAGTGCAGGAATAACAAGAAGCTAAACCAAGCCTTTTGTGTGTGTGTGTGTGTGTGTGTGTGTGTGTGTGTGTGTGTATATGTGGGTGTTACTGCAGCGAGACACTTAGAGTCTCGAGTGTGTCTCTTTTCTGGAAAATCGACATCATCCTGCACATTTCAGTTCATGCTTGTGATTCACACTTTCTGAATGTGGAAACTTTGCTGTGTCAAATAATAATTAATTAATTGAAAGCCTTCAAAAGCTCATGTTTTTTTCTGGCTGCGGGCACAGTTTAAAATTACAGGTGTGTGCGCTTTCACGATTTCCCGTCTGCTCACCTGTTTTTGTTCATGAGCCAGTGGCCTTAGTTATTAATGTGTTTAAATATGTGATTCAGAGAGTGCAAATGGCCTGTTGTTCAGGCAATGAGAGGCCTTGTCATCTACTAGTGCTGCAGGGAGTTGTAAAGTCCTCTCTGTTCAATACACACTCTCAGTCCTTGATGAACAAGCTCGTCTGAGCTATTGGCTGCAGAATCAGGATCGTATATTGTGTGTATGTATATGTGTACTGTACATGTTCAAGTGCCGACAAAGACATCTTAGTGGTTAATATAAATTGTGCATTGAGGAGTAGTTGTACATCTGCGTCTATTAACCTGACTATCTATCTCTGTGTGTTATGAACCATTAACCCACAGTTTAAAATAGCTTACCTCTACAATAGTGAAGAAGTCAAATGCTGCTCATCTGGCCAGCAAGTCTTGATAGGCTTTTTCATAGTCGGTGTCACTCCCATGGGACCTATAAGGCCCAATCACACTCTGAGCTCAGCATGATAGATGAGGGCTCTTACAGTTGAGCCAAGCCAGCTAACCCCCCCTCCGCCGTGGCCACCCCCAAAAATCTGAGCCACACATACACTATGCTGCTGTCACAGCATTGCATTGGCACACACTCTCATAAAGTTCCAAGGGCATCGATTCAACTCTCCTTCATTAATATGTATTGGAAATTATTTTCCACTTTGTTAAGGCAAGTCTTGCTCCCCTGAAGGTTAGGTCCAGTGGGAGTGTGCGCATGCATGTGTATAGTTTGAGCTCTGCCACATACAGGAGATTTATAGTAATCAATATATCTTCAATTTTGCATTTTGCTCCTTGATAGTATGTTGTTCAGGTTGTGTTCTTTATTGTTAGGAACCCAAGAAGTTTGGTAATTACATTCCTGGAGTTGGGGGTGATGATTCAGGAGAAGATACTGGGTCATAAATGACTTCACCGCCAGTGAAACCTCAACTCAGACTTAAGATTAGCTCTAAGAAATGTATTTAAAACTTTTGCATGAAATTATATATTAAGATTTCTCTGTTGATACTGATGTCCTGATCACACTCGAGTCCTGACCTGAGTCCTTTAACCTGTTTTTGCCAATACCATGTGTGGCACATATTATCTGAGACTCGTGGCCACTTTGCACTGTGCAGCTCACTTGGTCACAATGCTGTGTTATGAGACCTTCTGGTGTTTTAACAGAGCTCAAAGGGGCATTTTTTGACAGCTGGTGTATCCGGAGCAAATAAACAAAAGATTGGAAATGGTTTTGGCTTTATGTAGCCAATATCGAGACATCAAATAATGCTTGGATCGGCCCCAGTCTCAATCTTGTGGATTGTCTTGGAACATCCCTACTTGTTAATACCAATCCTAAAGCACTACGAATGTTTTTGGAGAAAAAACAAACAAGATAAGCTTATTATTTTATTAAATTTTCAAATGCCATTGTGTAGCTGTAGCGCTGCGGCAATTTCATTTAGTTTGTTAAACCAGAATTTTTTTCCCCACAAAACTACGGATGGTATTTCCTTGTTTAATGTTACATATAGTATTGTTGTCTAGTAACAACAATTATTTTGCCTCTTTTGTAACAATACTCCTATGAAGCAGGTACAGGGCTCCCTAGTACTGTTAATTCTTTCTCTGATTAGTCTAATCAGTTTGTGTGTGTGTTTGTGTGTGTTTCCGGGTGTATGTGTTGGCTATTGTTTCTTAATGGGGCATTATATTGGCAGACCTGGCACATAGCTAGCCTCACAGGGGAGCTGGTGACACCCGGGGCTGATTTGATTAAAGCCAGCAGATCCCTTTCTAAGGCTGCACATTACACCAGCCAACCAGGGACCTGGTGACAAACCCACTTGGCATATGCTGCATAATAGCCAGGTAGTGGGAGATTTAGGTAAAAATTAATGAGAGGAGGAGGGGACAAGGGAAAAACACGGAGAGAGATAAAAACTTTATTGAAAAAGAATCCATAAGAACATTGACCTCATGTTCGGGCCCTGGCAACTATTAATGTAATTTTTCATCTTTACATATAGTTTGCCCTAAAGATATGATGGACCTCTTGTTGATGAAATGTCAAGTGTAATTTTAATGTGGCCCATGTTTAAAATATGGGCTTTGCGTAGATTAATAGAGAGCCACCCCCAAATCACAGTTTTTACTCCCCGGAGCAAATGAAAACACAGCAACCTGCATTAGCATTATAAATATACTCCCAGATGTCTCAAATTAATCCTCTGAAAATGCCACTTAATTTTTCAAAAGAGCAGGAAATGTTGGCCGCTTTTTAAATTGAAAATATCATGATGAAAGATTTTTACTGCAAAAGGCATCACACATATCTACACACCCCCTATTCGCGGAGAAGACGATTCTGCCTCTGCATCCTTTAGAAATAAGAGATTTAAATGGAGGTGTCAGCACTAGGAAGATGGATAGGTCTCAGTTAATATGTTTTTTTCTCACTTGGTAGGAATTAACTCCTCTTCTCAACTCTGGTTCACCCGGGATCGGCAGAGTAATGAACCCTAAAAGGAAAGCACTGAGCATGTTTATCTTTTTTCCCCCAGCATTTCTGCTGCCACAAACCCAAATTCCTTGACTCGACCCGTGACTTATTGAGGGGCTCAAACCTCAAAGCCAATTCCACAAACATGTCCTCCATCTCCTATTTACTCATAGGTGTGTGCATCGAAGGGAGAAAGAGGGCTTTAGTGTATATGGGTTAAGATTTCTGTACAGCGTGTGGATGATTGTTCACCTGGGGGGTGGGGGGGGTATCCTGTATGTGCACCTGGGGAGCTTCCTTCCATAAAACAGTGGAGGAAGTCAAGTGTGTTTTGTGAGTATTAAATCTTATGTTTTATTCTCCATTAGCTGACCAGTTTGTGGAGCCGGAAAGGTGCAGCCAAAGAAGGACGAAAAAGATTACTTTTTCCTTTTCCAACATAGATGATCCACAATTTCATTCCGTTTTCTGCGCAAATGCTAATTTTTGAAGTCCTATCATTGTGCTAAACAGTTAGCAAGGATTTTGACTTTTTCCTATAGGGAGTGTCACAAACAGATGCTTCACCAAAGTGTGCATACATCCACTTTTTGTTATTTTTGGCACAGACATTAGACATTTTCACCACCATCTTGCATAGACAGACTGAACAAAGCAAATCTGTGCAGACTGTTTTTGTCTTTCCTTCTCAAAAATGTCATTGATGGCTCTCTTTCCTCTTCAGTCCTGTAAACTGTTATATGTATCCCACATACATAATTATGCATGTTACAGTTTTATGGGACTGCCCTGGCTCAGGATAGCTAATGCATCCAACTCATATTTAATCAATTTGTTTTTGTGATTGTAACCTTTTGGCTTTGGTTATTATACCTTTTGTAATTAATTTCCACAATGTAGCTGTTTTACACATCACTCTGAGATGTAAAAGCAGATTAAATCAATCTATCACCAGCTCTACCAGGCTGTGTCTGAAATGCAGGGATTCTCTGTGCTGCAATGTCATGTTCTACACGCATACCATTTGTGTGTGAAACCTAGAGGCTCATGAGACCTGCTCTCTGAAAACTGGTGGAGAAGGGTCCTGTGATTATCCTTTTTGTCCTACCTGGACATGGTCCTCTGCTTCCCTGCCTTTTTTTTTTTTTCTTCTCTCTTACCTTGACCTCTGTAACAATTACTCCAGGCCTATGGGAGAGGATGCAAAGGACACATGCAGAACACAATTGAAGTTCAGAGCATTTACATTCGGGCACAAATTCTGCATGCATTCTGTAATGGCACAACTAGAGTATAGTGGTTCCAAAAGTCCAAGAGGAAAACCTGTTTTGTTAATAACTTAAAGTCTCACTTTTTAAATATGTTATGCAATAATTACAGGTTGGAATATATGTCCTTTACATAGTATTGACTCTTACGTAATAATGAAAAGTTTGAGTATATCATGCTTTTTCCCTTTTGAATAAAGAAAATTGGCATGCCTCTGCAAACTAGACTATCTCCCCATCCCTCCTTCCTCCCCTCCTCACAGTCCCGCACCTTTCCCCTGTTTGCGGACA
This sequence comes from Embiotoca jacksoni, assembly GCF_022577435.1. Taxonomy (NCBI): domain Eukaryota; kingdom Metazoa; phylum Chordata; class Actinopteri; family Embiotocidae; genus Embiotoca; species Embiotoca jacksoni. Next base: position 4,361,577 of record NW_027185384.1, on the reverse strand, counting down.
CATCAGATGTATATTGATGTTAATTAGTGAGCTTTTGGCTAACAAGTAAAGAGCTCAGCATTATCTAACCATCCATTAAAATTGTGTTATGTGACCATTGAATAAATTTTTCCTCTAACAAGATAACTATCCATCAATCTGTGTCAGCTATTGAAAGGTGGGTAATGAATGGCTTCTTCCGATAACCATAAATAATGCAACACACCTTATCAAGGGGTTGAACTCGAACTGCCTGCTGTGTAACTGTATCGATTCATCCACTGCTGAGATTCTCTGTACGTGTGTCCAGTGTAAAGTGTTTTGCTGAACTCTCAACTCTGCCATGATTTGTTGACAATACAATACATTTGTGTATCTGTGTGTAAGAGAGAGGGAAAGGTTGATAATGAATGTGTTTTTGAAACAATAGTAATATTTTATAGAAAACTGTCATAGATTTACATTGTAAACTATGGATAAAATATGTGTAAAACGTGTTTTAATTTTAATTTGACCAAAGTAAACCAATCCTAACTCTAGATTTCCCTCAGCAAAGTTTTCATATAGCTTGAATATCTCAACTCCTCGCTACAAAAGTCCTGTTATCACTGCCGGTTCCAGCTCGACTCTTCTCCCTTTTTTGGTTTTCTATTCAGCAAAAGTTGCGCATAGTGTCTGGCATTATTTTTGGTATCACTTCTGTCGAGTTTTCTAGAGAGCTGAGCCAATAAGTGACGTAAAAACACTGCAGACCACTGATTGGTCAGTGAGAATTGTCACACTCACTGTACCCCCAAATGTGCGACACAAGACATGCTGCACAAACCCGCCATTGTTTACCAGCCAAGCTACTACAACAGCTGCACTTTTTTCATTTACTGGACTACCCCAGTAGCGACCTGTAGTTGCCATGCTGTGGTCAATTGAGAAGGTGCAGAAGTTCCTGTGTTTGGTTGCCGACAAAAGGATCTACATAACAAAAATCCCGAACAGCATCTCCTCCATATCCTCTATTGTTCGAGTGTGTGTTGTGTTGAAGATGATGCCACCACAGTTTTGCAATAGTAACAATGGCACATTTAAATTTAAATCCAGAAAAGTTCCTGGTACCAAAAGTGAGTCTCAAGTAGAGTAAAGCCGGTGCCGGCAGTGGAAAAGGGGATGAAGCCTGACATTTTTTTCATAGCTTTTTTGACTGCCTTCGACTATCTCCTTTACTCCCCAGACTGTTGTCTGCCTAAAACCCCAGCTCTGTTACCCCCTGAAAAATATTTCTGCCAATGACACAGAAGCATTCCTAAAAAGTAAAACATCAATTGACAAAAACCCTTTTCATATTAGTGATATTGTCCTTTCATTGCACTCCAGGGGTCTGTAGATGTACCACAGTTAGTTCCACAGTATGATAGCCACACTCTGAGCTTCTATTTGATTATAATCCTTCTCCTTCATCGAAGATCAGCCCTTCTGATTGCTTTGTGCTGTGTTTGACAAGATTAAGCCCCGTTTTTCCCTTTGTTACACATGAAGATTGTGTTAGATATGGTGCTTTCTATATGGTTTAGTTGGGCCTCTGCAGTAGACAAATAGTCATGTCAGGTCTAATGTATCTTGAGTTCATACGGTGTAAAAGGCCATGGCTGATGTTCCCCTTAAGTGAAAAGTTGTGTCTTGCATCGCTTCATCTGTTGCTCTGCTGGTGGAGAAATTGTATGTCTCGATTTGGTTGTTTAGTGTATGACACGAGAGCAAAGTGGTCATCCTATAATGAGATTAGTAGAGTGCCCCAAATATAAGCCGGTAACCACTCCTCTAAAAAGTTTACCTTTGCTTGAACCTTCTGCAAAATAAACGTGTTAGCGTCTTCTGACTCCATATGTTCACAGTTAAATGAAGTTGCACTACTTGATTACCGTCCCGTAACAGCTGCCAAGTCATTAAGGCATTCCACCCCGAAACTCAATTAAACCAAAAACTGTTGAATCAGCTGATTAAGTTTGGACACTCTCTGAATCATTTGAGCCCAACCAGATACAGGATATACTACAACAATCAGCAAACTATGGGCAGTGACTGATGATAACGTGGCTAACCACATTTCAAAAGTTTTCTAGATATAAAGTAAAGTATTGTTCTGCAACTACATGATTCTCAGAAACCAAATTTATTTGATAGTTAGATATTTTTCAGTCATGTTTTCTTGCTTAAAAATCTGAATCAATGACCACTGACAGCCCCTACAGTGACACATTCATCCATGCAGGTGTATGATGATGGCTGAGTGAAGGAGAAAGGTGTCACCTATTATTTTACAGCTGGTGTCAGCCTTAGGCAGATCCATCTCTGACCTTTGGCTGCTCCTGAGCCAAGACTTGAATTATTCAGTGCTTTAAAAATACAACTGATGCTGTGATTAGGCTTTCATAAAGGAGCATTGAATGTGTACTATTTCAATCAAGGAATTGCAACATCTTCACCAAGGTCATTTATTGAAAGAAGTCAAATAAATAAAAGACATGTTCGAGAGATAAATGAGATATTTAATCAAGATATTTGTGAAGTGATAATTCATCACAATGCAGAAAAATCAAACTTGATTTTTTTTATTTTTTGATCTGTAGGATAAGATATGTTGTTTCACTTGTCAGTCACTCACAGCCAAATAATCTGCTGTCACTGAATACTAAAGCGAGATGATGCGACTTTGGCTTGGGAGCGGAAACGGTGACCTCTGTGGCCACAAAGTAAAATTACAAATCAGAAGTCACATGTCAAGTCAGCATACAGCTAATCTGATGACTGTGGTAAAATGATTAGGTGCAAGGAGGACACACACACACACACACACACACACACACACACACACACACACACAGGCGCACACACAAACCTGTCGCCCAGAAAAACATCTATTCACACATTTAAACACTGACATTGTAATTTGATTAGAGAACCACCGACTTTAATGAAACATTAACTACGAAACATTTCCTGTCTAAAGTGTTGTGTGTGCAAACAAAAACAAACAAATCCCATTAAGTGTATACATGGACATGAAATATTGTGGATCCAGCCAAAATGTAACGTGTCTGTCTCTTAACCTCATTCTCCAATTTAGCAAATTGTGTTTTTTGTTTCAATGATACTTGCAGAAACCTATCAGTAACCACGTTACCCAAAATTCAATATAGTTGCAGTATATAGTACAGTAAGAATTGCCACACTCCCCCTTGTTTACCTTATGCATTTAAACCAGCAAAAAATGCATCTAACTGTAAAGCAAACAGCTGTGTATTGAGCTGAAAGTCTTACAAAATTCGCTTTTAATGTTTTGTAAAGCACAAACTTTTGTCCTTCTTACTTTTCTGCAAAAGAATAAACACACAGTCAATGCAAACTCAAAGCCAGTGACTTAAAACCATTTTAACTTCAGTTAACCAAAAACAGAAGCCATCCTCATCCATTAATTTTGGTTAATGGAGCTTCACATTTTCCAGTCTGTCCTTAATTTCATTGTCTACTTCCATTTCGTTATTCAGATAAAATATCAGACTGGATTTTTGACCACAACAAAAACTTTTTGTCAATTTTCTGTGTGGGTCAAATAGCTTGGGGCTCACTGAAGGATTGAAAGCACATACAAGATGCAGATAAGTCTCTGTGAAAACTTTACCTCACATCTGTTACTTGACATCTGTTTAGTAAAATATACAAACATTTTTGCTGCACTCCTCATTGCTTTTAATTAATTCCCTAATGAAAACAACATGAAATGAAAAATGTAAACAAAAATAATAATTTAAAAAAACAACAACGTATTTACCTGCCAGGAATTTTTAAAAAGGTTTGTTGCGATACAATCAGGTGAACTTTGCAATCATGAACTTGAACAGAATTTATAGTTTTCAGGGATTTACTGCATATTTGTAGCCACAGGCTATGACTGCAGTTGCCTGGCGACTTTCTCCTCATACCACTCCCCTCATCTCTGACCCAGAAGCCCCAGCAGTCACAGAAAAGGATTTGCTGAGATTACTGTGCTCCACTGCATCAAAAAAGACCTGCCGAGGGGCAAATTTGATTGGTTAAAACACAGCTTCCATAGCTGTTTTCCATGTGAAAGAATGGGAGCCCAAAGCAATGCACCAGCCGAGCAGGTTCATAATACATATTTATACCTGTAGTCTGTGGACCATTTATACCTTTACACTTTTCATTTATGTGTTGCTTCTTATCTACTCACCCCTGGCTGTGCTCCTCATTTATGTGGGCAGATTTGCCTTTTGTGCATTTTCACTATTATCATGTTTATTTTTTGCTGTTCCCCTTGCGGAGAAAACCTCCAGGCAATTAGTAATACAAGCAGGTGGCAAAGAAAAAGAAAGAGATGGCCCTAATTGCAAACTTTTTGAAAGACTTCCTTTTGGTGGATTTGTATGTACAAAGAGATGGTATTTTACTTGCACAGTAACTTCAGCATTGCATTGCAGCCTGTGGTATCGATAAACCTTGCAACGATGAGAGATCTTATATCTTGCTGGGTGTTTGGACGGCGCTTTAGTGCAGTTCAGTTGATGTTTTCATTGCATATCATGTTCAGTCCATTCACTACCTTCTTGAACAAACATCACAAGAACCATTATACCGCTGGACTGGAGATGCACCAACTCAATACCGATGAAAAACTAAGTTCAACAGTTTCTCCTATGTTGTAAAAGGCTGTTATAAAAGACAAGGATCATTCTGGGCTTCTTTTAAAAGAATGCTAATCATACACTGATAGGATAACTGCAATTTCCTGATGGTTCATAACCTTTAAAACGATCCCTCTCTGGGTATAATTTCATTGCTAATTGGCAAGAGTTGAGGAAGGACCAATTATGAACTGTGCAATTATTGATCAAATTGGATCTACTGTGGAGCAATAATGCATCTTCTCTGTTGCCAAGAGAACCTCGAAGACACAGACGCAGTGATTTGCGGTGCTACAGCTTTTTGACTGACATCAAATCCTACACTGGCGAACAAAGCTGTAATGGCAATGGAAATCTTTGCAGATAGAATTGGCTGCCATTATGCACCAGGGCCTCTTTTGCTTTTGTGGAGAAGACACAAAATTGCTATGCTATTATCTAACCGTTCCCCTCCTCCTCTCCATTTATAACTTGAATAAAGTTGCCCTAAGACTGAGATAAGCAGGGAGTGGAGAAATACTGGAGTTTTATTTTCCCCTTTTTAAGATACAAACCTGTGTTGGTTGTCAGGAAGTGTGTGAGGTAATGTGTGTGTTTGTCTGTCTTGTCTCTCAGTAGAACAGAGGAGGATATAGAAATGTATTTAGGTTGGTACTTGAGCCAGTGATCCAGTAGAGATTGAGGGGATTTCCTTCTCTGTGTCTCTTACACCGTCTAACCCTCCGACCTTCTCTGCTGTCATTTAGTTTTGTACTTGACCCTCAGCCTATCCAAATCCTCTCCCGCTCCTCTTCTCACCATTCACAGATGGTTTCCCTCCCACACCATCACTATGTTCTTCTTCCATTACTCCAGCCCTTCATCATTTGTCTGTCTGCGATTCTGACTCTTCAACTCTCCTGTTTTTCTGCTCTTTTCTCCCTTGATTTCACTGTCTGTTTCCTCCCCTAATCATCCCTTCTCCTCCTCCTCCTCCTCCTCCTCTTCCTCCCTCCTTCGTTTTTTCAGTCCCTCTATCCACTACCCATGGGAGAAGTATGGGTCTGATGAACATGGAGAGCCCGGAACAAATCAGTCTATCGACCCGTCGATGTATCCCTCGCTCTGCTCCTCTGATCGTCAGCAGAAAACAAAGTGTTTATTAAGCGAAACCTTCCCAATCTCCCTGCGCCCCCACTCAACCCCTCTCCGCTCCACTATCTCCCTCACTTGGTAATGGAGAGCGGCTCTTCCTGGGAACTGTCCACCCAACTGAAACTTGTTGTGTCTTCCAATTACATTTCTTTAAATGTTCTACCTGTCAGGATTCTTAATTCTTGTTTTCTACATCCCCTTTCTTAACCTGTCCACCTCTACAGCCAATTTCAGCTTGGCCTGCACTATTCCCAAAGAGAGCACAAAGATAGCTCTTATTTATGATAATGCACTGCAGCACAGCAGAGCCACAAAGAGGCGAGTGACGTGTAGTGTAGTGGAGTGTTTATCAGTCATCTGCAGTCTATAGGGCTTAAATTGGGCCTGCATTTTGTACGAAACGATTGCATTATGGCTTCTTTTGAAAGGCCTGAATTTGATTGAAATGGAAAGCAGTGCCTTCTTGCTCTGAAAATAAATCAGTGCTGATTAGATTACGAAGAACTGCATGGGTGGAGGGGAGGGTGTTCGGGGTGGTGGCAGATATGAGGGTGAAATGCAAGCAAACCACACTGTGCTAACAGTCGAGGGAAGAGGAAAGAATAAGTAACATTGGTGGCCGGAGAGAAACCGACAACACAAAAGAAATTCCTGGATCTCGTATTCTTTCTCTCTCCAGTTGAAGTAACCTCATATCGATAGAGTATTAGTCGGAGTCAGAGGTTCTGTAACGGAGCAACCCGCCTTTACTTTGACAGACAGACCGAATGGATCCATGCCATTCCCAGCTGCAGGACTCCCAGGCCTCGCATAATCAATCACCCATTAATGGAGTAAGTGGCTGTGGAAGGATATTAAATGTTAATTGCTGTAAGGTATTGATAACACCCATTGATCTTGTAGATAATTGCAATCAGTACAAACACAGATACATTATATGAGACTAAGCCCACTTTACCAGAAGCCTGGGCTAAATAATGAAGAATGGACATATACCTGAGATGTTCTTTGATTGTACTCGTCCCTTGGTTGTGCATCCATGAGGGGATACTTTATACAACAACAACTTTTCAAGGATTAAGCTGAAAGGATGAGCTGATGAGCTTATCTTGTAAGTTTAGATTGACAAGCTTTTCATACATTTTTTCCAGTTCCTTAATTAAAGTTCCCCTGATTGATTCCTATTAGGCGAGGGTAACGTTTAAATTATTCTTTTGCCTTTTGAAGTAGTAAAGAAATGCTGTAACTCCCAGACAAAAAGAAACAGAGTAAACACATTTCTGTCTTTATTTACCATAACAGAATGCATAGAATAAAGTAGAAAAAAATGGAATCTTGGGTTAGATTTTTCTGCTTCTAGACATGTTAAATCTTAAAAGACTAACAAGCAACACACTGGGCGGTTTGGGTTGGTTCAAAGATGAAAAAAATTACTAACTTGAAGGTAAATATTTAGGTCGAGTAGGAGCTCTCATTTAAATGTATTCTTTGTGCCTGACTTTCTTTTTATTTCATCTCCTCTTGCCTCCTTATCGGCTCCTGCAAGGTCTCTATTCTCAGATGATGTCTGCAGTGTCTTTGCTGGGAAAAGTTGATGTCTATAAATGACTTGTTGGGAATTGGTGAAGCATCAGTGAGTTCATTCTAGATTAACCCCTCAGTGGAGTGCAAGGTTGATTGGCGAGCAAAACAAAAATCTCCAGCCTGCAGTCAGAGGGAAAGACTTGTAGATATGTATACTGTATGTGTTAATGCTTCCACATGAGGGATTTATATGGTTGTGTGTGTGTGATGAGGTGGGATGGCATGTATAGTGAGTTGCAGTTACTCCCAGGCCTCCTGAAAGGAATTGGCAGGCCCTTGCAAGGCGTCGTTTCAGAATGCCTGTTGAATAATGCATAGCCTCAGAGCAGTCGGGGCCCCTCTAATACCACATCACCCTGAGACACTCCTCCTAAGATCAATAACACTTAGAAGCTGCTTTATAATGAAGGAGACACTAAAATTCCATCATCAGGTAATTAGTTGAACTCTGCCTTCCATTCCTCACCCCTCCTCACCAATTTTTCTCTGGCCATGGTGCAACACTCGGCACATCATTTGTTAAGAGTGAGTAATGTGGAGAAGACCGTTTTTTCCTTTGATGGAGTGTTTCTTGAGGTTTGGTGAGGAAATTTGTCGAGGCAAGTTCCCATGTTTGAACAGTGACAGTTAGATTCCTCTCTGAAGGTTTTGGTTTTTTTTTCTTCTGGGTATTTCTGAGAGTGAGAGAAAGAAAGGGAAAGGTTCAGACAGTGTAAGTAAAGGGGAGCGAGTGCCCACTCTCAGACGTTCTTTTCACTTTTCTTGACATTTCTTTCCCTGCAACTCAGAGGCCTGGGGCTTATGTATGACCACTTTCCTCTGAACAACTCTGGTTACATATCAAAAACATTATTCAACTATGGATAGTCCTCATAATGGTGGAGGGCCAGTAAATCCATTTTCAGAGTGAGTCCAGCGGTTAGAAGCAGGGTTTCGAGTAAGTATTGGTCATGAACACACTCTCCATTATGTGTATAATATCCCTTCCTATAGTCCCATGCTGTGCATTCTCTGTGAATGCATATATAATGACTCAATGGACTCTACAGACAGGAGCACTCTCTGCTCAACTCCACTGGGAGGTCAAGGGTTAGGAAGTGATAATGCAGTGTAAATGTACTGGCATGGGATTTGGAGTTCATTAGAGGGCCATTATAGCCTTTGAGTGACATCACTCTCTCTGGGAGCAGGAAGAAACCAGGAGACGTGCGAGTCATCATAAATGGCTAGTGGTGTCTTTGGTGTAGTGATTTTTGATGTATGATCTTGGGTGATCTCGGGTCAAGGGTATGTAAAGAAAAAAAAAGTATTCTAGTCTAATATTTGTAGTGAGCAGCTTTGAATACATCCTGCAGATAAGCAGTAAATCAGTGCTGCTCCCTGAATGGTGTACATTTTTGGATGATCACAAAACAACAAGTCAAACTTTAGGAATTCATACTGCAGCACTTTACACTAAGCCCAAGAAAAATGCTACAAACCGTTTCAGTGGCCATTCCCCAACCCCACCCCACCTTCATTCATATTCACAGTCAGTGTCGGCAAAATCCACTGCTGTCGTCTGCAAGTAACCAAATTTATTAGGCAAGAGCAACGGAGGGGGAGGGGATTATCAACGGACGCTTAATTTGGACCAGGGCCAACATCTCATTATTCATCTTCTTCACTGTTTATTGGTGAGCGGTAGGGAAAGAGGTGGAGAGGGAGCAGTCAGGGAGTCATGGAGTGACCCAGGGCTGCCCAGTTCTACAGGGGGATCTCTCCTCTTCGTTCTCTGAGTTTCCGAGGTCAAGCTTAGCTCCAGCCACCTCTGTCAGTCTAGAATAATAGACTAATGGCATAATTAACTGGCAAGAAGATTTTGCCCAGGGGATGTGCTCCGCTGCTCCATTAGAAGAAGCTGGAGTCTTGGTCCTTTCTGTAATTAGGTCTCCATGGGTTCAAATTGTCCTGCAGTTTTAGAGTTTAAATGGTTGCAGTGTGGTGCAATGGGATCTGCAAAAAGGAAAGTTGAATAAGAAGCGGGCAGACACAGTTGCAACACGGTGCACAAGATCCAATTAATCATGTTATGAATAAGAAGTTTATTGAGCCATGTGTGAACTTGACATTATAGTAGAGGAACATGGAAAACCTGATATTTCTCTGGATGAGGGCAAAAATTATGAGTTGCCTAATCCATCACTTGATCGAAAGAAAATTAACAAAGATCAATATCTTGACTACATTTTAATTTGTTTATTGGAACATACAAACAATCTTTCATACAAATAATAATTTAAGTGTCTGGCAAATTGTGATATTTTTATGAAATGCATGGTTTATGGGTTGTTTTTCCACTATGTTCTACACTGTATACAGTGAGGCTTCATGTAGACAACAGCACTGCATTGAAAAATGTTATGCTTTTCAATCCTTTCAATTTCAGTGCTTGCATGCAAGCTATGACAAAACATGGGTTTTTGCACTTTTAATTGGTGTGAACGAGGGATGGACATTTCAAGCCAAATGAACTATTCGATATTTGCTCGGAATTATTCAACTATTATTTAAAGATGCCTCCTCTGTCGTCTTTGCATGTCCCTTCTGTTTGTAATGTAGCATCTAATCTGACAGCGCCACGTTTTACCTGACAAACCTCTGGAGCCTGGGGCAACACGCACTTTTCCTCCTCCTTTTGTTGTTTATTGGGGGATATCGAAGAGCTTTTGGGTGCATTACTACCACCTGTAACGCATTACCAGCCACTGGTAAAAAAAATAAATAAATAAACAAGACAAGACGATAGTCACATAAACGTTTGCTTTTTTTCCTTAATGACTATTTGAAAATTCCAAAATTGTCACCCATCCTTAGCGTGAATCTTTCAGATGCTCAGCAGCTCCACAATACCCTTTGCTACCTCTCCTTCACCCCTGCACCACATGTGGACACCTTATCTGGTCCTCCATCACAGTCTAAACACAGACAAATGTGTATCTGTAATAGTGTATTGACACTCCGATGCTTTAACAATGCATTAGCCAGCTCGTTCTAGCTCTTTTACCTCACACACAACTCTAACTGATCTCCCATTGAAAGAGATACCGTACAAATTGGTTTTTCACGCCGTCACTCGTGCTGTACTTTACTGGATACAGAAGGGAGCTCTGCTTCATTCCTGCTTCTGATTTATTTGAATTTTCATCACCTCAATTGATCGAGACCCTTTACTCAAGGGACAAAGATACAGACTAAATGACTATTGACTGCCAAGTGTTTGAAAAATGCATTTGTCAAACCACCAGTCCTGTTGATGAGGGTGTATTAAAAAAATGTATCTGAAGAATCAATGGAGAGGAAGGAGAAAGTCCATAGCAGTAGACTACCGGCGATTGTTTAACTCTTTGTTTGTGCTCCCTCTCTCTGTAGCATGGACAATATTCCTCTTTTTCTTTCTGTCTCCCCTTTGTCTCTTAGTGCTTATGTGCTAACCACTGCAGGCGCAATGCAGTAAACTAGGGGAGGTAGAGTAGTAGGGTGTGTTGTTTGTGTGTGTGTGAGGAATTGTAGCAGAGGCATTGACAAGCATCTGTGGGTTTACTGTCTCCATAAATCCCACTAACCCGCTGCTCGCGTGCACACATGCAAACGCTCCACATCTGGAGATACTGACCTTTTCTTACAACTTCTTTTTTTTTCTGCCAGTACAAAACAGTGAAAATTAATCACATTGGAATATAAATGTCACACTCATTCCTTTGGGTTATTAATGCAGTTTGGGATACGAGAGCCTTAGCGGAACTGTTTCAATAAAATCTTTTTTGTTATTTGAGGATACTTCGTGTTTTGCTTTTGTTATTTGGGGCTATGTGATTTTTTTTTTTTGTCCTTATGATCCCACTTCCATTATGAAGCAAGCACAATAATGAATACGTTAAAGGTGAAATGACAAATACTATGGATTAGTTTGTCCTCTAACAAAATCCGTCAAATACTCTGCTGCAGCTGGATACTAGTTTGAGTTAGGAATCCTTCTCCAGTGCATCACAGGTAGCTTTAATCAGCATATGTATACTTAGGTTATAATTACAACCTTTACATGAATAGATTGAACATTCTTCTTTATGTTGATTTTTATTTACGACAACCTTGCATTGCCTTTGTTTTTCTAATATTTAAATTTGCCAAGTCTTGTTTGACTTGTGGACCAATCAGAATTGCAGTCACCCGTTCAGAAATGTTAGCTGTCCGGCAGCTAGCTGTACAGTTTGATGGTTGTGTTTTCTGTACGATTTTAACATCCTCATTTCATGACTGGCTGGACTTTATGGAGGAGATGATGAAAGGGTGCAACAGTCCACACCATCTCGTATATCATATCCTCTTTACACACTTCTTGCTTGATCTCCGACTATGTCTCTCTCTCTCTCTCTCTCCCTGCCTCTTATTTTATCTCTCCCCATAAGCTGGCATACCCTCCAGCTAATGCTCTGTCAAGATCATTAGTGAGTGATGGACAGCTTTTGATGTATGTCATCATTCACTGTGTGTATGTTTATGGACTGAGGCACGCAGTCCCATTCAAATTGGAGGACCTGTGCGGCGGTACAGAGTGACCTTTGGCGTTTGAAAGCAGAAAATAATGGCATGATGATGGGCATAGATGAGAGGAAATAACTTCGAGATGGGCTTGATTTTGTTTGGCCTTTATTGCCACGGAAGAAAATAATGGAAAAGAAATGGTGTTGGGAATATTTTTGAAGTGCTTTGAAGTAGTATTGATAGTGATGTTTATAAGTTAAAAGCCCAGCAGATGAAACAACCAACAGTGATGCCAGAACTGAAGAAGAAAGGCCTATTTATGTCAGATTTTGGCATTAGTGATATGCGTCTGGTTAATTATTTTTGTCGTTCAAGAGGTCTTATATCTAAAGCTCTTTGATTTAAAATCTGTGCTTTTTGAGTGCAGGTTCAAAAATGTGTTCCACTTGGCATGAGCGATTGGCCATATAGGTTGCTGCCTTAATACCTTGTCTGAGCAGAGGGGGACTATAAGGGGGCTTTGGAGAGTTAATTAGGGGACAAAGGGGGTACTTAAACCTGAGCTTGCTTATCTCAAGGGATGGACAGGTGAGTGTTTGAAGGTTCAAAGGTCAATATATGTCACTTCCTCACAGCGGTTGTGTGTGCACGATTGTGTGCGTAAGTTGAATGAACACCTGGTTATGTGCGTGTAACTGTTTGTGACACCCGGTCAGCAAGCAAAACGTGTCTCAGTGACGAATGGCATCGTAAACATTGAGCCGGACCAAAACAGCCCCCTGAAGACCATCCATATTTGTGCGAAATCAGCAGAAAAAGCCCTTATCAGGCCTATTACGGCCCTTCCCCTTAGCGTGGGCATGGCATGTGCTTTGCATCCTAATGTCATAATCTATTCTTCATTAAGGCTTAACGCAGCAGTTAACACGCCCTGTGATAGCATCACACTGTGCCCTCGCAGTAGCACAGACGAGGCCTGCGTGCCACTGATAAAGCTTCAAAATGCAATAGAGATGGCTGAAATACGTCTGAGACAACGGCACCTCGGCATGCAGGCGGAGGCGACTGTCACAGCCTCCTCAGATACCTGATCTCATTAAGAACAATGAAGTGTTAATTTTAAGGGAGAGCTCTCCGTATTTCATAAGCCTCCATAATTCAGAGAGAATGCTGACGTCCGGAGGGCCCTGTCATGAGGTGCCATGTGTTCCCTGGTGGATGGTGCCATCTGGCCTGGTTTACAACGGGCTGCTAAGGCCGCAGTGAGGGCTCAAGCAGCTGATGTTTAACTGGCACTGACTTGAACCCTAAACCAGGCTGAGCGTGTGTGTGTGGGAAGCAGCACTCCCACACCTACAGTCTGTTAAGTTGTACTGCCTCTCTGTAACAGATGTGGCACTGCGAGTGCCAGCATTTTCTAGAAAATACATGACTACAGGCACCTACAGTGAGCCAACATGAAATCTCAAGACTGCAGTAGAAATAAATAAATAAAAATGTATCATAATTGGAGATGTTCATCAATCTGTCAGCATCTCAAGTGGAAGAGGCTTTTAAAAACAGGTGGGACCACAAAGAAAAGTCCATTGCAGAAAGAATGAATAATGGATTATGGAGTAGAAGAAAATGATAATGGGAGAATAATGAAGAGAAAAGGGAAACTGATGATTGACAATGACAAGTAAGATAATAGAGAGGGTGATCAAAATTCACCAGCTCACCTCGGCATACAGGCAACAAGCACAATATGCACAAACCCATCAAGACATGGTGGTTGATAGTGTGCGGGTCCTGCAAGTCTTTCTGCACAATAACACTTAAAGGGCACCGTTGGCTATTTGCAGTTGGAATTGGAAAGTTTTTTTTTATCTGTTATTATTGTTTTCATTTTGTAAGCTCCTTTTTACTTCCCTACTTTATTCATAAATTCGTACAACTTTGTAAAATATGCAGCTGTCAGGACAAATACTTGACTCGCATCTGATTCCTTCTCTCTCCGTCTCTGTAAATGAGATGGCAGTTCTCTGCTTTTTGTTTTTCTGAAAACATTTAAAGTGGTGACTCTTGATGCCACCGCCAAGATAATAAGCATTGCTGGAGCATTAAACTCAAGTCTCTCTCAATCACTTTTTCTCAAATTGCGCATGTGAATTGGATTGGTGTCTCAACCTTGTGAAATAACATAAATGCATCAAGTAAACGAAAGCCTCACAAGTACCAAAGCTAGAAGTGGAACAAAAGAGAAAATGTGACAACATTATGGTTCCATATGGTTTGAAATTCTCTGTGTGCTCTCCTTCACAACGAGGTCCACTGAAGTTGTTTGGGATTGACTGGCTCGTTCATCTTCTGAAAGTGAGGATACAAATAAAACTTAATATCACTAAGTCTGCATTTTACTGTTTGCTGTTCTCTCTACTGTGCTCCTCTTTCAGTGAGTCCAGCTATTTCTGGAGAGAGAATTCAGTCTCTGCTGTTAAGAAAACAACATGTATTTACATCATAACTTTTGTTTTTGCCAGCCAACACTGTCTCTTAACATATATCAATGCTAATTTGCAACTTGTTTTGGAAGAAATTTAATGCTAATCAGATGTTGTTTTTGATTCGGATAATGGAAACTTTTATTATGACCAAATTGCAAAGTTCCTAAAAATACCTGTTGATGATGTGTTTATTTTCCTTTAGCATCTAAAGCATGATAAAGTTTGTCCTGTTGAGGGGAAACGGCACGTGTTGAGGTAAGGAAGAAAATGTAGTTTTGGTTAAAAGCAGAGAGAAGTATTTCAAAGTTAAAATGAACTGTTATTTAAGCAGCTCATGCACCTGTTTTTTGTGTGTTTCTTTTTATATTGATTTGCTGGTTTGCAGGGTGAGTTCGTGTTGCTTGAATACTAAATGAAACGCTGCTTTTTTGAACAAGAAGCTGAGTCTTTTCTGTTTATTACTGACCACTCCCATTAGGCTGGTTTGGATTTGAATGCCTTGCTCAACTGCACCTTGATATATAGGAGGCTGAGTAAAGTGTTCATCATTCTCACACTTCTAACTTTATCAGCTGAGGGGGAGAATCCATCACGGTGTCATGTTTCCATTCAAGCTCAGTATCATTGATTAATGTAATCAGAGATGCAGCATCTTGCCCGTGAATGAGTTTGAGATTGACACTCCAGTTTATTAGCCTCAATGCTGCAAATTGTCTACTGGTGGAGTGTAATTAATGCTCTCACCCTGGCAAGCAATGACATGCAAGCAACACCCTGTTGTTATGCTGAGCGGAGCATAATGTTTCATGTTTTTGTGATTTGAATAGTTTCTTTTTCATTGATGACTGGCTAAAGATTTCACCTCTTGGACCCCATATTGCTCTGGACAACCAAAACTTTTGTGTTTGTAATGCTGTTTTTCCCTCGCAATTTTCTTCTTGTCTTGATATGAAATAATACAAAAAAATATATAATTTATACTAGACAAAATACAAGAGCTAAATGTATATGACATACAGGGCTGAACTATGAGGACAGGTGGGTGTCAGCAGGGTGGAAAGGATGCAAATAAGGGGATATTTTGAAGACTATACAGGGCTAAAAATTATGATTTGGTCTTTAATGTCATGATTAGTATTCAAAAGTATTCCAAAGGTAACAAAACCTTGATCAGATTTAGTCATGTAAAACACAGTTATCACGAGAAAGAATAATTGCAAATAACAAAGGACATAAAACTGTATCATAAAAAAACTGTCATATGAAAACTGATGCACAATATAAACGCAGGCCGGCGTTGTTATGGAGGAATTCATGGAGACAGACTGGAGATAAGCAGGCAGGGAGATAAAATAAACACAATGTGAAGGGATATAAAAGAATCCCGACTGAAGGTGCAGTAGGAAATGTTAATGAGCTAATACAAAGTATTATTGTCTTCTTCTCTGCTTTGTTGACAGTACTGTAATTGTTGTATTCCTTTTGCAGTGTTGAGCTGCAGGTAACACCTGTTACTGCCTGGTTAATCATCATCATGCCGTCCCTGGCCCGGTTCCAAAAGCTAATATAACATTCAGTGTTTGTATGAGGTATAATGCCTGAACACTGAGCTTGATTAAAGTGAATGGAGTCAACAATTTAGTAGCATACTACTCCTCACAAAACTCTCTATCTCTGAATGGATGAGCTCTGAATTACCATTTTATGTTCTATTACCTCTTCCCTTAAGTGGCTGTTATGACATGCTGTTGAGCACCTGTGGATTTCCTTGCTTTGAGCTTTGAGATGTGAAGCCTCCACTCTGAATCTGTTTTAGATGTTAACAGTTGGATAGGTTTTTAACGGAAAAAAGTCTGGAACTTTTCGAAGCCCTGCTGTGAAGGTTAAACTTTCTAAAAGGTTAATGATGTTATTTCTGTCCCTGAAAAGTCAGCAACCTCCCATTTTTCCCATGCTTGTAAAACCCTAAAGCATTTCACATAAGAGATTATTTTGCAGGGAATGCTGTGATATACTTTATGTGCACTGTTGGAGTGAAACAGATTCACAATAATACAGTGCCTAGGTGTGGTATCTTTAGTAGGCGGGGGGGACCTCAAATAATGGCTTGAGGCCCGACGTGCTTGAAAGTTGATTTCACAGTTAGTTGTTAAATTGCGTCACAGCACTCCAAGCTGAGGATATCTTGAAGCAATGGAGCCAATGCACTTATCCCTTTGCTTGAAAAAAAAACATCCAATCTTCCAATTCTGAGCTGCTTCAATCTTTCCAACTTCGCGGAGAACTCCGTCGTCTCACTCTTGTTTCGTCTGAGATGTGATAAATTCCTGATGGTCTGTCTCGAGATATATGACCTGTTGTCTCGCCGTGTGGCTTTACGAAGTTGGGACAAGTGAGACATTCTAATATTCTATACTTAATGGTGAATAATGTCACATACCACCCACACACAGCCCATAGGTATCAAAGCAGGGGAATATTAAGCATGCCTAAACTCAATTTGAAACCCACTGGTGGGAAAAAGGCATCTTTAATGGAGGAGGGAGGCCATCAGATATGAGGTTGAGAGCAGGCTGATCTGAGCTATTTTTCGGTGGCACTGCTGGCGCTATCAATTTGAGATGGTGATGTGGATGGCGATGGGCTGGCTTCGACAGGTAATCTGGTACAGCCATTAGTGGCTGTTAAGTGGCTGGGTCTCAGTGTCGCATCTTGTCCATCAGTCTTGATTTGGTCAAACGTGGACTTTCCTCCCCTCCTCAGATCCTTTCTTTAGCGCAGGTAACCACATGGCGACAGTCTGGCCGAGGTGCTGACACCCCAAATCCTCAACAGAGACTAATGCGGTGTAAATTAATGGACTGACCTGCCACATCAACCACCACCAAGCCCCAGCCTCTGTTCAGCCATCCCCCTTCAATCCCCTCATCAAACCACTCAACCTCCATGAAAGGGAGGTTTTAAATAGGAGCAGATTAATGTCTGTTTGACAAGATGATATTTCCCATGTAATAACCCAGCAAACATGCAATGTCAGGGAGACATTCAGATCATGTTTTTGTAACATCCAGCGTCCAGACTCATTTTTGTACTTCAGGTGGATGTCCAAGACGGTTTCAATATCTGAATCTCTCTTTAGGAAATGTTTTGTGGTTAAACAATTGTAATAAACTGCATTACAGGTTTGTGGTGTTCCAGTGCTTGTCAAGCAATTTTTGCATTTCCCACAGCTTTATTAATCTGACTTAATTTTAAAACATTATAAAAGTTCAATAATCCATCAATGTGAAGGAGTCATAGTTCCTTTAGCCTACATATTTGGTCCTGTGAGATCTGGTGCTTCAAACCTTTATTTGAACAAAAAACTTTCCATTTCACGTTTCTTTGACTTTCAGTTTATCTTCTCTTAGCTACATTATCCCCACTGGAAAAACCTCTTTTCTGTCATTTGCAAAGCTAAAAAGTAAACATGAATCCAAGTAACATACAGTTACAATACAATTGAAGTTAAAGCTTTTGAGAGTAGTAGCTTTAAATTTTAGTTAGCTGATTAATATCGATCAAGCCCTTGATAATTAAAGATCATCTAAAAATATCGAATATCACAAAAAATACAAATCAAAGCTCTGGGAAACAGTCCATCATGACGTCAGGGCATTCACACATTTAGAAACTCTTCCATCACGCTAGAAGTAATGGAAGATTTTTCTCAAAGTACGGGGAGGTGGCCTTTTGACTTTGTGCTGCTTTTTGTTCAAATTGCACTTGGAGAGATTCACCTGCAAGATGCAAGCAACATAATCAATCAGTGGCCAGCAGTGTATTTTTCCTCAACCAGTGCGTGGACGGCTGACAAGTTTGTTGGCCCAGAAAATTTGGACATGTCTGAACGTTTTGCTGTCACTGGCTGTCAACAGAGCCTCCAGATTTTTTGAGTTCTGTTTTTCTGTGTGACACCATTATATCAACAACAATTTATCCCTGAATACTATTTGAAGCTTGTAGGTGTCTGACAAAAGATATATCTTAACGATAACAATCATTAAACAAAGGAATAAGGATCTTGGGAACCACTTTTCAAGAACAGTTTTATTAGTTGAGGGCTTGAAGGTATACTTATTTTTTTTTTTAATTTATTTTTTTTAAATCTGTCATATCTTATTATATTCTCTAATATTTAATTAGGTTTTTGCTCTTATCGATGTACTGTAGATATTAGCTTCATATTGGTTAAAAAGTTGAGTTTAATGCAGTCTCTGGGTGCTGTAGTCTCAGATATTTTGAGTGCTTCTGTTCTGTAGAAAATCATCTGTATAGGTCTGATACACTGGGGATTTAGAAAGTAGACTTTAGTAAGACTTTTTTGTATTGTGGACTTAATTTTAAAGAAATACAATTTCTTGGGCCATCAATCTCCACTCAAAAATCAGAAATAAAAAGCAAATAAAAAACAAATCTTCAAACATCAGATTGTGGTCAGGTGCATCCTTTTCATCCACATACAGCACTGTAACGTGTGCAAAAAGTGAAAGGGTTTGAATACTTTCTAAATCCTCTGTATGTGTTTCTCGTATGTGTATTGATGAGCAGGATAAAAGGCTGGGATATATCATCTAGTCAGACTGTAACCAAGTTAAATGAGAGACAAATGTTAAAAGGTGCTCATGCTTTGTTCATGGAGAATAAGGGAAGTGATGGCAATCACACCCTTGACGAAACAATTATCCCTCCTCTCTGTCTGCTGCCACGGCTGATGCCGAGGCCAAGATGGGAGCCTGCACCCCACTGATACGCTCTCATTTCTTTCCTGTCCTCACCTCCCTCTCTCATTTTTTTGTCCTCTTCCCCACCTAGCCATCACTATAATTAGTGCTTCTGTCATTTACTCTGACATGGGTGTGCACGTGTTATTGTGTGCATGCATGAGTTACAAAGTGAGAGGCTCAGACAAAGTGTCTAAGAGTGTGTGCTTGTGTGATGGGGGATAAAGTGGAGTAGCAATAGGTTGACTGCAGGAGCGATCGATTCTCAATCGCCGTAGAAGCGCTTTCCTCCTTTTTTTTGCCAATTCAACACATGATTAAAGCCGGCGGCGCAATTACCATTCATCTGGAAGGGGACAGGAAGAACAGGCCCTCAAAGAAATGTGAGAATCAATCCATTATGAGCAGCGCTCTTCCCTCTCCTCACCCGCTCTCTTTTTTTTCTCCCTCACAGCTCTGTAGCTAATCTTCCCTCCTTCTTCTTCCTCTTTTTCTCATCCTCTCTTTCTGTCTGTACCCATATTCTTCACCTACTCACTGATCTGTTTCTTCCCACATTGTAGTCTAATTCATATCTTTCTGTCACCCCTTTCATCACTAACCTTCCTGCATTGCTCTGTCTGTGTTCTCTCTGTCCTTGGTCACCACTGCATCCTTTGGTCACATTCAAATATTCTGCTATTATATTCACTACTATTACAGCACGGCTTCCACTTGCTTTCTTTTATCAGTCCTTTATCCACAAGGACACACTATTGATCCTATGTTTGGATATCACCGCAAAGAAACATTTTCATCTGAAATAACTTCTTTAAAACTGTCCAAAGAAGACAATGCGCTGTGTGAGTGGGTAAGATGTGTTACTGTATGCTTCCATTCATGACTACAAAATGTCAACTCAACAAATCTAGATTTGTGATAATCTTGCACTGTAAAAAAAACACCAATGCATTGTTGTTGGTTTTTTTTAAAATCCTGACATTTTTACAAAATATAAAATGAAGATTTATGCTATTTTACACGCGTGTTGCCAAAATATGCCCTCAGGGTGCAGATCTTTAAGTTTTAAGACACTATAAATCATATTCTCTTCAATATATGTGACCAAGGCAAATGCACAGGACCCAGAATAAACTTGAACTGGAGACTGCTATAGCCAAAAATGCTTTAAAGTTTTATTACAGTAGAAAAAAATAAAACTTATCTCCATTGACTGGATAATGGCACTAAATTACAAAAGAAGCCTAAACACAGGAGATAATAAAGGGTTGTAAATAAACTATGTTTAAACAAAAATCCTAACAAGTTGTGGAAAAACAGAACAGTGGCTGGCTTCTCTTAGAAGTCTCTGGTAGAAAATTAAATAAAAGAAACAAAAACAACTTAATATTGAAAAGGAAACTTTACAACAACATTTTACAAACTATATGCAGGGTAGAAACACATTAAATACCTTCCAGGCCTGAAACTAAGCCCTTTCCCCTCGGTTGGAGACATGCAGGTGCCTGGAGACTATTTATAAAAAAAGTTAATGTTATGTTAAAAAAGGACAATTGATTAACACATCTTTAATTTGATCTTAAAAGCTAAAAGACACAGTTCATATTGATATTTGTTATTTTTTTCAAAAGATCTTTTAAAACAAAGAGGGACAAACCAAAATCACCACCAAACAAAGGCTGGCCTCAGCTTGTGCTCTGGTGTGCAGGAGAGAGGGCCAGGTGAGCTTCCTGCCTCCCTTTATAGCATCTGTCCTCCCTTTCTGCCTGGGTCCTAGCACTAGACTCTCTGTTATCTAACCCTCCACACGTATATAGAAACATAGAAGGATATAGCGCTGGAGTTGATTTAATTTGCTAGGCAGCATAGAGTCCATTAAAAGTGGATACTCAAAGCTCGTAGTCATGCATTCAGAATTAAAATCTATTCATCCTGTTTTAACAGCGGGTGATATAAATTTTAAAGCTCAAAATGTGTGATAAAAGCAGCAGGTAGTTCATTTACTGCTAATTAACTTTCAAAACAACAAAAAAACAAATGTAATTTTCCATCACATGTGGTTTTTGAGCCTCAGTAGTGGTTTGATAAATATTTTTATGTCTCCTTTTTGTGTGCACGGAAGTAGTGTGACACTCATTCATGTCAATGGTTTTATGCCATTCCCCTGATAGTTGTTGGTAGTGACATGCCACTAAATTTGTTTTCTTTACCTCAGTTTTGCCAGATTTTTTGTAAAACTGGGTATAGTTTACATGGAAGCTCCACAGTGTCTCTCAGGTGTAACCAAGTGGCAACCCAGCGTGACGTCACACTCTGGTTTGTGAGCTGCTGTTTTGAAGCCTAGAGTCTGACATTTGACTGTCACCATTTTGTTTTTTTGGAACCAGAGGTGACCATGTTTGGACAACAGGGTGGAGGTGGGGAGGAGCAAGGGCTGACTCAGATCTGATCGAGAACCCGAGGGCACATTGTATGCCAACCTAGACCGGTAAATGGACTGCATACCAGTCCTGTCAATTAAACCTGGCAAGCCCTAATTATGAACTTAAAATTATGAACATTACCTTTACCGTATGTAAGGTTGTTGAAAAGCTGCACCGTGAACAGGTAAATAGTCTCCTATTTAAGTGGTTGCTATTACGTGTCTGCTTTTCCTCACAGCCTCGCTCTGTGAGATTGGTTATTTCCTGTGCAGCCTATCAGTGCTGTATATCCAAACCTCATCCATTGTAGATGTTTAGTTTTATTAAAGCTCTTTGCCCAGATAGAGAAAAGAGAAGGAAATGGGAAATGAGGTTGTACACACTCTTTGTAATTGCTTTTGTAAGTGGGACTGTCCCAGGTCTGGCTCATTTCTAGAGGAAGCCTCAGTCTCAGGTCATTAAACGCCACAAATAATGTGGGTGAATTAATTATGGTCTGATGAATGTTGACTGCACATGTGTGCTGAGAATAGACAGAGATAAGCAAAGGTCTTGTTAACTGGCGTTCTTAAGACACCCAAGCCCCATCTATAGTCGTAGCAAATAGGACATAAAATCATCCACAGCTGACACTCATGTAAATACTTCACACACACCCAGAGAACAGTGACATGAATTCAAAAAGGTGTGCTGTATAAATAACAGAGTATCAATTGAGCTTCAGCAAACTGTTATGCGCGCAACAGCCCGCAAAATCAGCTCATTTATGATAGTAAAAAAAAAATCCAATTTGCTCATCTCATTCCTCATGAGAAGTGATAAGCAGCATGTGTGTGCGTACATTTCCGCCTTTGATGGAAAGGTGACAGCTGGTCACAATCCAAGGCCCGAGAACTTGGCTTTTTACTCCAAAATCACACAGCCGAGCCCTCGCTCATCAAAACTGAGAGGTGTTACACTCTCTTCCCCGACGCGGCAGGAAAGCGTGACTGATTGAAGTTGATTTCCCCTCGCAGAGCTTTGCATCGCTGCAGAATAGAGAAACACGCAAAAGACGGTCGAGTAGGCAGACGTGGACGGGCTGATAAGTAGCAGCTCGGCCCCCACCCTCCACCGCAGGTCCACAAACAGGCTAGAATTGTGATTATCCTGATTACTTGTGTAGAGACAAGTGAGTGGTCAACTGTGATGTGTGTGTGTGTGTGTGTGAGCAGGAATAGTGGAAACATAGACATTAGATTTTGGCCTCACATGACATGACATTTTGAGATAATAATCGGATGCTTGTGTTAAGACGCACACGCACATATGCACACGCATATGTGCACACGCACGCACACACACACACGGATGAGCAACTTTACAACTTAAACTATGAATCCTACTGGCATAACTATAAATGTTGAACCAAATAAAACCGGCTCCACTTCTCAGTATCGCCATATATTGTGGCATTTATATTAATGTAGCTTCACTGATATAAATGGGATGGACAACATTGATACACCTGTCAGTATAACACAGCACAATTCAAAAGCACCGCAAACTGATGCCCCGAAATGACCCAGCAGTTAAATCAGCACCTGTCTGAAACAGTTTAAATTAACACTGAAATAAAGTTAACCTTTATGATAGCAGGATTTATTGCCGGATTTGTTGCATTACTTTTATTTAGTGGTGCTTCATAAACTGGCAACTTAGCATAATACTTTCAATTTGTTTATTACAATTACAAAACCGAAGATAATAAAAATATTCACAATGTGTAGAGGTTTTATGCAAATATACCAGCTTTATCAGGACTGTGAATATTTGTTTTTCTGTTGTTGAAAAGTTATATCTTCCTATTTGATTGCTTCAGTCTACATGTAGTGAAGCGCTCTGCTGTCTGTCAGAATATCTTTGTCTGATATAAACATGGTCAGGAAGACAGGAAACATTTTGTTACATGGAGGTTCACACATCATACTTGCTATGCACACAAAGCAGATGTAAAATGTTATGAAATGTCCTAATTGGTTTTTATCTTTGTATTTATATTTCTGTCTTACACAATCATTTGGTAAAATTCGTAATTGTTCCTAATTGTTAAAATTTTTGCAAAATTAGGTAAAGTGTTATTGTCTAGGATATTAATAAGGAGAGCTTATTCAGTACAATCACTGTGCTACATCTATTCTTTTTCTGACACACACACACACACACACACACACACACACACACACACACACACACACACACACACACACACACACACACACATCACAATGCCACATGGAACAAAACAATGTTTGGACATTTTGCTCCTCTTATCCATGACAGCCATTAACATCTTAAATTTTACCCGGTCTCATTAATTTCCATTAAAATGCTATTCCACGGTGCCTTATAAGCAAAATGGCAGCCCCAAATGATTCCTTTTGTCCATCAACAGAATTGCAAACAAACACATCTCACCATAAAACAGTACATCGCCTCCATGCCCTGAAGGCGAGAGAGCAATGAAATTGATTGATAATCAGCAAATAGGATCAGAGGAAAGATGGTCTCTGGAAATTAATGAAGCTATTGTATCAACACATTTTCTTTTCATTAGAGTCCAGGGTAACGTCTATTCTAATGAAGTGCCAGCAGTAGAGAGTGCTTTTTAGGTGGCAGACCTTGGTTGGTTGTTAATCATATAAATGGCACAGTACCAATTAAACCCCACAGTGCAGGACGTTAAGGCTTTCAACTGGCCCCAGATTACCCTGAACCACTCCACTAAGAACCTTTAATTACCATCCTTACTAGGAGAAGGCCTGAGTCAATGAATGCATCAATGTGTAGATAAATTCACAGAGAGGGCTACTTGTGTCTCATTGCTATGATTGACTTTTAGGTTTATTTCTTGACAAAATGTATAGAGGTTGTGTTTCTGAAGCTGTTCGTTCCAGATGTATTAAGTCAAGAGAGTATTTTTGACTTCTGTGTTGCATTAAAGACTGGCAACGAAAGTTTCAGTTGAACTACATGCAAGCAATTACAGACGGTTTGTGAATTCGTGGAAAGCTCAGTGGATTTGTACAGCAAGCGATGCTAATCGCCTTTTGTGTATATCTCATTAGACCAGACGGAACAAAGTCAAACCACCATCCAGAAACAATTAAATTATATGCATGCACAGTGAAATCAATTGTCAATTATGTTATCGTGTCACTTCATCCAATGAGGTTTGGATTCTTTTTCATTGTGATCCCCTGTCACTGTCTGCGAGTCCTTTCGTCGTTCTGATGATGACCTGACATGAGACGAGGTTTCCCTTTGTAAGGAGCCCAAGATATGTAATTAATTAAAGAGAAGAAAAAGACCCTGACAAGGAAATTGAATTAATTATATGTTTATGATCTTGGAAAGTAACATAAATGTTAAATTTCTCTTGAGACTGAAGATATGGCCAGCTAGTGAGAAATTGAATTCTGCATTAGGAGCATTTATAAAACCACGTGATGTACTGTATTTTCTTTTTTTGGTATACTTTTTGTTGGATAAAATCAATGTGAGGAAAAGTGGCTGGCTTTTCCCTGGACACATATGCTGATTTTAACTTATCTCCTTTAATTGAGTTTCAGGACCTGATAAAACACACGTGGCATATGAAGAGAAAAGCTGGTAAATTTTGCAAAGCAGTAATATTCTCTGTACTTTCTATGTTTTGTATCAAGGATAGCATAGACATTGTGAGGCCAAAGACCCACTTAAAAAAGTGCAACCATGCAGCGAAAGATCTGCTCTACATGTTTAATAGAATGGGGATTAATATCTTACAGAAATTAGAGAGGCACTTACCTTTTCCCTAAAGTCATAATACGCACATTCCATAGAGTAAATCACCTTCACCATGACACAGTTGACACATGAAACTGCGCAGAGGACATGTAGCTAGGACATGTGTGACAACACCCATATACTAGTAATAATTATAAAAACTGTAATTTATTTTGTGTATTAGGACGCTTTAGCCAATGAGAGCAAAGCAGCTTAAGCCACCGCAGTGATTTCGTCCCTCTTTTGCGCCTTGTATGTAAACTACAATCCAGACCTGCACCGGGAGTTTAGTGGCACATCCTCAGTTTACCAAATCGGGCAAACAAAGCTTGTTTACAAGACTGCATCTCATGAGGTGTGTTTGTTTTTCACAGGCTGTCAAAGTTCCCCTTCTCTCGCCTGTTGCAGTGAAACCATGTAATGCTATTAGGCAGCTTTTGCATTTCAACACTGCGAGAGTGTTTCTGAATTCTTCACATGATGCTTTTCTTTCTCCCTGAGCTCATCTTCAAGCGGCTCTGGCAGCAGCTTAATTTTCACTATCAGCAGAGCCATGGCCCCTTCATGTTTGTTATTAACTGATACACTGCTCCGTCACAAAAATATGTTTTTGAAGAATTTCTGCAAAGTATCTGAAGGGGTGATGGCAATGTTCAGCTATTTCACAGCCCATTTTAAAACTGCCATCTTCAGCTCAATCAGCTCTGTCTTTCACTTTGCTGTTCCTGGATCTGTCAGTAACAACAAACACCCTATTCACTGTGCTTTGGCTTGTGTCTTTTCGCTTCCCTGTAACATACACACATCCGCAGACATGAATACCAGCACACACACGGAATGAACGTACCTTACTTAAACACACACAGACCAGCTGCTTATTAGATTGGAACAGCTGGAATAAACATGTGAAAACCGGCATGCTAAGAGGTTGCAATCAAATTCTGAGCGCCACTAACACAATTGAGAAAAGGATCTGACGAACAGATGGGAAGTCAGGCAGCTGTATGAGGCAGACTTCGGGCTTCCCAGTTTTATAATATAGGATTAGTCACGATGGAAATTGCCATGAATGTTAAGTAGCCGGCAGTGGGGGAAGAAAAATTCATATCCTCTCGTAAAAGTAGCAAAATTACAATGGAGGAATACTATTATACTACTATTACAAGTAAAAGTCTTAAATTCAAGCTGTTACTGACATAAAAGTATCCAAGTATATTCAGTACAAGTTTGTAACTGCAGTATATTCAGTAAAATACAAGTAACAGTTAAGAGTAAAGTAAGTATACAAGCAGAATGACCCTCATTATTGTTGTATTCTGTTAAGATTATTACTGATATATTAAATTGTAATTAGCATTTTAAAGTAGTGGGTGATTAAATAATGATATCATTTAAATGCTGCTGGATAGTTCAACACCTCATTTATAAGCTTATTATTGGCTTTGTATATAAAATCTTGACCTGCTCAATATATATCACATTTGTCATATAAATGTATAAATCTAAAACAATGTTGTACTTGAGTAAATGCTATCTGTTACTTTCCACTGCTAGTGGCCAATTGTCCATAGTTGTTGTTATAGAGTGAGCTTATAGACTGAATATAAAAATGGAAGTAGCTTCTTGGTCTGAAAAAGGAAAGACAATGCAACAGTGCCTAAACGTGCAATACCACTGAGAGCCCTATGGGCTGGCTCCACAAAGACACTGGCTTCAATAGACTCCCATTTCTCATCAAAAATACAAAGTCATACAAGTCAATATAAGTCATCATGTTGTCATGAGATTAATTCACTCCTCCTGATCAGTGTTCTGGTGGTCCGTCTGAAAGTAATTCCACAATTAATTAGATATTAGGCCTCAAACAGAGGTATGTTTTGGGGTGTGACTGGTTTGATTGATACCTGGGGTGCAGTTAGGATTTTGGTATAGGTGTGCAGGATTAGTGTTGTCGGGTTCTCAGTCACATCCTCCCTTCGCTGTTCCCCAGATAGTCCAAATATGGTCACCTCTGGATCTGAAAAACTAAGATGGCGACAGTCAAATTGTCCGAATCGAGACTTCAAAACATCAGTTCACAAACTAATGGGTGACATCACAGTGGTTTGCCACTTGAGTGAGCTGCTATATGACACGCTGTAATTGGAGTTCAAAGCCCTGAGCATGGTCAGAATCACACACAGCAACATACAAACTCAGCTACATGTGCAGTCACACACACATTTGCCAAATGACAAATAGCACGATTGAATGGACACTGCCCTGTAATTACAGACTTGGACAATAAGGCGGCTGCCCTCTGTTCCTCAGACTCCCTCACACTTTCCCTTCATTTGTCCCCAAGGCCACTGACCCATTGGCTTCTATGTAATGACCACTGAAACGGGTCATTCTGTCTTATTGACACCGCCTGGACATTATGGCATGTCAGTATTAGGGTTCACAGTTCCAACAGTAATGACTGCCGTTGTGGATCACAGTCCCAGTTAATGACCTCCGCTGTGGGTTGAGGAAAGTGTCTGCCTTGCTGCCTGTGTCACTCTGTCCATCTGTCTGTTAGCCAGCCTCTGGAGGTCACAGGCTGTTTTGAGAGACATACTGACAATAACAGTGCCTGCATTTGTCAATGCATTCATTCATCCCACCCCTATACATGAAGAAAACAGACACACACCACCCCTGTCGTGGGCCCCATGTCCATTAGTGACATGGATGTTGACCCACTCCTCCTCACTTCATCTAACAGTCCCACATATTGGGAGGCTGGATCATGGCCCCTGGCCTCTATGATTCGGCAGCTGACAGATGGAGGGAACACATGGAGAATGATGCTCTACCTTCCTTTAGCACATGCACAGGCTCAGAGAAGGCATGTATATAAAGTATCTTTGTGTTATAGGCTGTAATAGATTTATTTCAAGACAATACAATATTACTATGAGGTGGGACAAACAATGCACTCTGCATGCAATATGTTTAAAACAGTTATGCAATCACATGGGAAAATGTTATTGAAAAAAAAAAAAAAAAAAGCATGCCACAAGCAAGAGTAATTGCCACACGGCCATCTGTTTAGTTTCTTAATATTGCCAAAGGCTTAGTGCTTAAATAAAACTGTGATGGGCTGGGCATGATCTTCTGCAGTGACAGTATTGGGTGTTAGGTCACCTGAAATACGTGGATTTATTTGACCTTTTTACTGTACCTGGAGTGTAGTCTGTTGATTCACGTAGTGATAGTCTGACTGGCCATGGTGTGTTTACCTCACGACAGTGCAATCCCATCACCGACACTAGTTTCACTGAGTAGATTTCATAGAGGAAAAACTGTCCGCCTACTGGCACAAGGAAGCACGAGTCAAAAACTAAAGGTAAATACTTAATATAGGAAAATTAATACATAAACAAATATAGTTAAGTCAACATAGTTTATTTGTAAATAGCACATTTGTATTCAATTCAATTTATTTATCTGTATCCAACATAGGTTGACCGAAGTGCTACATAGCATCAGACAGAATTAAAACAAATGAGATAATTTGAAAATCCCCGTTGGTCTAAAATGTCAATCTGGATCTAGGAACCACTTGAAGCTGTCGCTGAGTCATCTGCGCAAGCAGTAACAGTCGGCTATATACAAATCCTACGACACATAAATTTGGTAGATGTCTTGAAACTTTACAAAATGTCACAAGTCCATCGTCTTGGTACTTGGAACCAAAATACACAAAGACTTTTTTTTTATCACCTAATCCTTTCAAATTAGCTGATTGACGGCTTGAAGTATCTGTGCTTTAACAAACTGCAGCAGTATGAATGCGTTTCACCTTTTCAGAAGCCAGGATGTTTGGAAGTCTGTGTGCGGCCTGATCAGTGTTATGAATATAAAACACAATGGTATTTCCCTTTCTTCAGTTTTACTGAAATGAGTGGCCTCCATCCCTCGAGGGGTTTTACTTAGGAATGTTCTTTTGTACCCAGAAACAAGGTTACCACTTAAAGGATGGCATCTCTGAAAAGGCTTGCATAGGTCCAGTGGGAGCAGAATTTAGATGAGGCTGGAGAGAGCATAATCTCCTCAATTTCATTGTTTTTCCATTTCTACATTATTTTCATGAAACACACGCATCTCGAGGCCCTGCTCAGAGATTGAATGTGCCGAATGTAATTCTGTCTGTGCTCCCCCGGGCGTTGGATAGGTGTTAGTGACTTGACTGACTTGAGCTTGGATGCTTCAGGCCCTGATGGGATCTGTGCCACCCATGTACCTCATAATCTCTCTGGAACAACACAGTCCCGCAGCACAGAGTCTCCACCTGGCCACAGGAAAGACTGTGTGTGTGTGTGTGTGTGTGTGTGTGTGTGTGTGTGTGTGTGTGTGTGTCTGTTTCGTTTGCATAATTTAAATGTACAGTGTTTGTCTGCCTCCATTTCCGTCTAATTCCCTTTGCCTGCTTGTATGATTGACTTCTGTCTATATCTCTCTCTCAATTCCCTACTCTCTGTCACTTCCATAAGAAGATTGGAACGGTCAGTGTTTACATGAAGTCTGTCACCATGGCAACAAAAGCAGCTTGTAAGCATCTCCACACCCAATTATCTCCCTTCCTCAGGCATCTCGGACTCTCTGCGTTTCCTCCGGTCCCCAAACATTCCTTTTCAGTGTTATGCTTGCAAACACACACACACACACACACACACACACACACACACACACACACACACACACACACACACACACACACACACACACACACACACACACACGTCGTGACAGGATTGTGGGAAATCAGATAAAAAATGCATGCCAAGCGAATGAAAGTTTGTCTTATTTTTGACTTTTTCTTTAGAGATGTTTTACAATGTTGTGTTGTTTTCACTTGCTGTCAGTCTACAGTTAGCTGTCTACCATTTCATTGTTTCCTACACTGCCAGAAGTATTTATATTTTCACATTAAAATAACTGTATCACGAGAAAATGTTGTCCAAAATAAATGAAATTGATTGAAATAGTAGGAAATAGATCATCAAATTATGAGTGAATCAGAAATATAGATGACAGCAGTAGCAGGTTATAGAAAATGATTAAGTTGGTTGTGAAAAAAAATTAAAAAAAGATAACTGTGAGATAGAAACAGCTTATTTTCTAACACAGCGAAAAGACTTTCTTTACATTAAAATCAACTTTGGCATCAAACTCTTTTCAAAAACTAAAGGGAAAAAGGGACTGTTTGTTTATTCTTAGTATGAGGCTGACATTTTGCTCTTGGACAAACAAGGAGTTGTAGGGGTCACTGCACTGACACGGTACGAGCCAGGTTACAGGTCCTCACTTTGATGGAGCAGTGCTCTCCTGGCTGTGAGGTTGGTCCCCATGGATCAGTGAATCCCAAACATGGCTTTGTCTTTAAGACTGCAGTCATGTCGATCTCTCAGACTTTTTTTTTTTTTTTGCAGAGTCAGCAGATGTGGGGAGCTTTTCTCTTTTACCAGAGGCGGTTTGCCCAGCCAAAGTCCTTGCCTTAGGTAGAGAGCTGGAGGCTGAGCAGATGTTGTTCTCATTGGACTGTCAGTGTGTCTCAGATAGGAGAGTCATGTAATAAAACACACTTGCATGTGTGTTTTGCAAAGCTTTTGGCAAAAACCACTTGATTCATGCTCTTTAAATGTATGTAAGTTGTGTAAACTATTCCATTTATTTGCCAGTTCAGAATTTCTGCTTTGTGATGATAATTCATTGATAGTTTACCATTCAATCTGCTGCCCTCCAAAAAAGCCATGTTCTTCCTCTGCTCTTTCTGAGGCTTACACGAGTTCAATTACTCCATCTGGAGAAGGTACGAGGTCTTATCTGTAACGCTGAAGTTTTGTGTCTACTTTATGAACTATGAAATTTTCCTTTGTTGTGGAGGTGAATGTGAAATAGCAAGGTCGGGTGGAAGAAGAGGCATTAAAGTGGAGGATCGCAGAGAGGCTCACCAGGCAATTATAACAAGATTAGGAGGAGATTTGAGATGTGAGAGATCTTGTACTCGGATGCTCATGCCCATAGACAGACCAATCTTGCCCTCTTCCCACTTACTCTCCTACACGCAAACATAAAGCCCTGTAATTTACTTTGGCATATAGAAAGATGCAGCTGGCTGGTTGTCTTTCCAGACATGTCTCGACAGAGAAGCCAGCTAAATGGTCACAAATACAGACAAGCTGGCAGTCATGACAGGTGAAGAAATGTGTGCAATCCTACTGTGTGCCGCTTACGGTTCACACCAAGCTTGTTTGTAATATAGCCATGGTTGATGTTTCCCTCTGCCTCCCAACTGGGGCTCCCACTGTGCTGGTCTGAGGATCACTGCCTTGGGAATATTTTACAGAAATTGGTTGAAATTTGGTGGAAAATTGACTAAATTACACAGTAGTGGGAGTGCACAGAGATGTGGGACCACGTGGGACTACCAGGATACTGTAACTGTCCATTTGTGGCAAGTCCAAGACAAGAGGGACAAAATCATGACTGAAGTCTTGTCACAGAAAGTCAAGTGTCCGGTCCAAGCCAAGTTACAAGTTTTCATAGGAGGATTACTACTTAGTTACAAGTCTTTCCATCCAAAGGCGTAATAATCAAAGCTGTGTGGCTACAAAAAGTCAGTTTTTAGGGTCAAAATTTGACTCAGGTCTAGGCAGGTTAATTTAATGATCTGCTAGTACGTGAGGGTGCACTAGGGTTTGGGTGATGTGAATTTAATCATTATAGGGTGTACATGTGGGTTCTGCATGAACATCATGCATGAACATCGTTTGCTGTCTGCGCAGCTACAATTCATTAACAGCATCAACCGCGCATGTGCTGGAAAACTAAAATGGACGCTGAATTTGACTTTACTGTGTGAAAATGTCAAAGTCAATGCATCCCAACATTTCAAGATAAAAACAATCAAATGTGCAATAATTAATGCAGGAAAATTGATCTTCCTGTAGATGCCAATACTATTCATGTGTAGGACAGAATTGCTGTCCTCAGCCTTCTGTGTACGTGTCCGTCAGTATTCTATAATAATAGAATTTAAGAGAGCAGAAAAGTGAGCTAAATGCCTTGTACGTTTAAGTGAATGTGGCTGGTGGTAGAAGCTGTGAATTTTAAATTATCACGAGAATCTATGTTAATACCAGAGCCGCTTAATAAGGTAAATATTGGTGGTGACATCAGTCTGGCAGATCAAATAGTTCAACTCTTAAAAACCTGTCATGATGAACACTACGTGGAAAAATGTATGAACTGACTAAAATAGAACAACGCTTACAAACCAACCAAAGAAACCGCATCCGTGTATCTGTTGTACTTTATATTTGTCTGCATGGCTTGTGTGTGGTCTTGCCCATTTATCAGTGTTCATCATTTTACAGGTCATTACTGAAACATAGTGTTCACACACTGCCCATATTTGCATAGAGAAATGGCTATATTCGGTCATATCTGCAATCTCGCCACCCAATAGTCAATTAAAGGGTTAATGACATGTCACAGATGAAGGTTCAATCTTGGTTGGCATACTCGACTCCCAGCTGACTAACCTTTAATCTAAACCATTTAAATATGCATGAGCCTCCCAATGGGGCTTTAATGGCTCTTAGTCCCTCCCCCCATCTAAACCTGCCCCCTGTTTGACAAATGAGGAAGTGCACGATGAGCTACCAAAACAACATTTTGCTCAAGGTTCGCTGAAACAGACCAGTGAGTAGAGTGTCGACTTTTGTGATGCCAGAACGTAAATATCACACATATTATAATTGATAGCCACTACAATGAGATAGTTTTGTTTCGTTTTATATTACCTGAAAGATGTAGTTCAGACACTCGATCTTTGCATTCATTTGATCACCCAACAAACGTATGGTATGTGTTAATGATAAACGCGATACGCGCACCTGTATCTGATGGATATAAAATCTTGAATGCCATTATTAATATTGTAACAGTTTAAATGAATTAACATGACAATATCTAACAAACTCTTTGGATTTTTTGGATAAAACAGTTGGGGCAAGGAAGGAGGATTTTAGCTCAGTGACAGAGAAACTATGAAAATGTTTATGATAATGTTCAGGTCTCTCAAAGGACTTCTAATCATAGACAACTTCCAGAAAGAAAAAAATTCTCTGACAAACCTAAATGAATAAAAATGCCACCCCACATATCTTGCATGTACGTCAAGTTTTATTTGCACAACTTTCACCGTGTGCAGTAAATCTGTCATAAACCAATATTGTTATATGGTACTTGTCAATCTACTGGCTGGCTGCTAATTGTTGGTTTGCAACACAAACCAAACATGTGTTTTCACTCTCCTTGATGTTTTCAGAGTTGTTGTTGGTAGTGTTGGGTATGTAACCTTAGCTTGGTTAGCAGACATTTTTCTAGACATAAAAAGGCTTTTAACGGGAAACGACAGCCTTTTTCTGACTATAAGTGGGAAGTTATTATTTGAATGCATGTTTGAATGTTTTCTTTCTTTAAGTGTATGGTCTAGAATAACATGAATTCAAAAGCCCCCTCAATGACCTCCTCTCTTACTCGAGCCCTCTCTCTCACTTGTGTCCCCGATAACCTGAGAACATGCTGTTGTCCAAAGGCATTTCTCTTTTTTCCGGATCAATCATGAACATATGGATATCCTGGGAAAGACAGATGCACGGCCAGTTATTCAGTTATTGTAAACAGGCCAATAATATCAATGATGGGAGGCTAAATGGCAGAGGTCATTTGGATTGGCTCTAAACATGTCAATAATGTTTATTTAAGAGACTGAACTGGACAGCCCTGTGTTCTTCCACAGATCCATTTCAATGCCTAGATGAAATCAATGCATAAAGGAGCTTATGTAATTTGAGAATGAACTGAGTGGTTTGCCCTTGTTTTTTTTTCAATTTTCACGTTGACCTCACACAGATCCCCACTAGAATTATAATAGCGAAAGTGGGATGGTGACCGTGCTACAGTGTAGGGGACAAATCTCATTGCACTTTGGGAAAAAAGGTCATCCACTAACCCTTCTGTCTCCTGCTGCAAAGCAAATGCTCAAAAGGGACAGGCCGTCATTACCGGCTCCCCAAAGGTGGTATCAAGTCAATTCTCACTGGGCACACATGTAAACACACACACACACACACACACACACACACACACACACACACACACACACACACACACACACACACACACACACACACACACACACACACACACAAGCATCCCACAGACAGACTAGTTAGAGCTCTCCCTCTCTGACACACAGTCACAGTCATGTCCACACTCCCCTCAACCCCTCTGACCTCACCTCAATTAGCAGGAGACATCTTTGTTTGGGTTGCCGTGCCTAATTAGCATGGTTCACCACAGAGCAAGTGCTTGTTGAAATTCATTTATCAAAGGGGTTTTGGGACGATGCTTCATGTCACACCGTTAGGATTACAATCTCCCTCATCATCTCTCCAGCTCGTTTCATGAAGCCATTTGACAGTTCTGAGCGAGGGAATAAGGCAGGGAGGGAGGAAGGGAAGGGAAAGGGGAAAAGCGATGGACGGACAGTAACCTAGTGTAAAGCCAAATTCTGGAGAGACGATACGTGTGGAGATTGAGCGAAGCAGACAAATGGTGTTAGCGGGAGATTCGAGGAAGAGAGCAAAAAAAAGATGAAAGAAAAACGAGTGATGGTTTAGAAAGTGGCAGATGGGGGAAGAGAGAGTTGAATAAATTTTTTGGAAAGACAAATAAATGAGAAAGAAGAAGAGGGGGGAAAAAAACATTTATACTGAGGCCAGGTTGAGTCCATATGGACAGCTATTGGTATAGACAATGTTGACACCTCGAATCTCTCCCTATCACACTTTCCCCGTGAGAATGCAGCTTAGTGGGTCTTTGTATACACACACTGCCTATAGAGGCCACTGCAGCCTTCAAAATGCATCTGATATTCAAAGCATCTTCTGTTGTCAAGACACACAAACACACACACACACACACCGTCACGCACATTTTCTCACAGCCTCTAAGCCATAAATGTCAATATAAAAAGCGAAGCTGGCACATCTCTCTCTCTCTCTCTCTCTCTCCCTCTCTGTCGCCGTCTGTCTCTGTTTTGCTCCCCTCCTTTTAGTAAAAGCGAATTGTTTATCTAAATTGCTGGAGGATATTGTGAATCATTTTTCAAAAACGTTATCATTCGTTATTTTTCACACGGTGTGCGAATTGATGCACGGGGGAGGGAGGGAGGGAGGAAGGGAGGGGGGTATGGCGGTTAGGGACGGAGGGAGACAACTATCAGACCATCAATCACAGCAAAGTAGCCCACAATGACAAGTAGAAGGTCTCTGGCATTTTGACTGACTTGATTGATGTGTTTTTGAAGTGCGGGGGGAAGAAGGTGTCAAACTTCCTTTCTGGCATGAAGTGAATAGATCACACATCACGCCATGGCGCTCAGTTGGGATCAGCAATGCTTTTAAACGGCCTGTGTGGATCTGCAGCCAGGTGTTCCCCATGGAAGAAGAGGGTACCACCGTCACTGTGAATGAACATTTTGAGGCTGATTGTCACAACAAATTCTGATTATTGAAATTGGCCTTCTAGTCAATAAATGTGGACTTGCTTGTGTGTTATACCAGTGGGAGTAATTCTCATTGTGGGCGTCATTGATTGGAATATCATAGCTTGTTCATTGTTTACTGAAGTTGAGTTCATTGCAGTCATTAGTAACATGCTTCACACTGTATGAGGGATTTGAGATTTGGTGCCTGATCTGGCCACTAAATTCTGAAGGTTTACGGATGAGCATTTCAAGCAATAGTACTATTTGATATTCGCTGGGAACTATTCAACTATTCTTCGAAGACTGTATGTACCGTAGTATCTAATCTAACAATGCGTCACTTGTTTTTCTGGACCCTGGTAGCAACATGTTCTTTTTCTCCCCCCTATTGCTTAATGGCAGTTGGCAAACAGCTTTTAGGTACAATACCACCACCTTGTGGTGGTACGTGTGCATTACTACTACTTATTGCCATACTTGTGTAAACTATTTTATTTTATTTTACTTAAATTATTTATATATTATTATTATATTATTATTTTAATGTAAATGTGATTCAGCTCCAGTTTTCAGTCTGCTCTTGTGGCAAAAAATGAAAAAAATAACCTGTTGACTTTCTGTAAATGTGTAGTGTGAGGTCTCCCAGATGAGATATAATGTGAGGTTTTCTCTCAGTAATGTGTTGCACTCTGCAGTAGCACAGAGACTCTATTGTGCCTCAGATGTGACATTCAAATCCTCTCAGCTATGCTCCACTACTTTAGTGAGTTTGAAAGTTATTTAGCTTTACCTTGAAGGTCAGTTGCAACTTCACATTGTCAATTATTGCAGTCCTTTTTATTTTTTATTTTGTTTTAGGTCTAAGCCTTAGAGTGGAGCGTTTGCTCTTTAAAATGATTGAAACTGACTTCTATGTTGTATTGGAATTTGTAGGTATGCATGTATAAGGGAATAAATGGAAAAATAAATAAGTGGTTGGAATATGAACAGTTGATAATCTCCATTTGATTAATCCTGCCACTGTTATGTTTTTCATTCAAACTGAAGCCACAATACGTGATTGGTTGAAATTGGTCTATCACTGCACGACAAACCCTGACCTCACTATTTGACCTAATGTTAGCTGTGTCCACGAGGAGAAAAGATCTCAAATAATGCTGTGTAGCAAAAATCTATATTTGAGTTTACATATGTTAAAGCTCATATCGCTGGAAAACCATAAAAGGATAACATTATTAATCAGTAATTCAAATTTTTCTTGCAAAAGATAAAAAACAGCTTACATTTCTTTTTCTTTACCTAATGAATAACCTTCGCTACAAGGTATTATATTTTTTTTTGACATTTTGGACGACATACTATAGTATGACATTTTTGGTGCAATTTTCATCGGCACAGTGGTGTGCTGGTTAGCATTGTCGCCTCAGTGAAAAGGTTCCAGGTTTCATTCCGGCCTTTCTGTGTGGAGTTTGCATGTTCTCCCTACGCCTGCGTCGGTTCTCTCTGGCTCAGGATACAATAGTATGACATTTTTTTTCCGTTTTTGATGACACTATGGTATGAAATGTGTTTTGCAATTTTGACCCACGTAGTATGCTTTGACATGATTTTGCAATTTTGCACGACGTACCATAGTATGACTTTTTTTTTATTTTTTTTTTTAGCAATTTTGGAAGATATACTATTTTATGACATTTTGTTTAAATTTTCAAAGAAATATTATAGTATGACATTTTTGCAATTTCGAACGACATACTATACTGTGACATTTTTGGGGAAATTTGGATGACATACAATTGGATGAATATTTTTTTTTACAGTTTTGGACGACGTATGACATTTTTTGTCAGTTTTTGACAACAGAATAGTATGAAATGTTTTTGCAATTTTGAACGACATAGGATACTATGACATTTTATTTCAATTTTTGACGACATATTATAGGATGATTTTGAGAGACATTATACGATGACATTTTAGGGGAAATTTGGGCAACATACTATTGTCTGACTTTTTTGCCAAAATTTAGATGACTTGCTATTGTGTCATATTTTTAAAGACATCTAGTATGACTTTTTTTTTTATCATATTTTGGACGACGTTACAGTATGACTTTTTTTTTAGACATTATGGTCGACATTAAAGAAGTATGACATTGTGTGCTATTTCTGACGACATGCTATAAGTCTAACTTCCGTTTAAGTTATGGCAGGCAACACAATGGTGCAGTTGTCAGTGTTGTCGTCTCACAGTCGAAAGGTCCTAGGTTTGATACCCGCCTGGGAATTTACATGTTCCTATAGTGTGACTTTTTTATGATATTTTGGACGACATGCTATAGTATGACTTTTTGACCATATTTCAGACAACATGACTTTTTATAGACATTATGGACGACATTAAAGAAGTATGACGTTGTGTGCTATTTCTGACGACATGCTATAAGTCTAACTTCCGTTTAATTTATGGCAGGCAACACAATGGTGCAGTTGTCAGTGTTGTCGTCTCACAGTCGAAAGATCCT
Organism: Embiotoca jacksoni; assembly: GCF_022577435.1. NCBI lineage: Eukaryota > Metazoa > Chordata > Actinopteri > Embiotocidae > Embiotoca > Embiotoca jacksoni. The sequence continues at coordinate 4,323,074 of NW_027185384.1, read as the reverse complement.
AGGTTTGATACCCGCCTGGGAATTTACATGTTCCTATAGTGTGACTTTTTAATATTTTGGACGACATGCTATAGTGTGACTTTTTGGCCATATTTAGGACGACATGCTATAGTATGACTTTTTGACCATATTTAGGATGACATGCTATAGTATGACTTTTTGGCCATTTTTAGGACGACATGCTATAGTATGACTTTTTGACCATATTTAGGATGACATGCTATAGTATGACTTTTTGGCCATATTTTAGACGACATGCTATAGTATGACTTTTTGGCCATATTTAGGACGACATGCTATAGTATGACTTTTTGGCCATATTTAGGACGACATGCTATAGTATGACTTTTTGGCCATATTTAGGACGACATGCTATAGTATGACTTTTTGGACATATTTTAGACGACATGGTATAGTATGACTTTTTGGCCATATTTTAGACGACATGCTATAGTATGACTTTTTGGCCATATTTCGGACAACATGACTTTTTATAGACATTATGGACGACATTAAAGATGTATGACGTTGTGTGCTATTTCGGACAACATGACTTTTTTTTAATCATATTTTGGAAGGCATGCTATAGTATGAATTTTTGGTCATATTTAGGACGACATGCTAAAGTATGACTTTTTGGCCATATTTATGACGACATGCTATAGTATGACTTTTTGACCATGTTTAGGACGACATGCTATAGTATGACTTTTTGGCCATATTTAGGACGACATGCTATAGAATGACTTTTTGGCCATATTTTAGACGACATGCTATAGTATGACTTTTTGGCAAAAATTTGGATGACTTCCTATTGTGTCATATTTTTAAAGACATCTAGTATGACCTTTTTTTTTTTTTTATCATATTTTGGACGACATGCTACAGAATGACTTTTTTTTAGACATTATGGACGACATTAAAGAAGTATGAGATTGTGTGCTATTTCTTACGACATGCTATAAGTCTAACTTCCGTTTTATTTATGGCAGGCAACACAATGGTGCAGTTGTCAGTGTTGTCAACTCACAGTCGAAAGGTCCTAGGTTTGATACCCGCCTGGGAATTTACATGTTCCTATAGTGTGACTTTTTTATGATATTTTGGACGACATGCTATCGTGTGACTTTTTGGCCATATTTAGGACGACATGCTATCATATGACTTTTTGGCAATTTTTGGGACGACATTCTATAGTATGACTTTTTGACCATATTTAGGACGACATGCTATAGTGTGACTTTTTGACCATATTTAGGACGACATGCTATAGTATGACTTTTTGGCCATATTTTAGACGACATGCTATAGTATGACTTTTTGGCCATTTTTAGGACGACATGCTATAGTATGACTTTTTGGCCATATTTTAGACGACATGCTATGGTATGACTTTTTCGCCATATTTAGGACGACATGCTATAGTATGACTTTTTGACCATATTTCGGACATGACTTTTTTTTTATCACATTTTGGAAGGCATGCTATAGTATGAATTTTTGGTCATATTTAGGATGACATGCTATAGTATGACTTTTTGGCCATATTTATGACGACATGTTTCAGTATGACTTTTTGACCATATTTAGGATGACATGCTATAGTATGACTTTTTGGCAAAAATTTGGATGACTTCCTATTGTGTCATATTTTTAAAGACATCTAGTATGACCTTTTTTTTTTTTTATCATATTTTGGACGACATGCTACAGAATGACTTTTTTGTAGACATTATGGACGACATTAAAGAAGTATGATATTGTGTGCTATTTCTTACGACATGCTATAAGTCTAACTTCCGTTTAATTTATGGCAGGCAACACAATGGTGCAGTTGTCAGTGTTGTCGTCTCACAGTCGAAAGGTCCTAGGTTTGATACCCGCCTGGGAATTTACATGTTCCTATAGTGTGACTTTTTTATGATATTTCGGACGACATGCTATAGTGTGACTTTTTGGCCATATTTTAGACGACATGCTATAGTATGACTTTTTGGCCATTTTTAGAACGACATGCTATAGTATGACTTTTTGGACATATTTTAGACGACATGCTATGGTATGACTTTTTCGCCATATTTAGGACGACATGCTATAGAATGACTTTTTGGCCATATTTAGGACGACATGCTATAGTATGACTTTTTGATCATATTTTAGACGACATGCTATGGTATGACTTTTTCGCCATATTTAGGACGACATGCTATAGAATGACTTTTTGGCCATATTTAGGACGACATGCTATAGTATGACTTTTTGGCCATATTTTAGACGACATGCTATAGTATGACTTTTTGGCCATATTTCGGACAACATGACTTTTTATAGACATTATGGACGACATTAAAGATGTATGACGTTGTGTGCTATTTCTGACGACATGCTATAAGTCTAACTTCCGTTTAAGTTATGGCAGACAACACAATGGTGCAGTTGTCAGTGTTGTAGTCTCACAGTCGAAAGGTCCTAGGTTTGATACCCGCCTGGGAATTTACATGTTCCTATAGTGTGACTTTTTTATGATATTTTGGACGACATGCTATCGTGTGACTTTTTGGCCATATTTAGGACGACATGCTATAGTATGACTTTTTGAACATATTTCGGATGTGACTTTTTTTTATCACATTTTGGAAGGCATGCTATAGTATGAATTTTTGGTCATATTTAGGACGACATGCTATAGTATGACTTTTTGGCCATATTTAGGACGACATGCTATAGTATGACTTTTTGGCCATATTTAGGACGACATGCTATAGAATGACTTTTTGGCCATATTTTAGACGACATGCTATAGTATGACTTTTTGACCATATTTCGGACATGACTTTTTTTTATCACATTTTGGTAGGCATGCTATAGTATGAATTTTTGGTCATATTTAGGATGACATGCTATAGTATGACTTTTTGGCCATATTTATGACGACATGCTACAGTATGACTTTTTGACCATATTTAGGATGACATGCTATAGTATGACTTTTTGGCAAAAATTTGGATGACTTCCTATTGTGTCATATTTTTAAAGACATCTAGTATGACCTTTATTTTTTTTTTTTTATCATATTTTGGATGACATGCTACAGAATGACTTTTTTTTAGACATTATGGACGACATTAAAGAAGTATGATATTGTGTGCTATTTCTTACGACATGCTATAAGTCTAACTTCCGTTTAATTTATGGCAGGCAACACAATGGTGCAGTTGTCAGTGTTGTCGTCTCACAGTCGAAAGGTCCTAGGTTTGATACCCGCCTGGGAATTTACATGTTCCTATAGTGTGACTTTTTTATGATATTTCGGACGACATGCTATAGTATGACTTTTTGGCCATATTTAGGACGACATGCTATAGTATGACTTTTTGGCCATATTTCGTACGGCATGTTATAGTATGACTTTTTGGCCAAATTTAGGACGACATGCTATAGTATGACTTTTTGGCCATATTTTAGACGACATGCTATAGTATGACTTTTTGGCCATATTTAGGACGACATTCTATGGTGTGACTTTTTGGCCATATTTAGGACTACATGCTATAGTATGACTTTTTGGCCATATTTCGGACAATATGACTTTTTATAGACATTATGGACGACATTAAAGATGTATGACGTTGTGTGCTATTTCTGACGACATGCTATAAGTCTAACTTCCGTTTAAGTTATGGCAGACAACACAATGGTGCAGTTGTCAGTGTTGTAGTCTCACAGTCGAAAGGTCCTAGGTTTGATACCCGCCTGGGAATTTACATGTTCCTATAGTGTGATTTTTTTATGATATTTTGGACGACATGCTATCATGTGACTTTTTGGCCATATTAAGGACGACATGCTATAGTATGACTTTTTGACCATATTTAGGACGACATGCTATAGTATGACTTTTTGGCCATATTTTAGACGACATGCTATAGTATGACTTTTTGGCCATTTTTAGGACGACATGCTATAGTATGACTTTTTGGCCATATTTTAGACGACATGCTATAGTATGACTTTTTTTTATCATATTTTAGATGACATGCTATAGTATGACTTTTTTAGCATATTTCAGACGACATGCTATAGTATGACTTTTTGATCATATTTTAGACGACATGCTATAGTATGACTTTTTTATCATATTTTAGACGACATGCTATAGTATGACTTTTTTATCATATTTTAGACGACATGCTATAGTATGACTTTTTGATAATATTTTAGACGACATGCTATAGTATGACTTTTTTAGCATATTTCAGACGACATGCTATAGTATGACTTTTTGATCATATTTTAGACGACATGCTATAGTATGACTTTTTTATCATATTTTAGAAGACATGCTATAGTATGACTTTTTGATCATATTTTAGACGACATGCTATAGTATGACTTTTTTATCATATTTTAGACGACATGCTATAGTATGACTTTTTGATCATATTTTAGACGACATGCTATAGTATGACTTTTTTATCATATTTCAGACGACATGCTATAGTATGACTTTTTGATCACATTTTAGACGACACGCTATAGTATGACTTTTTGATCATATTTTGGACGACATGCTATAGTATGACTTTTTGATCATATTTTAGACGACACGCTATAGTATGACTTTTTTTTTATCATATTTTAGACGACATGCTATAGTATGACTTTTTTATCATATTTTAGACGACATGCTATAGTATGACTTTTTTATCATATTTCAGACGACATGTTATAGAATGACTTTTTTATCATATTTTAGACGACATGCTATAGTATGACTTTTTGATCATATTTTGGACGACATGCTATAGTATGACTTTTTGGTCATATTTTAGACGACACGCTATAGTATGACTTTTTGATCATATTTTAGATGACATGCTATAGTATGACTTTTTTTATCATATTTTAGACGACATGCTATAGTATGACTTTTTTATCATATTTTAGACGACATGCTATAGTATGACTTTTTGATCATATTTTAGACGACATGCTATAGTATGACTTTTTGATCATATTTTAGACGACATGCTATAGTATGACTTTTTTATCATATTTTAGACGACATGCTATAGTATGACTTTTTGATAATATTTTAGACGACATGCTATAGTATGACTTTTTGATCATATTTCAGACGACATGCTATAGTATGACTTTTTTAGCATATTTCAGACGACATGCTATAGTATGACTTTTTGATCATATTTTAGACGACATGCTATAGTATGACTTTTTTATCATATTTTAGAAGACATGCTATAGTATGACTTTTTGATCATATTTTAGACGACATGCTATAGTATGACTTTTTTATCATATTTCAGACGACATGCTATAGTATGACTTTTTGATCACATTTTAGACGACACGCTATAGTATGACTTTTTGATCATATTTTGGACGACATGCTATAGTATGACTTTTTGATCATATTTTAGACGACACGCTATAGTATGACTTTTTTTTTATCATATTTTAGACGACATGCTATAGTATGACTTTTTGATCATATTTTAGACGACATGCTATAGTATGACTTTTTTATCATATTTTAGACGACATGCTATAGTATGACTTTTTTATCATATTTCAGACGACATGTTATAGAATGACTTTTTTATCATATTTTAGACGACATGCTATAGTATGACTTTTTGGTCATATTTCAGACGACATGCTATAGTATGACTTTTTGGTCATATTTTAGACGACACGCTATAGTATGACTTTTTGGTCATATTTTAGACGACACGCTATAGTATGACTTTTTGATCATATTTTAGATGACATGCTATAGTATGACTTTTTGATCACATTTTAGACGACACGCTATAGTATGACTTTTTGATCATATTTTGGACGACATGCTATAGTATGACTTTTTTTATCATATTTTAGACGACATGCTATAGTATGACTTTTTGATCATATTTTAGACGACACGCTATAGTATGACTTTTTTTTTTATCATATTTTAGACGACATGCTATAGTATGACTTTTTGATCATATTTTAGACGACATGCTATAGTATGACTTTTTTTTATCATATTTTAGACGACATGCTATAGTATGACTTTTTTATCATATTTCAGACGACATGTTATAGAATGACTTTTTTATCATATTTTAGACGACATGCTATAGTATGACTTTTTGATCATATTTTGGACGACATGCTATAGTATGACTTTTTTATCATATTTTAGACGACATGCTATAGTATGACTTTTTGATCATATTTTAGACGACATGCTATAGTATGACTTTTTGATCATATTTTAGACGACATGCTATAGTATGACTTTTTGATCATATTTTGGACGACATGCTATAGTATGACTTTTTTATCATATTTTAGACGACATGCTATAGTATGACTTTTTGGTCATATTTTAGACGACATGCTATAGTATGACTTTTTTATCATATTTTAGACGACATGCTATAGTGTGACTTTTTGATCATATTTCAGACGACATGCTATAGTATGACTTTTTTATCATATTTTAGACGACATACTATAGTGTGACTTTTTGATCATATTTCAGACGACATGCTATAGTATGACTTTTTTATCATATTTTAGACGACATGCTATAGTATGACTTTTTGGCCATATTTTAGACGACAAGCTATCGTATGACTTTTTGGCCATATTTAGGACGACATGCTATAGTATGACTTTTTGGCCGTTTTTAGGACGACATGCTATAGTATGAATTTTTGACCATATTTAGGACGACATGCTATAGTATGACTTTTTGGCCATATTTAGGACGACATGCTATAGTATGACTTTTTGGCCATATTTAGGACGACATGCTATAGTATGAATTTTTGACCATATTTAGGACGACATGCTATAGTATGACTTTTTGGCCGTTTTTAGGACGACATGCTATAGTATGAATTTTTGACCATATTTAGGACGACATGCTATAGTATGACTTTTTGGCCATATTTAGGACGACATGCTATAGTATGACTTTTTGGCCATATTTAGGACGACATGCTATAGTATGACTTTTTGACCATATTTAGGACGACATGCTATCGTATGACTTTTTGGCCATATTTAGGACGACATGCTATAGTATGACTTTTTGATCACATTTTAGACGACACGCTATAGTATGACTTTTTGATCATATTTTGGACGACATGCTATAGTATGACTTTTTGATCATATTTTAGACGACACGCTATAGTATGACTTTTTTTTTATCATATTTTAGACGACATGCTATAGTATGACTTTTTGATCATATTTTAGACGACATGCTATAGTATGACTTTTTTATCATATTTTAGACGACATGCTATAGTATGACTTTTTTATCATATTTCAGACGACATGTTATAGAATGACTTTTTTATCATATTTTAGACGACATGCTATAGTATGACTTTTTGGTCATATTTCAGACGACATGCTATAGTATGACTTTTTGGTCATATTTTAGACGACACGCTATAGTATGACTTTTTGGTCATATTTTAGACGACACGCTATAGTATGACTTTTTGATCATATTTTAGATGACATGCTATAGTATGACTTTTTGATCACATTTTAGACGACACGCTATAGTATGACTTTTTGATCATATTTTGGACGACATGCTATAGTATGACTTTTTTTATCATATTTTAGACGACATGCTATAGTATGACTTTTTGATCATATTTTAGACGACACGCTATAGTATGACTTTTTTTTTAATCATATTTTAGACGACATGCTATAGTATGACTTTTTGATCATATTTTAGACGACATGCTATAGTATGACTTTTTTTTATCATATTTTAGACGACATGCTATAGTATGACTTTTTGATCATATTTTAGACGACATGCTATAGTATGACTTTTTGATCATATTTTAGACGACATGCTATAGTATGACTTTTTGATCATATTTTGGACGACATGCTATAGTATGACTTTTTTATCATATTTTAGACGACATGCTATAGTATGACTTTTTGGTCATATTTTAGACGACATGCTATAGTATGACTTTTTGATCATATTTTAGACGACATGCTATAGTATGACTTTTTGATCATATTTTGGACGACATGCTATAGTATGACTTTTTTATCATATTTTAGACGACATGCTATAGTATGACTTTTTGGTCATATTTTAGACGACATGCTATAGTATGACTTTTTTATCATATTTTAGACGACATGCTATAGTGTGACTTTTTGATCATATTTCAGACGACATGCTATAGTATGACTTTTTTATCATATTTTAGACGACATACTATAGTGTGACTTTTTGATCATATTTCAGACGACATGCTATAGTATGACTTTTTTATCATATTTTAGACGACATGCTATAGTATGACTTTTTGGCCATATTTTAGACGACAAGCTATCGTATGACTTTTTGGCCATATTTAGGACGACATGCTATAGTATGACTTTTTGGCCGTTTTTAGGACGACATGCTATAGTATGAATTTTTGACCATATTTAGGACGACATGCTATAGTATGACTTTTTGGCCATATTTTGGACGACATGCTATAGTATGACTTTTTTATCATATTTTAGACGACATGCTATAGTATGACTTTTTGATCATATTTTAGACGACATGCTATAGTATGACTTTTTGATCATATTTTAGACGACATGCTATAGTATGACTTTTTGATCATATTTTGGACGACATGCTATAGTATGACTTTTTTATCATATTTTAGACGACATGCTATAGTATGACTTTTTGATCATATTTTAGACGACATGCTATAGTATGACTTTTTGATCATATTTTAGACGACATGCTATAGTATGACTTTTTGATCATATTTTGGACGACATGCTATAGTATGACTTTTTTATCATATTTTAGACGACATGCTATAGTATGACTTTTTGATCATATTTTAGACGACATGCTATAGTATGACTTTTTGATCATATTTTAGACGACATGCTATAGTATGACTTTTTGATCATATTTCAGACGACATGCTATAGTATGACTTTTTTATCATATTTTAGACGACATACTATAGTGTGACTTTTTGATTATATTTCAGACGACATGCTATAGTATGACTTTTTTATCATATTTTAGACGACATGCTATAGTATGACTTTTTGGCCATATTTTAGACGACAAGCTATCGTATGACTTTTTGGCCATATTTAGGACGACATGCTATAGTATGACTTTTTGGCCGTTTTTAGGACGACATGCTATAGTATGAATTTTTGACCATATTTAGGACGACATGCTATAGTATGACTTTTTGGCCATATTTAGGACGACATGCTATAGTATGACTTTTTGGCCATATTTAGGACGACATGCTATAGTATGACTTTTTGACCATATTTAGGACGACATGCTATAGTATGAATTTTTGACCATATTTAGGACGACATGCTATAGTATGACTTTTTGGCCGTTTTTAGGACGACATGCTATAGTATGAATTTTTGACCATATTTAGGACGACATGCTATAGTATGACTTTTTGGCCATATTTAGGACGACATGCTATAGTATGACTTTTTGGCCATATTTAGGACGACATGCTATAGTATGACTTTTTGACCATATTTAGGACGACATGCTATCGTATGACTTTTTGGCCATATTTAGGACGACATTCTATAGCATGACTTTTTGACCATATTTAGGACGACATGCTATAGTATGAATTTTTGACCATATTTAGGACGACATGCTATAGTATGACTTTTTGGCCATATTTAGGACGACATGCTATAGTATGACTTTTTGGCCATATTTTAGACGACATGCTATAGTATGACTTTTTGGCCATATTTCGGACAACATGACTTTTTATAGACATTATGGACGACATTAAAGAAGTATGACGTTGTGTGCTATTTCTGACGACATGCTATAAGTCTAACTTCCGTTTAAGTTATGGCAGACAACACAATGGTGCAGTTGTCAGTGTTGTCGTCGCACAGTCGAAAAGTCCTAGGTTTGATACCCGCCTGGGAATTTACATGTTCCTATAGTGTGACTTTTTTTATGATATTTTGGACGACATGCTATAGTATGACTTTTTGACCATATTTCGGACAACATGACTTTTTTTTAATCATATTTTGGAAGGCATGCTATAGTATGAATTTTTGGTCATATTTAGGACGACATGCTATAGTATGACTTTTTGACCATGTTTAGGACGACATGCTATAGTATGACTTTTTGGCCATATTTATGACGACATGCTATAGTATGACTTTTTGACCATGTTTAGGACGACATGCTATAGTATGACTTTTTGGCCATATTTAGGACGACATGCTATAGAATGACTTTTTGGCCATATTTTAGACGACATGCTATAGTATGACTTTTTGACCATATTTCGGACATGACTTTTTTTTTTTATCACATTTTGGTAGGCATGCTATAGTATGAATTTTTGGTCATATTTAGGATGACATGCTATAGTATGACTTTTTGGCCATATTTATGACGACATGCTACAGTATGACTTTTTGACCATATTTAGGACGACATGCTATAGTATGACTTTTTGGCAAAAATTTGGATGACTTCCTATTGTGTCATATTTTTAAAGACATCTAGTATGACCTTTTTTTTTTTTTTATCATATTTTGGACGACATGCTACAGAATGACTTTTTTTTAGACATTATGGACGACATTAAAGAAGTATGATATTGTGTGCTATTTTTTACGACATGCTATAAGTCTAACTTCCGTTTTATTTATGGCAGGCAACACAATGGTGCAGTTGTCAGTGTTGTCGTCTCACAGTCGAAAGGTCCTAGGTTTGATACCCGCCTGGGAATTTACATGTTCCAATAGTGTGACTTTTTTATGATATTTTGGACGACATGCTATCGTGTGACTTTTTGGCCATATTTAGGACGACATGCTATCATATGACTTTTTGGCAATTTTTGGGACGACATTCTATAGTATGACTTTTTGACCATATTTAGGACGACATGCTATAGTGTGACTTTTTGACCATATTTAGGACGACATGCTATAGTATGACTTTTTGGCCATATTTTAGACGACATGCTATGGTATGACTTTTTCGCCATATTTAGGACGACATGCTATAGTATGACTTTTTGGCCATATTTAGGACGACATGCTATATTATGACTTTTTGACCATATTTCGGACATGACTTTTTTTTTATCACATTTTGGAAGGCATGCTATAGTATGAATTTTTGGTCATATTTAGGATGACATGCTATAGTATGACTTTTTGGCCATATTTATGACGACATGTTTCAGTATGACTTTTTGACCATATTTAGGACGACATGCTATAGTATGACTTTTTGGCAAAAATTTGGATGACTTCCTATTGTGTCATATTTTTAAAGACATCTAGTATGAGCTTTTTTTTTTTTTTATCATATTTTGGACGACATGCTACAGAATGACTTTTTTGTAGACATTATGGACGACATTAAAGAAGTATGATATTGTGTGCTATTTCTTACGACATGCTATAAGTCTAACTTCCGTTTAATTTATGGCAGGCAACACAATGGTGCGGTTGTCAGTGTTGTCGTCTCACAGTCGAAAGGTCCTAGGTTTGATACCCGCCTGGGAATTTACATGTTCCTATAGTGTGACTTTTTTATGATATTTCGGACGACATGCTATAGTGTGACTTTTTGGCCATATTTAGGACGACATGCTACAGTATGACTTTTTGGCCATATTTCGTACGGCATGTTATAGTATGACTTTTTGGCCATATTTAGGACGACATGCTATAGTATGACTTTTTGGCCATATTTTAGACGACATGCTATAGTATGACTTTTTGGCCATATTCAGGACGACATGCTATAGTGTGACTTTTTGGCCATATTTTAGACGACATGCTATAGTATGACTTTTTGGCCATTTTTAGAACGACATGCTATAGTATGACTTTTTGGACATATTTTAGACGACATGCTATGGTATGACTTTTTCGCCATATTTAGGACGACATGCTATAGAATGACTTTTTGGCCATATTTAGGACGACATGCTATAGTATGACTTTTTGGCCATATTTTAGACGACATGCTATAGTATGACTTTTTGGCCATATTTCGGACAACATGACTTTTTATAGACATTATGGACGACATTAAAGATGTATGACGTTGTGTGCTATTTCTGACGACATGCTATAAGTCTAACTTCCGTTTAAGTTATGGCAGACAACACAATGGTGCAGTTGTCAGTGTTGTAGTCTCACAGTCGAAAGGTCCTAGGTTTGATACCCGCTTGGGAATTTACATGTTCCTATAGTGTGACTTTTTTATGATATTTTGGACGACATGCTATCGTGTGACTTTTTGGCCATATTTAGGACGACATGCTATAGTATGACTTTTTGACCATATTTCGGATGTGACTTTTTTTTATCACATTTTGGAAGGCATGCTATAGTATGAATTTTTGGTCATATTTAGGACGACATGCTATAGAATGACTTTTTGGCCATATTTTAGACGACATGCTATAGTATGACTTTTTGACCATATTTCGGACATGACTTTTTTTTATCACATTTTGGTAGGCATGCTATAGTATGAATTTTTGGTCATATTTAGGATGACATGCTATAGTATGACTTTTTGGCCATATTCATGACGACATGCTACAGTATGACTTTTTGACCATATTTAGGATGACATGCTATAGTATGACTTTTTGGCAAAAATTTGGATGACTTCCTATTGTGTCATATTTTTAAAGACATCTAGTATGACCTTTTTTTTTTTTTTTTTTATCATATTTTGGATGACATGCTACAGAATGACTTTTTTTTAGACATTATGGACGACATTAAAGAAGTATGATATTGTGTGCTATTTCTTACGACATGCTATAAGTCTAACTTCCGTTTAATTTATGGCAGGCAACACAATGGTGCAGTTGTCAGTGTTGTCGTCTCACAGTCGAAAGGTCCTAGGTTTGATACCCGCCTGGGAATTTACATTATAGTGTGACTTTTTTATGATATTTTCGGACGACATGCTATAGTATGACTTTTTGGCCATATTTAGGACGACATGCTATAGTATGACTTTTTGGCCATATTTCGTACGGCATGTTATAGTATGACTTTTTGGCCAAATTTAGGACGACATGCTATAGTATGACTTTTTGGCCATATTTAGGACGACATTCTATGGTATGACTTTTTGGCCCATATTTAGGACTACATGCTATAGTATGACTTTTTGGCCATATTTCGTACGGCATGTTATAGTATGACTTTTTGGCCAAATTTAGGGACGACATGCTATAGTATGACTTTTTGGCCATATTTAGGACGACATTCTATGTTATGACTTTTTGGCCATATTTAGGACTACATGCTATAGTATGACTTTTTGGCCATATTTCGGACAATATGACTTTTTATAGACATTATGGACGACATTAAAGATGTATGACGTTGTGTGCTATTTCTGACGACATGCTATAAGTCTAACTTCCGTTTAAGTTATGGCAGACAACACAATGGTGCAGTTGTCAGTGTTGTAGTCTCACAGTCGAAAGGTCCTAGGTTTGATACCCGCCTGGGAATTTACATGTTCCTATAGTGTGATTTTTTTTATGATATTTTGGACGACATGCTATCATGTGACTTTTTGGCCATTTTTGGGACGACAATTCTATAGTATGACTTTTTGACCATATTTAGGACGACATGCTATAGTATGACTTTTTGACCATATTTAGGACGACATGCTATAGTATGACTTTTTGGCCATATTTTAGACGACATGCTATAGTATGACTTTTTGGCCATTTTTAGGACGACATGCTATAGTATGACTTTTTGGCCATATTTTAGACGACATGCTATGGTATGACTTTTTGGCCATATTTAGGACGACATGCTATAGTATGACTTTTTGGCCATATTTTAGACGACATGCTATAGTATGACTTTTTTATCATATTTCAGACGACATGCTATAGTATGACTTTTTGATCATATTTTGGACGACATGCTATAGTATGACTTTTTAATCATATTTCAGACGACATGCTATAGTATGACTTTTTGATCATATTTTAGACGACATGCTATAGTATGACTTTTTTATCATATTTCAGACGACATGCTATAGTATGACTTTTTGACCATATTTAGGACGACATGCTATAGTATGACTTTTGGCCATATTTTAGACGACATGCTATAGTATGACTTTTTGATCATATTTTAGACGACATGCTATAGTATGACTTTTTTTATCATATTTTAGATGACATGCTATAGTATGACTTTTTGGCCATTTTTAGGACCGACATGCTATAGTATGACTTTTTTTTATCATATTTTAGATGACATGCTATAGTATGACTTTTTTAGCATATTTCAGACGACATGCTATAGTATGACTTTTTGATCATATTTTAGACGACATGCTATAGTATGACTTTTTTATCATATTTTAGACGACATGCTATAGTATGACTTTTTTATCATATTTTAGACGACATGCTATAGTATGACTTTTTGATAATATTTAGACGACATGCTATAGTATGACTTTTTGATCATATTTCAGACGACATGCTATAGTATGACTTTTTTAGCATATTTCAGACGACATGCTATAGTATGACTTTTTGATCATATTTTAGACGACATGCTATAGTATGACTTTTTTATCATATTTTAGAAGACATGCTATAGTATGACTTTTTGATCATATTTTAGACGACATGCTATAGTATGACTTTTTGATCATATTTTAGACGACATGCTATAGTATGACTTTTTTTATCATATTTTAGCCGACATGCTATAGTATGACTTTTTTGATCATATTTTAGACGACATGCTATAGTATGACTTTTTAATCATATTTCAGACGACATGCTATAGTATGACTTTTTGATCATATTTTAGACGACATGCTATAGTATGACTTTTTGATCATTTTCAGACGACATGCTATAGAATGACTTTTTTAGCATATTTTAGACGACATGCTATAGTATGACTTTTTGATCATATTTTAGACGACATCCTATAGTATGACTTTTTGATCATATTTTAGACGACATGCTATAGTATGACTTTTTGGTCATATTTTAGACGACATGCTATAGTATGACTTTTTTATCATATTTCAGACGACATGCTATAGTATGACTTTTTGATCATATTTTAGACGACATGCTATAGTATGACTTTTTGATCATATTTTAGACGACATCCTATAGTATGACTTTTTGGTCATATTTTAGATGACACGCTATAGTATGACTTTTTGATCATATTTTAGATGACATGCTATAGTATGACTTGTTTATCATATTTCAGACGACATGCTATAGTTTGACTTATTTATCATATTTCAGACGACATGCTATAGTATGAGTTTTTGATCACATTTTAGACGACACGCTATAGTATGACTTTTTGATCATATTTTTGGACGACATGCTATAGTATGACTTTTTGATCATATTTTAGACGACACGCTATAGTATGACCTTTTTTTTTAATCATATTTTAGACGACATGCTATAGTATGACTTTTTGATCATATTTTAGATGACATGCTATAGTATGACTTTTTTATCATATTTTAGACGACATGCTATAGTATGACTTTTTTATCATATTTTAGACGACATGCTATAGTATGACTTTTTGGTCATATTTCAGACGACATGCTATAGTATGACTTTTTGGTCATATTTTAGACGACACGCTATAGTATGACTTTTTGGTCATATTTTAGACGACACGCTATAGTATGACTTTTTGATCATATTTTAGATGACATGCTATAGTATGACTTTTTGATCACATTTTAGACGACACGCTATAGTATGACTTTTTTTTTAATCATATTTTAGACGACATGCTATAGTATGACTTTTTGATCATATTTTAGACGACATCCTATAGTATGACTTTTTTGGTCATATTTTAGATGACACGCTATAGTATGACTTTTTGATCATATTTTAGATGACATGCTATAGTATGACTTGTTTATCATATTTCAGACGACATGCTATAGTTTGACTTATTTATCATATTTCAGACGACATGCTATAGTATGAGTTTTTGATCACATTTTAGACGACACGCTATAGTATGACTTTTTGATCATATTTTGGACGACATGCTATAGTATGACTTTTTGATCATATTTTAGACGACACGCTATAGTATGACTTTTTTTTTTAATCATATTTTAGACGACATGCTATAGTATGACTTTTTGATCATATTTTAGATGACATGCTATAGTATGACTTTTTTATCATATTTTAGACGACATGCTATAGTATGACTTTTTTATCATATTTTAGACGACATGCTATAGTATGACTTTTTGGTCATATTTCAGACGACATGCTATAGTATGACTTTTTGGTCATATTTTAGACGACACGCTATAGTATGACTTTTTGGTCATATTTTAGACGACACGCTATAGTATGACTTTTTGATCATATTTTAGATGACATGCTATAGTATGACTTTTTGAATCACATTTTAGACGACACGCTATAGTATGACTTTTTGATCATATTTTGGACGACATGCTATAGTATGACTTATTTTATCATATTTAGACGACATGCTATAGTATGACTTTTTGATCATATTTTAGACGACACGCTATAGTATGACTTTTTTTTTTTATCATATTTTAGACGACATGCTATAGTATGACTTTTTGGCCATATTTTAGACGACAAGCTATCGTATGACTTTTTGGCCATATTTAGGACGACATGCTATAGTATGACTTTTTGGCCGTTTTTAGGACGACATTCTATAGCATGACTTTTTGACCATATTTAGGACGACATGCTTACAGTATGAATTTTTGACCATATTTAGGACGACATGCTATAGTATGACTTTTTGGCCATATTTAGGACGACATGCTATAGTATGACTTTTTGGCCATATTTAGGACGACATGCTATAGTATGACTTTTTGGCCATATTTTAGACGACATGCTATAGTATGACTTTTTAGCCATATTTCGGACAACATGACTTTTTATAGACATTATGGACGACATTAAAGAAGTATGACGTTGTGTGCTATTTCTGACGACATGCTATAAGTCTAACTTCCGTTTAAGTTACGGCAGACAACACAATGGTGCAGTTGTCAGTGTTGTCGTCTCACAGTCGAAAAGTCCTAGGTTTGATACCCGCCTGGGAATTCCATGTTCCTATAGTGTGACTTTTTTTATGATATTTTGGACGACATGCTATAGTATGACTTTTTGACCATATTTCGGACAACATGACTTTTTTTTAATCATATTTTGGAAGGCATGCTATAGTATGAATTTTTGGTCATATTTAGGACGACATGCTATAGTATGACTTTTTGGCCATATTTAGGACGACATGCTATCATATGACTTTTTGGCAATTTTTGGGACGACATTCTATAGTATGACTTTTTGACCATATTTAGGACGTCATGCTATAGTGTGACTTTTTGACCATATTTAGGACGACATGCTATAGAATGACTTTTTGGCCATATTTTAGACGACATGCTATAGTATGACTTTTTGGCCATTTTTAGGACGACATGCTATAGTATGACTTTTTGGCCATATTTTAGACGACATGCTATGGTATGACTTTTTCGCCATATTTAGGACGACATGCTATAGTATGACTTTTTGGCCATATTTAGGACGACATGCTATAGTATGACTTTTTGACCATATTTCGGACATGACTTTTTTTTTATCACATTTTTGGAAGGCATGCTATAGTATGAATTTTTGGTCATATTTAGGATGACATGCTATAGTATGACTTTTTGGCCATATTTATGACGACATGTTTCAGTATGACTTTTTGACCATATTTAGGACGACATGCTATAGTATGACTTTTTGGCAAAAATTTGGATGACTTCCTATTGTGTCATATTTTTAAAGACATCTAGTATGACCTTTTTTTTTTTTTTTATCATATTTTGGACGACATGATACAGAATGACTTTTTTGTAGACATTATGGACGACATTAAAGAAGTATGATATTGTGTGCTATTTCTTACGACATGCTATAAGTCTAACTTCCGTTTAATTTATGGCAGGCAACACAATGGTGCAGTTGTCAGTGTTGTCGTCTCACAGTCGAAAGGTCCTAGGTTTGATACCCGCCTGGGAATTTACATGTTCCTATAGTGTGACTTTTTTATGATATTTCGGACGACATGCTATAGTGTGACTTTTTGGCCATATTTAGGACGACATGCTACAGTATGACTTTTTGGCCATATTTCGTACGGCATGTTATAGTATGACTTTTTGGCCATATTTAGGACGACATGCTATAGTATGACTTTTTGGCCATATTTTAGACGACATGCTATAGTATGACTTTTTGGCCATATTCAGGACGACATGCTATAGTGTGACTTTTTGGCCATATTTTAGACGACATGCTATAGTATGACTTTTTGGCCATTTTTAGAACGACATGCTATAGTATGACTTTTTGGACATATTTTAGACGACATGCTATGGTATGACTTTTTGGCCATATTTAGGACGACATGCTATAGAATGACTTTTTGGCCATATTTTAGACGACATGCTATAGTATGACTTTTTGACCATATTTCGGACATGACTTTTTTTTATCACATTTTTGGTAGGCATGCTATAGTATGAATTTTTGGTCATATTTAGGATGACATGCTATAGTATGACTTTTGGCCATATTCATGACGACATGCTACAGTATGACTTTTTGACCATATTTAGGATGACATGCTATAGTATGACTTTTTGGCAAAAATTTGGATGACTTCCTATTGTGTCATATTTTTAAAGACATCTAGTATGACCTTTTTTTTTTTTTTTTTTATAATATTTTGGATTACATGCTACAGAATGACTTTTTTTTAGACATTATGGACGACATTAAAGAAGTATGATATTGTGTGCTATTTCTTACGACATGCTATAAGTCTAACTTCGTTTAATTTATGGCAGGCAACACAATGGTGCAGTTGTCAGTGTTGTCGGCTCACAGTCGAAAGGTCCTAGGTTTGATACCCGCCTGGGAATTTAAATGTTCCTATAGTGTGACTTTTTTATGATATTTCGGACGACATGCTATAGTATGACTTTTTGGCCATATTTAGGACGACATGCTATAGTATGACTTTTTGGCCATATTTCGTACGGCATGTTATAGTATGACTTTTTGGCCAAATTTAGGACGACATGCTATAGTATGACTTTTTGGCCATATTTTAGACGACATGCTATAGTATGACTTTTTTGGCCATATTTAGGACGACATTCTATGGTATGACTTTTTGGCCATATTTAGGACTACATGCTATAGTATGACTTTTTGGCCATATTTCGGACAATATGACTTTTTATAGACATTATGGACGACATTAAAGATGTATGACGTTGTGTGCTATTTCTGACGACATGCTATAAGTCTAACTTCCGTTTAAGTTATGGCAGACAACACAATGGTGCAGTTGTCAGTGTTGTAGTCTCACAGTCGAAAGGTCCTAGGTTTGATACCCGCCTGGGAATTTACATGTTCCTATAGTGTGATTTTTTTATGATATTTTGGACGACATGCTATCATGTGACTTTTTGATCATATTAAGGACGACATGCTATCGTATGACTTTTTGGCCATTTTTGGGACGACATTCTATAGTATGACTTTTTGACCATATTTAGGACGACATGCTATAGTATGACTTTTTGACCATATTTAGGACGACATGCTATAGTATGACTTTTTGGCCATATTTTAGACGACATGCTATAGTATGACTTTTTGGCCATTTTTAGGACGACATGCTATAGTATGACTTTTTGGCCATATTTTAGACGACATGCTATGGTATGACTTTTTGGCCATATTGAGGACGACATGCTATCGTATGACTTTTTGGTCATATTTTAGACGACATGCTATAGTATCGACTTTTTGATCATATTTTAGACGACATGCTATAGTATGACTTTTTTTTATCATATTTTAGATGACATGCTATAGTATGACTTTTTTAGCATATTTCAGACGACATGCTATAGTATGACTTTTTGATCATATTTTAGACGACATGCTATAGTATGACTTTTTTATCATATTTAGACGACATGCTATAGTATGACTTTTGATAATATTTTTAGACGACATGCTATAGTATGACTTTTGATCATATTTCAGACGACATGCTATAGTATGACTTTTTTAGCATAATTCAGACGACATGCTATAGTATGACTTTTTGATCATATTTTAGACGACATGCTATAGTATGACTTTTTTATCATATTTTAGAAGACATGCTATAGTATGACTTTTTGATCATATTTTAGACGACATGCTATAGTATGACTTTTTTATCATATTTTAGACGACATGCTATAGTATGACTTTTTTATCATATTTTAGACGACATGCTATAGTATGACTTTTTGATCATATTTTAGTACGACATGCTATAGTATGACTTTTTTATCATATTTCAGACGACATGCTATAGTATGACTTTTTGATCATATTTTGGACGATATGCTATAGTATGACTTTTTAATCATATTTCAGACGACATGCTATAGTATGACTTTTTGATCATATTTTAGACGACATGCTATAGTATGACTTTTTTATCATATTTCAGACGACATGTTATAGAATGACTTTTTTATCATATTTTAGATGACATGCTATAGTATGACTTTTTTGATCATATTTTGGACGACATGCTATAGTATGACTTTTTTATCATATTTTAGACGACATGCTATAGTATGACTTTTTGATCATATTTTAGACGACATGCAATAGTATGACTTTTTGATCATATTTTGGACGACATGCTATAGTATGACTTTTTTATCATATTTTAGACGACATGCTATAGTCTGACTTTTTGGTCATATTTTAGACGACATGCTATAGTATGACTTTTTGATCATTTTCAGACGACATGCTATAGTATGACTTTTTTAGCATATTTTAGACGACATGCTATAGTATGACTTTTTGATCATATTTTAGACGACATCCTATAGTATGACTTTTTGATCATATTTTAGACGACATGCTATAGTATGACTTTTTGGTCATATTTTAGACGACATGCTATAGTATGACTTTTTTAGCATATTTTTAGACGACATGCTATAGTATGACTTTTTGATCATATTTTAGACGACATCCTATAGTATGACTTTTTGATCATATTTTAGACGACATCCTATAGTATGACTTTTTGGTCATATTTTAGACGACACGCTATAGTATGACTTTTTGATCATATTTTAGATGACATGCTATAGTATGACTTGTTTATCATATTTCAGACGACATGCTATAGTATGACTTTTTGATCACATTTTAGACGACACGCTATAGTATGACTTTTTGATCATATTTTGGACGACATGCTATAGTATGACTTTTTGATCATATTTTAGACGACATGCTATAGTATGACTTTTGATCATATTTTAGACGACATGCTATAGTATGACTTTTTGATCATTTTTTGGACGACATGCTATAGTATGACTTTTTTATCTATTTTAGACGACATGCTATAGTCTGACTTTTTGGTCATATTTTAGACGACATGCTATAGTATGACTTTTTGATCATTTTCAGACGACATGCTATAGTATGACTTTTTTAGCATATTTTAGACGACATGCTATAGTATGACTTTTTGATCATATTTTAGACGACATCCTATAGTATGACTTTTTGATCATATTTTAGACGACATGCTTATAGTATGACTTTTTGGTCATATTTTAGACGACATGCTATAGTATGACTTTTTGATCATATTTTAGATGACATGCTATAGTATGACTTGTTTATCATATTTCAGACGACATGCTATAGTTTGACTTATTTATCATATTTCAGACGACATGCTATAGTATGACTTTTTGATCACATTTTAGACGACATGCTATAGTATGACTTTTTGATCATATTTTAGACGACACGCTATAGTATGACTTTTTTTTTTATCATATTTTAGACGACATGCTATAGTATGACTTTTTGATCATATTTTAGACGACATGCTATAGTATGACTTTTTTTATCATATTTTAGACGACATGCTATAGTATGACATTTTTATCATATTTCAGACGACATGTTATAGAATGACTTTTTTTATCATATTTTAGACGACATGCTATAGTATGACTTTTTGATCATATTTTGGACGACATGCTATAGTATGACTTTTTTTATCATATTTTAGACGACATGCTATAGTATGACTTTTTGGTCATATTTCAGACGACATGCTATAGTATGACTTTTTGGTCATATTTTAGACGACACGCTATAGTATGACTTTTTGATCATATTTTAGATGACATGCTATAGTATGACTTTTTGATCACATTTTAGACGACATGCTATAGTATGACTTTTTGATCATATTTTAGACGACATGCTATAGTATGACTTTTTGATCATATTTTAGACGACATGCTATAGTATGACTTTTTGATCATATTTTGGACGACATGCTATAGTTTGACTTTTTTA
Organism: Embiotoca jacksoni; assembly: GCF_022577435.1. Taxonomy (NCBI): domain Eukaryota; kingdom Metazoa; phylum Chordata; class Actinopteri; family Embiotocidae; genus Embiotoca; species Embiotoca jacksoni. The sequence continues at coordinate 4,300,470 of NW_027185384.1, read as the reverse complement.
TCATATTTTAGACGACATGCTATAGTATGACTTTTTGGTCATATTTTAGACGACATGCTATAGTATGACTTTTTTATCATATTTTTAGACGACATACTATAGTGTGACTTTTTGATCATATTTCAGACGACATGCTATAGTATGACTTTTTTAGCATATTTTAGATGACATGCTATAGTATGACTTTTTTTTATCATATTTTAGACGACATGCCTATAGTATGACTTTTTTTATCATATTTCAGACGACATGCTATAGTATGACTTTTTTATCATATTTTAGACGACATGCTATAGTATGACTTTTTTTTATCATATTTTAGACGACATGCTATAGTATGACTTTTTGATCATATTTTAGACGACATGCTATAGTATGACTTTTTTTTATCATATTTCAGACGACATGCTATAGTATGTCTTTTTTATCATATTTTGGACGACATGCTATAGTATGACTTTTTTATCATATTTTAGATGACATGCTATAGGATGACTTTTTTATCATATTTTAGACGACATGTTATAGTATGACTTTTTTATCATATTTCAGACGACATACTATAGTATGACTTTTTTAGCATATTTTGGACATGCTATAGTATGACTTTTTTATCATATTTCAGACGACATGCTATAGTATGACTTTTTTAGCATATTTTGGACATGCTATAGTATGACTTTTTTATCATATTTTAGACGACATGCTATAGTATGACTTTTTTTATCATATTTTAGATGACATGCTATAGTATGACTTTTTGGTCATATTTTAGACGACATGATATAGTATGACTTTTTGATCATATTTCAGACGACATGCTATAGTATGACTTTTTTAGCATATTTCAGACGACACGCTATAGTATGACTTTTTTTTTATCATATTTTAGACGACATGCTATAGTATGACTTTTTGATCATATTTTAGACGACATGCTATAGTATGACTTTTTTTATCATAATTTTAGACGACATGCTATAGTATGACTTTTTTATCATATTTCAGACGACATGTTATAGAATGACTTTTTTTATCATATTTTAGACGACATGCTATAGTATGACTTTTTTATCATATTTTGGACGACATGCTATAGTATAACTTTTTGATCATATTTTGGACGACATGCTATAGTATGACTTTTTTATCATATTTTAGACGACATGCTATAGTATGACTTTTTGATCATATTTTAGACGACATGCTATAGTATGACTTTTTGATCATATTTTAGACGACATGCTATAGTATGACTTTTTGATCATATTTTGGACGACATGCTATAGTATGACTTTTTGATCATATTTTGGACGACATGCTATAGTATGACTTTTTTATCATATTTTAGACGACATGCTATAGTATGACTTTTTGATCATATTTTAGACGACATGCTATAGTATGACTTTTTGATCATATTTTAGACGACATGCTATAGTATGACTTTTTGATCATATTTTGGACGACATGCTATAGTATGACTTTTTTATCATATTTTAGACGACATGCTATAGTATGACTTTTTGGTCATATTTTAGACGACATGCTATAGTATGACTTTTTTATCATATTTTAGACGACATGCTTATAGTGTGACTTTTTTGATCATATTTCAGACGACATGCTATAGTATGACTTTTTTATCATATTTTAGACGACAATACTATAGTGTGACTTTTTGATCATATTTCAGACGACATGCTATAGTATGACTTTTTTATCATATTTTAGACGACATGCTATAGTATGACTTTTTTATCATATTTTAGACGACATACTATATTATGACTTTTTTATCATATTTCAGATGACATGCTATAGTATGACTTTTTTATCATATTTTAGATGACATGCTATAGTATGACTTTTTTTTTTATCATATTTCAGACGACATGCTATAGTCTGACTTTTTTAGCATATTTTAGACGACATGCTATAGTTTGACTTTTTTTTATCATATTTCAGACGACATGCTATAGTATGACTTTTTGGTCATATTTTAGACGACATGCTATAGTATGACTTTTTTTATCATATTTCAGACGACATGCTATAGTCTGACTTTTTTAGCATATTTTAGATGACATGCTATAGTATGACTTTTTTTATCATATTTTAGACGACATGCTATAGTATGACTTTTTTATCATATTTCAGACGACATGCTATAGTATGACTTTTTTATCATATTTTAGACGACATGCTATAGTATGACTTTTTTTATCATATTTTAGACGACATGCTATAGTATGACTTTTGATCATATTTTAGACGACATGCTATAGTATGACTTTTTTTATCATATTTCAGACGACATGCTATAGTATGACTTTTTTTATCATATTTTGGACGACATGCTATAGTATGACTTTTTTATCATATTTTAGATGACATGCTATAGGATGACTTTTTTATCATATTTCAGACGACATACTATAGTATGACTTTTTTAGCATATTTTGGACATGCTATAGTATGACTTTTTTATCATATTTTAGACGACATGCTATAGTATGACTTTTTTATCATATTTTAGATGACATGCTATAGTATGACTTTTTGGTCATATTTTAGACGACATGCTATAGTATGACTTTTTGATCATATTTTAGACGACATGCTATAGTATGACTTTTTTAGCATATTTTAGACGACATGCTATAGTATGACTTTTTGATCATATTTCAGACGACATGCTATAGTATGACTTTTTGATCATATTTTAGACGACATGCTCTATAGTATGACTTTTTTATCATATTTCAGACGACATGTTATAGAATGACTTTTTTATCATATTTTAGATGACATGCTATAGTATGACTTTTTGATCATATTTTGGACGACATGCTATAGTATGACTTTTTTATCATATTTTAGACGACATGCTATAGTATGACTTTTTGATCATATTTTAGACGACATGCAATAGTATGACTTTTTGATCATATTTTGGACGACATGCTATAGTATGACTTTTTTATCATATTTTAGACGACATGCTATAGTCTGACTTTTTGGTCATATTTTAGACGACATGCTATAGTATGACTTTTTGATCATTTTCAGACGACATGCTATAGTATGACTTTTTTAGCATATTTTAGACGACATGCTATAGTATGACTTTTTGATCATATTTTAGACGATATCCTATAGTATGACTTTTTGATCATATTTTAGACGACATGCTATAGTATGACTTTTTGGTCATATTTTAGACGACATGCTATAGTATGACTTTTTTAGCATATTTTAGACGACATGCTATAGTATGACTTTTTGATCATATTTTAGACGACATCCTATAGTATGACTTTTTGATCATATTTTAGACGACATCCTATAGTATGACTTTTTGGTCATATTTTAGACGACACGCTATAGTATGACTTTTTGATCATATTTTAGATGACATGCTATAGTATGACTTGTTTATCATATTTCAGACGACATGCTATAGTATGACTTTTTGATCACATTTTAGACGACACGCTATAGTATGACTTTTTGATCATATTTTGGACGACATGCTATAGTATGACTTTTTGATCATATTTTAGACGACATGCTATAGTATGACTTTTTGATCATATTTTAGACGACATGCTATAGTCTGACTTTTTGGTCATATTTTAGACGACATGCTATAGTATGACTTTTTGATCATTTTCAGACGACATGCTATAGTATGACTTTTTTAGCATATTTTAGACGACATGCTATAGTATGACTTTTTGATCATTTTTTGGACGACATGCTATAGTATGACTTTTTTATCATATTTTAGACGACATGCTATAGTCTGACTTTTTGGTCATATTTTAGACGACATGCTATAGTATGACTTTTTGATCATTTTCAGACGACATGCTATAGTATGACTTTTTTAGCATATTTTAGACGACATGCTATAGTATGACTTTTTGATCATATTTTAGACGACATCCTATAGTATGACTTTTTGATCATATTTTAGACGACATGCTATAGTATGACTTTTTGGTCATATTTTAGACGACATGCTATAGTATGACTTTTTGATCATATTTTAGATGACATGCTATAGTATGACTTGTTTATCATATTTCAGACGACATGCTATAGTTTGACTTATTTATCATATTTCAGACGACATGCTATAGTATGACTTTTTGATCACATTTTAGACGACACGCTATAGTATGACTTTTTGATCATATTTTGGACGACATGCTATAGTATGACTTTTTGATCATATTTTAGACGACACGCTATAGTATGACTTTTTTTTTTATCATATTTAGACGACATGCTATAGTATGACTTTTTGATCATATTTTAGACGACATGCTATAGTATGACTTTTTTTATCATATTTTAGACGACATGCTATAGTATGACTTTTTTTATCATATTTTAGACGACATGGTATAGTATGACTTTTTTATCATATTTCAGACGACATGTTATAGAATGACTTTTTTATCATATTTTAGACGACATGCTATAGTATGACTTTTTGATCATATTTTAGGACGACACGCTATAGTATGACTTTTTGGTCATATTTTAGACGACACGCTATAGTATGACTTTTTGATCACATTTTAGACGACATGCTATAGTATGACTTTTTGATCATATTTTAGACGACATGCTATAGTATGACTTTTTGATCATATTTTAGACGACATGCTATAGTATGACTTTTTGATCATATTTTGGACGACATGCTATAGTTTGACTTTTTTATCATATTTTAGACGACATGCTATAGTATGACTTTTTGGTCATATTTTAGACGACATGCTATAGTATGACTTTTTTTATCATATTTTAGACGACATACTATAGTGTGACTTTTTGATCATATTTCAGACGGACATGCTATAGTATGACTTTTTTAGCATATTTTAGATGACATGCTATAGTATGACTTTTTTTTTATCATATTTTAGACGACATGCTATAGTATGACTTTTTTATCATATTTCAGACGACATGCTATAGTATGACTTTTTTATCATATTTTAGACGACATGCTATAGTATGACTTTTTTTATCATATTTTAGACGACATGCTATAGTATGACTTTTTGATCATATTTTAGACGACATGCTATAGTATGACTTTTTTTTATCATATTTCAGACGACATGCTATAGTATGACTTTTTTATCATATTTTGGACGACATGCTATAGTATGACTTTTTTATCATATTTTAGATGACAATGCTATAGGATGACTTTTTTATCATATTTTAGACGACATGTTATAGTATGACTTTTTTATCATATTTCAGACGACATACTATAGTATGACTTTTTTAGCATATTTTGGACATGCTATAGTATGGACTTTTTTTATCATATTTCAGACGACATGCTATAGTATGACTTTTTTAGCATATTTTGGACATGCTATAGTATGACTTTTTTATCATATTTTAGACGACATGCTATAGTATGACTTTTTTATCATATTTTAGATGACATGCTATAGTATGACTTTTTGATCATATTTTAGACGACATGCAATAGTATGACTTTTTGATCATATTTTGGACGACATGCTATAGTATGACTTTTTTATCATATTTTAGACGACATGCTATAGTATGACTTTTTGATCATATTTTAGACGACATGCAATAGTATGACTTTTTGATCATATTTTGGACGACATGCTATAGTATGACTTTTTTATCATATTTTAGACGACATGCTATAGTCTGACTTTTTGGTCATATTTTAGACGACATGCTATAGTATGACTTTTTGATCATTTTCAGACGACATGCTATAGTATGACTTTTTTAGCATATTTTAGACGACATGCTATAGTATGACTTTTTGATCATATTTTAGACGACATCCTATAGTATGACTTTTTGATCATATTTTAGACGACATGCTATAGTATGACTTTTTGATCATATTTTAGACGACATCCTATAGTATGACTTTTTGGTCATATTTTAGACGACATGCTATAGTATGACTTTTTTAGCATATTTTAGACGACATGCTATAGTATGACTTTTTGATCATATTTTAGACGACATCCTATAGTATGACTTTTTGATCATATTTTAGACGACATCCTATAGTATGACTTTTTGGTCATATTTTAGACGACACGCTATAGTATGACTTTTTGATCATATTTTAGATGACATGCTATAGTATGACTTGTTTATCATATTTCAGACGACATGCTATAGTATGACTTTTTGATCATATTTTAGACGACATGCTATAGTCTGACTTTTTGGTCATATTTTAGACGACATGCTATAGTATGACTTTTTGATCATTTTTCAGACGACATGCTATAGTATGACTTTTTTAGCATATTTTAGACGACATGCTATAGTATGACTTTTTGATCATTTTTTGGACGACATGCTATAGTATGACTTTTTTATCATATTTTAGACGACATGCTATAGTCTGACTTTTTGGTCATATTTTAGACGACATGCTATAGTATGACTTTTTGATCATTTTCAGACGACATGCTATAGTATGACTTTTTTAGCATATTTTAGACGACATGCTATAGTATGACTTTTTGATCATATTTTAGACGACATCCTATAGTATGACTTTTTGATCATATTTTAGACGACATGCTATAGTATGACTTTTTGGTCATATTTTAGACGACATGCTATAGTATGACTTTTTGATCATATTTTAGATGACATGCTATAGTATGACTTGTTTATCATATTTCAGACGACATGCTATAGTTTGACTTATTTATCATATTTCAGACGACATGCTATAGTATGACTTTTTGATCACATTTTAGACGACACGCTATAGTATGACTTTTTGATCATATTTTGGACGACATGCTATAGTATGACTTTTTGATCATATTTTAGACGACACGCTATAGTATGACTTTTTTTTTTATCATATTTTAGACGACATGCTATAGTAATGACTTTTTTGATCATATTTTAGACGACATGCTATAGTATGACTTTTTTTATCATATTTTAGACGACATGCTATAGTATGACTTTTTTATCATATTTCAGACGACATGTTATAGAATGACTTTTTTATCATATTTTAGACGACATGCTATAGTATGACTTTTTGATCATATTTTAGACGACACGCTATAGTATGACTTTTTGGTCATATTTTAGACGACACGCTATAGTATGACTTTTTGATCACATTTTAGACGACATGCTATAGTATGACTTTTTGATCATATTTTAGACGACATGCTATAGTATGACTTTTTGATCATATTTTAGACGACATGCTATAGTATGACTTTTTGATCATATTTTGGACGACATGCTATAGTTTGACTTTTTTTATCATATTTTAGACGACATGCTATAGTATGACTTTTTGGTCATATTTTAGACGACATGCTATAGTATGACTTTTTTATCATATTTTAGACGACATACTATAGTGTGACTTTTTGATCATATTTCAGACGACATGCTATAGTATGACTTTTTTAGCATATTTTAGATGACATGCTATAGTATGACTTTTTTTTTATCATATTTTAGACGACATGCTATAGTATGACTTTTTTATCATATTTCAGACGACATGCTATAGTATGACTTTTTTATCATAATCATATTTTAGACGACATGCTATAGTATGACTTTTTTTATCATATTTTAGACGACATGCTATAGTATGACTTTTTGATCATATTTTAGACGACATGCTATAGTATGACTTTTTTTTATCATATTTCAGACGACATGCTATAGTATGACTTTTTTATCATATTTTGGACGACATGCTATAGTATGACTTTTTTATCATATTTTAGATGACATGCTATAGGATGACTTTTTTATCATATTTCAGACGACATACTATAGTATGACTTTTTTAGCATATTTTGGACATGCTATAGTATGACTTTTTTATCATATTTCAGACGACATGCTATAGTATGACTTTTTTAGCATATTTTGGACATGCTATAGTATGACTTTTTTATCATATTTTAGACGACATGCTATAGTATGACTTTTTTATCATATTTTAGATGACATGCTATAGTATGACTTTTTGGTCATATTTTAGACGACATGATATAGTATGACTTTTTGATCATATTTCAGACGACATGCTATAGTATGACTTTTTTAGCATATTTCAGACGACATGCTATAGTATGACTTTTTGATCATATTTTAGACGACACGCTATAGTATGACTTTTTTTTTATCATATTTAGACGACATGCTATAGTATGACTTTTTGATCATATTTTAGACGACATGCTATAGTATGACTTTTTTTATCATATTTTAGACGACATGCTATAGTATGACTTTTTTATCATATTTCAGACGACATGTTATAGAATGACTTTTTTATCATATTTTAGACGACATGCTATAGTATGACTTTTTGATCATATTTTGGACGACATGCTATAGTATAACTTTTTGATCATATTTTGGACGACATGCTATAGTATGACTTTTTTATCATATTTTAGACGACATGCTATAGTATGACTTTTTGATCATATTTTAGACGACATGCTATAGTATGACTTTTTGATCATATTTTAGACGACATGCTATAGTATGACTTTTTGATCATATTTTGGACGACATGCTATAGTATGACTTTTTGATCATATTTTGGACGACATGCTATAGTATGACTTTTTTATCATATTTTAGACGACATGCTATAGTATGACTTTTTGATCATATTTTAGACGACATGCTATAGTATGACTTTTTGATCATATTTTAGACGACATGCTATAGTATGACTTTTTGATCATATTTTGGACGACATGCTATAGTATGACTTTTTTTATCATATTTTAGACGACATGCTATAGTATGACTTTTTGGTCATATTTTAGACGACATGCTATAGTATGACTTTTTTATCATATTTTAGACGACATGCTATAGTGTGACTTTTTGATCATATTTCAGACGACATGCTATAGTATGACTTTTTTATCATATTTTAGACGACATACTATAGTGTGACTTTTGATCATATTTCAGACGACATGCTATAGTATGACTTTTTTATCATATTTTAGACGACATGCTATAGTATGACTTTTTTATCATATTTTAGACGACATACTATATTATGACTTTTTTATCATATTTCAGATGACATGCTATAGTATGACTTTTTTATCATATTTTAGATGACATGCTATAGTATGACTTTTTTTTTATCATATTTCAGACGACATGCTATAGTCTGACTTTTTTAGCATATTTTAGACGACATGCTATAGTTTGACTTTTTTTTATCATATTTCAGACGACATGCTATAGTATGACTTTTTGGTCATATTTTAGACGACATGCTATAGTATGACTTTTTTTTATCATATTTCAGACGACATGCTATAGTCTGACTTTTTTAGCATATTTTAGATGACATGCTATAGTATGACTTTTTTTATCATATTTTAGACGACATGCTATAGTATGACTTTTTTTATCATATTTCAGACGACATGCTATAGTATGACTTTTTTATCATATTTTAGACGACATGCTATAGTATGACTTTTTTTATCATATTTTAGACGACATGCTATAGTATGACTTTTTGATCATATTTTAGACGACATGCTATAGTATGACTTTTTTTATCATATTTCAGACGACATGCTATAGTATGACTTTTTTATCATATTTTAGACGACATGCTATAGTATGACTTTTTTTATCATATTTTAGACGACATGCTATAGTATGACTTTTTGATCATATTTTAGACGACATGCTATAGTATGACTTTTTTTATCATATTTTGGACGACATGCTATAGTATGACTTTTTTATCATATTTTAGATGACATGCTATAGGATGACTTTTTTATCATATTTCAGACGACATACTATAGTATGACTTTTTTAGCATATTTTGGACATGCTATAGTATGACTTTTTTATCATATTTTAGACGACATGCTATAGTATGACTTTTTTATCATATTTTAGATGACATGCTATAGTATGACTTTTTGGTCATATTTTAGACGACATGCTATAGTATGACTTTTTGATCATATTTTAGACGACATGCTATAGTATGACTTTTTTAGCATATTTTAGACGACATGCTATAGTATGACTTTTTGATCATATTTTAGACGACATCCTATAGTATGACTTTTTGATCATATTTTAGACGACATGCTATAGTATGACTTTTTGGTCATATTTTAGACGACATGCTATAGTATGACTTTTTTATCATATTTCAGACGACATGCTATAGTATGACTTTTTGGTCATATTTTAGACGACACGCTATAGTATGACTTTTTGATCATATTTTAGATGACATGCTATAGTATGACTTGTTTATCATATTTCAGACGACATGCTATAGTTTGACTTATTTATCATATTTCAGACGACATGCTATAGTATGACTTTTTGATCACATTTTAGACGAAATGCTATAGTATGACTTTTTTATCATATTTTAGATGACATGCTATAGTATGACTTTTTGGTCATATTTTAGACGACATGCTATAGTATGACTTTTTGATCATTTTCAGACGACATGCTATAGTATGACTTTTTTAGCATATTTTAGACGACATGCTATAGTATGACTTTTTGATCATATTTTAGACGACATCCTATAGTATGACTTTTTGATCATATTTTAGACGACATGCTATAGTATGACTTTTTGGTCATATTTTAGACGACATGCTATAGTATGACTTTTTTATCATATTTCAGACGACATGCTATAGTATGACTTTTTGGTCATATTTTAGACGACACGCTATAGTATGACTTTTTGATCATATTTTAGATGACATGCTATAGTATGACTTGTTTATCATATTTCAGACGACATGCTATAGTTTGACTTATTTATCATATTTCAGACGACATGCTATAGTATGACTTTTTGATCACATTTTAGACGACACGCTATAGTATGACTTTTTGATCATATTTTGGACGACATGCTATAGTATGACTTTTTTATCATATTTTAGACGACATGCTATAGTATGACTTTTTTTTTTATCATATTTTAGACGACATGCTATAGTATGACTTTTTGATCATATTTTAGACGACATGCTATAGTATGACTTTTTTTATCATATTTTAGACGACATGCTATAGTATGACTTTTTTATCATATTTCAGACGACATGCTATAGTATGACTTTTTGATCATATTTTAGACGACACGCTATAGTATGACTTTTTTTTTTATCATATTTTAGACGACATGCTATAGTATGACTTTTTGATCATATTTCAGACGACATGCTATAGTATGACTTTTTGATCATATTTTAGACGACATGGTATAGTATGACTTTTTTTTTTATCATATTTTAGACGACATGCTATAGTATGACTTTTTAATCATATTTCAGACGACATGCTATAGTATGACTTTTTGATCATATTTTAGACGACACGCTATAGTATGACTTTTTTTTTTATCATATTTTAGACGACATGCTAAAGTATGACTTTTTGATCATATTTTAGACGACATGCTATAGTATGACTTTTTTATCATATTTTAGACGACATGCTATAGTATGACTTTTTTAGCATATTTTGGACATGCTATAGTATGACTTTTTTATCATATTTCAGACGACATGCTATAGTATGACTTTTTTAGCATATTTTGGACATGCTATAGTATGACTTTTTTATCATATTTTAGACGACATGCTATAGTATGACTTTTTTATCATATTTTAGATGACATGCTATAGTATGACTTTTTGGTCATATTTTAGACGACATGATATAGTATGACTTTTTGATCATATTTCAGACGACATGCTATAGTATGACTTTTTTAGCATATTTCAGACGACATGCTATAGTATGACTTTTTGATCATATTTTAGACGACACGCTATAGTATGACTTTTTTTTTATCATATTTTAGACGACATGCTATAGTATGACTTTTTGATCATATTTTAGACGACATGCTATAGTATGACTTTTTTTATCATATTTTAGACGACATGCTATAGTATGACTTTTTTATCATATTTCAGACGACATGTTATAGAATGACTTTTTTATCATATTTTAGACGACATGCTATAGTATGACTTTTTTATCATATTTTGGACGACATGCTATAGTATAACTTTTTGATCATATTTTGGACGACATGCTATAGTATGACTTTTTTATCATATTTTAGACGACATGCTATAGTATGACTTTTTGATCATATTTTAGACGACATGCTATAGTATGACTTTTTGATCATATTTTAGACGACATGCTATAGTATGACTTTTTGATCATATTTTGGACGACATGCTATAGTATGACTTTTTGATCATATTTTGGACGACATGCTATAGTATGACTTTTTTATCATATTTTAGACGACATGCTATAGTATGACTTTTTGATCATATTTTAGACGACATGCTATAGTATGACTTTTTGATCATATTTTAGACGACATGCTATAGTATGACTTTTTGATCATATTTTGGACGACATGCTATAGTATGACTTTTTTATCATATTTTAGACGACATGCTATAGTATGACTTTTTGGTCATATTTTAGACGACATGCTATAGTATGACTTTTTTATCATATTTTAGACGACATGCTATAGTGTGACTTTTTGATCATATTTCAGACGACATGCTATAGTATGACTTTTTTATCATATTTTAGACGACATACTATAGTGTGACTTTTTGATCATATTTCAGACGACATGCTATAGTATGACTTTTTTATCATATTTTAGACGACATGCTATAGTATGACTTTTTTATCATATTTTAGACGACATACTATATTATGACTTTTTTATCATATTTCAGATGACATGCTATAGTATGACTTTTTTATCATATTTTAGATGACATGCTATAGTATGACTTTTTTTTTATCATATTTCAGACGACATGCTATAGTCTGACTTTTTTAGCATATTTTAGACGACATGCTATAGTATGACTTTTTGATCATATTTTAGACGACATGCTATAGTATGACTTTTTGATCATATTTTAGACGACATGCTATAGTATGACTTTTTGATCATATTTTGGACGACATGCTATAGTTTGACTTTTTTATCATATTTTAGACGACATGCTATAGTATGACTTTTTGGTCATATTTTAGACGACATGCTATAGTATGACTTTTTTATCATATTTTAGACGACATACTATAGTGTGACTTTTTGATCATATTTCAGACGACATGCTATAGTATGACTTTTTTAGCATATTTTAGATGACATGCTATAGTATGACTTTTTTTTATCATATTTTAGACGACATGCTATAGTATGACTTTTTTATCATATTTCAGACGACATGCTATAGTATGACTTTTTTATCATATTTTAGACGACATGCTATAGTATGACTTTTTTTATCATATTTTAGACGACATGCTATAGTATGACTTTTTGATCATATTTTAGACGACATGCTATAGTATGACTTTTTTTTATCATATTTCAGACGACATGCTATAGTATGACTTTTTTATCATATTTTGGACGACATGCTATAGTATGACTTTTTTATCATATTTTAGATGACATGCTATAGGATGACTTTTTTATCATATTTTAGACGACATGTTATAGTATGACTTTTTTATCATATTTCAGACGACATACTATAGTATGACTTTTTTAGCATATTTTGGACATGCTATAGTATGACTTTTTTATCATATTTCAGACGACATGCTATAGTATGACTTTTTTAGCATATTTTGGACATGCTATAGTATGACTTTTTTATCATATTTTAGACGACATGCTATAGTATGACTTTTTTATCATATTTTAGATGACATGCTATAGTATGACTTTTTGGTCATATTTTAGACGACATGATATAGTATGACTTTTTGATCATATTTCAGACGACATGCTATAGTATGACTTTTTTAGCATATTTCAGACGACATGCTATAGTATGACTTTTTGATCATATTTTAGACGACACGCTATAGTATGACTTTTTTTTTATCATATTTTAGACGACATGCTATAGTATGACTTTTTGATCATATTTTAGACGACATGCTATAGTATGACTTTTTTTATCATATTTTAGACGACATGCTATAGTATGACTTTTTTAGCATATTTCAGACGACATGCTATAGTATGACTTTTTGATCATATTTTAGACGACACGCTATAGTATGACTTTTTTATCATATTTTAGACGACATACTATAGTGTGACTTTTTGATCATATTTCAGACGACATGCTATAGTATGACTTTTTTAGCATATTTTAGATGACATGCTATAGTATGACTTTTTTTTTATCATATTTTAGACGACATGCTATAGTATGACTTTTTTATCATATTTCAGACGACATGCTATAGTATGACTTTTTTATCATATTTTAGACGACATGCTATAGTATGACTTTTTTTATCATATTTTAGACGACATGCTATAGTATGACTTTTTGATCATATTTTAGACGACATGCTATAGTATGACTTTTTTTTATCATATTTCAGACGACATGCTATAGTATGACTTTTTTATCATATTTTGGACGACATGCTATAGTATGACTTTTTTATCATATTTTAGATGACATGCTATAGGATGACTTTTTTATCATATTTTAGACGACATGTTATAGTATGACTTTTTTATCATATTTCAGACGACATACTATAGTATGACTTTTTTAGCATATTTTGGACATGCTATAGTATGACTTTTTTATCATATTTCAGACGACATGCTATAGTATGACTTTTTTAGCATATTTTGGACATGCTATAGTATGACTTTTTTATCATATTTTAGACGACATGCTATAGTATGACTTTTTTATCATATTTTAGATGACATGCTATAGTATGACTTTTTGGTCATATTTTAGACGACATGATATAGTATGACTTTTTGATCATATTTCAGACGACATGCTATAGTATGACTTTTTTAGCATATTTCAGACGACATGCTATAGTATGACTTTTTGATCATATTTTAGACGACACGCTATAGTATGACTTTTTTTTTATCATATTTTAGACGACATGCTATAGTATGACTTTTTGATCATATTTTAGACGACATGCTATAGTATGACTTTTTTTATCATATTTTAGACGACATGCTATAGTATGACTTTTTTATCATATTTCAGACGACATGTTATAGAATGACTTTTTTATCATATTTTAGACGACATGCTATAGTATGACTTTTTGATCATATTTTGGACGACATGCTATAGTATAACTTTTTGATCATATTTTGGACGACATGCTATAGTATGACTTTTTTATCATATTTTAGACGACATGCTATAGTATGACTTTTTGATCATATTTTAGACGACATGCTATAGTATGACTTTTTGATCATATTTTAGACGACATGCTATAGTATGACTTTTTGATCATATTTTGGACGACATGCTATAGTATGACTTTTTGATCATATTTTGGACGACATGCTATAGTATGACTTTTTTATCATATTTTAGACGACATGCTATAGTATGACTTTTTGATCATATTTTAGACGACATGCTATAGTATGACTTTTTGATCATATTTTAGACGACATGCTATAGTATGACTTTTTGATCATATTTTGGACGACATGCTATAGTATGACTTTTTTTATCATATTTTAGACGACATGCTATAGTATGACTTTTTGGTCATATTTTAGACGACATGCTATAGTATGACTTTTTTATCATATTTTAGACGACATGCTATAGTGTGACTTTTTGATCATATTTCAGACGACATGCTATAGTATGACTTTTTTATCATATTTTAGACGACATACTATAGTGTGACTTTTTGATCATATTTCAGACGACATGCTATAGTATGACTTTTTTATCATATTTTAGACGACATGCTATAGTATGACTTTTTTATCATATTTTAGACGACATACTATATTATGACTTTTTTATCATATTTCAGATGACATGCTATAGTATGACTTTTTTATCATATTTTAGATGACATGCTATAGTATGACTTTTTTTTTTATCATATTTCAGACGACATGCTATAGTCTGACTTTTTTAGCATATTTTAGACGACATGCTATAGTTTGACTTTTTTTTTATCATATTTCAGACGACATGCTATAGTATGACTTTTTGGTCATATTTTCGACGACATGCTATAGTATGACTTTTTTTATCATATTTCAGACGACATGCTATAGTCTGACTTTTTTAGCATATTTTAGATGACATGCTATAGTATGACTTTTTTTTATCATATTTTAGACGACATGCTATAGTATGACTTTTTTATCATATTTCAGACGACATGCTATAGTATGACTTTTTTATCATATTTTAGACGACATGCTATAGTATGACTTTTTTTATCATATTTTAGACGACATGCTATAGTATGACTTTTTGATCATATTTTAGACGACATGCTATAGTATGACTTTTTTTATCATATTTCAGACGACATGCTATAGTATGACTTTTTTATCATATTTTAGACGACATGCTATAGTATGACTTTTTTTATCATATTTTAGACGACATGCTATAGTATGACTTTTTGATCATATTTTAGACGACATGCTATAGTATGACTTTTTTTATCATATTTTGGACGACATGCTATAGTATGACTTTTTTATCATATTTTAGATGACATGCTATAGGATGACTTTTTTATCATATTTCAGACGACATACTATAGTATGACTTTTTTAGCATATTTTGGACATGCTATAGTATGACTTTTTTATCATATTTTAGACGACATGCTATAGTATGACTTTTTTATCATATTTTAGATGACATGCTATAGTATGACTTTTTGGTCATATTTTAGACGACATGCTATAGTATGACTTTTTGATCATATTTTAGACGACATGCTATAGTATGACTTTTTTAGCATATTTTAGACGACATGCTATAGTATGACTTTTTGATCATATTTTAGACGACATCCTATAGTATGACTTTTTGATCATATTTTAGACGACATGCTATAGTATGACTTTTTGGTCATATTTTAGACGACATGCTATAGTATGACTTTTTTATCATATTTCAGACGACATGCTATAGTATGACTTTTTGGTCATATTTTAGACGACACGCTATAGTATGACTTTTTGATCATATTTTAGATGACATGCTATAGTATGACTTGTTTATCATATTTCAGACGACATGCTATAGTTTGACTTATTTATCATATTTCAGACGACATGCTATAGTATGACTTTTTGATCACATTTTAGACGAAATGCTATAGTATGACTTTTTTATCATATTTTAGATGACATGCTATAGTATGACTTTTTGGTCATATTTTAGACGACATGCTATAGTATGACTTTTTGATCATTTTCAGACGACATGCTATAGTATGACTTTTTTAGCATATTTTAGACGACATGCTATAGTATGACTTTTTGATCATATTTTAGACGACATCCTATAGTATGACTTTTTGATCATATTTTAGACGACATGCTATAGTATGACTTTTTGGTCATATTTTAGACGACATGCTATAGTATGACTTTTTTATCATATTTCAGACGACATGCTATAGTATGACTTTTTGGTCATATTTTAGACGACACGCTATAGTATGACTTTTTGATCATATTTTAGATGACATGCTATAGTATGACTTGTTTATCATATTTCAGACGACATGCTATAGTTTGACTTATTTATCATATTTCAGACGACATGCTATAGTATGACTTTTTGATCACATTTTAGACGACACGCTATAGTATGACCTTTTGATCATATTTTGGACGACATGCTATAGTATGACTTTTTTATCATATTTTAGACGACATGCTATAGTATGACTTTTTTTTTTATCATATTTTAGACGACATGCTATAGTATGACTTTTTGATCATATTTTAGACGACATGCTATAGTATGACTTTTTTTATCATATTTTAGACGACATGCTATAGTATGACTTTTTTATCATATTTCAGACGACATGCTATAGTATGACTTTTTGATCATATTTTAGACGACACGCTATAGTATGACTTTTTTTTTATCATATTTTAGACGACATGCTATAGTATGACTTTTTGATCATATTTCAGACGACATGCTATAGTATGACTTTTTGATCATATTTTAGACGACATGGTATAGTATGACTTTTTTTTTTTATCATATTTTAGACGACATGCTATAGTATGACTTTTTAATCATATTTCAGACGACATGCTATAGTATGACTTTTTGATCATATTTTAGACGACACGCTATAGTATGACTTTTTTTTTTATCATATTTTAGACGACATGCTAAAGTATGACTTTTTGATCATATTTTAGACGACATGCTATAGTATGACTTTTTTATCATATTTTAGACGACATGCTATAGTATGACTTTTTTAGCATATTTTGGACATGCTATAGTATGACTTTTTTATCATATTTCAGACGACATGCTATAGTATGACTTTTTTAGCATATTTTGGACATGCTATAGTATGACTTTTTTATCATATTTTAGACGACATGCTATAGTATGACTTTTTTATCATATTTTAGATGACATGCTATAGTATGACTTTTTGGTCATATTTTAGACGACATGATATAGTATGACTTTTTGATCATATTTCAGACGACATGCTATAGTATGACTTTTTTAGCATATTTCAGACGACATGCTATAGTATGACTTTTTGATCATATTTTAGACGACACGCTATAGTATGACTTTTTTTTTTATCATATTTTAGACGACATGCTATAGTATGACTTTTTGATCATATTTTAGACGACATGCTATAGTATGACTTTTTTTATCATATTTTAGACGACATGCTATAGTATGACTTTTTTATCATATTTCAGACGACATGTTATAGAATGACTTTTTTATCATATTTTAGACGACATGCTATAGTATGACTTTTTTATCATATTTTGGACGACATGCTATAGTATAACTTTTTGATCATATTTTGGACGACATGCCTATAGTATGACTTTTTTATCATATTTTAGACGACATGCTATAGTATGACTTTTTGATCATATTTTAGACGACATGCTATAGTATGACTTTTTGATCATATTTTAGACGACATGCTATAGTATGACTTTTTGATCATATTTTGGACGACATGCTATAGTATGACTTTTTGATCATATTTTGGACGACATGCTATAGTATGACTTTTTTATCATATTTTAGACGACATGCTATAGTATGACTTTTTGATCATATTTTAGACGACATGCTATAGTATGACTTTTTGATCATATTTTAGACGACATGCTATAGTATGACTTTTTGATCATATTTTGGACGACATGCTATAGTATGACTTTTTTATCATATTTTAGACGACATGCTATAGTATGACTTTTTGGTCATATTTTAGACGACATGCTATAGTATGACTTTTTTATCATATTTTAGACGACATGCTATAGTGTGACTTTTTGATCATATTTCAGACGACATGCTATAGTATGACTTTTTTATCATATTTTAGACGACATACTATAGTGTGACTTTTTGATCATATTTCAGACGACATGCTATAGTATGACTTTTTTATCATATTTTAGACGACATGCTATAGTATGACTTTTTTATCATATTTTAGACGACATACTATATTATGACTTTTTTATCATATTTCAGATGACATGCTATAGTATGACTTTTTTATCATATTTTAGATGACATGCTATAGTATGACTTTTTTTTTATCATATTTCAGACGACATGCTATAGTCTGACTTTTTTAGCATATTTTAGACGACATGCTATAGTTTGACTTTTTTTTATCATATTTCAGACGACATGCTATAGTATGACTTTTTGGTCATATTTTAGACGACATGCTATAGTATGACTTTTTTTATCATATTTCAGACGACATGCTATAGTCTGACTTTTTTAGCATATTTTAGATGACATGCTATAGTATGACTTTTTTTATCATATTTTAGACGACATGCTATAGTATGACTTTTTTATCATATTTCAGACGACATGCTATAGTATGACTTTTTTATCATATTTTAGACGACATGCTATAGTATGACTTTTTTTATCATATTTTAGACGACATGCTATAGTATGACTTTTTGATCATATTTTAGACGACATGCTATAGTATGACTTTTTTTATCATATTTCAGACGACATGCTATAGTATGACTTTTTTATCATATTTTAGACGACATGCTATAGTATGACTTTTTTTATCATATTTTAGACGACATGCTATAGTATGACTTTTTGATCATATTTTAGACGACATGCTATAGTATGACTTTTTTTTATCATATTTTGGACGACATGCTATAGTATGACTTTTTTATCATATTTTAGATGACATGCTATAGGATGACTTTTTTATCATATTTCAGACGACATACTATAGTATGACTTTTTTAGCATATTTTGGACATGCTATAGTATGACTTTTTTATCATATTTTAGACGACATGCTATAGTATGACTTTTTTATCATATTTTAGATGACATGCTATAGTATGACTTTTTGGTCATATTTTAGACGACATGCTATAGTATGACTTTTTGATCATATTTTAGACGACATGCTATAGTATGACTTTTTTAGCATATTTTAGACGACATGCTATAGTATGACTTTTTGATCATATTTTAGACGACATCCTATAGTATGACTTTTTGATCATATTTTAGACGACATGCTATAGTATGACTTTTTGGTCATATTTTAGACGACATGCTATAGTATGACTTTTTTATCATATTTCAGACGACATGCTATAGTATGACTTTTTGGTCATATTTTAGACGACACGCTATAGTATGACTTTTTGATCATATTTTAGATGACATGCTATAGTATGACTTGTTTATCATATTTCAGACGACATGCTATAGTTTGACTTATTTATCATATTTCAGACGACATGCTATAGTATGACTTTTTGATCACATTTTAGACGAAATGCTATAGTATGACTTTTTTATCATATTTTAGATGACATGCTATAGTATGACTTTTTGGTCATATTTTAGACGACATGCTATAGTATGACTTTTTGATCATTTTCAGACGACATGCTATAGTATGACTTTTTTAGCATATTTTAGACGACATGCTATAGTATGACTTTTTGATCATATTTTAGACGACATCCTATAGTATGACTTTTTGATCATATTTTAGACGACATGCTATAGTATGACTTTTTGGTCATATTTTAGACGACATGCTATAGTATGACTTTTTTATCATATTTCAGACGACATGCTATAGTATGACTTTTTGGTCATATTTTAGACGACACGCTATAGTATGACTTTTTGATCATATTTTAGATGACATGCTATAGTATGACTTGTTTATCATATTTCAGACGACATGCTATAGTTTGACTTATTTATCATATTTCAGACGACATGCTATAGTATGACTTTTTGATCACATTTTAGACGACACGCTATAGTATGACTTTTTGATCATATTTTGGACGACATGCTATAGTATGACTTTTTTATCATATTTTAGACGACATGCTATAGTATGACTTTTTTTTTTATCATATTTTAGACGACATGCTATAGTATGACTTTTTGATCATATTTTAGACGACATGCTATAGTATGACTTTTTTTTATCATATTTTAGACGACATGCTATAGTATGACTTTTTTATCATATTTCAGACGACATGCTATAGTATGACTTTTTGATCATATTTTAGACGACACGCTATAGTATGACTTTTTTTTTATCATATTTTAGACGACATGCTATAGTATGACTTTTTGATCATATTTCAGACGACATGCTATAGTATGACTTTTTGATCATATTTTAGACGACATGGTATAGTATGACTTTTTTTTTTATCATATTTTAGACGACATGCTATAGTATGACTTTTTAATCATATTTCAGACGACATGCTATAGTATGACTTTTTGATCATATTTTAGACGACACGCTATAGTATGACTTTTTTTTTATCATATTTTAGACGACATGCTAAAGTATGACTTTTTGATCATATTTTAGACGACATGCTATAGTATGACTTTTTTATCATATTTTAGACGACATGCTATAGTATGACTTTTTTATCATATTTCAGACGACATGCTATAGTATGACTTTTTTATCATATTTTGGACGACATGCTATAGTATGACTTTTTTATCATATTTCAGACGACATGCTATAGTATGACTTTTTGATCATATTTTGGACGACATGCTATAGTATGACTTTTTAATCATATTTCAGACGACATGCTATAGTATGACTTTTTTATCATATTTCAGACGACATGCTATAGTATGACTTTTTGATCATATTTTAGACGACACGCTATAGTATGACTTTTTTTTTTATCATATTTTAGACGACATGCTATAGTATGACTTTTTGATCATATTTCAGACGACATGCTATAGTATGACTTTTTGATCATATTTTAGACGACATGGTATAGTATGACTTTTTTATCATATTTTAGACGACATGCTATAGTATGACTTTTTGATCATATTTTAGACGACACGCTATAGTATGACTTTTTTTTTATCATATTTTAGACGACATGCTATAGTATGACTTTTTGATCATATTTCAGACGACATGCTATAGTATGACTTTTTGATCACATTTTAGACGACATGCTATAGTATGACTTTTTTATCATATTTTAGATGACATGCTATAGTATGACTTTTTGGTCATATTTTAGACGACATGCTATAGTATGACTTTTTGATCATTTTCAGACGACATGCTATAGTATGACTTTTTTAGCATATTTTAGACGACATGCTATAGTATGACTTTTTGATCATATTTTAGACGACATCCTATAGTATGACTTTTTGATCATATTTTAGACGACATGCTATAGTATGACTTTTTGGTCATATTTTAGACGACATGCTATAGTATGACTTTTTTATCATATTTCAGACGACATGCTATAGTATGACTTTTTGGTCATATTTTAGACGACACGCTATAGTATGACTTTTTGATCATATTTTAGATGACATGCTATAGTATGACTTGTTTATCATATTTCAGACGACATGCTATAGTTTGACTTATTTATCATATTTCAGACGACATGCTATAGTATGACTTTTTGATCACATTTTAGACGACACGCTATAGTATGACTTTTTGATCATATTTTGGACGACATGCTATAGTATGACTTTTTTATCATATTTTAGACGACATGCTATAGTATGACTTTTTGATCATATTTTAGACGACATGCTATAGTATGACTTTTTTTTATCATATTTTAGACGACATGATATAGTATGACTTTTTTATCATATTTCAGACGACATGCTATAGTATGACTTTTTGATCATATTTTAGACGACACGCTATAGTATGACTTTTTTTTTATCATATTTTAGACGACATGCTATAGTATGACTTTTTGATCATATTTCAGACGACATGCTATAGTATGACTTTTTGATCATATTTTAGACGACATGGTATAGTATGACTTTTTTTTTATCATATTTTAGACGACATGCTATAGTATGACTTTTTAATCATATTTCAGACGACATGCTATAGTATGACTTTTTGATCATATTTTAGACGACACGCTATAGTATGACTTTTTTTTTTATCATATTTTAGACGACATGCTAAAGTATGACTTTTTGATCATATTTTAGACGACATGCTATAGTATGACTTTTTTATCATATTTTAGACGACATGCTATAGTATGACTTTTTTATCATATTTCAGACGACATGCTATAGTATGACTTTTTTTATCATATTTTGGACGACATGCTATAGTATGACTTTTTTATCATATTTCAGACGACATGCTATAGTATGACTTTTTGATCATATTTTGGACGACATGCTATAGTATGACTTTTTAATCATATTTCAGACGACATGCTATAGTATGACTTTTTTATCATATTTCAGACGACATGCTATAGTATGACTTTTTGATCATATTTTAGACGACACGCTATAGTATGACTTTTTTTTTATCATATTTTAGACGACATGCTATAGTATGACTTTTTGATCATATTTCAGACGACATGCTATAGTATGACTTTTTGATCATATTTTAGACGACATGGTATAGTATGACTTTTTTATCATATTTTAGACGACATGCTATAGTATGACTTTTTGATCATATTTTAGACGACACGCTATAGTATGACTTTTTTTTATCATATTTTAGACGACATGCTATAGTATGACTTTTTCATCATATTTCAGACGACATGCTATAGTATGACTTTTTGATCATATTTTAGACGACATGGTATAGTATGACTTTTTTTTTTTATCATATTTAAGACGACATGCTATAGTATGACTTTTTAATCATATTTCAGACGACATGCTATAGTATGACTTTTTGATCATATTTTAGACGACACGCTATAGTATGACTTTTTTTTTAATCATATTTTAGACGACATGCTATAGTATGACTTTTTGATCATATTTTAGACGACTTGCTATAGTATGACTTTTTTATCATATTTTAGACGACATGCTATAGTATGACTTTTTTATCATATTTCAGACGACATGCTATAGTATGACTTTTTTTATCATATTTTGGACGACATGCTATAGTATGACTTTTTTATCATATTTCAGACGACATGCTATAGTATGACTTTTTGATCATATTTTGGACGACATGCTATAGTATGACTTTTTAATCATATTTCAGACGACATGCTATAGTATGACTTTTTGATCATATTTTAGACGACATGCTATAGTATGACTTTTTGATCATATTTTAGACGACATGCTATAGTATGACTTTTTGATAATATTTTAGACGACATGCTATAGCATGACTTTTTGATCATATTTCAGACGAATGCTATAGTATGACTTTTTTTAGCACATTTCAGACGACATGGTATAGCATGACTTTTTGATCATATTTTAGACGACATGCTATAGTATGACTTTTTGATCATATTTTAGACGACATGCTATAGTATGACTTTTTTATCATATTTTAGACGACATGCTATAGTATGACTTTGTTATCATATTTTAGACGACATGCTATAGTATGACTTTTTAATCATATTTCAGACGACATGCTATAGTATGACTTTTTGATCATATTTTAGACGACACGCTATAGTATGACTTTTTTAGCACATTTCAGACGACATGGTATAGCATGACTTTTTGATCATATTTTAGACGACATGCTATAGTATGACTTTTTGATCATATTTTAGACGACATGCTATAGTATGACTTTTTTATCATATTTTAGACGACATGCTATAGTATGACTTTGTTATCATATTTTAGACGACATGCTATAGTATGACTTTTTTAGCATATTTCAGACGACATGGTATAGCATGACTTTTTGATCATATTTTAGACGACATGCTATAGTATGACTTTTTGATCATATTTTAGACGACATGCTATAGTATGACTTTTTTATCATATTTTAGACGACATGCTATAGTATGACTTTTTTATCATATTTTAGACGACATGCTATAGTATGACTTTTTGATCATATTTTAGACGACATCCTATAGTATGACTTTTTGATCATATTTTAGACGACATGCTATAGTATGACTTTTTGGTCATATTTTAGACGACATGCTATAGTATGACTTTTTTATCATATTTCAGACGACATGCTATAGTATGACTTTTTGGTCATATTTTAGACGACACGCTATAGTATGACTTTTTGATCATATTTTAGATGACATGCTATAGTATGACTTGTTTATCATATTTCAGACGACATGCTATAGTATGACTTTTTGATCATATTTTAGACGACATGGTATAGTATGACTTTTTTTTTTATCATATTTTAGACGACATGCTATAGTATGACTTTTTAATCATATTTCAGACGACATGCTATAGTATGACTTTTTGATCATATTTTAGACGACACGCTATAGTATGACTTTTTTTTTTATCATATTTTAGACGACATGCTATAGTATGACTTTTTG
Source organism: Embiotoca jacksoni (assembly GCF_022577435.1). Classification (NCBI taxonomy): domain Eukaryota; kingdom Metazoa; phylum Chordata; class Actinopteri; family Embiotocidae; genus Embiotoca; species Embiotoca jacksoni. Next base: position 4,274,420 of record NW_027185384.1, on the reverse strand, counting down.
ATCATATTTTAGACGACATGCTATAGTATGACTTTTTGATCATATTTTAGACGACACGCTATAGTATGACTTTTTTTTTTATCATATTTTAGACGACATGCTATAGTATGACTTTTTGATCATATTTTAGACGACATGCTATAGTATGACTTTTTTATCATATTTCAGACGACATGCTATAGTATGACTTTTTTATCATATTTTGGACGACATGCTATAGTATGACTTTTTTATCATATTTCAGACGACATGCTATAGTATGACTTTTTGATCATATTTTGGACGACATGCTATAGTATGACTTTTTAATCATATTTCAGACGACATGCTATAGTATGACTTTTTTATCATATTTCAGACGACATGCTATAGTATGACTTTTTGATCATATTTTAGACGACACGCTATAGTATGACTTTTTTTTTTATCATATTTTAGACGACATGCTATAGTATGACTTTTTGATCATATTTCAGACGACATGCTATAGTATGACTTTTTGATCATATTTTAGACGACATGGTATAGTATGACTTTTTTATCATATTTTAGACGACATGCTATAGTATGACTTTTTGATCATATTTTAGACGACACGCTATAGTATGACTTTTTTTTTATCATATTTTAGACGACATGCTATAGTATGACTTTTTGATCATATTTCAGACGACATGCTATAGTATGACTTTTTGATCATATTTTAGACGACATGGTATAGTATGACTTTTTTTTTTATCATATTTTAGACGACATGCTATAGTATGACTTTTTAATCATATTTCAGACGACATGCTATAGTATGACTTTTTGATCATATTTTAGACGACATGCTATAGTATGACTTTTTGATCATATTTTAGACGACATGCTATAGTATGACTTTTTGATCATATTTTAGACGACATGCTATAGTATGACTTTTTTATCATATTTTAGACGACATGCTATAGTATGACTTTTTGATCATATTTTAGACGACATCCTATAGTATGACTTTTTGATCATATTTTAGACGACATGCTATAGTATGACTTTTTGGTCATATTTTAGACGACATGCTATAGTATGACTTTTTTATCATATTTCAGACGACATGCTATAGTATGACTTTTTGGTCATATTTTAGACGACACGCTATAGTATGACTTTTTGATCATATTTTAGATGACATGCTATAGTATGACTTGTTTATCATATTTCAGACGACATGCTATAGTATGACTTTTTGATCATATTTTAGACGACATGGTATAGTATGACTTTTTTTTTTATCATATTTTAGACGACATGCTATAGTATGACTTTTTAATCATATTTCAGACGAGATGCTATAGTATGACTTTTTGATCATATTTTAGACGACACGCTATAGTATGACTTTTTTTTTTATCATATTTTAGACGACATGCTATAGTATGACTTTTTGATCATATTTTAGACGACATGCTATAGTATGACTTTTTTATCATATTTTAGACGACATGCTATAGTATGACTTTTTAATCATATTTCAGACGACATGCTATAGTATGACTTTTTGATCATATTTTAGACGACACGCTATAGTATGACTTTTTTTTTTATCATATTTTAGACGACATGCTATAGTATGACTTTTTGATCATATTTTAGACGACATGCTATAGTATGACTTTTTTATCATATTTCAGACGACATGCTATAGTATGACTTTTTTATCATATTTTGGACGACATGCTATAGTATGACTTTTTTATCATATTTCAGACGACATGCTATAGTATGACTTTTTGATCATATTTTGGACGACATGCTATAGTATGACTTTTTAATCATATTTCAGACGACATGCTATAGTATGACTTTTTTATCATATTTCAGACGACATGCTATAGTATGACTTTTTGATCATATTTTAGACGACACGCTATAGTATGACTTTTTTTTTATCATATTTTAGACGACATGCTATAGTATGACTTTTTGATCATATTTCAGACGACATGCTATAGTATGACTTTTTGATCATATTTTAGACGACATGGTATAGTATGACTTTTTTATCATATTTTAGACGACATGCTATAGTATGACTTTTTGATCATATTTTAGACGACACGCTATAGTATGACTTTTTTTTTATCATATTTTAGACGACATGCTATAGTATGACTTTTTGATCATATTTCAGACGACATGCTATAGTATGACTTTTTGATCATATTTTAGACGACATGGTATAGTATGACTTTTTTTTTTATCATATTTTAGACGACATGCTATAGTATGACTTTTTAATCATATTTCAGACGACATGCTATAGTATGACTTTTTGATCATATTTTAGACGACACGCTATAGTATGACTTTTTTTTTTATCATATTTTAGACGACATGCTATAGTATGACTTTTTGATCATATTTTAGACGACATGCTATAGTATGACTTTTTTATCATATTTTAGACGACATGCTATAGTATGACTTTTTTATCATATTTCAGACGACATGCTATAGTATGACTTTTTTATCATATTTTGGACGACATGCTATAGTATGACTTTTTTATCATATTTCAGACGACATGCTATAGTATGACTTTTTGATCATATTTTGGACGACATGCTATAGTATGACTTTTTAATCATATTTCAGACGACATGCTATAGTATGACTTTTTGATCATATTTTAGACGACATGCTATAGTATGACTTTTTGATCATATTTTAGACGACATGCTATAGTATGACTTTTTTATCATATTTTAGACGACATGCTATAGTATGACTTTGTTATCATATTTTAGACGACATGCTATAGTATGACTTTTTTATCATATTTTAGACGACATGCTATAGCATGACTTTTTGATCATATTTCAGACGACATGCTATAGTATGACTTTTTTAGCATATTTCAGACGACATGGTATAGCATGACTTTTTGATCATATTTTAGACGACATGCTATAGTATGACTTTTTGATCATATTTTAGACGACATGCTATAGTATGACTTTTTTATCATATTTTAGACGACATGCTATAGTATGACTTTTTTATCATATTTTAGACGACATGCTATAGTATGACTTTTTGATAATATTTTAGACGACATGCTATAGCATGACTTTTTGATCATATTTCAGACGACATGCTATAGTATGACTTTTTTAGCACATTTCAGACGACATGGTATAGCATGACTTTTTGATCATATTTTAGACGACATGCTATAGTATGACTTTTTGATCATATTTTAGACGACATGCTATAGTATGACTTTTTTTATCATATTTTAGACGACATGCTATAGTATGACTTTGTTATCATATTTTAGACGACATGCTATAGTATGACTTTTTTATCATATTTTAGACGACATGCTATAGCATGACTTTTTGATCATATTTCAGACGACATGCTATAGTATGACTTTTTTAGCATATTTCAGACGACATGGTATAGCATGACTTTTTGATCATATTTTAGACGACATGCTATAGTATGACTTTTTGATCATATTTTAGACGACATGCTATAGTATGACTTTTTTATCATATTTTAGACGACATGCTATAGTATGACTTTTTTATCATATTTTAGACGACATGCTATAGTATGACTTTTTGATCATATTTTTAGACGACATCCTATAGTATGACTTTTTGATCATATTTTAGACGACATGCTATAGTATGACTTTTTGGTCATATTTTAGACGACATGCTATAGTATGACTTTTTTATCATATTTCAGACGACATGCTATAGTATGACTTTTTGGTCATATTTTAGACGACACGCTATAGTATGACTTTTTGATCATATTTTAGATGACATGCTATAGTATGACTTGTTTATCATATTTCAGACGACATGCTATAGTATGACTTTTTGATCATATTTTAGACGACATGCTATAGTATGACTTTTTGATCATATTTTAGACGACATGCTATAGAATGACTTTTTGATCATATTTTGGACGACATGCTATAGTATGACTTTTTTATCATATTTTAGACGACATGCTATAGTATGACTTTTTGGTCATATTTTAGACGACATGCTATAGTATGACTTTTTTATCATATTTTAGACGACATGCTATAGTGTGACTTTTTGATCATATTTCAGACGACATGCTATAGTATGACTTTTTTATCATATTTTAGACGACATACTATAGTGTGACTTTTTGATCATATTTCAGACGACATGCTATAGTATGACTTTTTTATCATATTTTAGACGACATGCTATAGTATGACTTTTTTATCATATTTTAGACGACATACTATATTATGACTTTTTTTTATCATATTTTAGACGACATGCTATAGTATGACTTTTTTTATCATATTTTAGACGACATGCTATAGTATGACTTTTTGATCATATTTTAGACGACATGCTATAGTATGACTTTTTTTTATCATATTTCAGACGACATGCTATAGTATGACTTTTTTATCATATTTTTGGACGACATGCTATAGTATGACTTTTTTATCATATTTTAGACGACATGCTATAGTATGACTTTTTGGTCATATTTTAGACGACATGCTATAGTATGACTTTTTTTATCATATTTTTAGACGACATGCTATAGTATGACTTTTTGATCATATTTTAGACGACATGCTATAGTATGACTTTTTTTTATCATATTTCAGACGACATGCTATAGTATGACTTTTTTATCATATTTTAGACGACATGTTATAGTATGACTTTTTTATCATATTTCAGACGACATACTATAGTATGACTTTTTTAGCATATTTTGGACATGCTATAGTATGACTTTTTTTTATCATATTTAAGACGACATGCTATAGTATGACTTTTTTAGCATATTTTGGACATGCTATAGTATGACTTTTTTATCATATTTTAGATGACATGCTATAGTATGACTTTTTGGTCATATTTTAGACGACATGCTATAGTATGACTTTTTGATCATATTTCAGACGACATGCTATAGTATGACTTTTTTAGCATATTTCAGACGACATGCTATAGTATGACTTTTTGATCATATTTTAGACGACATGCTATAGTATGACTTTTTTATCATATTTTAGAAGACATGCTATAGTATGACTTTTTGATCATATTTCAGACGACATGCTATAGTATGACTTTTTTAGCACATTTCAGACGACATGGTATAGCATGACTTTTTGATCATATTTCAGACGACATGCTATAGTATGACTTTTTTAGCATATTTCAGACGACATGCTATAGCATGACTTTTTTATCATATTTTAGACGACATGCTATAGTATGACTTTTTGATAATATTTTAGACGACATGCTATAGCATGACTTTTTGATCATATTTCAGACGACATGCTATAGTATGACTTTTTTAGCACATTTCAGACGACATGGTATAGCATGACTTTTTGATCATATTTTAGACGACATGCTATAGTATGACTTTTTGATCATATTTTAGACGACATGCTATAGTATGACTTTTTGATCATATTTTAGACGACATGCTATAGTATGACTTTTTTATCATATTTTAGACGACATGCTATAGTATGACTTTTTTATCATATTTTAGACGACATGCTATAGTATGACTTTTTGATCATATTTTAGACGACATCCTATAGTATGACTTTTTGATCATATTTTAGACGACATGCTATAGTATGACTTTTTGGTCATATTTTAGACGACATGCTATAGTATGACTTTTTTATGATATTTCAGACGACATGCTATAGTATGACTTTTTGGTCATATTTTAGACGACACGCTATAGTATGACTTTTTGATCATATTTTAGATGACATGCTATAGTATGACTTGTTTATCATATTTCAGACGACATGCTATAGTATGACTTTTTGATCATATTTTTAGACGACATGCTATAGTATGACTTTTTGATCATATTTTAGACGACATGCTATAGTATGACTTTTTGATCATATTTTGGACGACATGCTATAGTATGACTTTTTTATCATATTTTAGACGACATGCTATAGTATGACTTTTTTATCATATTTTAGACGACATACTATAGTGTGACTTTTTGATCATATTTCAGACGACATGCTATAGTATGACTTTTTTATCATATTTTAGACGACATGCTATAGTATGACTTTTTTATCATATTTTAGACGACATAATATATTATGACTTTTTTTTATCATATTTTAGACGACATGCTATAGTATGACTTTTTTATCATATTTCAGACGACATGCTATAGTATGACTTTTTTATCATATTTTAGATGACATGCTATAGTATGACTTTTTTATCATATTTCAGACGACATGCTATAGTATGACTTTTTTTTATCATATTTCAGACGACATGCTATAGTCTGACTTTTTTAGCATATTTTAGACGACATGCTATAGTTTGACTTTTTTTTATCATATTTCAGACGACATGCTATAGTATGAGTTTTTGGTCATATTTTAGACGACATGCTATAGTATGACTTTTTTTATCATATTTCAGACGACATGCTATAGTATGACTTTTTTAGCATATTTCAGACGACATGCTATAGTATGACTTTTTTATCATATTTTAGACGACATGCTATAGTATGACTTTTTTTATCATATTTTAGACGACATGCTATAGTATGACTTTTTGATCATATTTTAGACGACATGCTATAGTATGACTTTTTTTTATCATATTTCAGACGACATGCTATAGTATGACTTTTTTATCATATTTTGGACGACATGCTATAGTATGACTTTTTTATCATATTTTAGATGACAAGCTATAGGATGACTTTTTTATCATATTTTAGACGACATGTTATAGTATGACTTTTTTATCATATTTCAGACGACATACTATAGTATGACTTTTTTAGCATATTTTGGACATGCTATAGTATGACTTTTTTATCATATTTCAGACGACATGCTATAGTATGACTTTTTTAGCATATTTTGGACATGCTATAGTATGACTTTTTTTATCATATTTTAGACGACATGCTATAGTATGACTTTTTTATCATATTTTAGATGACATGCTATAGTATGACTTTTTGGTCATATTTTAGACGACATGCTATAGTATGACTTTTTGATCATATTTCAGACGACATGCTATAGTATGACTTTTTTAGCATATTTCAGACGACATGCTATAGTATGACTTTTTGATCATATTTTAGACGACATGCTATAGTATGACTTTTTTATCATATTTTAGAAGGACATGCTATAGTATGACTTTTTGATCATATTTTAGACGACATGCTATAGTATGACTTTTTGATCATATTTTAGACGACATGCTATAGTATGACTTTTTGATCATATTTTAGACGACATGCTATAGTATGACTTTTTTTTATCATATTTCAGACGACATGCTATAGTATGACTTTTTTATCATATTTTGGACGACATGCTATAGTATGACTTTTTTATCATATTTTAGATGACATGCTATAGGATGACTTTTTTATCATATTTTAGACGACATGTTATAGTATGACTTTTTTATCATATTTCAGACGACATACTATAGTATGACTTTTTTAGCATATTTTGGACATGCTATAGTATGACTTTTTTTTATCATATTTCAGACGACATGCTATAGTATGACTTTTTTAGCATATTTTGGACATGCTATAGTATGACTTTTTTATCATATTTTAGACGACATGCTATAGTATGACTTTTTTATCATATTTTAGATGACATGCTATAGTATGACTTTTTGGTCATATTTTAGACGACATGCTATAGTATGACTTTTTGATCATATTTCAGACGACATGCTATAGTATGACTTTTTTAGCATATTTCAGACGACATGCTATAGTATGACTTTTTGATCATATTTTTAGACGACATGCTATAGTATGACTTTTTTATCATATTTTAGAAGACATGCTATAGTATGACTTTTTGATCATATTTCAGACGACATACTATAGTATGACTTTTTTAGCATATTTTGGACATGCTATAGTATGACTTTTTTTTATCATATTTCAGACGACATGCTATAGTATGACTTTTTTATCATATTTTAGATGACATGCTATAGTATGACTTTTTGGTCATATTTTAGACGACATGCTATAGTATGACTTTTTGATCATATTTCAGACGACATGCTATAGTATGACTTTTTTAGCATATTTCAGACGACATGCTATAGTATGACTTTTTGATCATATTTTAGACGACATGCTATAGTATGACTTTTTTTATCATATTTTAGAAGACATGCTATCGTATGACTTTTTGATCATATTTCAGACGACATGCTATAGTATGACTTTTTTAGCACATTTCAGACGACATGGTATAGCATGACTTTTTGATCATATTTCAGACGACATGCTATAGAGTATGACTTTTTTAGCATATTTCAGACGACATGCTATAGTATGACTTTTTTATCATATTTCAGACGACATGCTATAGTATGACTTTTTTATCATATTTTAGACGACATGCTATAGTATGACTTTTTTATCATATTTTAGACGACATGCTATAGTATGACTTTTTTATCATATTTTAGACGACATGCTATAGCATGACTTTTTGATCATATTTCAGACGACATGCTATAGTATGACTTTTTTAGCATATTTCAGACGACATGCTATAGTATGACTTTTTTAGCACATTTCAGACGACATGGTATAGCATGACTTTTTGATCATATTTTAGACGACATGCTATAGTATGACTTTTTGATCATATTTTAGACGACATGCTATAGTATGACTTTTTTATCATATTTTAGACGACATGCTATAGTATGACTTTTTTATCATATTTTAGACGACATGCTATAGCATGACTTTTTGATCATATTTCAGACGACATGCTATAGTATGACTTTTTTAGCATATTTCAGACGACATGGTATAGTATGACTTTTTGATCATATTTTAGACGACATGCTATAGTATGACTTTTTGATCATATTTTAGACGACATGCTATAGTATGACTTTTTTATCATATTTTAGACGACATGCTATAGTATGACTTTTTTATCATATTTTAGACGACATGCTATAGTATGACTTTTTGATCATATTTTAGACGACATCCTATAGTATGACTTTTTGATCATATTTTAGACGACATGCTATAGTATGACTTTTTGGTCATATTTTAGACGACATGCTATAGTATGACTTTTTTATGATATTTCAGACGACATGCTATAGTATGACTTTTTGGTCATATTTTAGACGACACGCTATAGTATGACTTTTTGATCATATTTTAGATGACATGCTATAGTATGACTTGTTTATCATATTTCAGACGACATGCTATAGTATGACTTTCTGATCATATTTTAGACGACATGCTATAGTATGACTTTTTGATCATATTTTAGACGACATGCTATAGTATGACTTTTTGATCATATTTTGGACGACATGCTATAGTATGACTTTTTTATCATATTTTAGACGACATGCTATAGTATGACTTTTTGGTCATATTTTAGACGACATGCTATAGTATGACTTTTTTATCATATTTTAGACGACATACTATAGTGTGACTTTTTGATCATATTTCAGACGACATGCTATAGTATGACTTTTTTATCATATTTTAGACGACATGCTATAGTATGACTTTTTTATCATATTTTAGACGACATACTATATTATGACTTTTTTTTATCATATTTTAGACGACATGCTATAGTATGACTTTTTTATCATATTTCAGACGACATGCTATAGTATGACTTTTTTATCATATTTTAGATGACATGCTATAGTATGACTTTTTTATCATATTTCAGACGACATGCTATAGTATGACTTTTTTTTATCATATTTCAGACGACATGCTATAGTCTGACTTTTTTAGCATATTTTAGACGACATGCTATAGTTTGACTTTTTTTATCATATTTCAGACGACATGCTATAGTATGACTTTTTGGTCATATTTTAGACGACATGCTATAGTATGACTTTTTTTTATCATATTTCAGACGACATGCTATAGTCTGACTTTTTTAGCATATTTCAGACGACATGCTATAGTATGACTTTTTTATCATATTTTAGACGACATGCTATAGTATGACTTTTTTTATCATATTTTAGACGACATGCTATAGTATGACTTTTTGATCATATTTTAGACGACATGCTATAGTATGACTTTTTTTATCATATTTCAGACGACATGCTATAGTATGACTTTTTTATCATATTTTGGACGACATGCTATAGTATGACTTTTTTATCATATTTTAGATGACAAGCTATAGGATGACTTTTTTATCATATTTTAGACGACATGTTATAGTATGACTTTTTTATCATATTTCAGACGACATACTATAGTATGACTTTTTTAGCATATTTTGGACATGCTATAGTATGACTTTTTTATCATATTTCAGACGACATGCTATAGTATGACTTTTTTAGCATATTTTGGACATGCTATAGTATGACTTTTTTATCATATTTTAGACGACATGCTATAGTATGACTTTTTTATCATATTTTAGATGACATGCTATAGTATGACTTTTTGGTCATATTTTAGACGACATGCTATAGTATGACTTTTTGATCATATTTCAGACGACATGCTATAGTATGACTTTTTTAGCATATTTTAGACGACATGCTATAGTATGACTTTTTGATCATATTTTAGACGACATGCTATAGTATGACTTTTTTATCATATTTTAGAAGACATGCTATAGTATGACTTTTTGATCATATTTTAGACGACATGCTATAGTATGACTTTTTGATCATATTTTAGACGACATGCTATAGTATGACTTTTTGATCATATTTTAGACGACATGCTATAGTATGACTTTTTGATCATATTTTGGACGACATGCTATAGTATGACTTTTTTATCATATTTTAGACGACATGCTATAGTATGACTTTTTGGTCATATTTTAGACGACATGCTATAGTATGACTTTTTTATCATATTTCAGACGACATGCTATAGTATGACTTTTTGGTCATATTTCAGACGACACGCTGTAGTATGACTTTTTGGTCATATTTTAGACGACACGCTATAGTATGACTTTTTGATCATATTTTAGATGACATGCTATAGTATGACTTGTTTATCATATTTCAGACGACATGCTATAGTTTGACTTATTTATCATATTTCAGACGACATGCTATAGTATGACTTTTTGATCACATTTTAGACGACACGCTATAGTATGACTTTTTGATCATATTTTGGACGACATGCTATAGTATGACTTTTTTATCATATTTTAGAACGACATGCTATAGTATGACTTTTTTTTTTATCATATTTTAGACGACATGCTATAGTATGACTTTTTGATCATATTTTAGACGACATGCTATAGTATGACTTTTTTATCATATTTTAGACGACATGCTATAGTATGACTTTTTTATCATATTTCAGACGACATGCTATAGTATGACTTTTTGATCATATTTTGGACTACATGCTATAGTATGACTTTTTAATCATATTTCAGACGACATGCTATAGTATGACTTTTTGATCATATTTTAGACGACATGCTATAGTATGACTTTTTTTTTTTATCATATTTTAGACGACATGCTATAGTATGACTTTTTGATCATATTTTAGACGACATGCTATAGTATGACTTTTTTATCATATTTTAGACGACATGCTATAGTATGACTTTTTTATCATATTTCAGACGACATGCTATAGTATGACTTTTTGATCATATTTTAGACGACACGCTATAGTATGACTTTTTGGTCATATTTTAGACGACACGCTATAGTATGACTTTTTGATTATATTTTAGATGACATGCTATAGTATGACTTGTTTATCATATTTCAGACGACATGCTATAGTTTGACTTATTTATCATATTTCAGACGACATGCTATCGTATGACTTTTTGATCACATTTTAGACGACACGCTATAGTATGACTTTTTGATCATATTTTGGACGACATGCTATAGTATGACTTTTTTATCATATTTTAGACGACATGCAATAGTATGACTTTTTGATCATATTTTAGACGACATGCTATAGTATGACTTTTTTTATCATATTTTAGACGACATGCTATAGTATGACTTTTTTATCATATTTCAGACGACATGCTATAGTATGACTTTTTGATCATATTTTAGACGACATGCTATAGTATGACTTTTTTATCATATTTCAGACGACATGCTATAGTATGACTTTTTTATCATATTTCAGACGACATGCTATAGTATGACTTTTTGATCATATTTTAGACGACACGCTATAGTATGACTTTTTTTTTGATCATATTTTAGACGACATGCTATAGTATGACTTTTTGATCATATTTTAGACGACATGCTATAGTATGACTTTTTTTTGTATCATATTTTAGACGAAATGCTATAGTATGACTTTTTAATCATATTTTAGACGACATGTTATAGTATGACTTTTTTATCATATTTCAGACGACATACTATAGTATGACTTTTTTAGCATATTTTGGACATGCTATAGTATGACTTTTTTATCATATTTTAGACGACATGCTATAGTATGACTTTTTTATCATATTTTAGATGACATGCTATAGTATGACTTTTTGGTCATATTTTAGACGACATGCTATAGTATGACTTTTTGATCATATTTTAGAAGACATGCTATAGTATGACTTTTTGATCATATTTTAGACGACATGCTATAGTATGACTTTTTGATCATATTTTAGAAGACATGCTATAGTATGACTTTTTGATCATATTTTAGACGACATGCTATAGTATGACTTTTTTTTGTATCATATTTTAGACGAAATGCTATAGTATGACTTTTTAATCATATTTCAGACGACATGCTATAGTATGACTTTTTGATCATATTTTAGACGACACGCTATAGTATGACTTTTTTTTTTATCATATTTTAGACGACATGCTATAGGATGACTTTTTTATCATATTTTAGACGACATGTTATAGTATGACTTTTTTATCATATTTCAGACGACATACTATAGTATGACTTTTTTAGCATATTTTGGACATGCTATAGTATGACTTTTTTATCATATTTTAGACGACATGCTATAGTATGACTTTTTTATCATATTTTAGATGACATGCTATAGTATGACTTTTTGGTCATATTTTAGACGACATGCTATAGTATGACTTTTTGATCATATTTTAGAAGACATGCTATAGTATGACTTTTTGATCATATTTTAGACGACATGCTATAGTATGACTTTTTGATCATATTTTAGACGACATGCTATAGTATGACTTTTTGATCATATTTCAGACGACATGCTATAGTATGACTTTTTTAGCATATTTCAGACGACATGCTATAGTATGACTTTTTGATCATATTTTAGACGACATGCTATAGTATGACTTTTTTATCATATTTTAGAAGACATGCTATAGTATGACTTTTTGATCATATTTTAGACGACATGCTATAGTATGACTTTTTGATCATATTTTAGACGACATGCTATAGTATGACTTTTTGATCATATTTTAGACGACATGCTATAGTATGACTTTTTGATCATATTTTGGACGACATGCTATAGTATGACTTTTTTATCATATTTTAGACGACATGCTATAGTATGACTTTTTGGTCATATTTTAGACGACATGCTATAGTATGACTTTTTGATCATTTTCAGACGACATGCTATAGTATGACTTTTTTAGCATATTTTAGACGACATGCTATAGTATGACTTTTTGATCATATTTTAGACGACATCCTATAGTATGACTTTTTGATCATATTTTAGACGACATGCTATAGTATGACTTTTTGGTCATATTTTAGACGACATGCTATAGTATGACTTTTTTATCATATTTCAGACGACATGCTATAGTATGACTTTTTGGTCATATTTCAGACGACACGCTATAGTATGACTTTTTGGTCATATTTTAGACGACACGCTATAGTACGACTTTTTGATCATATTTTAGATGACATGCTATAGTATGACTTGTTTATCATATTTCAGACGACATGCTATAGTTTGACTTATTTATCATATTTCAGACGACATGCTATAGTATGACTTTTTGATCACATTTTAGACGACACGCTATAGTATGACTTTTTGATCATATTTTGGACGACATGCTATAGTATGACTTTTTTATCATATTTTAGACGACATGCTATAGTATGACTTTTTTTTTTTATCATATTTTAGACGACATGCTATAGTATGACTTTTTGATCATATTTTAGACGACATGCTATAGTATGACTTTTTTATCATATTTTAGACGACATGCTATAGTATGACTTTTTTATCATATTTCAGACGACATGCTATAGTATGACTTTTTGATCATATTTTGGACGACATGCTATAGTATGACTTTTTAATCATATTTCAGACGACATGCTATAGTATGACTTTTTGATCATATTTTAGACGACACGCTATAGTATAACTTTTTTTTTTATCATATTTTAGACGACATGCTATAGTATGACTTTTTGATCATATTTTAGACGACATGCTATAGTATGACTTTTTTATCATATTTTAGACGACATGCTATAGTATGACTTTTTTATCATATTTCAGACGACATGCTATAGTATGACTTTTTTATCATATTTGGGACGACATGCTATAGTATGACTTTTTTATCATATTTCAGACGACATGCTATAGTATGACTTTTTGATCATATTTCAGACGACATGCTATAGTATGACTTTTTGATCATATTTTAGACGACATGCTATAGTATGACTTTTTTATCATATTTTAGACGACATGCTATAGTATGACTTTTTGGTCATATTTTAGACGACATGCTATAGTATGACTTTTTGATCATTTTCAGACGACATGCTATAGTATGACTTTTTTAGCATATTTTAGACGACATGCTATAGTATGACTTTTTGATCATATTTTAGACGACATCCTATAGTATGACTTTTTGATCATATTTTAGACGACATGCTATAGTATGACTTTTTGGTCATATTTTAGACGACATGCTATAGTATGACTTTTTTATCATATTTCAGACGACATGCTATAGTATGACTTTTTGGTCATATTTCAGACGACACGCTATAGTATGACTTTTTGGTCATATTTTAGACGACACGCTATAGTATGACTTTTTGATCATATTTTAGATGACATGCTATAGTATGACTTGTTTATCATATTTCAGACGACATGCTATAGTTTGACTTATTTATCATATTTCAGACGACACGCTATAGTATGACTTTTTGATCACATTTTAGACGACACGCTATAGTATGACTTTTTAATCATATTTCAGACGACATGCTATAGTATGACTTTTTGATCATATTTTAGACGACACGCTATAGTATGACTTTTTAATCATATTTCAGACGACATGCTATAGTATGACTTTTTGATCATATTTTAGACGACACGCTATAGTATGACTTTTTAATCATATTTCAGACGACATGCTATAGTATGACTTTTTAATCATATTTCAGACGACATGCTATAGTATGACTTTTTTATCATATTTCAGACGACATGCTATAGTATGACTTTTTGGTCATATTTCAGACGACACGCTATAGTATGACTTTTTGGTCATATTTTAGACGACACGCTATAGTATGACTTTTTGATCATATTTTAGATGACATGCTATAGTATGACTTGTTTATCATATTTCAGACGACATGCTATAGTTTGACTTATTTATCATATTTCAGACGACACGCTATAGTATGACTTTTTGATCATATTTTAGACGACATGCTATAGTATGACTTTTTTATCATATTTCAGACGACATGCTATAGTATGACTTTTTGATCATATTTTGGACGACATGCTATAGTATGACTTTTTAATCATATTTCAGACGACATGCTATAGTATGACTTTTTGATCATATTTTAGACGACACGCTATAGTATAACTTTTTTTTTTATCATATTTTAGACGACATGCTATAGTATGACTTTTTGATCATATTTTAGACGACATGCTATAGTATGACTTTTTTATCATATTTTAGACGACATGCTATAGTATGACTTTTTTATCATATTTCAGACGACATGCTATAGTATGACTTTTTTATCATATTTTGGACGACATGCTATAGTATGACTTTTTTATCATATTTCAGACGACATGCTATAGTATGACTTTTTGATCATATTTCAGACGACATGCTATAGTATGACTTTTTGATCATATTTCAGACGACATGCTATAGTATGACTTTTTTATCATATTTTAGACGACATGCTATAGTATGACTTTTTTATCATATTTTAGACGACATACTATATTATGACTTTTTTTATCATATTTTAGACGACATGCTATAGTATGACTTTTTTATCATATTTCAGACGACATGCTATAGTATGACTTTTTTATCATATTTTAGATGACATGCTATAGTATGACTTTTTTATCATATTTCAGACGACATGCTATAGTATGACTTTTTTTTATCATATTTCAGACGACATGCTATAGTCTGACTTTTTTAGCATATTTTAGACGACATGCTATAGTTTGACTTTTTTTTATCATATTTCAGACGACATGCTATAGTATGACTTTTTGGTCATATTTTAGACGACATGCTATAGTCTGACTTTTTTTTATCATATTTCAGACGACATGCTATAGTCTGACTTTTTTAGCATATTTTAGATGACATGCTATAGTATGACTTTTTTTTATCATATTTCAGACGACATGCTATAGTCTGACTTTTTTAGCATATTTCAGACGACATGCTATAGTATGACTTTTTTATCATATTTTAGACGACATGCTATAGTATGACTTTTTTTATCATATTTTAGACGACATGCTATAGTATGACTTTTTGATCATATTTTAGACGACATGCTATAGTATGACTTTTTTTTATCATATTTCAGACGACATGCTATAGTATGACTTTTTTATCATATTTTGGACGACATGCTATAGTATGACTTTTTTATCATATTTTAGATGACAAGCTATAGGATGACTTTTTTATCATATTTTAGACGACATGTTATAGTATGACTTTTTTATCATATTTCAGACGACATACTATAGTATGACTTTTTTAGCATATTTTGGACATGCTATAGTATGACTTTTTTATCATATTTCAGACGACATGCTATAGTATGACTTTTTTAGCATATTTTGGACATGCTATAGTATGACTTTTTTATCATATTTTAGACGACATGCTATAGTATGACTTTTTTATCATATTTTAGATGACATGCTATAGTATGACTTTTTGGTCATATTTTAGACGACATGCTATAGTATGACTTTTTGATCATATTTCAGACGACATGCTATAGTATGACTTTTTTAGCATATTTCAGACGACATGCTATAGTATGACTTTTTGATCATATTTTAGACGACATGCTATAGTATGACTTTTTTATCATATTTTAGAAGACATGCTATAGTATGACTTTTTGATCATATTTTAGACGACATGCTATAGTATGACTTTTTGATCATATTTTAGACGACATGCTATAGTATGACTTTTTGATCATATTTTAGACGACATGCTATAGTATGACTTTTTGATCATATTTTGGACGACATGCTATAGTATGACTTTTTTATCATATTTTAGACGACATGCTATAGTATGACTTTTTGGTCATATTTTAGACGACATGCTATAGTATGACTTTTTGATCATTTTCAGACGACATGCTATAGTATGACTTTTTTTTATCATATTTCAGACGACATGCTATAGTATGACTTTTTGATCATATTTTAGACGACATGCTATAGTATGACTTTTTGATCATATTTTAGACGACATGCTATAGTATGACTTTTTGATCATATTTTGGACGACATGCTATAGTATGACTTTTTTATCATATTTTAGACGACATGCTATAGTATGACTTTTTGGTCATATTTTAGACGACATGCTATAGTATGACTTTTTGATCATTTTCAGACGACATGCTATAGTATGACTTTTTTAGCATATTTTAGACGACATGCTATAGTATGACTTTTTGATCATATTTTAGACGACATCCTATAGTATGACTTTTTGATCATATTTTAGACGACATGCTATAGTATGACTTTTTGGTCATATTTTAGACGACATGCTATAGTATGACTTTTTTATCATATTTCAGACGACATGCTATAGTATGACTTTTTGGTCATATTTCAGACGACACGCTATAGTATGACTTTTTGGTCATATTTTAGACGACACGCTATAGTATGACTTTTTGATCATATTTTAGATGACATGCTATAGTATGACTTGTTTATCATATTTCAGACGACATGCTATAGTATGACTTTTTTTTATCATATTTCAGACGACATGCTATAGTCTGACTTTTTTAGCATATTTTAGACGACATGCTATAGTTTGACTTTTTTTTTATCATATTTCAGACGACATGCTATAGTATGACTTTTTGATCATATTTTAGACGACATGCTATAGTATGACTTTTTGATCATATTTTAGACGACATGCTATAGTATGACTTTTTGATCATATTTTGGACGACATGCTATAGTATGACTTTTTTATCATATTTTAGACGACATGCTATAGTATGACTTTTTGGTCATATTTTAGACGACATGCTATAGTATGACTTTTTGATCATATTTTCAGACGACATGCTATAGTATGACTTTTTTAGCATATTTTAGACGACATGCTATAGTATGACTTTTTGATCATATTTTAGACGACATGCTATAGTGTGACTTTTTGGTCATATTTCAGACGACACGCTATAGTATGACTTTTTTAGCATATTTTAGACGACATGCTATAGTATGACTTTTTGGTCATATTTTAGACGACATGCTATAGTATGACTTTTTTATCATATTTCAGACGACATGCTATAGTATGACTTTTTGGTCATATTTCAGACGACACGCTATAGTATGACTTTTTGGTCATATTTTAGACGACACGCTATAGTATGACTTTTTGATCATATTTTAGATGACATGCTATAGTATGACTTGTTTATCATATTTCAGACGACATGCTATAGTTTGACTTATTTATCATATTTCAGACGACATGCTATAGTATGACTTTTTGATCACATTTTAGACGACACGCTATAGTATGACTTTTTGATCATATTTTGGACGACATGCTATAGTATGACTTTTTTATCATATTTTAGACGACATGCTATAGTATGACTTTTTTTTTTTATCATATTTTAGACGACATGCTATAGTATGACTTTTTGATCATATTTTAGACGACATGCTATAGTATGACTTTTTTATCATATTTTAGACGACATGCTATAGTATGACTTTTTTATCATATTTCAGACGACATGCTATAGTATGACTTTTTGATCATATTTTGGACGACATGCTATAGTATGACTTTTTAATCATATTTCAGACGACATGCTATAGTATGACTTTTTGATCATATTTTAGACGACATGCTATAGTATGACTTTTTTTTTTATCATATTTTAGACGACATGCTATAGTATGACTTTTTGATCATATTTTAGACGACATGCTATAGTATGACTTTTTTATCATATTTTAGACGACATGCTATAGTATGACTTTTTGATCATATTTTAGACGACATGCTATAGTATGACTTTTTGATCATATTTTAGACGACATCCTATAGTATGACTTTTTGATCATATTTTAGACGACATGCTATAGTATGACTTTTTGGTCATATTTTAGACGACATGCTATAGTATGACTTTTTTATCATATTTTAGACGACATGCTATAGTATGACTTTTTGATCATATTTTAGACGACATGCTATAGTATGACTTTTTGATCATATTTTAGACGACATGCTATAGTATGACTTTTTTATCATATTTTAGACGACATGCTATAGTATGACTTTTTGATCATATTTAGACGACATGCTATAGTATGACTTTTGATCATATTTTAGACGACATCCTATAGTATGACTTTTTGATCATATTTTAGACGACATGCTATAGTATGACTTTTTGGTCATATTTTAGACGGACATGCTATAGTATGACTTTTTTATCATATTTCAGACGACATGCTATAGTTTGACTTATTTATCATATTTCAGACGACATGCTATAGTATGACTTTTTGATCACATTTTAGACGACACGCTATAGTATGACTTTTTGATCATATTTTGGACGACATGCTATAGTATGACTTTTTTATCATATTTTAGACGACATGCTATAGTATGACTCTTTTTTTTTATCATATTTTAGACGACATGCTATAGTATGACTTTTTGATCATATTTTAGACGACATGCTATAGTATGACTTTTTTATCATATTTTAGACGACATGCTATAGTATGACTTTTTTATCATATTTCAGACGACATGCTATAGTATGACTTTTTGATCATATTTTGGACGACATGCTATAGTATGACTTTTTAATCATATTTCAGACGACATGCTATAGTATGACTTTTTGATCATATTTTAGACGACATGCTATAGTATGACTTTTTTTTTTATCATATTTTAGACGACATGCTATAGTATGACTTTTTGATCATATTTTAGACGACATGCTATAGTATGACTTTTTTATCATATTTTAGACGACATGCTATAGTATGACTTTTTTATCATATTTTAGACGACATGCTATAGTATGACTTTTTGATCATATTTTAGACGACATCCTATAGTATGACTTTTTGATCATATTTTAGACGACATGCTATAGTATGACTTTTTGGTCATATTTTAGACGACATGCTATAGTATGACTTTTTTATCATATTTCAGACGACATGCTATAGTATGACTTTTTGGTCATATTTTAGACGACACGCTATAGTATGACTTTTTGATCATATTTTAGATGACATGCTATAGTATGACTTGTTTATCATATTTCAGACGACATGCTATAGTATGACTTTTTTATCATATTTTAGACGACATGCTATAGTATGACTTTTTTATCATATTTCAGACGACATGCTATAGTATGACTTTTTGGTCATATTTTAGACGACACGCTATAGTATGACTTTTTGATCATATTTTGGACGACATGCTATAGTATGACTTTTTTATCATATTTTAGACGACATGCTATAGTATGACTTTTTGATCATATTTTAGACGACACGCTATAGTATGACTTTTTTTTTTATCATATTTTAGACGACATGCTATAGTATGACTTTTTGATCATATTTTAGACGACATGCTATAGTATGACTTTTTTATCATATTTTAGACGACATGCTATAGTATGACTTTTTTATCATATTTCAGACGACATGCTATAGTATGACTTTTTTATCATATTTTAGACGACATGCTATAGTATGACTTTTTGATCATATTTTGGACGACATGCTATAGTATGACTTTTTTATCATATTTTAGACGACATGCTATAGTATGACTTTTTGATCATATTTTAGACGACACGCTATAGTATGACTTTTTTTTTATCATATTTTAGACGACATGCTATAGTATGACTTTTTGATCATATTTTAGACGACATGCTATAGTATGACTTTTTTATCATATTTTAGACGACATGCTATAGTATGACTTTTTTATCATATTTCAGACGACATGCTATAGTATGACTTTTTGATCATATTTTGGACGACATGCTATAGTATGACTTTTTAATCATATTTCAGACGACATGCTATAGTATGACTTTTTGATCATATTTTAGACGACATGCTATAGTATGACTTTTTGATAATATTTTAGACGACATGCTATAGCATGACTTTTTGATCATATTTCAGACGACATGCTATAGTATGACTTTTTTAGCATATTTCAGACGACATGGTATAGCATGACTTTTTGATCATATTTTAGACGACATGCTATAGTATGACTTTTTGATCATATTTTAGACGACATGCTATAGTATGACTTTTTTATCATATTTTAGACGACATGCTATAGTATGACTTTTTTATCATATTTTAGACAACATGCTATAGTATGACTTTTTTATCATATTTTAGACGACATGCTATAGTATGACGTTTTGATCATATTTTAGACGACATGCTATAGTATGACTTTTTGATCATATTTCAGACGACATGCTATAGTATGACTTTTTTATCATATTTTAGACGACATGCTTATAGTATGACGTTTTGATCATATTTTAGACGACATGCTATAGTATGACTTTTTGATAATATTTCAGACGACATGCTATAGTATGACTTTTTGATCATATTTTAGACGACATGCTATAGTATGACTTTTTTATCATATTTTAGACAACATGCTATAGTATGACTTTTTTATCATATTTTAGACGACATGCTATAGTATGACGTTTTGATCATATTTTAGACGACATGCTATAGTATGACTTTTTGATCATATTTCAGACGACATGCTATAGTATGACTTTTTTATCATATTTTAGACGACATGCTATAGTATGACTTTTTTATCATATTTTAGACAACATGCTATAGTATGACTTTTTTATCATATTTTAGACGACATGCTATAGTATGACGTTTTGATCATATTTTAGACGACATGCTATAGTATGACTTTTTGATCATATTTCAGACGACATGCTATAGTATGACTTTTTTATCATATTTTAGACGACATGCTATAGTATGACTTTTTTATCATATTTTAGACAACATGCTATAGTATGACTTTTTTATCATATTTTAGACGACATGCTATAGTATGACGTTTTGATCATATTTTAGACGACATGCTATAGTATGACTTTTTTGATCATATTTCAGACGACATGCTATAGTATGACTTTTTTATCATATTTTAGATGACATGCTATAGTATGACTTTTTTTTTTATCATATTTTAGATGACATGCTATAGTATGACTTTTTAAGCATATTTCAGACGACATGCTATAGTATGACTTTTTTATCATATTTTAGACGACATGCTATAGTATGACTTTTTTATCATATTTTAGACGACATGCTATAGTATGACTTTTTGATCATATTTCAGACGACATGCTATAGCGTGACTTTTTTTTATCATATTTTAGACGACATGCTATAGTATGACTTTTTGATCATATTTTAGACGACATGCTATAGTATGACTTTTTATCATATTTTAGACGACATGCTATAGTATGACTTTTTTATCATATTTTAGACGACATGCTATAGTATGACTTTTTTATCATATTTCAGACGACATGCTATAGTATGACTTTTTGATCATATTTTGGACGACATGCTATAGTATGACTTTTTAATCATATTTCAGACGACATGCTATAGTATGACTTTTTGATCATATTTTGGACGACATGCTATAGTATGACTTTTATATCATATTTCAGACGACATGCTATAGTATGACTTTTTTATCATATTTCGGACGACATGCTATAGTATGACTTTTTTAGCATATTTTAGATGACATGCTATAGTATGACTTTTTTATCATATTTTAGACGACATGCTATAGTATGACTTTTAGATCATATTTCAGACGACATGCTATAGTGTGACTTTTTTATCATATTTTAGACGACATACTATAGTGTGACTTTTTGATCATATTTCAGACGACATGCTATAGTATGACTTTTTTTATCTTATTTTAGACGACATGCTATAGTATGACTTTTTTATCATATTTTAGACGACATACTATATTATGACTTTTTTATCATATTTTAGACGACATGCTATAGTATGACTTTTTTTATCTTATTTTAGACGACATGCTATAGTATGACTTTTTTATCATATTTTAGACGACATACTATATTATGACTTTTTTATCATATTTTAGACGACATGCTATAGTATGACTTTTTTATCATATTTCAGACGACATGCTATAGTATGACTTTTTTATCATATTTCAGACGACATGCTATAGTCTGACTTTTTTAGCATATTTTAGACGACATGCTATAGTTTGACTTTTTTTTATCATATTTCAGACGACATGCTATAGTATGACTTTTTGGTCATATTTTAGACGACATGCTATAGTATGACTTTTTTATCATATTTCAGACGACATGCTATAGTCTGACTTTTTTATCATATTTCAGACGACATGCTATAGTCTGACTTTTTTATCATATTTTAGACGACATGCTATAGTATGACTTTTTTTATCATATTTTAGACGACATGCTATAGTATGACTTTTTGATCATATTTTGGACGACATGCTATAGTATGACTTTTTTTTCATATTTTAGACGACATGCTATAGTATGACTTTTTGGTCATATTTTAGACGACATGCTATAGTATGACTTTTTGATCATTTTCAGACGACATGCTATAGTATGACTTTTTTAGCATATTTTAGACGACATGCTATAGTATGACTTTTTGATCATATTTTAGACGACATCCTATAGTATGACTTTTTGATCATATTTTAGACGACATGCTATAGTATGACTTTTTGGTCATATTTTAGACGACATGCTATAGTATGACTTTTTTATCATATTTCAGACGACATGCTATAGTATGACTTTTTGGTCATATTTTAGACGACACGCTATAGTATGACTTTTTGATCATATTTTAGATGACATGCTATAGTATGACTTGTTTATCATATTTCAGACGACATGCTATAGTTTGACTTATTTATCATATTTCAGACGACATGCTATAGTATGACTTTTTGATCACATTTTAGACGACACGCTATAGTATGACTTTTTGATCATATTTTGGACGACATGCTATAGTATGACTTTTTTATCATATTTTAGACGACATGCTATAGTATGACTTTTTTTTTTATCATATTTTAGACGACATGCTATAGTATGACTTTTTGATCATATTTTAGACGACATGCTATAGTATGACTTTTTTATCATATTTTAGACGACATGCTATAGTATGACTTTTTTATCATATTTCAGACGACATGCTATAGTATGACTTTTTGATCATATTTTGGACGACATGCTATAGTATGACTTTTTAATCATATTTCAGACGACATGCTATAGTATGACTTTTTGATCATATTTTAGACGACATGCTATAGTATGACTTTTTTTTTTATCATATTTTAGACGACATGCTATAGTATGACTTTTTGATCATATTTAAGACGACATGCTATAGTATGACTTTTTTATCATATTTTAGACGACATGCTATAGTATGACTTTTTTATCATATTTCAGACGACATGCTATAGTATGACTTTTTGATCATATTTTAGACGACACGCTATAGTATGACTATTTTTTTTATCATATTTTAGACGACATGCTATAGTATGACTTTTTGATCATATTTCAGACGACATGCTATAGTATGACTTTTTGATCATATTTTAGACGACATGCTATTGTATGACTTTTTTTTGTATCATATTTTAGACGACATGCTATAGTATGACTTTTTAATCATATTTCAGACGACATGCTATAGTATGACTTTTTGATCATATTTTAGACGACACGCTATAGTATGACTTTTTTTTTATCATATTTTAGACGACATGCTATAGTATGACTTTTTTGATCATATTTCAGACGACATGCTATAGTATGACTTTTTTAGCATATTTCAGACGACATGGTATAGCATGACTTTTTGATCATATTTTAGACGACATGCTATAGTATGACTTTTTTATCATATTTTAGACGACATGCTATAGTATGACTTTTTGATCATATTTTAGACGACATCCTATAGTATGACTTTTTGATCATATTTTAGACGACATGCTATAGTATGACTTTTTGGTCATATTTTAGACGACATGCTATAGTATGACTTTTTTATCATATTTCAGACGACATGCTATAGTATGACTTTTTGGTCATATTTTAGACGACACGCTATAGTATGACTTTTTGATCATATTTTAGATGACATGCTATAGTATGACTTGTTTATCATATTTCAGACGACATGCTATAGTATGACTTTTTGATCATATTTTAGACGACACGCTATAGTATGACTTTTTTTTTTATCATATTTTTAGACGACATGCTATAGTATGACTTTTTGATCATATTTTAGACGACATGCTATAGTATGACTTTT